>NC_064864.1:50928036-51565536 GCF_024139225.1 Suncus etruscus | reverse complement strand
TTCTCTTCTTTCCTTATGTAGGCTTGTTTCATTATGAGTTTCCCCTTAATTAGTGCTGTTGTGTACAATAGATTTTGGTAACTTGTTTCTTCATTAAACATGGTAATTCCTTTATTTCTTCCTTGATGTACTCATTGATTCATCTATTAGTAAGTAACAAATTTTTCTGTCACCAGATGTTAGGGTTCCTTCACTCTTCTTTTTTAAATTTATTTCTATCTCTATGGCACTGTTTTCTGATAGAATGCTTGGTATAAAGTTCACATTTGTGAATTTGTTCACCTTAAACTTCTCCCCTAAAACATGATCCAATTTAAAGAATGTTCCATGGGATTGAATTATTATTAGACTAAAACTCAACTATTAATAGTTTTGTAATATATGATTCTTTAAATAAATAAAGCTTTACAATACAAAAGTGACAAAAATGAGTTAGCAATATTATGTAAGAAATAAATGAGTTCCCAGAACACACAAATTTCTGGTATATTCAGAAAATTATAAATATTCTCCATTGAGCAAGAACAAAAGATTAAAAACACACCTGCAAAGACTTATTTTCAAAAGAGAAAAGATGTTGCTATGGAACTAATGCATTGTTGAAATCTCTCCATTATTGTATTTTCACATTTTTCTTTATATCTTTTTATTAATGAATATCATCTGATTTTAATAGCTCCCACATAAATTTTAATAATTTTATTTAAATAAAATAAACCTTAAATACTTTGTAAATCTATAACTTAACTTCAATTTTAAAATCAAATGTTCTGCGTAATTTTCTATTAACATTTCTCTTGACATATGTCTTTTCTTTGTATGTCCTTTTAAATATATGAAAATGGCAGAAATATTGAAATAATATAAACACCAAAAATTAATGAAAATAAAACTTTATAGAAAATGAAAAGAACTTATTTTGTAGTAGTCTTCTATTTTTAATATCTTTATTTAATTTTTTTTGTTTTTGTTTTTGTTTTTGGGTCACACCCGCCAGTTCTAGAGGTTAATCCTGGCTCCATGCTCAGAAATTGCTCCAGGCAGTCTCGGGGGATCATATGGGATGCCAGGATTCAAACCAATGACCTTCTGAATGAAAGGCAAATGCCTTATCTTCATGCTATCTTTCTAGCCTCAATATCTTTATTTAAACACTTTGAATACAAACATGATTGTAGTTGGTTTTCAGTCATATGAAGTACACCTTCCTTCACCAGTGCAACATTCTAATCAACAATAACACGTGTACGTTGGAAAAGAATGTGTATTCAGGTTTCTGAGGATGGAGTGTCATATATATATATATATATATATATATATATATATATATATATATATATATATATATATATATGAATGCTCTTTTGAATGTAATTTCCTTTTCTGATCTTGCTGTTTTTAGTATTCTATCTTTACCTATGGGATTGGTCATTGTGACTAGGATGTATCTTTGGGTGCTTTCCTTTGGGTCTCTTTTAACTAGTACTCTTCAAGCATGTAGGATCTGGTTAAATACATTCTTTAGCTCTGGTCATTTATCTGTGATGATGTCTTTGTTGATTCTACCTGGAACTCTTCTTGCTGGGCCTCTGGGACTACAATGATTCTTATGTTGTTTCTGTTGATTTTATCAAAGACTTCTATTTTTATCTGTTCCCATTCTTTGAGTACTTTTTTCCATTGTCTGATCATTTGTGTTAAGGTTCTTTTCTGCTGTATAAAGTTGTTCTGCCTTTCGTCTTCCAGTTCACTGATTCTGTCCTCAGCTACTGTTACCCTGTTGGAAAGGCTTTCCATTGAATTTTCAGTTCAGCTACTGTTATTTCAGACCTGTTATTTCAGTTCGAAGTTTTCTGATTTTTTTCTTTATGTTCTGATCAGCTTGAGCTATGCTTTCTTTGATTTTTATGAGGATCCTCCACATTTCTATTCTAAATTCCTTATCTGAGAGATTAGTCAGATGGTTGGTATTGTGGGTGTCATCAGAGCTATAATCTTTATTTTCTGTGCATGATGTTTCACTACGAGATTTCCCCATTGTCACACTTACAGTGTGATTTTTTTCTACGTGTTATGGTGGGGTTCATTAGTTAGAAAGAGCTCTTCTGGAGCCTCTATGAGACTGTTTTCTCTGGGTCTTTCTTGGCCTTCTCAGGAGAGTTTCAGGACACAGAAGAGAAGAGAAACAGGTAAAGGCGACAGAACCTTTCAATCTCTCTCCCTGTTGCTATACTCACAGCAGGGGCCAGACATATTCTGCCTTCACAGACAATGAAGAGAAGCGTGCCGTTCTAATGGGGCACCTCTGGGAGACAGTTTTCGCTGTGTCTTTCTTGGCCTTCTCCAACAAGAACTTTTAATAAAAATCTTACAATATAGAGAAGACAATTGAATAGCAAGCCATAGTATGAAATAATACCAGGATAAATCAACACAGTTTCAAGTTATCATAAGAGATACCTTGATCATTGCACATCAAAAATATTTGGTTGTGTAGAGACTTATGAATAATTATTTTATTTATTTATTAATTAATAAATACAAAGTTTAAAACTATTGATGGTGCATAGAGAAGAGAATGTAGGGTGTATTTAAAAGCAAGTGCATATTGAAAAGAATTGTTTAGCCAATAAAAAATAAAGTTTACACTACTGTTGATTTCCTAGCAAAGAGTGCAGAATAACCGCCGTGGTTCAAAATTAACATTTTTTTGAGGGAGGGGGGAATTTGTGTCATCCTTAGAGTAAAATGTTGCTTTTTAAAATAAATTCGGTTTAGCTAGAGATAGCATTCAACACATAGAGGTTAATTTAGTAAATAGACAAAAAGATATAGAGCAGCATGAGAGCTGGTACAAAAATTGGTTTTCTACCACTCCATGGATAACAACAGTGCTCCCAGCCTTTTTGGGGCCCTTCATTGGCTTTATGTTGCTAGTTTCCTTTGGTCATTGGGCTTTTCGCAAACTCACCACCTTCGTAAAGAATCAAGTGGATGAAGCAACCAGAAAGGACTCAAAGGTTCTGTACCAACAACTATGCACCTCAGAAGACCAGCTGACACCTGACATCTCCCCTCCTGCCAACTCTCCGCCACTTAAGTTTGAAGTTATCGAGGAGCTGGCGCATAGACCTCAATCTGTGCCTTGCCAAGCTTTGGAAACGACTGAATCAAGGGTAGCAGATGCGGTGACTGGAAGCCCCACACCTCTTCACCCAGTGTGGCCAGTCCACTGAGGCACGTCTGTCCCTTTTATATTGTATACTAAACAGGGGGAGATGTGGGAGATCGAGCACCCCACATATCAAAGGAACTCTGAATGAATTTTCCACCGCCTGTCTGATTCAAGCCACAAAAGTTTGCATAGCCCCGAACCAACAGAAAACTCTGCAAATAAATTTAGCTCAGCACAAAGAATCTGGCTTAACCAGATGCCTTAACCTTTCCATGGAACCTGTTTTTGTAACTGCTCTCAAGTATGTAGTTATTGATATGTTTTTGTAAAGTTTAAATTATGATCCTTATTGCTTGCACAAAAGATAGATCTAAATGGAAAATAGGCTAAACAAATAATTGTATTTGCGTAAATTTCATTTAGCTATTTGTTTAAGAATTTGCTTCCCCTCCCCCCATCATGCCAGGTTCCTCTTTATCCTTCCCGCCATCAAAATGTGTTTATGCTCCCACTGGTTAAAATTGTTGTACTTGTACAAATCTGATTGGTTTATGTTTCAATCCTATGTTACTAAAATAGGCCCTGGATTGAGCTATTATGAAAGGGGCCCTTGGGCTACTGTGAAGGTTAGAAGCGCTCAGGCCATGGGGGTACTGTTGGAAAGTTGTGTGCAGAAATAATGTTAACCGTATATTAACTTCTGATTTTCAATAAAAATAAGCTATTATAAAAAAAAGGAAAAGAAAAAAATATATATGTACATACACATATATGTGTATATATATGTGTGTGTATATATACTTATACAGAGAGAAAAGAAAATATCTCACTCAGATGCAGCAGGGCAGGAGGAAATTAGGGAAAGTGGTGGCAGAATACATAAACTGGTGAATGGTGTTGTGCATTGTATAACTGAAATTTAATCATGCATACTTTGCAACTGTAAAAAAATACTCCTGACTGTATTGTGAACAACCTGTATTATGGTCTTTAAATAAAGCAATTTAAAATGTCAAAAAAAAATAAATGCTCCTATATGGTGCAATGAAAGTTAAAAGTTATGAGAAAAGCTCAGGTGCCAGCACCCTTCTGCCTCTCTACTCTGCTGTCCTGCATTTTCGGCCTGATTTCACCCTGGGTGCGGCTCATCAGCCAGCCTGCCTTATTGTGAGCCTTCCGGGGAGCCTGCCTTCCCATGAGCCTTCCATGGAGGTGAGTCGACACGCCCAGAAAGGGAGGAGCCACTGAACACCGCTGGATCTCAGATGCCAGCACCCTTCTGCCTCTCTACTCTGCTGTCCTGCATTTTCGACCTGATTTCATCCTGGGTGCGGCTCATCAGCCAGCCTGCCTTCCTGTGAGCCTTCTGGGGAGCCTGCCTTCCCGTGAGCCTTCTGTGGAGGTGAGTCGACACGCCCAGAAAGGGAGGAGCCACTGAACTCCACTGGATCTCAGATGCCAGCACCCTTCTGCCTCTACTCTGCTGTCCTGCATTTTCAGGCTGATTTCACCCTGGGTGTGGCTCATCTGCCAGCCTGCCTTCCTGTGAGCCTTTCGTGGAGGTGAGTCCACACGCCCAGAAAGGGAGGAGCCAGAGGAGCACGGTCGCTCCGCTCCCCTTCGCGACGGTGCATATCATTTAGCCAATGAATACAACCACTACACGTAGAAAAACCCGCAATACTAGTGTGACAATGGGGAAACAACATGTGCCAGCGCCAGACATAGAGAATGAATATGGCAACTCTAATGACTTGAGCCTGACCAACCACCTAGTCAGTCTCTCAGATAAGGAGTTTAGAGTTGCAATATGGAACATGTTCAAAGAACTCAAACAAAGTATAGAAGAGAACACTAATAAGAATCAGGAGAATATGAAGATAGAAATGAGAAAACTCCAAACAGAAATTTCAGATCAAATAACAGGTCTGAAAAACTCAGTAGATGAATTGAAGAAAAACATGGTTGAGATTTCCCACAGGTTAACAGCAGCTGAGGATAGAATCAGTACACTGGAAGATGAGATGCATAACAATTACATACAGCAGAAGAAATTGGAAAAAAGCCTCAAAGCAAATGATCAAACAATGGAAAAATTACTCAAAGAATGGGAACAGATGAAAATAGAAGTCTATGATAAGCTCAACAGAAACAACTTAAGAATCATTGGAGTCCCAGAGACTCAGGAAGAAAATCTCCAGGAAGAATCAACAGTCAAGAACATCATTAAAGAGAAACTACCAGAGCTAATGAATACATGGGATCAAATCCTGCATGCCCGAAGAGTGCCAACTAAAAGAGACCCCAGAAAAAACACCCCAAGACATATCCTAGTCACAATGATGAATCCCATAGATAGAGACAGAATTCTGAAAGCAGCAAGATCGAAAAGAGAAATTACATTCAAGGGAACATCCTTGAGATTTACAGCAGACCTGTTACCAGAAAACTCAAGGCCAGAAGGCAGTGGTGGAACATAGTGACAAAACTCAATGAAATAAATGCTTTGCCTAGAATACTGCACCCAGCAAAACTCACTTTCAGGTTTGAAGGAACAATACATAGTTTCACAGACAAACAACAGCTCAAAAACTTCACAGACGCAAAACCATTCTTAAAAGAAAAACTGAACGGCATACTTTAAGACAAGGCTTACCAACAGACACACCAAACTTTAATATAAAGATGGCACTAACTCCCAGGACAATTCTTTCACTCAATGTCAATGGACTAAATGCACCAGTTAAGACACACAGAGTGGCTAAATGGATCAAAAACCTCAATCCAACCTTCTACTGCCTACAAGAAACACACCAGAATAGTCAGAACAAACATAGACTCAAAATAAAAGGCTGGAGGAAAATCATCCAAGCAAACAACACCCAAAAAAAAGCAGGAGTGGCCATACTAATATCAGATGATGCAAACTTTATACTTAGGAAAGTTTTAAGGGACAAAGATGGACATTTTGTATTAATCAAGGGATATGTACAGCAGGAAGAAATCACATTCCTAGACATATATGCACTAAATGAGGGGCCAGCAAAATATTTAATACAACTGTTGACAATTCTGAATAATAATATCAATAACAACACAATAATTGTGGCTGACCTCAACACAGCATTGTCAACACTAGACAGGTCAACCAGACTGAAACCCAACAAGAATATACTAGACCTGAGGAGAGAAATGGAAGAAAGAGGCCTAGTAGATATATACAGGACACTCCACCCCCAGAAGCCTGGATACACATTTTTCTCTAATGTACATGGGAAATTCTCCAGGATAGACTACATGTTAGCACATAAAACATACCTCCATAATATCAAGAGGATAGAAATTTTGCAGGCTGCCTTTGCTGACCACAAAGCCCTGAAATTATATATGAACTACAAAGGGACACAGAAGAAAAATATTAACACCTGGAAGTTAAATAGCCTCATACTGAATAATCAGTGGGTCCGAGATGAAATCAAAGAGAAAATAAAAACCTTCCTGAAAACAAATGACAATGGAGACACAACTATCAGAACCTATTGGACACAGCAAAAGCAGTACTGAGAGGAAAATTTATAACTTTGCAAGCACACATCAGGAAAGAAGAAGGGGCATACCTGAATAGCTTAATGACGCAGCTCATAGAATTAGAAAGTGCTCAACAAAAGGATCCAAAGAGAGGGAGGCAGAAGGAAATAACAAAGCTGAGAGCAGAAATCAATGAAGTGGAAACCCGAAAAACCATCCAAAAGATCAACGAAAGCAGAAGTTGGTTCTTTGAGAAAATAAACAAGATTGATAGACCAATGGCAAAACTAACAAAGAAAGAAAGAGAGAGAAACTTGATAACTCGTATTAGGAATGAAAAAGGAGAGATCACTACTGATATGGTAGAGATTCAAAGGGTAATCAGAAACTACTTTGAGAACCTCTATGCCACTAAAAATGAAAACCTGGAAGAAATGGATAAATTCTTGGAATCTTATAATCTTCCACGATTGAAAGAAGAGGATGTAGCATATCTAAACACACCCATTACTATTGAGGAAATTAAGAAAGTAATCAAATGTCTGCCCAAAAACAAAAGCCCAGGCCCAGATGGATTTACTAATGAATTCTTTCAAACCTTTCAAGAGGAACTACTACCAATCCTGGCAAGACACTTTCATGAAATTGAAAAAACAGGAAAACTTCCAAATAGCTTTTATGAAACCAACATCACATTGATACCTAAACCAGACAGAGATGCTACGAAAAAAGAAAATTACAGACCAATATCACTGATGAATGCAGATGCAAAGATCTTCAACAAAATCCTGGCAAATAGGATTCAATGCCTCATTAAGAAGATCATCCACTGCGATCAAGTAGGTTTCATTCCAGGAATGCAAGGCTGGTTTAACATCCGTAAATCTATCAACATAATACACAACATCAACAGCAAGAAAAATAAAAATCACATGATCATATCAATCGACGCAGAGAAAGCATTTGACAAGGTCCAACACCCATTCTTGATCAAAACTCTCAGCAAGATGGGAATGGAAGGAACCTTTCTCAATATAGTTAAGGCCATCTACCACAAGCCAGAGGCAAATATTGTACTCAATGGAGAAAAACTGAAAGCCTTTCCTCTAAATTCTGGCACAAGACAAGTCTGTTCTCTCTCACCACTCCTATTCAACATAGCACTGGAAGTACTCGCTATAGAGATTAGGCAAGAAAAAGATATCAAGGGAATCCAGATAGGAAAGGAAGAAGTCAAGTTCTCACTGTTTGCAGACGACATGATACTCTACATAGAAAACCCCAAAGACTCTACCAAAAAGCTTCTAGAAACAATGGACTCATATAGCAAGGTGGCAGGCTACAAAATTAACACACAAAAATCAATGGCCTTTTTATACACCAATACTAATAAGGAAGAAATGGACATTAAGAAAACAACTCCACTCACTATAGTGTCACACAAACTCAAATATCTTGGAATCAACTTGACTAAAAATGTGAAGGACCTATACAAAGAAAACTATAAAACTCTGCTCCAAGAAATAAGAGAGGACACGCGGAAATGGAAGCACATACCCTGCTCATAGATTGCCAGGATTAACATCATTAAAATGGCAATATTCCCCAAAGCACTGTACAGATTTAATGCGATCCCCCTAAAGATACCCATGATATTCTTCAAAGAAGTGGATCAGGCACTTTTGAAATTTATTTGGAACAATAAACACCCTCGAATAGCTAAAGCAATCATTGGGAAAAAGAATATGGGAAGAATTACTTTCCCCAAATTTAAACTTTACTACAAAGCAATAGTTATCAAAACAGCATGGTATTGGAATAAGGACAGGCCCTCAGATCAGTGGAATAAGCTTGAATACTCAGAGAATGTTCCCCAGACATACAATCACCTAATTTTTGATAAAGGAGCAAGAAGTCCTAAATGGAACAAAGAAAGCCTCTTCAACAAGTGGTGTTGGCACAACTGGGTAGCCACTTACAAAAAATTGAACTTAGACCCCCAGCTAACATCATGTACGAAGGTAAAATCCAAATGGATTAAAGACCTCTATATCAGACCCAAACCATAAGATATATAAAACAACATGTAGGTAAAACACTCCAGGACTTTGAGGCAAAAGGCATCGTCAAGGAAGAAACTGCACTCTCCAAGCAAGTGAAAGCAGAAATTAACAGATGAGAATATATTAAGCTGAGAAGCTTCTGCACCTCAAAGGAAATAGTGCCCAAGATACAAGAGCCACCCACTGAGTGGGAGAAACTATTCACCCAATACCCATCAGATAAGGGGCTAATCTCCAAAATATACAAGGCACTGACAGAACTTTACAAGAAAAAAACATCTAATCCCATCAAAAAATGGGGAGAAGAAATGAACAGACACTTTGACAAAGAAGAAATACAGATGTCCAAAAGACACATGAAAAAGTGCTCCACATCACTAATCATCAGGGAGATGCAAATCAAAACAATGATGAGATACCACCTCACACCATAGAGAATGGCACACATCACAATGAATGAGAATAATCAGTGTTGGCGGGGATGTGGGGAGAAAGGAACTCTTATCCACTGCTGGTGGGAATGCCGTCTAGTTCAACCTTTATGGAAAGCGATATGGAGATTCCTCCAAAAACTGGAAATCGAGCTCCCATACGATCCAGCTATACCACTCATAGGAATATACCCTAGGAACACAAAAATACAATACAAAAACCCCTTCCTTACACCTATATTTATTGCAGCACTATTTACCATAGCAAGACTCCGGAAACAACCAAGATGCCCTTCAACAGACGAATGGCTAAAGAAACTGTGGTACATATACATAATGGAATATTATGCAGCTGTCAGAAGAGATGAAGTCATGAAATTTTCCTATACATGGATGTACACAGAATCTATTATGCTGAGTGAAATAAGTCAGAGAGAGAGAGAGAAAAACGCAGAACGGTCTCACTCATCTATGGGTTTTAAGAAAAATTAAAGACATTCTTGCAATAATAATTTTCAGACACAAAAGAGAAAAGAGCTGGAAGTTCCAGCTCACCTCAGGAAGCTAACCATAAAGAGTGATGAGTTTAGTTAGATAAATAACTACATTTTGAACTGTCCTAATAATGACAATGTGTGAGGGAAATTGAGAACCTGTTTAGAGTACAGGCGGGGGTCGGGTGGGGAGGAGGGAGACTTGGGACATTGGTGATGGGAATGTTGCACTGGTGATGGGTGGTGTTCTTTATATGACTGAAACCCAAACACAATCATGTATGTAATCAAGGTGTTTAAATAAAAAATATATTAAAAAAATAAAATAAAATGTTTATTTCTGATTTAAAAAAAAGTTATGAGAAAAGATAGCTCACTATAGGAAAGATTAATAAATATTTATACATATGAATATCTATAGACTAAATAGATGTTACAATAATAAATGAGTTTATGTTGCATGTGGGTTACCTGGGCTCAACCCAGTAAAACCACAAATAATCCACTGTTCTCTGCCAAGAGTGACACTTAAGCAGAGATCTGGAATAAACTCTTGCAAAGCTAAGTTTGACATTCTGCCAAACATTCAAAACAAAACAAATAAAAAAACTGCCCATATAGTTAAAAGTTTATATGAAGATCAATCAACTCAAAGAGCATTCGTGGAGCCATACAATACTTGATAGAGGATAACATGTAAAGCATGAATAATTTAGGGGCCAGAGCTGTGGCTCAGTGGTAGGATATTTGCCTTCACACAGCTGACATCCGAAGGACCAAGGTTCAATACCCCAGCATCCCATATGATTACCCAAGTCAGGAGCAATTTCTGAGCACATGGCCAGGAGTAACCCCTACTCCAAAATCAAAAACAAAACAAAACACATTGAAATATGATATAGTGTGATGAGGCCAGGGGAATAATGTGTCATGATGAGAGCTGACTGAAAGACAAAAAAAAAATCTCAGCAGAAAGATATTGTTGTAAAGATTCATTATATTCTTTTTTTTTTTGTTTTTTTTTTTTGTTTTTTGGGCCACACCCGGTAACGCTCAGGGGTTACTCCTGGCTATGCACTCAGAAGTCGCTCCTGGCTTGGGGGACCATATGGGATGCCGGGGGATCGAACCGCGGTTCGTCCTAGGCTAGCGCAGGCAAGGCAGACACCTTACCTCCAGCGCCACCACCCGGCCCCCAGATTCATTATATTCTTAAGTGTATTATTAAATCACTATGTTTTTAAATGAAGAGAAATTATTTAAAATGGTGCTGGGAAGACATAACTAAAAAGATCAACATAATCTGGACTTTTCTGACAGAAATGGTAAAATAGTTGACACATTCAATATAATAGAAGTAATTGAATATTTTAATCAAAAAGAACTAAAAATAGTCTAAACAAAAATAACTGAAATGAAAACATTAGTATTAAGGCCATTGATATATTAATCAGGTAAAAAAGACAAAACCCCTTTAGGAATTATACATATTAAAGAAAAGATGCAAATTGTTTAAAGAAAAACTTTAAAACATATGAGTATGTTAAGAAGACATATGTTGTCTAAAATGAAAATCTCATGAAACATTAAAATGGAAAAATTCTCACTTTTTATTTAAATTGACAAGATTTAGGAAACTCAAAGAATCCCAAGAAGAAAAACTAAATGTAAGTTCTACAAAGATGAATGATACAAAATAAAAAACAACACGCAGATAATAATAAGTTAAGAGCATCCAAAGAGAAGAAAAGCAGATTGATTTACCTTCAAGAAAATAATTTTAAACTGATACTTGTTTTAATTATGCAAGTGATTAAAACAAAAGTCTATTTAAATATATCTAACATGTTAAAAGAGATGGAAAAATATTGTCAGTGCCTAGAAATCTATTCCTAGAAGAACATGAGCCACTATTGACAACAATTTACAGACATTTTAAATTAATAAATATGGAATTAAATTTTTTTATTTAAACAACTTTATTAAATACATGATTGTGTTTGGGTTTCAGTCATGTAAAGAACACCACCCGTCACCAGTGCAACATTCCCATCACCAAAGTCCCAAATCTCCTCCTCCCGACCCAATCCCCACCTGTACGCTAGACACGCTATCTAATTCCCTCGTACATTCTTATTATTAGGATAGATCAAAACATAGTTATTTCTCTAACTAAATTCATCCCTGTTTGTGGTGAGCTTCATGAAGTGAGCTGGAACTTCCAGCTCTTTTCTTTTTGTGTTTGAAAGTTGTTATTGCAAGAATGTCTTTCATTTTTCTTAAAACACATAGATGAGTGAGATCATTCTGCATCTTTCTCTCTCTCTGACTTATTTCACTCAGCTTAATAGATTCCATGTACATTCATGTATAGGAAAATTTCATGACTTCATCTCTCCTGACAGCAGCATAATATTCCATTGTGTATATTTACCACAGATTTTTTAGCCATTCATCTGTTCAAGGGTATCTTGGCTATTTCCAGAGTCTTGCTATGGTAAATAGTGCTGCAATGAATATAAGCATAAGGAAGGGATTTTGTATTGTATTTTTATATTCCTTGGGTATATTCCTATGAGTGGTATAGCTGGGTCATATGGGAGCTCGATTTCTATTTTTTGGAGGAAACTCCATATTGCTTTCCATAAAGGTTGAACTAGATGGCATTCCCACAGCAGTTCCTTTCTCTCCATATCCCCACCAACACTGCTTGTTCTCATTCTTTGTGATGTGTGCCAATCTCTGGGGTGTGAGGTGGTACCTCATAGCTGTTTTGATTTGCATCTCCGTGATGATTAGTGATGTAGAGCATTTTTTTCATGTGTCTTTTGGCCATCTGTATTTCTTCTTTATCAAAGTGTCTGTCCATTTCTTGAGGATTAAATTTTTTTTCTTGTAAATTTCTGTCAGTGCCTTGTATATTTTGGAGATTAGCCCCTTGTCTGATGGGTACTGGGTGAATAGTTTCTCCCACTCAGTGTGGGGGGGCTCTTGTATCCTGGGCGCTATTTCTTTTGAGGTGCAGAAGCTTCTCAGTTTAATATATTCCCATCTGTTAATCTCTGCTTTCACTTGATTGGAGAGTGCAGTTTCCTCTTTGTAGATGCCTTCAGTCTCAATGTCCTGGAGTGTTTCACCAACGTGTTGTTCTATATAGCTTATGGTTTTGGGTCTGATATTGAGGTCTTTCATCCATTTGGATTTAACCTTCACACATGATGTTAGGTGGGAGTCTAAACTCAATTTTTTGCAAGTGGCTAGCCAGTTTGGCCAACACCACTTGTTAAAGAGGCTTTCTTTGCTCCATTTATGATTTCTTGCTCCTTTATCAAAAATTAGGTGATTGTAAAATTCTCTGAATATTCAAGTCTATTCCACTGCTCTGAGGGCCTGTCTTTATTCCAATACCATGCTGTTTTGATAACTATTGCCTTGTAGTAAAGTTTAAAGCTGGCAAAAGTAATTCCTCCATTCTTTTTCCCAATGATTGCTTTAGCTATTCTAGGGTGTTTATTGTTCCATATAAATTTCAAAAGTGCCTGACCCACTTCTTTGAAGAATGTCATGGGTATCTTTAGAGGGATCACATTAAATATGTACAATGTTTTAATGATGTTAATCCTTTCAATCCATGAGCAGGGTATGTGATTCCATTTCCGTGTGTACTCTTTTATTTCTTGGAGCAGAGTTTTATAGTTTTCTTTGTATAGGTCCTTCACATTTTTAGTCAAGTTGATTCCAAGATATTTGAGTTTGTGTGGTACTATTGTGAATGGGGTGGTTTTCTTAATGTCCATTTCTTCCTTCATACTATTGGTGTATAGAAAGGCCATTGATTTTTGTGTGTTAATTTTGTAGCCTGTCACCTTGCTATATGAATGAGTTTATTGTTTCTAGGTTTTTCATAGAAAATTTAGGGTTTTCTAGGTAGAGTATTATGTCATCTGCAAACAGTGAGAGCATGACATCTTCCTTTCCTTTCTGGATTACCTTGATATCTTTTTCTTCCTAATTGCTATAGCAAGTACTTCCAGTGCTATGTTGAATAGGAGTGGTGAGAGAGGACAGCCTTGTCTTGTGCCAGAATTTAGAGGGAAGGCTTTTAGTTTTTCTTCATTGAGGACAATATTTGCCACTGGCTTGTGGTAGATGGCCTTAACTATATTGAGAAAGGTTCCTTCCATTCCCATCTTGCTGATAGCTTTGATCAAGAATGGGTGTTGGGGCCGGGCGGTGGCGCTAGAGGTAAGGTGCCTGCCTTGCCTGTGCTAGCCTATTACGGACTGCAGTTCGATCCCCCGGCGTCCCATATGGTCCCCCAAGCCAGGAGCAACTTCTGAGCGCATAGCCAGGAGTAACCCCTGAGCGTCACTGGGTGTGGCCCCCCCCCAAAAAAAGAATGGGTGTTGGACATTATCAAAGCTTTCTCTGCATCTATTGATATGATCATGTGATTTTTATTTTTTTTGTTGTTGATGTTGTCTATTATGTTGTTATATTTATGGATGTTAAACAATCCTTACATTCCTGAGATGAAACCTACTTGATCGTAGTGGATGATCTTCTTAATGAGGCATTGAATCCTATTTGCCAGGATTTTGTTGAGGATCTTTGCATCTGCATTCATCAGCAATATTGGTCTGTAATTTTCTTTTTTTGTATCATCTCTGTCTGCTTTAGATATGAAGGTGATGTTGGCTTCATAAAAGCTATTTGGAAGTGTTTCCATTTGTTCAATTTCATGAAAGAGTCCTGCCAGGATTGGTAGTAGTTCCTCTTGGAAAACTTGAAAGAATTCATTAGTGAATCCATCTGGGCCTGGGCATTTGTTTTTGGGCAGACATTTGATTACCATTTTAATTTCTTCAGTGGTGATGGGGGTGTTTAGATATGTTACATCCTCTTCCTTCAACCGTGGAAGATTATAGGAGTCCAAGAATTTATCCATTTCTTCCAGGTTCTTGTTTTTAGTGGTGTAGAGTTTCACAAAGTAGTTTCTGATTACCCTTTGAATCTCTGTCATATCAGTAGTGATCTCTTCTTTTCATTTCTAATATGAGTTATCAATTTTCTCTCTATCTCTCTCTTTTTTTTTTGTTAGGTTTGCCAGTGGTCTATCAATCTTGTTTATTTTTTCAAAGAACCAACTTCTGCTTTCGTTGATCTTTCAGATTGTTTTTTGAGTTTCCACTTCGTTGATTTCTGCTCTCAGCTTTGCTATTTCCTTCTGTTTTCCTATTCTTGGGTCCTTTTGTTGAGCATTTTCTAGTTCTATTAGCTGTGTCATTAAGCTACTCAGGTAAGCTCCTTCTTCCTTCCTGATGTGTGCTTGCAAAGCTATAAATTTTCCTCTCAGTACTGCTTTTGCTGTGTCCCATTAGTTCTGATAGTTTGTGTCTTTATTGTCATTTGTTTCCAGGAACCTTTTGATTTCCTCCTTGATTTCATCTCGGACCCACTGGTTATTGAGCATGAGGCTGTTTAACTTCCAGGTGTTAAAGTGTTTCTTCTGAGTCCCTTTGGAGTTCACAAATAATTTCAGAGCCTTGTGGTCCGCGAAGGTAGTCTGCAAAATTTCTATCCTCTTGATCTTATGGAGGTATGTTTTATGTACCAGCATGTAGTCTATCCTGGAGAATGTACCATGTACATTGGAGAAGAATGTGTATCCAGGTTTCTGGGGATGGAGTGTCCTATATATATCCACTAGGCCTCTTTCTTCCATTTCTCTCCTCAGGTCTAGTATATTCTTGTTGGGTTTCAGTCTGGTTGACCTATCTAGTGTTGACAAGGCTGTGTTAAGGTCCCCCACAATTATTTTTTTTGTTATTGATATTATTTTTCAGATTTGTCAACATTTGTATTAAATATTTTGCTGGCCCCTCATTCGGTGCATATATGTTTAGGAGAGTTATTTCTTCCTGCTCTACATACCCCTTGATTAATATAAAATATCCATCTTTGTCCCTTACACCCTTCCTGAGTATAAAGTTTGCATTATCTGATATTAGTATGGCCACTCCAGCTTTTTTATGGGTGTTGTTTGCTTGGATAATTTTTTTCCAGCCTTTTATTTTGAGTCTATGTTTGTTCTGACTATTCAGGTGTGTTTCTTGTAGGCAACAGAAGGTTGGATTGAGTTTTTTTCATCCATTTAGCCACTCTGTGTGTCTTAACTGGTGCATTTAGTCCATTGACATTGAGAGAAAGAATTGTCCTGGGAGTTAGTGCCATCTTTATATCAAAGTTTGGTGTGTCTGTTGGTTAGTCTTGTCTTAAAATAGGCCTCTTTTAGTTGGTATTCTTTGGGCATGCAGGATTTGATCGCATGTATTCATTATCTCTGGTAGTTTCTCTTTAATGATGTTTTTGATCCTTGATTTCCTGGAGATTTTCTTCCTGGGTCTCTGGGATTCCAAAGATTCTTAAGCTGTTTCTGTTGAGCTTATCATAGACTTCTATTTTCATATGTTCCCATTCTTTAAGTAATTTTTCCATTGTTTGATCATTTGCTTTAAGGCTTTTTTCCAAATTCTTCTGCTGTATGGAATTTTTATTCATCTCATCTTCCAGTGTACTAATTTCCCATGGGAAAGCTCAACCATGTTTTTTTTCAATTCATCTACTAAATTTTTAAGAACTGTTATTTGACCTGAAATTTCAGTTTGGAGTTTTATGATTTCTATCTTCATATTCTCTTGATTCTTATTAGTGTTCTCTTATATACTTTCTTTGATTTCTTTTAACATCTTCCATATTGTGACTCTAAACTCCTTATCTGAGAGACTGACTAGTTGGTTGGTCATGTTCAAGTCATCAGAGTTGCCATCGTCATTCTCTATGTCTGGCGCTGGCCTGTGTTGTTTCCCATTGTCACACTTGTATTGTGGATTTTTCTACGTGTTATGGTTGTATTTATTGGCTAAATGATGTGCACGGCCTTGAAGCAAAGCAGAGCGGCCATGCTCCTCTGTCTCCACCATTTCTGGGCTTCTAAACTCACCTCCAGGGAAGGCTCCAGGGGAAGGCAAGCTGTTCTCAGATGAGCCACACACAGGATGAAATCAGGTCAAAAATGGAGCACAGCACAGAAGACAGGCAGATAGGGGTGCTGGCATCTGAGTTCCAGCAGAATTGAGTGGCTTCACCTTTCTGGGCTTGTAAACTCACCTCCATGGAAGGCTCCAGGGAAGGTGAGCCGTATGCAGATGAGTCACACACAGGATAAAATCAGGCTGAAAATGGAGCACAGCACAGAAGACAGGCAGATATAGTTGCTGGCATTTGAGTTCCAGCAGAGTTCTTAGTGTGATTTTTTCTTGTTGTTTCAATGGTGTTCTTTTCTTAGAAAGAGTGCACTGCCATGTAGCGAAGGGGAGTGTCTGTACTCTGCTGGAGCCTCTTTTTTGCCCACTCCCAAGAGGTTCAAGCGACAGGACAGGAGACAGACTCACAGGCAGCACTCACAATTTTTCACGGTCGGGCCCCACTGGGCAGGCGTAATTTCATAGATTTTCCCAGCCTGACATCACAAACAGGAGACCTGACTTCTGCAAAGTACTGCTTATAGTTGGTTTTCACATTGTGAAGCAGTTCCTTGGTATGCCCACCCTTCAATGAGCCTCTGGGAGAGCGAGTTTTCTGGAGCCTCTTTTCGGTCAACTCCCAAGAGGTTCAAGCGACAAGACAGAAGACAGACCCACACAGGCAGCACTCACAATTTCTCATGGTCGGGCCCTACTGGGCACGTGTAATTTCGTCATGGAATTAAATTTTGTTGATAAAATTAAAAGTAGAGAAAATTATTTATCTTGGGTATAAATGTGAAACAAAACTACATAGAAAAAATGTAGAGACTAAAATTGTCACAAGTTGTGTTTCTGGAAAGTAAAAAAAAATTCAGGGACCAGAGGGATAATACAGTGTTTAGGGGTTTGCCTCATATGCATATATCCCAAGGTTTGATTCTTGACTTTCCATATAGTCCACCAGGCTGAGTTCACAGCCAGAAGTAACCTCAGTAACTCCTGGTATGGCCTCAAAATGAAAAACTGGAATATGAAAGAAAAAAGGAAGGAAGGGAGGATGGAAGGAAGGAGAAAGACACAATTCATTTACTGGAGGATATGCTAAGAATCAGGACTGGGAGAACCAGATAGTTATAAAAATACGATTATTTGTATGAATATATTTATCATATGACAAGGTGAGTAGTAAGAGTGGTTTTTAGAATGCTGATGCTTACAGATGCATAATAGACTTTGCTAATGCTCTAAACCAGGGTTCTCAAACTTTTAAATGGGGCATTGGAACAGCTCACTGTTTCTCACACCATTGAAGGGTCAGACTATAGTTTTAAAGAAACTATTAACAATGCTGTCCTTTGGGCCATAGTTTGAGCAGCCTTTCCCAAGATTGAGAGGAGAAGTCGAGTGACAGAGAAAAGGAGGAGTCGGAGAGTGCAACAAGCATTCTACACATGCACAATGTGGCCTGGTATGATCTCCACAAGGCAGAATAGGCAGCAGTGGCAAAAATACCTGGTGGGCTGGATAAATGTCTTTAGAGGATCACATGTGGCTCATGGTGATATTTTGTTGACCCCACTTTATACCTTTTACTTTGTTTTTCCAGTCATGGGTGAAACTTGGCCCTGTAAAGAGTTGACATCTTGGACACAATTGCTTTCTTTAACCAGCCTGTGTGTTGTATAAGGCCCTGACAATCAGTGATACTGCCTTGTTGTATTCCAGACACTTTGGTTTCTACTCAGTATAGTCCATGACTTGGCTGCTGAATTGTATGGTTCCCAAACTATCTTATAAGTCTCTAAGGCCTTTGACAGAAAAAAATGTTTCCACCCTTCTCATGTAACTTTTGGATTCTTGATTTTGGACTATAATACATCCAGAAGCCAAAAAACTGAGTGAATGAATGTTTTAATTCTAAACAGATTAGGTTAGAACAACATTGTGTATATTTATTTTAACATCTTCGACATTTGTATTTCCTTATATCTTAATAGTTCTGAGAGTGTCTTCTTAGGGGGGAGCTGGGAAAGCTGGCAAGAGACATACCCAGAAATGTTAATGGAGTATTGCTGATTTTATGCCCAGGAAGACAATATGTAGTGCCTGGACCAGTATGTAAACAGAGTCAACTGCTTATGCCTTAAAACCTGAATCATCTAAATAATTGTCTTTATAATTCTAGTTTTGTTTTATTTTTTACTCTTTTCTCTAATAAGAATATTAGTGACTTATTTACATTCTTCAGTTAGGTAGCTTGTTTCTAAGTTATAACTCTTATTTGTAATCCTCTATACCTACCATGAAGTGTAGAGAGCCCTCATCATATTTCTCAGTGATAAAAGCGATAGACATGAATGGTCTGGTGGCATGATCTGCCTTCATTCCATTTGGTTGATTTGCCAAGGCTTTTATTAGGTCAGATTCTATTTGTTCATTTGCCATCACAGCTCAACAGTCCATCCCCATGTGGTTGTTTAAGTGCCAATCATATATTTTCAAGCCCTTAGTTATGACAGTGATTTTAGCTTCTCCTTACGCTCAGTGCCTTTGACAGTGGTTTCAATGGCGACTCTTTTGCTTTCTTGGTGGCCAGAGGAACTTAAACAATTTGAATGCTAGTTGACAGTAAAACTCTGAAGCCCTATGGAGGCCTGGCAGTTAAGATTTCTAAATGTAGAGAACCAAGACTTGCATTTTCTTCATAGTCCTTCAGGTCATATGGGACTGAGTTTATTCCTGAGACCTGGTGATAAATAAACTCTCCATAAAACAAAAGAAGATAGCTTTTCAACCTCTCTCTGCCACATTATAATAGAGGTATCTGCTCCCCAGTCTGCTTTCAGAAAGGAGATAAGCAAGCTTTCTTTTTTCTTCTATTCAACCAATCTTATGGATTATAAAAAATAATACAACTCTAGAAATGAAGCTGTGGTACTTTGTAGTATGTGAAAAAATGCCAGAATAAGTAAGCTGCTTTGATTTTAAAAGCTGCAAATGAGAAGTTCTGCAGACTGGAGATGTTTGCTACAACAGTCAGCCTTACCTTCGATGCTGTCTATCTCAAGCATTTCCGGTTTCCAGTTTGCTTCCATGACATAATCTGCTATTTACTGATGTGCATCGTGACTAAAGTAAAAAGAAAATCAATGAGCTGTCTGTCCAACATCTGATGATAATGATATTTGCCTTCTGCTTAACCCGCCTCCTCTGCACTGCAGGTTTCTGTTCCCTTGCTGCCAAATCCTGTTACCTTCTTGGTCTTGTTCTGCATGTATAATAAAAGTATAAGGGATGCCAACTAGAATTTCTGTTGCCACTGATTCACTGCATTCTCATCCTTCCTGGACTTTATACCTAGTATTCTTGGAGACATCTGGAAAAATAATAATAACAAAAAAAGCAGAGTTCAGAATCTGGGACCCAAGATTTTGCTCTACCACCATAGCTTTGCAAGGCATTTTACACTTCAGGAAATCAAATTCCTTCTCTATAAAAGGAAATTGTAATTGAATTTCCTTTTCAATTAAGTAATTCTGTGGTTCTGAATCAAAGATATTTCAGAAATTTAATTTTTGTGCAGAAAATTTCCCAATAAAATGTGTCTTGTAGAATCTTGGAACTTTTTTAAGGATGATTTCTGAGTCAGTTATTATTTCTGTCACATAAAATATAAGGTTTGTTTTGGCTATCTATAAATAGACTATGAATTTATGTATCTACCTAATTTAATGACTATTTCCTAATAAAACAAATAATCTAATAAAAATATTTTTAACATAGAATCAAACAACAGTTGGCTTGTTTACATCTACCTAACTCTCATAAGATTTTAGCTTCATTATCTATATAAATTATTAGCTACCTCAACAGACTTGCCTAAACATTATTTGATTTCATATTTATCAATCCCATTGTGTAGGGCCTGAGCATATTGGCTGCTTAAAATACCTTGCTATTTTCTCCAGTTTTTTTGACATAATTATTGTTTCAAGTTCAGAGTTCTGTAAATAAAGAGTAAAAATCATATTTATGAATATTAGGATGAATGCTCTTTTTCCTTTGAAAGAAAGTATCTTTATGATACTGATCCTGAAACCCCAAACTTACTACATGATTACAAGGAATAAGTTTAAGTCCAAACAAGCAATGTGAAATTAAGAGATCTATCCAAGAATGAATATCATTATTGAAAGCAATTTAGATTTATCACAAAGCCACAGGGAACATTAATAGCACTTATATTCATATAAATCTATACTGTCCTCTATTATCCTCACAACATTCCCAGAGTTTCTATTACCCTCATTTTTTTTCTTAGAGAAAGATCTATTCATTACACAAGACTGATTAAAACAACAGTAATGGAACAGAACTTCTATAAACGTCCAGAAGACTTCATCATAGGCTCTAATCTTTGACCTGTCCAGAATCCAAGATCTCTAGATACAGAGGTCTGATCTAATCATCCATGACAGAATGGAAGTTTTCCATACACCACAAAAGGATCTAGGAAAAGTAAATGAGCAAGAATGGAGCTTGTAGCCATTCCATGACAGTATACTTCAAGGGTAGATAAACCCTGTAACTATTAGGCCAAGGGAATTTCCAATCTAATTTCCCCAATATTTACTGTGCCTATGCAGAAAGAAAAAAAAAGAAGAAGCAGCACAAAATAATCTGGGGGGGGGTTGCTAATGTTGCTGCTATTGTTGTTTTTACTTTGTATGCTTTGTTTTATTTTTTAATTCAGGACTGTAGGTATTGTGTGGTGGTTGCCTTTATTGCTGAGGTGCTTTTTGGATTTTTTTTTGATTATTAATTTTGTATTGTTGTTGTGTTTCTCTCCCTTTTCCCTTCTCTCAAATTATTATTTATAGCCTCTAGAAGGACTCTGCCCAATTTTTTTATTTTTAATTTTATTTATTATTTTGCTTGTTTTATTTTTACCCGATTTTATTTTTTTTCTCTTTTTTCTTTTTGTCTCTTCTTCAAACATAACCACATAACTTAAACTATTCTGTTACACCTCTCAAACTGAGGGGTAAAATAGTGGAGGGTACCAAGACCAAACAGTGTATGATCACTAAGAGGTGATAAAAATGATCAGACTTAGGCACCAAACCCTAAGTTAGTGACAACAGAATTGATGCCCAAGCTACATAAAGCTACTCACGGAGGGGACCACTTATACTACAGCCCGAGGGGTAAGGGAGGAGGATAGGGTATGTATGCTGGGAATGGGGGTGGAGGGAGGACAACTCTGGTGGTGGGAATTCCCCTGATTCAATGTGAATATGTACCTAAAATATTACTCTGAAAGATTTGTAATCCACTTTGGTCAAAATAAAAATTATTATTAAGAAAAAATAAAAAATATATATATGCTAATGTTTCTTTTAGAGTTCATGATTGGTAGGTCCTATCTAAGAAAATTTTAATTTCTAAAAATTCAGAGTCCATTTTCTGTGGCTTTAGTTCAACTTTGTCATAAAACTTTAAAAATGCACACATATAATGTGAGATAAAGTGCAGTTTGATTTTTTCATATAGAGAGATAACCTAAACCCTTATATTTTTCAACCTTTGGTCTCATCATTCTACTTAATTGATCTATGTCTAGTTTAAAATAAGCATTATATAGTCTTAAATATTAAACCTTTTCAGTAATTTTGAAATTAGGAAAAGTGCTACTACCACTTTTTTCTTTGTATATTTTAAGTACTTTGCACTTTTTTTATTTATTTGTTTGTTTATTTGTTTATTTATTTATTTATTTATTTATTTATTTATTTATTTATTTATTTATTTATTTATTTATGGTTTTTGGGTCACACCCGGTAGTGCTCAGGGGTTACTCCTGTCTGTCTGCTCAGAAACAGCTCCTGGCAGGCACGGGGGGACCATATGGGACACCGGGATTCGAACCAACCACCTTTGGTCCTGGATCGGCTGCTTGCAAGGCAAACACCGCTGTGCTATCTCTCCGGGCCCGCACTTTTTTATTTTTATTTTTATTTTTTGGGGGGTCATACCCACCAGTTACTCCAGACTCTGCACTCAGAAATGGGATGCCAGGATTCAAACCACCATTTGTCCTGGATAGGCTGCATGCAAGGCAAATGTCTAATAGCTGTGCTATCTCTTCAGCCCCAGGCACTTTGCACTTATATTAGATGCATCTGAATTTTTTAAATGTTACTCTTGTTTTGACAAATATGCTAAATTTATAGATAAATTTTTATAGAACTAACTGTCCCGTCCTGCAGGACTCCATTATTCCATGGGTGTATAGAGAGGTTCCAGCCAGTAAAAAGAACGGGGTGGGGGGGGGGAGAAGAGACAGAGACCAAGTAAAGTGTCTTATCAAGGTCTCTCTTTATTGATGGGTACAGGCTCTTTTAAGCACGATTAAAACAGGGGGTGGAGAGGAAACAAAATGGAACAGCCAGCATTACAGACAGTCTTCACAGGGTGTCTCCCTGTAATTAAACTTTACATGTTATCTTTACACAGGAACCAATTTTCACCTTAAGATAGTAAAGCTTCAAAGATATCTCAAGCTTCCTGAAATATATGCCTGATAGGAAACTGTGATATTTCTTAGGGCTCTGGACTAGTCAATGCCTTATGAATTCTTGCCATACAGACTGTTTTGTCCTGCTGAATTCCATATCAGGGTTTTATCTCTGGCTGTCTCTGACAACTAACATTTTAACAATATTAAGTCTCCCAAATCAGTACTATGTCATACATCTCAAGTTATTAAGCTCTTTTAAAATTTATCATAGCAGGGGCCTGAGTGATACCACAGTGGTAGAGCTCTTTCCTTGCAAGCGCCTGACCTGGGATAGACCCAGATTTGATTCCTGGCTTCCCATATGGTCCCAGGAGCCCACTAGGAACAATTTCTGATTGCAGAGCCAGGAGTAATGCCTGTGTACCACAGAGTGTGACCAAAAACCAAACCAAACCAATCAAAACAAAATTTATCAGAGAAAAATGGTAAACTTTTCATTATCTTAATAAATTACTTAATTGACTCTTTATCTATCTTATATCTTATTGCTATAAGTCTTATTGTTTAAAAGGTTTGGTATTTACTATTCATATGTCTGATATTCATGTTTAAGTTAGAACCCAAGAAAATTACTATGTTCATGTCTTAGTCTAAAATGTGGGTTTTTTTTTTTTGTTTGTTTTTGGGCCACACCCAGTGATGCTGAGGGGTTACTTCTGGCTATGGAGTAACCTGGCCCCAGGATTTGGAGGACCATATGAGACTTGGGGGATTGAACTGAGATCTGTCTTAGGTCAACCACGTGCAAGGCAAAGACCCTAACTCTCTGCTGTCACTCGGGCCTCTAAAAATGTGTTTTTGCATAATAATCTCACTCATCTGTGGGATTTAAAAAAAATAAAAGAGTGACCAGAGAGGTGGTGCAAGCTGTGGGGAATCTGTCTTGCATGTGCTAACCTAGGAAGGCGTTTCGATTCTCTGGGGTCCCATATGTTCCCCTAAGCCAGGAACGATTTCTGAGAGCATAGCAAGGAGTAACCCCTGAGCATCACCAGGTATGCCCCCCCCCCAAAAAAAAGAAAGAAAAAGAAAAGATTGTATGGTAATAATATCCAGAGAAGATGTTTGAAAGAACCAGTTCATAACATGAAGCTTATCACTATTGGTGAGTGCATTTAGAGAAATAACTACACTGACAACTATCACGATAATGGTACTGAGTGAAAGAAATAGAATGTTTGCCTTTTATTTTTTTTAGAATGTCGGTCTTAAATACAGGTGGAGGAAGGGTGGGTGGCATTGGTGGTGGGAAGGTGGCATTGGTGAAGGGGCGTATTTTTTATGACTGAAACTCAACTACAAATATGTTTGCAATCATGGTGCTTAAATAAATATATTAGCATAAAATAAAATAAATGTGTGCTTGTAAATTTCTTGGCATATCTTCTATAAATTTAGTTTCTTTTCTCTAATACATATAACTTTAATTGACTTCTAAGCATAAGAAAATGGTCTTTTTCTTTTTGTTTTGTTTTGCTTTTGTTTTTGCTTTTGGGCCACACCTGTTGACACTCAGGGGTTACTCCTGGTTCTGCCCTCAGAAATTGCTCCTGGATTTAGGGACTAAATGAGATACCAGGGGATTGCAGTCTGTCCTAGGTTAAACATGCAAGGCAAACGCATTACCACTGTGCCACTGTTCTGGCCCTTATTATTTCATTTTTTAGTATTATTAAGCTCTGAGTTTTCCTAAATACACTTAATTTGTAGAATTTAATTGCATGTTTTGTTGATGCCATTTTCACATATATATATATATATATATATATATATATTTATAATCCCTATTCTTTGTTTTGTTAACAGGATAAAATAATCTATTTTAAATATTAAAATAATCTTGCAATATAAAATGTTAAAATAATACTTGCAATATTTGTATGAATTCTACTAACTTATAAATGCTATACATTTTATATTTAATGTTTCATTAATCTTTTTTACATATTCAGATGTATAAGACTAAATAACTGTTTTTAGAATTTTCTTATTTTCTTATATGTTTTTTTCTATTTATGCATTTCCTAGATGCACTAGGCCAGTGGTCCTCAAACTATGGCCCGTGGGCCACATATTGTATTTGTATCTGTTTTGTTTCTTCGTTGCAAAATAAGATATATGCAGTGTGCATAAGAATTCGTTCATAAGTTTTGTTTTTACTATAGTCAGACCCTCCAATGGTCTGAAGGACAGTGAACTGGCCCCCTGTTTAAAAAGTTTGAGGACCCCTGCACTAGGTAATAAGGTACATTAGTAAAGAGGTGAATATATAAAAGATAAAAGTTAAATAATTGGGCCGGAAAGATATCATGGAGGTAAGGCATTTGCCTTGCATGCAGAAGGTCATTGGTTTGAATCCCGCCACCCCCTATGGTCCCCCGAGCCTTCCAGGAGTGATTTCTGAGTGTGGAGCCAGGATTAACTCCTGAGTGCTGCCAGATGTGACCCAAAAACCACAAAAAAAAAATTAAATAACTTTAACTATATTGGCCTGTTACCCAATTAAAGGAAATTATCTAGTACCAACTCAACCTACTAGCAAGATTATAAAATTCTCATCCTTGTTGATGCTAGAAATAGTTAATTAGTGAGATATGACTAATTTGACTATGAGTTAAGAGACTAGGAGATTGAAACATTACTCTACCATTAAAATTATACTTTCCATTCACTGCTCAATTATTTCATTCAAGTGTATTTAATTTTGGATTTGGTCCAGAAAATTTCACAGTAGATTAATATCGTTTTCAAAAAGTTTAGTGGCTGAGATACTGACTAATCTTGCACTAAGTCAAATTTCTGCATAGATTTGGCTCCTCTCACATTTTGACTTAATATGTAGTCAAGATCACTTATTTACCTTGTCTATGTCTCAAGTTCTTTAACTTTGAAAGTAAACTGAAATTTTCCATTTCTAAAATGGTTTCATTGCAATTTCATATTTTTATTTTTATTTATCAAATTATAGATGCCTGAAGATGTCTGTAGAAGATAGGATCAAGAGTGGGGTACCCCTGTTCAAAGAATATTTTAGTCGATGGAAAAGATGCCTAAAAATTAAAGTGCAGTTGGATTTTTAGATATAAAATATTTTTATTTTTAGGGCTGAGCTCTATCTCGCTTTAGAGGGTAGCTATAGGGGCTGGAGATAATTTACTTTGCATATGAAAATTCTGCTACAGCACAGAGAGATGACCAAGTCTGTCCTACAAATTGAAAGCATTTCAGAATTGCCAGGAGCCCTTTAGTAAGGATATCAGTTAAATTCCTTTTCCCCTGAAGTTGTATTCTAGTGTCTGCCTGTTATTTCAAGGCTCTTATTGTTTTTTTCTATTAGTTTTATATTGCTTTGACATGCTTTATTGCCTTAGAATATGTCCAACCTATGAAGTGGGGAATTAAAGTCCTAATTTACAATTTCATGAATCTGGGAATGTATTTTTCTTTAGGAACACATGCCAGTTACTTGTAAGAAGAATTAAATCTCATGAGAACATAAAAATGATTAAAAAAAAACATTAAGGAGGAAAATAAGTAGGATAAATTTGTGGTAGAAGGCAATTTCTTAAGGAGCCTTCACAAAAATAGGTATAGTTGTATTTACTAATGACTAGCATGGATAGTATAACTCTGTAAAGAGAAATATAATTGCTAAAATAGTCTGACTATAATTAGCAAACAAATATATTTGATTATCTACCCTATGTATTATAGAAACCAGTGAAAATAATACCTTATATCTACAATGTGAAAATAATAAAGATAACAGGAAGAGAAACATAGTAAGTGGTTTGGTAAAAATAAATGTAGCCAATAGTTTTTTATCTTATAGTCATCAACTATTTTCTCATAAAGAGATTTTCAGCACCTCATATAGTTTCAACATGACCACCAGGAGTCATTCCTGAATGCAGATCCAGGATTAATCCCAAAAACACACTGCATGTATCCCCCCAAAAATTAAAAAATAAAATGTTAAATTAAATTGCTAATTTAATATTATTTTTAAATTAAAATGGGCACACACCCATATTTTTCTCAAATTTACATGCTATTATTATAATAATGTTAATAGTAGTATTTCAGATAGACACTGTTCCAATACCAGTCCGGCATCTGAGTACGAGCATCCTCCCACCAATGCACAAGATCTCTCACATCCCCAAGAGAACCTCTTTGCGAACTCAGTTCGGCAGGCTTACTCTCAGAGATTGTTACTATTAGCAACTTTAATTACCTGATTATCTTCAATTATCTAGCCCAAATATATGAGGGATCATTTCATATTTGTCCATCTCCCTCTGACATCACACAAACTGATAAGTCCATCTAACAGAAATTTAGGGTTTTAATTTTTCTTTGTTACTAAATAGTATTTGTTGTGTACATATAAACAATTTATCTACTCATTTCTTTTAGAGAACTTCATCTTTTTTCCAGATCTTGACTAATGTGAATAATGCTACAATAAATATAAAAGTGCAAATATCTTTCCAAAATATTCTTTCAGGCTGTCTATATAGAAAACAGGTGGTAAATAACAGGATTATATGGAAGCTTTATTCTTAAATTAAAAAAAATTCATTGAAGTACTAATGTTTAAATTTGTTAAAAAGAAATCTTCATTCGGGGCCAGAGAGATAGTATGGAAGTAGGGTGTTTGCCTTGCATGCAGAAAGATGGTGGTTCAAATCCCGGCATCCCATATTCCCCCCAGCCTGCCAAGAGCGATTTCTGAGTGTAGAGCAAGGAGTAACTCCTGAGCACTGCCCGGTGCGATCCAAAAACAAAACAAAACAAAACAAAAAGCCTCATTCTGTTTTCCACAGAAATTGAACAAGATGCACACTGGTTAACCAATAGTGAATTAATATTCCTTTCCCCCATATTCCTTAAGCACTGATTGTTTCCACTCTTTTTTCAAGTGTACCAGTTTAACTAGTATGAAGTTTTGATTTGTACTTATGTGATCAAGTTAATGAGCACTGTTTTCATCAACTCTTGACCAGTTGTATATCATTGTGGTGAAAAGTGTCTGTAGTGATTCACCAAATTTGGGGGAATGGAGATATTTTGTATATTTATTTGTTTGGGAAATTGTCCAAATATTTTAATGTGATTAAATGCTAGATCTATAAAATTTGTTTGTTTGTTTTTGTTTATTTAGTTGGCAATGAAGCCAATGTGTTTAGGCTAGAAATAAAAATACAGATGACTACTCAGTGATAAAACTACATTTAAATAAGTTTACTCAACAAAAGACCATTGCAATACCTCCCTACTTTACAGTAATATTTTACTAAGTTAAGTTTTATTTATCAGGAGTCAACAACATGCTCAGCAATAAGAATCAATTAATTAAATTAACATTTGCTAAAATCTTGTGCAATAAAATGTTAAAATATTTTGGGGATAAAAAGATTTAAGATGTAGTGCTTTTTCTTCAGAAGTTTAATTAAATATCATAAAATAGGCACTTCTGGGGCCGGGCGGTGGTGCTAAAGGTAAGGTGCCTGCCTTGCCTGCGCTAGCCTTGGACGGACCGCAGTTCGATCCCCCGGTGTCCCATATGGTCCCCCATGCCAGGAGCAACTTCTGAGCACATAGCCAGGAGTAACCCCTGAGCATTACCGGGTGTGGCCCAAAAAGCAAAAAAAAAAAATAGGCACTTCTATCAGACATAAGTAATCTACTTTTGAATGTACAGAAGTGACATGCTAAATATGGCATTTGTGATCAGATCTTAACTTAATATTAGACTATTAATTCTAGTTCTCATTCTGCTTTTTTCTTGACCATTTAACATAATTAAAAGCCTCAATCTATGATCTTAAAGTTTAATTTTATATACCCTTTAAAGATTTGCTGAAATATTATTGCCTGGGTGTTTGAAAAAAATTAAGGTATTGAGCATTATGAATTAAGAACCTAACAGACTGTGGTTGTATTACACACCATTCTTATGTTTATATTTAAAATTAATTCAGAAAAAGGTATTTAGAAATAGATCTTTTACACTTGGGAAGTTGGAAATGTGAAGTAACTGTATACACCAAGACCCTATTCATTGTAAGCATATCACGTTAAGTATTATAAACTTAAAAGTATAAAACTTCTGAGGTGAGATCTTTAAAAGGTGGTTAGGTCATGAGAGTGGAACTGCATCAAAGGGAATGTGAACATTATTGATAAAAACCATGAGAAAAATTTCCCCTTTCTACCACAGGAAAAGACAGCAGAGATACATCATTCTGTGATTTAGAAAGTGTGTATCATAGAGAACAAATTTGACATCAGCACAATCATAGATTTTACACCTTTAGATTTCTAAGAAATTAATGTCTGTTATGGCTAAGTTACATAAGCCAAGCTATTACATTGTAGTAGTAGTCTGAATGGAATGATAATATTACAAGCTACACAAGTTAGCTTTGGCTATTGTTTCAATGTGAGTAATTATGGTTCAGAAATGGGATCGCAAAGGATGACAACATGTTTTCCCTTGAGATTAATATCCATTTTTCATGTCTAATGATTGCTCTCAAAGGACAACACACTAAAGACTTTATGTTCTGGAGCTGAAAATATATTATTTTCTGTGGCACATGGTTGTCACCTGTTATGACTTAGAGATGTGTCCTTGAGATGTCCCTTCAGACTGGGGATTGTGTTTGTTCCCTAATAAGATCTAAACGAATTCATCTGCTTGAGACAGAGGCTCCGCCCTTCCTCTACTAAGGTGTGATGACAACATTCTGATTTAAAGCCACATGCTGATTGAAGGTCTGTAATATCTCTGTTCTCATTATGGATGTGTTTTTCAAGGGATTGTAGAGTCAGAACAATTTCTTTGTGGCATCTAGCACACTTTCAGGAGGGAAGTTTACAAAACTTTAGGAGACATTTTAGACATTCATCATCAGAAACTAGAAACTCTTAAAAGAAAAGCACAATGGTATTCCACTATTGGAGCAAGTTTTGTAATTACAATTACTAAGAAATAACCTAAAATAAATAAAAATTTTAAATTATTTTCAGAGACTTATTAGCAGCAAGCAACTTATTAGCTATCATAATATGAAAGAATAAGGTATGATGGGTTTTTTAGAAGCTAGAGAAACTTTTCAGTGAATGATGCCTAATAGGTCATAGGTTTGGTGATGCAGGATAAAAGAAAAAATATGGATTTATTAATTAACAAATAAGCTTTCTGAATTTGGAACAATACACATGTTTAGCTATATGAAGTCTTCATAAATGATGGACAAAAAATTTCTGACTAGAACATCAAGGGAAAGAAAGCAACTAATTTTTCATCTATTTATTAATTATTGGTCTCTGGTAGTAGGAATTATTATCTCCTTTAATTTGAGGTTTTGGAGACAGATTATCTGACTCGGAGTTCACTAGCATTAAGATTATATGTTGATAATTCAGGGGCATGAAAAGCTTAAACAATACTCAGTTTCTAGGGGTGATTTTTATGTCCTTAGAGACTTTTATAAATAGACAATCTTTTATGTTATAACACTGTGATGTGCTCTGAATTCAAATGAGCAATTTACATAAAAGTGAAAACTAAAAGCTAATACTCTAAGGAATATTACTGATTCTCTGAGATCAGAAAATGTCAGAGAAGCATCAAGTTAGCTACATTTTTTTAAATTTGAGATGAAGATAAGGAAATTCTGAAAGGCAATGTAATTTATGGGAATCAAAAAGCATCTTAGACAGATCTGAATCTAGCTCTTCTTTTTTAGGACCCTTCTTCAGGGGCAGAGCACTTGCACCAATGGTGAGTGAAGATATAAGAATACTGGAAGATATTTTTCCTGATCCCACTGCTTCAGCCAGCATGCACATTCAAAGATGGATGTGTGAGATATTCTTTTAGAAGAGAAATCAGTCCCTGGACTCATACCAATTCTCTCTAGAATTATGACTCATTCATTCCATCCTGTCTGCACCCTTGTGCAATATTCTTCTGCTAAAATAAAGCCAGATACCCTTCTCTCTGCATGTGTTGCTTTTAAGATTATTTATTCACTTTCTTGTGCATTCATTTCGATCAGATAAATGGCTATTCATAAACTATTATGTGCCACCTGTCATGCCACTACTAAGTGTATAGCCAATCCAGAATGTACACATGACCACATAAAAGTCAGGTATATAATGTTCATAACAGATTTATTCATAACAGTACAAACGGAAATCAGCCCAAAAGGACTGTAAACAAAAGAAAGTGCATCTTGAAAAAGATGTAGAGCTGAGACAGTAGTCATCATCCAAGAAGACAGTGAAGTAAATTTATCTACTTCATACATACATTCTTCATCAGCATTAATGTGACTTTTCTTTGTTTTATACATTTATTTAAGTTATATACATGGGTAAAATCCACAAATATCAAAATGGGCAGTTCAATATTTTTATGATCTGTGTAGAAGATTTTTATTTATGATATAGTAAAGGCTCTTATTTTTACTCACAATAAACAAAAAATAAAAAACCTATATTTTACTGTTCATCACAATTTATTTTGTAACTTTATGTGAAAAATACATCTAGAATAATGAATTTTCTTTTTAAAGTACTAATTTCAATGTTTAATTTTCTATTTGTGTGTCACACAAGTTTTTCCATTTGTAATCATTCATTTTTATTGTACATCATAGCATTTGTATGCCATAATACTTTTTTTTACTAAAATAGGTAAATATTTGGACTGATAGGCATTCTCATAAATCATAATAAAATAGTAGGTATGATATGGTGAAGAAGGAGTTGAGGGCATTGGTGGTAGAAGTGTTACACTTGTGAAGGAGGGGGTGTTCTTTTTTATAAGTGAAACCCAAATGCAAGCTATAACCAATGTGCTTAAATAAATATACTAATTAAAAAAAGAAAGAAAAAAATAGATAAAATAACATAGAGGAAAAATATTCATTCCAGTCAAATGTGGTTGTGTATATTGCAAGAAAAGTATTTTATTGTGTATTTAATTGGTATTATTTTACTTAAGATTATATCATTTTTCATGTCCTACCTATTCACATTCAATTTTTTTTTTTTTTCAAAAACTCAAGAGGGATCCGAGATATAGCACAATGGGTAGGGTAAACAAATCCTTTCATGTGGCTTACCCATGTTCAAACCCCAGCATCCTATATGGTCACTAGAGCCTGCCAGGAATAATAGCCTCCAGGTGCTCACCTCAATATCTCCTAAAAAAGCATCCCCCAGGCCGGAGCAATAGCATAGCAGTAAGGCGTTTGTCTTGCACGTGACTAACACAGAGAGACCCTGGTTCGATTCCCGGTATCCCATATGGTTCCTGAAGCCTGCCAGGAGAGACTTCTGAGCACAGAGCTAACCCCTAAGAGCCGCCGGTGTGACCCAAAAACAAACAAACAAAAAGCACCCCCCAAAATGAACTCTTTTCCACTTAAACGAAGATCAGTTAAATGTTCAGGTCTTGAGCCATTGAAAAAATGAGTTGGTTCTCACTATGCCCAAATTACCATCATATTAATGAGTACTTTTTTTTTTATATTTTATGCAGAGTGCCCATTAAATTATTTATTTATTTGGTTTTTAGGCCTTATCCAGTGACGCTCAGGGGTTATTCCTGGCTATGCGCTCAGAAATTGCTCCTGTCTTGGGGGACCATATGGAATGCGGGGGATCGAACAGAGCTCCATCCTGGTTCAGCCACAAGCAAAGCAAACGCCCTACCACTGTGCTATCACTCTGGCCCCTATAATGTACATTTTAATAGAAAATTAATACATTAATTTTTATGTAATAAGATGAATAGAAAACAAAGACACCATTATCATAAATTTATAAATATAGAAACTCAATTGTACTTCAATATTGCATATAATTACTACTCTGCCTAGTGCAAGTAAGAACTTTAGGAAAGTACATTTTCACCTTTCGAGAAAAAGAATATTTTTTGAGACAGGCATTCTAATTCTCTCACTCATAAAGATTGTCATGATAGTTGTCAAGAGCTTTCTTTGTGGAATATAGGAAGGGGTTGGGAAGGAGGGAGGGGGTAGTGGTGGTGGAAATGTTGCACTGTGAAGGGGAGTGTTCTGTTCATGACTGAAACCCAACTACAATCATACTTGTAATCATGGTGCTTAAATAAAGATTTTATATATTAAAAAAAGAAATTATTTTTTACAGAAGGTGGATATATAAACAGAAAATCAGTTAGTTTTGTATAGGAACCTAACTATTAGCATAACAACTTATATTCATGCCATATGAATCTTGTTTTTTTTTTGGGGGGGTCACACCCGGCGGTGCTCAGGGGTTACTCCTGGCTGTCTGCTCAGAAATAGCTCCTGGCAGGCACAGGGGACCATATGGGACACCGGGATTCGAACCAACCACTTTTGGTCCTGGATTGGCTGCTTGCAAGGCAAACGCCGCTGTGCTATCTCTCCGGGCCCTGAATCTTGTTATTTTAATTATCATTCTTGGATCTTTGATATTCAACTGCCTAGAAATATCAAGGTAATGTATAGTAGAAATTAAAATTGAAGTAATAAAAATAATTTCTAAGAATAATTTGAAGAAATAAAGAGAGGCATTTTATTTTTCTTTTCTTTTTGGGGGTTTGAGAGCACACCTAGCAGTGCTCAGGGCTAACTCCTGGCTTTTAGTTCCAGGATCAATCCTGGCAAGTGTGAGGTACCATATTTGATGCTTGGAAACAAACACTAATCAGTCTCATAAAAGGTAAGTGCCTAAAATCTGTGTTATTGCTGTGTCCAGAGTCATTTTCAACAAAAACAATAGATGGCAAGGCTAACTATTTGTTATTGCAATATCTGCCCAAGGTCATGATATAATTTAAAACAAATCTTGGATACAATTTTCATTTCTTCCACAAAGTCTTTTTCTTCAATTTTGAGTACTCAAACTCTAGCCACACACATTGTTCTGTACTTCTGTACTTCTTCAGTGAAATACTAAACATCAGATTACCTCTAAAAAGAGTTAAGAACAAAATGTCATTGATAACCTATATTTCAAATTGTATCACCCTCGGATGAATTAACTGTGCATTGAAAAAAATCCTAAGAATTATGAGAATATTTACACAATGATAACCACAATCAATTGTAATTGAAGTGAAAAGGTATCACAACTCTACATTCACATTTGGTATAATGTCTGGAAATTATTATAAAATAATGCATTTTTGTTTTGTTTGGCATTTTGTGTAACAAAACTTATCATCAAAATATAATGGAATATTACCCAACCTGTATACTATCATTAAGTCCTACAATAGCTAATGGAGCAATGAATATTAGACAACCTATAAAAATCTAAATATATTTTAACTAGACTCAACAGAGTAATAAGTGTTTATATAAACAGAATTTGAGAATCAATCTATTCAACATTTAGTACATTTCTGACTACTTATAGATTATATAATGATTCCCAGAACCTCATTACACATGAGGTTATGGACTTTTTAATTCTCTTGGTAAGTAACCATATGTTTTAATGATTTTATCTATTTTTTAAAATATGAGATTGGACATGATTAAAAGTGAGGACCCCCAGAGTTGTTATCAAATTTCTTTTTCTTCCCCTGAGATTAAAAGGCTGAAGAAAAGATAAGGGAATGTTTCTTGGGACTCTTTAAGTGGGATAATGCTAAAAAAATGACTATGTATATCTTTCATTATAAATCACATAAAGTTTTGCTAATGACTGTTTCTATATCACAATTAAGGGGCCGGGAAGGTGGTGCTAGAGGTAAGTGTCTGCCTTGCAAGTGCTAGCCAAGGAAGGACCATGGTTCGATCCCCCGGCGTCCCATATGGTCTCCCCAAGACAGGGGCAATTTCCGAGTGCTTAGCCAGGAGTAACCCCTGAGCATCAAATGGGTGCGGCCTGAAAAATAAAAAAAAATCTGATATGACAGTATTCATTATATAACCTAATAAGAGAAGACACTAAATGTTGATAATTCTTATTAACAAATAAAAGTTAGTGTCTCTTTCTCTGTTACTTCTTCATTTTTATGTTTATATAGGAATAAATTATAAACAAGTTCAACTGTCATAAAATAGAACCCAACCACAAAAAGTTATTTCATAACCAACCATTTTCTTAAGAAAAAATGCAACCTGAGAACACTTGATTGACAAATTGCTGTAGTAAGTTATTGAATCCATTTACTTTGACTTTATGTCCTACGATGGTCTTGTAAACTAAACCTTATTACATCTGTTCAAGTTTGTATTCCCTGATAGAAGTAGGTCAATTCGTGAGAAGAAAGAATGACTTCTTTAGAGTTACACCTGTCAAGTTTTGATGGAATTAATAGTGAATCCACTCTGATTCACTTATTCTACTGTGGCTTTAAATCCTATTTGCAAACTGTAGCCTGAGGACAAAATATAGTCTAGCATCTCTTCTTTTGGGTGTGACAACAAATACATGTGTATTTGATAGTTTACTAAACATGTATATTAAACATATTTATTAAACATGTATATAGAACTCACTAAAAAGATACAATAATGTTTTATGAGTCATGTATGAAAGAATGCTATCAAACATATTTAAAGGGGGTAGAATTCAATTGCAAATTTTACTAACTTCATGTTTTAGCTCCTTCAGAAGATTGCCTATTTTTTGGGGGGGGGCACACCCAGTGACGCTCAGGGCTTACTCCTGGCTATGCGCTCAGAAGTCGCTCCTGGCTTGGGGGACCATATGGGACACCGGGGGATCGAACCGCGGTCCGTCCTAGGCTAGCGCAGGCAAGGCAGGCACCTTACCTCTAGCGCCAACGCCCGGCAAGATTGCCTACATTTAATAAATAAAGTTCGATGGGAACACAATCATGATCATACACTTATTTTCTATAGATAAATTTGACATAAACCATATGTTTGTCTAAAAAGCATAAAATGTTTGCTTTCTTGGTCTGGAGCAATAGCACATTGGTGTTTGCCTTGCATGTAGCTGACATGGGACTGACCTAGCTTTGACTCCTGGCATCCCATATGGTCCCTTGAGCCTTCCAGTAGCAATTTCTGAGTACAGAGTCAGGATTGCTGCCAGCTGTGCCCCAAATTCTCCCCCAAAATGTTTGCTATTTACTCTTTCAATGAAATATTTGTTGAGTCTTTTTATGTTCATTCTCTTCATGTTCAATAATATCACTCCATTGTATTATTTCAAAAAGTATAATGATATCATTTTAAGTATTAAAATTTTTTATTTTTCTTAAATGCCTAGCGGAAATAGGGGAAAAAAGACATTATTGTAATAATGCCCAGAGACGATAGAGATGAGGGCTGAAGGACTGGCTCATTATATGAAGCTCAATCCCGAGTGGCGAATGCAGTTAGAGAAACGACTACACTAAGAACTCTCATGACAATGTTGATGAGTGAAAGAAGTAGAATGTCTGTCTCAAATATAGGCAGCGGGTGGGAAAGAGGGTGTAGGGGGAGACTGGTGGGTGAGAATTTGCACTGAGGCCCAACTACAAGCATGTTTGTAATCATGATGCTTAAATTAAAAGAAAATACAAGTACTATAATTTTTAAAAAGTGGGGGAGGTTGGCAGGGTTTTTTTTTGTTTGTTTGTTTGTTTGTTTTTACAAAGATGCAGAAAAGGTTGGGGAAAATAGAAAGAAAAAAATCTTTGGTCTATTAACTCTACACATGAAGCATTCTGCCATGCAACCAAATACAAGCTCCAGGCATACTAAGTTGTAAAACCCCAAGTCTTTCTTCATGGACCCAGGAAAATTTCTTCTAAAATCACAATTGTTGCAGTCAGGCTTCTGTAATTAGAGATCTTGGTTTTTGCATGGATGCTATGTTGAACTTAGTGTGTCACTAATCATCTTCTGGTTTTATTTCACTGTTAGATATCATTGTAGGGAAAACTGCTCCGGAAGCAAGTTGTTGCTGTTTCCAAATCATCAAGGTGTCATATGAACTCACTCTGGAATAAGTTCATGCCAGGCAGCATTAGGGCTTTCCCTGATTCCTGGTGCTGGAGAAGAAGACCATGCCAGTTTTATAGATGAATCCAAGATTCAGGGGTGGATGGCCATTGTCCAATTATCTGAAGCCTAAGCCAAGTCACTATGACAAATGTTCATGGTGAAAGGCCCCACTGCAATATAAAATTTATGGGTTCCTATCCATATATATTATGGGTTCCTTAAGAGTTTCTCATTTTAATGTGCCTATTCAAAAAGGAACAATGGCATATAATACTACTGATTCATATGTGGGTAAAAATATCAAGTTAAACAATCCCTATAACCTGATTTTAACATTAACTCAGAACCCAAGAGAAACTTATCTATTGGAATCTCCTACTAAACAGATCCAAAAATAAAAGAAAGAAAAAAATGGGAAAAACAACCTCTACATAATAAAATAAACAATAAGAACTATACCTATTAAGGAAATACATCTAAAGAAATATACTAAGGATATACATATCCACTTTGTTTTTCTGAAATAGTCTGGTTGGTTGAATAAATGGTGGAGCACAGCTTCAGCCTACAACATGATATTGTGGAGTCTGAAAAATGGTTGGCAGCAGTCATGAAACAGGATTCAAGAAACAATTTTGTATATCTTGACCACAAAAATAAAGTTACACAAGAACTGATTAATGAGATGCCAGTCTTTGCCTTTCTGACACAGAGTATTTGATTTTAACCTAGAAGATAAGATTCCAAATTGATCATGTTTCATAAAGTTCCTTCTATTCAGTAATTTTGAGTTTTGTTAATCACAATAAATATGGGTGATCAACACTGACCATTTGAGAACCATTTATTTTAGTACCCAATTTATTCAACACACTAAAATAAATAGTAGACAGCACATGAACATGAATAAGACATAGACATATCTTTAGGCAACTCTGAGTTATCATGTGCATTTCTTGAAAAGTAATTGCTCCCTTAATGATAAGATTAAGCATTCTAATTGAGCTGTGTCGTGTTTTTATTTTAATTAAGTTCCTCTTTTCTAAGCATTAGCTATATGAGCTACTTACACTGGAAATACTACTAATAACTGTAGTGCTTAAGAATATGTTTACAGGGGCCCTAAGAGATAGCACAGCGGCATTTGCCTTGCAAGCAGCCGATCCAGGACCAAAGGTGGTTGGTTCAAATCCCGGTGTCTCATATGGTCCCCCGTGCCTGCCAGGAGCTATTTCTGAGCAGACAGCCAGGAGTAACCCCTGAGAACCGCCTGGTGTGGCCCAAAAAACAAAAAACAAAAAAATAATATATTTACAGAGTATTTACGTGGCTGTGAAAATTTTGATTGGGGAGCTGTAATATTGCTCATGTATTGAATATGGGTCAAGGTTGGTTTTATGGAAAACAACTTAAAAACCTGAATGGTTATTTTTACAAAAGAATGAGAGGTAAGAGAAGACAAATGGGCTAGGAGTTTCTCAGTAGCAAAGTGGCACTGGGAATTTTATTAAAATCAAGCTAAGATGAGATTTGTGGAAAAGAGAAGTTCCATGACAGTTTCAAGTAACTCTAGTCCTTTTTACTGTGCTTGAAGGGCACTATGGAATTGGACTGTGTCAGATCCTGAATAAATAGAGCACTGTTTGTGCAGTAACTTATGTAGCTGAAACAAATCAGAACTATGTTCTAATATTATTACCAGGATGACCCTCATAAAGCAGAGTTGGAAAATGATAGCATAAAGGGAATGACTGTATTTTCCCAGAAACTCTGACTCTCTCCCCATCTTTAGCCTATTCATTATTACTTTAGTGTTGGATTGCATCCCCATGAGTTTCATAAGGTATAATCTCAAACAAACCTATAAAACACAGAGTGCTAGGTGAAAATTAAGAACAGAATTATTCCAAATTTGAAAGTTGTGCCCAAGGCTTTGTCTTAAAAATCCTCAAGATGAGATTTTTCACACTTCTTTGCCCAATTTTTATACTTTACATAGTGACATTTACTGGGGTAAAGCACGTAGTATCCAGATAATTTCAATAACACTATGCTATCTTATTATTATGTACTTGGAGTTGTTTTGAAGAAAGGAATACAAGTGGAACACAGAAATCATTAAAAGAACACTGAGTGAAAGGAGGAATAGGGATGGGTAGGGCCCAACTTGCTGGTTATGGCCTCTTGTTTGCCTTCAACACATTTGAGGCATGGTTACAGGCCTTGATTGTACCCCCATACTGGCAACAATAGGACTCATTTATAGACCAGAATTCTCCTAAGCTTCCTAACTAGAAAATTTCAAGTCAGAAAATAAAAAGAAAATGCTTTCTCATGCGTTCCTGCTGTCAGTCTTCATTATTTATGATGTCTTTGTCTTCAGTACCCAGGATTTCCTCTGAAGATAATAATCTGAAAATAGGAGCTTTGAATCCACCAAAACTCTCTTTTAAACTAATGTTTAAAATACCTCTTAGTCACAAATATATATAGTTATCAGGAAAAAAATGAAGACTGATAGACTTCTCTAAATACTGAAGGAGAGTAGGCAATAATGGCTGGTGGGTCAGCTGAGTGACTGTGTTAAAAATAGATTAGAGAAAAATGAATCCTTTAAAATTATTTAAAATTTTACTTAGAAAACCTTGGGAATGACTAGCTTGGTTAAGGACTGTAGGCTACATTAGGTATCTTTATCACTGACTTCAGTTTACCTGATAGGCTGAATTGGCCTTATCTATTTATAGATCCATCACACAAAGTTCAAAAATGTCTCTTCATATTCTAGGTTTCCTAAGCTTACACAGCCTTTGAAGGAGGTGCCTCTCACATGACAAGTTCATTTACAAGGCTCACGTCTTCTCCACTCAGATGTGTCTCAATTTAGAATCCATCAAACACATTGGGTACTGAAGGCTGACATTATTGCACCAGACAAATGATACAAACCATGGTTTTCTTGTCTCTCAGAAACAGGGACTGGCACTTTGGAATTAATTGAAGAGGTCAAATTTACTCACCTGAAAAAGCCAAACCAGTGTTGCAGATAGAATAATGAATCTGGGAAATGTTAAGCTAGAATTTCTGATGTTTGAAGCTAATTTTAGTAAGTAGGAGGATCATTAGAAGAGTGAATTAAGGCAGGGAATGATCTGTGAAGGGGCACAGACACTGGAGAAGTAAACTTTGTAAGATATTTTTGAAGATATTGTAGACCAATAACTGTGGAAGAAATAATGGAAGAAATTTTCAGCAGAGATTCTGGTTGGTGATTTTGTTGTCAAAAAAATAATAATCACCCGATTTTATAGAAAATCCTTGCACTGTAATGATGGCAAATTTGTTCTCATTTGCAGTAGAGAGATCGTAAACTTTTTTTTTTTTTTCCCAATGTTAACAATTATACCCAAATAATTTGAACTTATGGTGCTGGGAAGATGTTTTCATTCAGCTTATGGCATGATGTTGAAAAAACTTGGTTATAAAATCTTAGTTTCTCAAAGCAATGGCAGTCACCAGAGAATGAGATTTCAGTTCTGAAGAAGGGGTTAGGGGAATTCAAAGAAGCATCCATGGCAGCTTTTTTTTTTTATTTCCTGAAGTCACTGAGATTCCCTTCCTTCAGTTAAGCACTGGAATTACTTGCTAAATAAAATATCAGAGCTTTATAGGGAAAATTATTTTTCTAAATTTAATTTGAGGACTTCCTGGAGGAAGAAATCATTATGAAAGTATTTTAGGTGCTCTCCACAGTTCACAATCCCACAACCTCTAGGTCAACCCCAACTACATGAAATTAAAACAGACTATTTAAACCAGAGGAATGTTTTAAAATTAAGTCAGGGAGAAGGATAAACTTAGAATAATCTCACTTATTTGTAGAATTTAAAAAATAAAAGACAGTATAGTAATAATATTCAGAGAAAATAGTGATGAGGATCAGACCAGTCCACCATGGTAGGAAGCTTGCCAGAAAGAGCAGTGAGTGTAGTGCAATAAGAGTAGAGAAAGGTCCATTAGAACAATGATAGTAGGAACTTAACACTCTGGACAAGAACTGGGTGCTGAAAGGGGATAAAGTAACATGCATGCTACCCTTTAATCAACAATAGTGCAAAATACAGTGTCAAAAAGGAAAAAGAGAAAAAAGTTAGTGAGACAGAGAGAGAGAAATAAAAGAGAGAAGCTAAAGTCCTTACCCAGAGAAAGCTAGGGGTCGATGGGAGAGGAACCAAGGACATTGGAGGAGGATGCTGAAGGGTGATGTGCATTCTATACTGAACTCAAGTAAGAATGATTTTGTAACTTTGGTGCTTAAATGAAGAATTAATTAAAAAAATAGAGAAGGCATCTCTTTGAAAGTCATATGGAAATTCATAACATCCTGGTTAAATAAAAACAGTGCATATTTTGAACTTAAAATGAAAAGCATGGTTACTGAGGTGGGAATTATTCAAAGTCTAAAGAGTTGTAAATGAAGAAATTAAACTTTATCATGAAATTTGGAATTTGGTAGTTCTCAGGCCTGTTCTTTCCAAATACTGTTGCTTGCATATTGTTTCAAGTAGTTAGAGCAAGGGACTGGGGTGTGGAAAGGTTTGCTCACAGGGCTTCGAGGATCCTTTTAGGGTCTCATAAGGTTCTTATATCCTAAAAAATAATTATTATTTTTCACATTTTGAGACTGACTCAAAAATTACTATGTTACCACTTGTATTCCATAAATCTTCAAGATTCCAGTGGCATCTTCTTTTATAGTAAATTTGCAAGAGGAATAATTGTGGAACTAGGGACTCCTATCTTTGCAGCTTGTCTAACAGTCATCACTGTATTCTCTCCATTCTTCATACTCTTCTTGACTGCTTTATTTGTCTAGTGGGTAAACCTAGAAAATTATCTCTCAGAGTTTAAGACGTAGTCAGACACTTTGGTTATGATATCTGCCTATTAATCATCATCATTAGTACCTAGAAACAGAGGAGCCAGGAGATAAAAATCCTATTTCAATGACCTTCTAGAATAGAAAATGATATTTATATTTTCAATGAATCCAGATATGATACCCATCATTTTGGTGACAATTTCTCTTGTTTTGTAAACTCTCAATTCAATTTATTCAATATTAGTAATTACAAACTAGATCAAGTGACCAATTTTATCCTGGAAGGTTTGGGAACATTATATTTAAAACATCACTGTAAATTACATTGAATGACTACAGAATCCTAGCATATTGAGTACTGAATAGCCTACTTATGATTCCCAGAACTTCCCAAATATCTTTTCCTACTATGATGTTTTCTAATACAAAGAGCTTGACATGTTATAAAATAGAAAATTAGTAGTCAACACAGGATGAGTGGCTTATCCATGAACCTAAATTTCATATTATTTTTCCTCAGTATCAAGATTCAAAGGGCCTTCAGAGTTATGGTTATAGACTATTATTCCATATAGAGTAAAATCATTTGTAGCAGTTACAACATAATTTTATCAAAGTTTTTGAGTCATTACCTGAGTTTTCAGGGTGACTATAAAAGCTTTTTTTGTACGTTAATATATTAGGTCATTATCCCAGAATGCATCCCAAAGCCAAAGGTTATTTCTTCTCCATGATAACCATCAGATGAAATGGTTTATCTTTTAGCTTGGAGGTAATGTGCTATCATGCCTCATTGGATTCCTAAGTAAATCCCTGATATAGCATATTTCTGAATATTTGTAGAATTTATTTCCCACTTTTTGAAATGCATGATTTTTATCAAGTCATTCAGTGTCCTTTTCATTGCCTTCTCATTTTCTTGGGTTAGCATGATGTAAAAAAATAAACACACCAAAGCAATGCTCTCTAAGGTATCCTAATGTTCTTAACCTCCCAAAACTATATTAATAACTCAAGGTAAAAAATCTTGTCACCTCTTTGCTCTATATTGGACTGATTCCTGTTCACCAGCCCATGCCTTACTCCATTGTCATATGCATATTTTAGATCTTCCTATAAATTAAAAATGATATAAACTTGTAATATTTGCAATATATATATATATATATATATACTTTACAAATCTCACTTCCCTCAATCCTTGGCATGTTCAACATATTCCCTCATACAGAATTTAAAGCACTTAATATTTACCCAGTTATGATTCACTGCTTTCTCAATTTTGTAGAGTATAATGCTCTAAACATCAAGCTTTCTAAATACAATTCCCACTTCTACCAATCTAAATCAATACTTTAAAATATTTTTCAGATAGTTTACTCAATTTTATGGAAAATATATAGAATTTTGAAGGCTTTTAGGGTTATTATTCCTTCCTTAATAATCCCAGAACTTGTTGGCTGTGTTGTTTTTATGCATTTATTCATGTTAGTATTCTTGTAAACATGAGTAGAGTTTTATATAGCATGTCAAATTCTTCTACATAATCTTCAATAATAGATGATGAGGATGGACAAAGGAAAGATAATCAGAGAATTGTGACTTTAGTTAAACAAATCATATCTGAAAGCCCAACACTCTTTGAAACTCTTATACATAAGAGTAATTTCTGAAACTGTCTCATCTATATTAGGTCTCCAGCTGTGGAATATATGAATCTTTTTAGATGTTATTATGGAGATCGTCTGGTTTTCATACTTAGCTTTTTATTTCCCTAGAGTTATATTACCTTTCTTCAGAGCATCTTTTGTAGTTTATGACCATGACCTTTTAGTCACTGTTTCTCAGCATTTCCCAAATAATTTTTACATTGTACTACTCAGGACATTTCCTTTCACAAATATTACATCTCAATTCCTAGACAATAAAACTAATAAGCTGACATTGCAATCATGAGTCTTACCTCTTTGAAACATGGGTGATGATATTCTCACCTTTAGGTTGCCTATAAGTGCCTTACCTCCCAATTCTCATCACAGAATCTATATTTTATACATTTCCTAGATAAAACCTGCCCAGGCTTTGAACTCCTGAGAGTCAAGTTCTAAGATGAAGATTAGCATAAGGAAATATACTAAGGGATTAATGCTCTTGGAATCCATTTCTTTGGAAAATAATTGGAGTCTGTAATATTAGAAAAAATATGTAGACTCATGACATAGACATAGTAAAGCCTTACACAAATTTCTAGGAAACACTGAAGATTATAAGCATTTTGGAATTTTCCAAATATGATAATTTTCACTTTAATTTTTCACTTTAATCTTTAATTTCTACAAGCCATGCGAGGTGGATTCCTCTGGGGAAGGAAAAGAGGTCTAAACAACTAGCTACCATTATTCAGTGGGCTCTCTCTAGTGACTCAGCTATGAGCTGCAATGTCTCTAAGCCTTTGCAAGAAAGAGTTGTTCCAATTCTGAGCAAGGATAATGTAGCTACATCATAGTTTCAAAGAGAAAAGAAACACTGACACTTAATGTGTTCAGGTAAGGATGGTGAGGTCTCAGGAGCACTCAAAAAATCAATAATAAAAATATGTAATGTTCCAAGTCTTTTGTTCTTCCATACATTTGATTTAATGATTAAAAGCTTGTATTATAGTTTAAGTTAATGTATTTACAGGAGAGTTGACATTTGTTGTCTTGGGCACAACCCTGCCACTGACAAATTGGGCAAGATTTTTCACCCATTCCAGTGTTCACTTTAAGTACAACCATATATATCAATATTTTTAACCCAAGCTAATTCATAAACCAAATATAATATAGAAGACAACAAAATTTTAAATAAACACAATATTATTTTAACTGACATTTTCTCTAGCTCAACACTAATATTTATGAGTGTTTTTGTTTTGTGTTTTTAGTTATAACTCATTAAAATATAACTAACTTCTTCAGTCTAGGGACTTAAACACATAATAAAGGAATCACAGTAAAATATGCTAAGTATATCTAATGATAGAGGAAAATTTTAGCATTTATAATATAAATCATATATTCTCTGTTTTACAGAGTAGACCAGGGTGATCCAATAGATTAATATTTTTATGCATAGGCTATATCCAGTTTTACATGAATTAAAGATTGTGTTGTAAAATAAATCAATGCCATTTTTATAGTCACCCTAAAACTTGGGAAATGATTCAAAAATTTTGATAAAATTTTATGGCAATTGTTACAAATAATTTTACTTAATATTGGATAGGATATAATCATAGCTCTGAAAGTCCCTCAATTCTTGCTGTTAAGAAAAAATAAGATTACATGGATAAGCCATGTAATTGTATTATCCATATAATTTTCCAGGTTCAGTTGAGCATCTTTTAATTAAACACCATTAAAATCACATACATGTACACTTTTATTTAACAAAAATAAATCGTTATGATCAATTTTGTTTATTTTTAGTGGGCCACACCCAATGGTACTTAGGGGATACTCTTGGCTCTGCCCTCAGAAATTATTCCTGGCAGGATCAGGCAATCATTTGCGATATCAAGAATCTAATCTGGGTTGGCTGCATGTAAGGCAAATATATGCCCTTCCTGCTGTAATATCACTCCAGCATCCAGTTATCTGTGATAACTTTTAAATAGATAATTAGAAAGAATAAAAAGACAATCTACCTTGAAGCCTTCTAAGATAAAATTGAATTTTTAAAGCACATGATATGTATGATGTGCACATTTCACTACAGTATTAATTAAAAAGTCATGGAAAATAAAAATACAGGTTTTGTGTGTGGATAGATTCTTCAGTACCAGTAGCTGAAATGAAGAACCATACACAATAAATTATTAGGAATCTTCTCTCTGGTGATTCAGTAATAGAATAGAGGACATGAAGTTTGATCCCATAGGTTGTTCTGTAACACATATTTGTATATCAGAGATTTTCCCACTTCCAGTCCTGGAAATTATTATTTCATTCCCTTGTCCCTCAATGACAAAGGGCTGTTGATATATAAAAGAGCTTATAAGGACTTCAATTTTATGTAGCTAAGATAGAACAGCTCTAGTATTGACAGACAGCACTTCGAAAAAAACCAGAAAGGTGAGCCACTAAAAACAATACACTTAGAATTCAGAGTGGGTACACAGAAATAAGAGGGTAGAGTAAATTTTCACCAATATCCACTCTAGTCTCTTAATTGTATAACTGGAATCCAATTGCTTCTTCCATTTTATTGTTTCCAATGCATCATCATGATTATTCTTAGCCACTATTTCTGAAGAAAATTTTCTAAAGCAAGGTGATTTACAGCTCTGTTGATGAATCTAAATTCTAGGATGCAATAGGAATTCATATTTGCTGGCCTAAAAGCAATTAGTTCATCTGTTTCTCATTTCTCTTGTACTTTGTTCCTATTTCTGTTGGTCCCAAATGGCATCAAGGAGATCCTAATTATCCTGCCACCTGAAATTCAAATTTCTGTCCCTTACAGGTTCTATACATTTATTACTCACAAAAGGAAATAGTTACTGAAAGAAGAATCAAGAGATCCAAGATGTTTAATCAAAGCAATAAATTCTTTTCTGTCACATTCCCGCAGAAAGAACTAAATCTTCTCATATTGATGAGTGCCAACTACTCAGTAGAAGTCACCCATTTTTCTTTTATTTTCTTATGTACTGTCATTTATGAGATCAGACTGTTCAGACAGAAAAGAAAAATTTAAGTGAGATTTATAGTTATCTATAGTTGTGTAACTATTTCCTTCTCATGGACTCAAGACTTCTACACTGCTCCAATAACTCCTGAATTCACATGCTATTGTTAGTGCAATTATTGCATAATTTGTATTTAATATAATTTTAGTATGATTAAATTAGAAATTAAGTCTAAAACAGAAACTGCATTTTCATTGTTGTTAAACACAGCCTTATTTTCTTGGATGTTATCATTTCATGTTAGAAACAAATCTTTTTCCTAGAAACACATCATTTTGTTGTAATGGTGCTCATTTAATATGTATGTGCAATTTTCAGTATGATATATAAACACATCATCAATCCAGGCAGCATCAACAGATTGATTTAATTAGAACTTTTCCTTGTATTGTAACAATCTAACGTGCTTATTTGAATATGTAATACAGCAACATGAACCAAGAGATACCTGTGTGAATTATAACTGGCAATTAACCCCAAATATCTATTATTTTATATGAATGTAATTACATTATTTTTCATGTGAAAAAATAAATATAGATACAGTTTGGCATCTAAAATTAAAACACATTATTCATAATATAGTTTAGGCAGTAAAGTATAGGAGAAAAACTAAAAGTTTGTAATAATTTTTTGTTGAAAACAAATAATGTGCTGATACAGAATAAATGTAAATTTACTTTATGTATTTAGAAAATTACTAGAATACATACTGGTGGCAGAGAGATATTAGAGCATGTAAGGCTCTTACTTTGCATGCAGCTATCACAGCTTCCTCCCCAGCATCCCAAATAATCCCCTGAGCCTTTTAGGGTGACCCCATTAGTGTAGAGGCATGAGAAAAATCCAACAAAGTGCCTGGTGTAGCCAAAATATAGAGTAAATAGTGTTGGACATTTTCAGATCATCCATGATGAACTTGATTAAAAGTATCTTTTTAAATAATAAACCATCAAAATTAGTCATTTACAATAACAATTAGAATCCAACAGTAAATTTAATTCTTTTTTAGGTATTTTCAGATTTAAACTAGTACATGTTAACTTTAAAATGGCAGTTTTTTTTGCATGCATATACACATGCACTAATTAAATGGAATGATCATTTCAATTACAGAGATTTTTGTCAACAATTTAAAAGAAAATGCTACAAAATAAATTTTCCAAAAAGCAAAAGTCTCTAAATTGTACTACAAATATTTTACTGACAAAATATTGGTTCTTTATAGAAAATTCAAATGTCAACTAACTAAAATTCATAATCACAAAAGCTCATCTTCAATTTTAAATATGTTCTGTGATAGAAGAGCAATGATCTATTAAATGCTTTGGGTATATTTGTCTCAAAGAACTGCCAGATTTACAAAAAATTCTAATTTGAGATCTAAAATTTTGAGTGCTAAGGAGATAGCACAGGTGTTAATGTGCTTGCTTTTCATGCAAATTACCTGATTGATCCCTGTACTCACTTGCTTCTCTCAACATCACCATGTTGTAATTCTGGAATCTCCCAGCCCAGAATTACTGGGATGGCTCATATAATTCCTGAAAATGCTTGACATGAACTACACTGCATCCTAAATCCTTGTTTTGCTCTGCTGTCCAGTTAGTTGAGAATCTCTGCAAGGTTCTCTGGTTCTCCTGAATGCTTTTAGGGAGCCCCCATTCCTACTACAAATGAACTCAAAGTTATAGTGAGTTTTTTACTTTTTACATCCATCAATATATAAATTTAGATTAAGATTTATTTTTTCAGTTCTAGTTTTATAAAATTAAAAGTCCAGATATATTGAATATTTTAAATATCATATATTATGATACTATATATATAAATATAAGTAATTTTTTATAGATTGTTTTCAAAGAAGCTTTCACAGAAAGAAAAAGTGAAATCATTGTGAGTACTCATAGGCTGCTCCACAATCCTATATCAGATTCTTCTTTCTAAGACTAATTCTGCTACTGAATGTCTTATATTAAATTTCCTGAATCTGAGTACTGAGAGAAGGATTTGCACATGAACAAACTGTTGAGAATCATATTCCAAAGGCTTGTATGGGAATGCACAGAATAAGATTACCAATAAGAAGAAACAAACCAGAGGGTTGCCTTTCACATTATACTTCACTATTTCTGTTGTAAGAGAAAAATAACCACAGCACACAGAAGCTCAAGATTAGGTATGACACAATATGATAAATTTTTATCCATGTACTAAGAAAAGGTTCTATAGAATTTTACAATGAATAATTCTATAGAATTATAGAGTTATAGAATCTATAGAATGGATATAGAATTATTCCTTTATGTATATTTAGTCCTATCATTTACTAATATATTTGTTTTTACTATTCTAAGCAAGTAACAGGAAAAAAATCATTGCAAAAGTCTCTGTTCCCCCTTGCATTCACATCTGACTAAACAGTTCAGGGATGGTTAAAAGGAAAATACCACAGTTCCCTAGACTGAATTTTCTTTATTCCTAAAATGCTTGTTTTTTTTATTTTTTTTCAGACCATGAAAACTTCTATTTGTTTTAGCATACAATGAAATCAAGAGAGCTAGAATGTTGGACCCTCAAAAAAAGTGAAGGAAATGCTTCTTTTCTTTTTTAATATATTTTTTATTTAAGTAACATGATCATATTTGGGTTACAGTCATAACCAGAACACCCCCCTTCACCAGTTTAACATTACCCCCTCCCCCTTCCCATCCCCTGCCTGTATTCGAGACAGGCATTCTACTACAGTTATTTGTTTTTAAGTTCAGTAAGTTGTATTTTTTTTCCTTAAAGGATAAGAGTAAAAAAATATAATAAAGGTGTGATAGTGGCAATCGCCGTTGTTTGCGTAGGTCCAGAAAAACGGGAAAATGGAGAAAATCTCTTTGACCTGATTACAAAAAGGCCTCACCCTAGAAGTTTATTGGCATAAGACAGACTCTGGGTTCCAGGCATACCAGTTCATCCAACTCCAGTCATTCTCAAGGTCCTGGTGAAACTTTTTCACACTTTAGCTACTGTTGGTATCAGATTCTTATATTTAATGACTGGATTCTGTGCATTTCTTTCATCGATGTCAGGCTGATGTGGAGCATCCTCTAGTTTCAGCATACCATTAAATGCAGAGCAATCTGCCCTGCATGCAGACTGTTGCTGAGTCCTCTGGGTGTTGGGAGCACTCTTTGGAGTAAGTCAATGCCGAAGCATTGGTAGGTCTTCCCTGGTTAGAGGCTTAGATCCTGGTAATGTTAAAGACAATTATGGTTGTTTCCATAGATGGTATCCATTGTTCAGGTGTATGTGGGCGATGCCCATTCTTCTAAGGCCTGAGCCAAATCATTATGCCAATGTTCAGGGTAAAAGGCCTAATTACATTACCAGATTTGTGTTCCCATCTCTATTAGATAAGAACTTGTTTGCATATGTATTATTTTCCCATTTTAATGTGCCTATGTAAAGGAGAAGTAATGCCACAAGATATTGTTGGTGCATCTGGGGGCCGATGAATAAAGTCCACATTCCCCATAACTTGGTACAAACATAAAATCTATACAGCGATACACTTCTACCAGGATTGCTTATAAAACAGATCTCAAAGGGGGAAAATCAAACAATCAAATAACAAATCCAGTGGGCAAAATTGTCACTATATGAGGATATTCGACAAGAGTTATAGATGTTAAGGAAATACATCTGAGTTATACAAAGGAGATACACGTGACCCTTTTATGTTTTAGAAATAGTCAAGAGGGCGGGGGTGTTTCTGAGATACCACTTTGGTCTGTGATTGGACAAGCGAAGAGAGCATGGAGCCATGTCCTCCCCTTGTTGCCTGCTGAAGCTTTCAACTCCCCCAGAGGCTTTTGCTTCCTAATTGCTGGAAGTTGAAAGTTCAGCAGACCTCTCCCAGTCCCTTGCAGGAACACGGAAGCCTGGGGTCTCTTTTTAAATTGCACCTTACTGGAAACCAATTGCTGGGACCCTGAGCAGGTGTCCAGGAATAACCCTGGGGACAGGGAAGGAGAGAGAAGCCTGTGGGGGGCTGCCGAGGCTGCATCTTCAACTTATCTTGGCCAAAAAGCCGACAGCATAGAACCTTGCCGTGACACGTTGCCTGCTAAAGCTTCAGACTCCACACAAAAATTACTGTGAAAGAAATGTAATCTACCTTGGCCAAAACAAAAATCATTAGTACAGAAAATGGTTAAATGTGGGCTAACAAGAGATTAGAGTGAGGGAGTAAAGGAATAAAAGGAGCACCTGGATGGCTTTCAGATAATGACAAGCAGATGAAATACAATGATATCCATATATTTCTTATAATATATGGGCTTATAATATACGGGCTAGTGCCTCCGCGAGGTTTCACAATGGGCAAGTTTAATAAGAAAACTTCCCCGATAAGTCCTAATGCCAGAATCTATTGTGACCCATGTCCCGCACCCCCAGCACCTCCCTACCTCCTTCCTCCGGTACTCCAGGGCTTTGCCTGGCCACATATGGCCATATGGGCAAGCCATCGAAGTGGGTTTCTTGGAGTTTATTGGTTTTCCTAGGCTCTCCCCATTTCTCTTCCAGCTCCAAAGGGAGGGTCTGGGGGTGGGGGCTGCGACCTTCTGGCCTTCTGGCTCGGGAAGGATCTCTTTCCTTCCTGGGAGCCAAGCCAGGAGGTCCTGCCAGCATGGCATTTGGCAGCCCTCCGCCATGCCAAAGGCTGCTTTAACCAGGCCTAGGTAGGGGTGCGGGACATGGGTCAACCCAGCACCCCTCTACCTCCTTCCTCCGGTACTCCAGGGCTTTTCCTGGCCACATGGCTGGGCAAGCCACTGAAGTGGGTCCCTTGGAGGAGTTTATAGGTTTTCCCAGGCTCTCCCCATTTCCCTCTAGGCTCCAAAGGGAGGGTCTGGTGGCGGGGGCTGCGACCTTCTGGCCCTCTGGCTCGGGAAGGATCTCTTTCCTTCCTGGGAGCCAGCCGGGAGGTCCTGCCAGCATGGCTTTTGGCAGCCCTCCACCACGCCAAAGGCTGCTTTAACCAGGCCTAGGAAGGAGTGTGGGACATGGGTCACCCCAGCACCTCCCTACCCCCTACCTCCTTCCTCCAGTACTCCAGGGTTTTGCCTGGCCACATGGCTGGGCAAGCCACCGAGGTGGGTCCCTTGGAGGAGTTTATTGGTTTTCCTAGGAAATGCTTCTTTTAAACCAGTAAAACACTTTCTTTTTCTTTCTTTTCTTTTCTTTTCTTTTTTTTTGGTTATTGAGTCAAGCCCCGTGATGCTCAGGGATTACTCCTGGCAGGCATGGGGGACCATATGGGATACTGGAAATCAAATTAGGTCACTGAATGCAAGACAAATGCTCCACCCAATGTGCTATCACTCTGGTCTCATTAAGACATTTTTTGAAGGTGAGAAAAAAATCTTAATTGATCTAATTTTTCTAAAAATGCATAGATCATTTTTCTCTGAAGAAAAAACTCCTCAAAATCATTGTGAGTTTGGGGCACTTTATAGACAACTAATATTGTAGTTTCTGTTCAAGTGATAAAACTCAGAGCCTCACAGTGGAAAGCATATAATCTATAAATCGCCACATCAAAGCTCGAGTACATTATTAATGACATGATGGCTAATTTTATGTCACCATAAAGTCAGGTATTCCAATTATGGAAAAATGCGTCTCTATAGGTTAATTGGAAAGGTACATTTTAAGATGTGGTTAATATTTAAATGAAGAGATTTTGAGTAAAGCACATACATGTAATTTTTTCTATTGAACTTTATTGATAACTTTAATATTTTAATATCAGAAAAATAGAAACCAGAAGATAGATTTTAAGGTTTCCTCGGCTCTGAGATTCTTGGTAAAAGATAATAGTGGTTAAGGTACAAATGAAACAAATCTGTACCTTTGGCTAAACTGAAGGTTTGCCAATGATATGTAACAAATGGAAATTATGACAACATAATAAATGTGAAAGTTTTGTAGGCTGAACCAAATTTTTTTAAGTATTGAATGTTAAATTGATAATGGAAGACTTGTTGACTACATGTAAATATTGCTCTATGGAAGAAATGCAATGTACACATGGGTGAACACAACAAACTCCTCTCTACATAGAGTTAATTGGATATGAAAAAGAGAAAACTAGTATTTATTTACTATTGACATCAGAAAATCCTCATAGAATAAAGAGTATTTTGATGAAGTATTTAATAAAGAGTGATGGACATGGAGAACTTAAGATTGAAGCTGAAGAACATTGAAACAGGAGGAATTTTTCAAGCAAAACTTTTATCGCATCCATGAACACTAAATTCGAAATAGTTCCAAACCACTGCCTCTATGTGTCAACAGTTCCCATCATATGTATTTTTGCATCTCTGTATATCATTCTTTCAGAGTCTTCTGTGGGTTATTTCACTAGAAACTACTTCAGATAGTCTGTGACCTGTTTCAGCTCTCACCAACATATTTACAATGTCAAAATTCTCAAGTAGACTGAGATATTAAAAGCCATGGATTATATACTTCTTTATTTTCTTGATCGTGGTGCATCATAAAGCCTAGGTTACAGTGACATATCAAAGTTTTTGTGTTATTCTGTATTCCAATTTAACAGAGATAGAGCAAATAACAACACAGAAGCCTAACATTGATATTGACATGTAACTGTTTCTAAATATTTCTTTTTAGAAAAAAATTAATCCTCTTCAATGTTTTCATGTAAACATTATATGTCATTATGTTGCCATAATAATAATGTTATCAATTACATCATTCCATATATGTTGCCTTTAATTTTCACAGTAGTTAGAGTCACTCATATCTTTTTTGTTTGTTTATAAAATATTTATTTAAGTACCATGATTACAAGCATGATTGTAGTTGGGTTTCAGTCATAAACAGAACACCACCCTTCAGTGTAACATTCCCACCACCAATGTCCCCCTCCCTCTTACCCAACCCCTGCTAGTATTTGAGATATGTATTCTACTTCTCTCACTCATTAAGATTGTCATGATAGTTGTTAGTGTAGTTATTTCCCGTGCTTGGGGAGAAGAGAGAAAAATCAAATTAAATGTACCAAATTATAGAAACAAAGAATATTTTTTCTAAAAGTCTATGCAATATGTCTCTTTATTAAATATAAAAATTCTGTAGATGAAGTGGAACTGACACCTACAAAGTTACATTACTGTTTTGTTTTCCAGTAGTTCATATTTCTCAAAAATGATGTTCTTATCACATCACCTACATATTTGAGAAATGGGTTATTTATTCTATGTATTTAACTCTCTCAAGTTTCTAGTATGAAAATAAAAGTTTCTAATATGCAAACAATTCTGGTAACTTTTAACAAAATATTGATATTTCTGTCACATATTTAGATACTATCAACTTATTGAAAGAAGAGAAAGGGATTGGCTTGTTACTAGAGGGGCTATGACACTGGTATTGCTTGTGGCTACACCCTGGTGCTATACTCAGCACTGCTTTATCCACTGAGTACTCCTGTGAACAACCCCCTGATATTATAGTCAGCACTAGTCCCTGAACATGAGTGTTTCTAAGTATGGTCCCAAACCTTGTCTCCAATAGAAAGAAAGAAAGAAAGAAAGAAAGAAAGAAAGAAAGAAAGAAGAAAGAAAGAAAGAAAGAAAGAAAGAAAGAAAGAAAGAAAGAAAGAAAGAAAGAAAGAAAGAAAGAAAGAAAGAAAGAAAGAAAGAAAGAAAGAAAGAAAGAAAGAAAGAAAGAAAGAAAGAAAGAAAGAAAGAAAGAAAGAAAGAAAGAAAGAAAGAAAGAAAGAAAGAAAGAAAGAAAGGAAGAAAGAAAGGAAGGAAGGAAGGAAGGAAGGAAGGAAGGAAGGAAGGAAGGAAGGAAGGAAGGAAGGAAGGAAGGAAGGAAGGAAGGAAGGAAGGAAGGAAGGAAGAAAGAAAAGAAAAAAGAAAAAAAGAAGAAAGAAAAGTATATACTGCAACTCAGAGAAAGTAATGTTTCCTTCCCTATAACAAGGTAATTAGGAATTTAATAAATGTGGTGGCTTGTGGGTAATTCCAATATTTGTTATTATTTAGTCCTTGTCATTCACAATTAGAACATTTTTAGTAGTCATCAAATATTATTTCCTGGAATTGAAAGAATAAATATAGGTTGAAAAGATATTGCTTTTACTTGAATTTAATAAAGCTTATATCAATATATTGTTTCATAAACTTCAAACCAGGAATTACCCTAAATGCATCAGCCTTTGGTACTTTAAAAATGATTTTGATAGGATACAAATAAACTATTTCTTCATGATACTAGAGGACTCACTTCTTTCCCTGTCTGGACAGTGAAAATTGGGAAGGGTCACAAATTAGCCTAATTTTAGGGCTAAATTTGAGCTCCATTTGGTTTCATTAATAACTCAAAGATCGTTTTTTGTAGTTGTTTCTATATCCCATAAGAGAAGAAATGTGTAATGACTTTATTTGAGCCTCAAAACATAGCCGTGTAAAGCCAAAGCCAGATCTAATCCCAGGTTTGTGTCATGTCACTTCAGAAAAATCCTTCAACAATCTAAGATTCAACTTTGTTATGAGCTTTGGTTTTGATTTGTTCAGATTTTTCTTTGTAATATGTAAATTCATAGATAATTTCTAAATACTTTTGGGCTTAACATTTGTATAAACCTGTATCCTGAACCGTCAATCTTTGTGAAACATCAAACACAACTGCTCATCATTTTTAATTAGGAGACAAATTTACAATATTTGGAAATGGATATAATTGTCCTCCTTTTACAAAATAGAAACATAAAGAGAGCCTGGACAAATGACTTATAACTGGTGAAGTTGATTGAGTTATAATGACTATGACTTCTAATCACGTGCCTCTTCGACATTCCCACACTGCAATCCAACAAAGAAAATAAAAGTTCTGCTTTTATTGAGCTCTTAAAATAAGACTAAAAATTCATTCTCTAGTTTTCTGACAAAACAGAAGTACAAGAGCCAGAGAACTGAAACTTTAAGTGACGTTAGCAGTTTGACTAAAATTTTTTATATAAAAAGTAGAGAATGTAGATAACTCATTATGAGAAATCAGAAAAATCAGCCACAGGGTTCCATCCAAATCTTTAAACAAAAGGTATTATAATTAAATTATGAGAGAAAATAATGTATATTATATTCATTTATATCATATATCACATATGATATATATTATTATATCATAACTGTATATTGAAATAGAATTAATTAAATGTACACGTTAAAATTAAAATATAAAATTTTATTTGTAGTAGAAAAATCATCAAAAAAGACTTCATGAAGGTGAGGAAACTGGAGCTTGAGGCAAGTAGGTTAGACAAGTGAGGCAATTTATTGTTACTTGTTATTTCCCTTATGGGGGAAAAAAGAACTTAATGTAACCAGCTAAGAAATTTCAAGCATATTAATGCTGGATTAGTCTTTATTAAAAAGTAATTTACTTGGAGACATAGGTTACAAATGTGTAACCAACAAGGATTCATTCTGCAAGAGAAATAATTCTTTGGTGAGAGTTGATTAAATATATCCTAAATACAAGACACCATGCTAGGACATTCACAATCTAGTTTCACAATCTTGTTCTGTTGCTTTAGAATCACTGATAATTTATTGAATAGGACATAATAGTTTAAAAAGTAATTATCTTAATCCCACTTGCTGATAATTTTCAATTCTGGGACACTGAGATTTTAGTCCCTTGTTTAGCAGAAGATACAAGAAAATTCTAGTTAAAACCAACTATGGTTTAATTCCCAGCATCAGAAACTGCTTTGTGATAATCAGCTCATTTTTCCTTTGGGAATTCAGTCTGTATGGAGTCTTCTAGATCACAATGATAGTTTGAGGAAAAGAGTCAAATAAGGAAAATCAAGGTAATGTAAGAGTAGGCATGATTCTCTCTTTTTTCCAGAAGATGAATATTACTTAGTAATTTTATTTTGGTTCATAATTAAAATTTCATCCTGGACTACATTTAATGGTAAATCCTGTAGCACATTTACATAAATGCACATTCTTTTTGTTTGTTTGTTTTGTTTTTCTTTGGGGGGCCACACCCGTTTTGATGCTCAGGGGTTACTCCTCTTTAAGCACTCAGAAATTGCCCCTGGCTTGGGGGGACCATATGGGACGCCTGGGAATCGAACTATGGTCCTTCCTTGGCTAGGGCTTGCAAGGCAGACACCTTACCTCTAGCACCACCTCACCAGCCCCATAAATGAACATTCTTAGTCAGGGTTTTCTACTTTGGTCAGGGATTGAATAAGATATATAAAAAAAAAACCTGGAAATTTATCTGCTTTGTTAGGTCTTCGTTTCTTCTTCATAGAGAAAGAGACTCATTTATCACAGTCCTAAATATGCATGGAGCTTCCCAATCTAATAATCAATCTAGATCTGCTTCAGTAGATATTTCTGGGTTGTGAAGTATTGGTAATATCACTTAGAAACTAATGATTTTGTCTATATAAAACTCCCCAGGGAAATTAGAACTTCTTGTTTTCCCAATGATTTAAAGGAAGAAGAACAAATTTTCTATTATATGACTATTGTTCTCAGAATAAAAGAATCAAATCCTACACTGGGTTTTTATAGACTTGATTGTTTGACTGTTTTTCTTGCATACCAATCTTAACCTCACAACTACACACTTTCTCTGTCCCTGAACTTATGATTTTCTAGTAGACCATTTTTACTCACTTACTTCCATTTACTCTGTGAAGTTTCCATCTTAAATGGTCATGTTTCCAACAATCATTTCCCTTTTTCCCATCCTGTGTAACAGAGGTGCCAAAACAGGTTTGGAGCCTTGTTAAGGATTTGACATAAGATTTTTGTAGCATTTCTCCTTTAGAATTGGGAAGATTGTTGAGCAAAACAGAACACTTTTTTTTTTTATTAACAGGAGATTTAGGTTTAATTTAGTAAATAAAAATGAACATCAGTGTTTCTAGGGAAATAGAAGCTTTTTCATTGTGATACTGGAAACCATTATTCAGTTAAGTACAAAAACATACCTGCTTGTGGTACATTTATAAAGCCTTAAGCACTTATAATACAATGCTGTAGGCAGATGTCATATATTTGTTCTATAAGAGTCAATTATGTATACAAATGACTCAGATTGATGTGTCTAAGCAAATTCACAAATATAGTGTTTCATTAATAGTTAGGGAGTACTTCGGGCGGTTTTCATTTTTAACTCTTAACATATTTTATAGAGATTCTAGAATAATTAGCATTGCAAATTAAAATTAAAATTTATCAATAAAATTACAAATTAGTGCTGGATAGTACTGTGAGTAAAGTACGTGCCTTGCACATGGTTAATCTGTGTTTGATGCCTAGAACTACATATAGACTTCGGAGCATCTCCAGAAGTGACTTTTGAGCACCAAGTCAGGAGTAAGCTCTGAGAACAGCTCAGTGTTCAGTCCCCCCACACAAAAAAAGAACTATAAACATTACTAATTCTTAAAATTTTATTTTGACTAACATCCAGGCTTTTAGCTATATCATTTTTTATAAAGATGAAAATCTAGCAGTCAGAGCCGGATAGAAAGCATGGAGGTAGGGTGTTTGCCTAGCATAAAGAAGGACTGTGGTTTGAATCCTGGCATCCCATATTGTCCCCCGAGCCTGCCAGGAGCGACTTCTGAGCATAGAGCCAGGAGGAACCCCTGAGCAATGCCGGATGTGACCCAAAAAACAAACAAAAATCTAGCAGTCTTTAGCAGCTGTGATATGGTTATTTATGGTTATACCATGACATTCAGTTTGTTTAAGTAAAGTTCCAACTAAATCTGTCTACTAAGTCTCTGAATATTGAGATGTACAGAGATAAAATTATTTTACCCAAAGTTATATTTCTAGAGTTTTAACCAAATCTCTACTATTGCTTTTAAGTCTCAAAAATAATATTGGCTAATAGGCCCCCTGGGCTGACCACTTAGTCCAGGGGACTGAGATACCCCCATGCCAGACGGGTCTTCAGGGCCACACCTGGTAAATCAGGCCCTGGGGGGAGGGTGGGGGAGATAAATTCCTCCCTTATGCCTCCACAAACTACAGAGGCAGGGGCTGCACCCAGAAGAGTTCACATGCCCGTTCTTCCATTTCTCTTCAGCTGGTATGTTGGGGACTCTGGGCAGGACAGCTAGCCATAGGTCCCCTGGGCTGACCTCTTAGTCCAGGGGACTGAGATCCCCCCACGCCAGACTGGACCCCATTCAGAAGTTCTCTTCTTACTAGTATTCATTTTCAAAAGCACACAAAATGCGCCCACGCAACATATATACTTTTTAACAACACCCAAAAATGTTCTTAATTCTCGACTGTTTTTAGGAAAAAAAATGGAATTCCCTAGATTTGGAGGATAATATTCAAATAGGTCTCTAAAATCAGTGTATATGTAGGCACGACTTCCTATACAGTGGTCCTCTCTGACTGCCAAGCCTAATCTATAAACAATTCATCTATACAATGTATATAACCCCTCTGATATATTTCCTGTCCTCCACACCAGAACCCCTTCTACTCCCTCATCTCCCAATCTGGCTTCGTTATCTTCCCCTTAATTAACACTCTTTACCCTCAGTTCTTTAATTTGTTAGGCACCAAGACCGACCTCCTGCCCCAACACATTATGTCCTTTCGCACACCCCTACAAAGCTCATCATTACTCCTTAACTCTCTCACCCCCAACCATCAGTACCTCACATTTATCCTTTTTAACTTCAGTACTACACAGTTCTAATCACAAACCAAAGTCGTGCATTGAATTTAACAACCCCCAACTATTTCAAAAAACCAAGAAAAAAAAGGACATAAAATGGACACATATGTCTTTTGAATATTTTATGGGTATTTTCTTTAACAGCTATAACTCTTTCTAAATATTCTTTTACCATGACGATTCTACCCACTTTTTATCTTGTCTTCTCTTTGTGAGCTGTTCAATAAGGAATTTTGGTGGAAGAGTCCCTCAGTTTAATGCTTATGATTGAACCATGTCATGGGGATTGTTGGACTTGTTCTTTTGGCCCCCATTTGCACTGATAACGCCACATGGCATTGTTCCTTGTTTGCATAGGCATATTAAAATGGGAAAATACTATACATACAAATAAGTTCTTATCTAATAGAAATTGGAACACACAAATCTCATAGTGTAATGGAGCCTTACACCCTGAACATTGATATAATGTCCTGGCACAGGCCACAGAAGAATGGGCATCCTCCATTCACCCCTGAACCAGAGAAGCTATCTACAAAACATCCAAGGTTTTTATAACAACATCAGGAAGCAATCCTCTACCAGGGAAGACCCTACCATGGCTCTGACATCGACCTGCTCAAAAGAAACTTCCCTTAACACTAAGAAGACTTGACAACAGCAATGACCTGCTTACAGGACAGGGTTCTCTGCATTGCCCTTTAATTGTGAGGTGAAATGAGAGGATGCTCTACACCATCCTGACTGCAATATAGAATATGCAGATTCCAGGATCTTTAATACAGAAACATGATACCAACAACAGAGACTGTGTGAAAAATAAAAGTGTATTGGCACTACAGACAATGATCTGGATTGGACAAACTAGTTTGCCTGGAGCCTAGAGTTGGTCTTATGCCAGGAAACTTCAGGGGTAGGGTCTCCTTGAATTTAGGCCAAGGCTTTTCCTTTCCATGTCCCTCATATTTTGGTGGGCCTATGCAAACAATAATTGCCACTCTAACACCGTTTTTACTGTGCTCCTTTGACTCTAATCCTTAAGAAAAACAACCCACTTAAACTTTTGAGGTTAACTTAAACTAATATGCATGTGCATGGAAATGCTAAAAAGTACTTTGCCTTCAATGTTTAAGGAGTTACATAAGTTTTATGTCTTTAGATTTTTTTGTGTGCTGCTAAGAAATATTATGTACTACAATCTGGGGACTTGAGGGACAAAGTAATTGTACATGGGTTCTGTTTTATTTTTCTTAATGTTTTTTGGCTGAAACTTCAAAGTTAAGATATCAGTAATGGGACTACTGAGAATTCTGTTTATGGGTAATTGTCCATCCACTGTAACTTTACCTTGTCCTCTTTCTTTGCATCTTTGTTCTTATAATTAAAAATAAAAATTAATAAAAAATATATTGGCTAAACTGAGTTTTATAGACCCTGGGAAATAAAAAGTGTATAATAAAGGCACAGACAGACACAACTATGGTCTATATAGAAGTTTTTCATTGCAGAAGATTGAAAATGTTTTACTAACTTTTATTTGATATAAAAGTTTTTATACTACACTACTATATGTATCTAAGATCACTAATTTTTAATTTCTATTTAAACAATTATCATTAAGTAAAACATTAGTTATACAATGGTTAATAAATATTTATTCAATAAAAACACTAATATGTAAAAAGTATGTAGATTTAATGGATCAATAACATTCCCTTATATTTGTGACATATAAAGAGCGAAAATTAAAACAAAATATCAAAAAAACATTTTAATATATTATAAATCAATAGTTTCAATGCTGGGATAAATGTTAATTTCTGAGGTGGACGTTGAGCTATATCCTGTTGTGCTCAGGATTCTCTCATGGTGGTGCTTAATGCCGATAACTGAACTGGATCAGCAGTCATGTATTTTACCCACTTTATATATCTCTCTAGCCACTGTAGTAGGTATTTCAAAGGAAAGGCACAAAATGACAGAAAGGTTTGTTATTTTTAGTAGGGAAGGTCATGGATAACTTACTGAGAAAATATATCTAAATTGAGAAAAGAAGATCAAAAGAGTGGTGAGTGCCTGCCAGAGGAACGAAGTTATGACTTCCAAGTATAGGAAGATCATTGCAAAAGACTTGGTGGAAAACTACCAGCCTCTGAGGAAAGGTTAGAAACTAGAGCAGAAATGAGAGATCAATATTATGAGAGAGACTTAGGTAGAGAAAGGAGATCAGATGATTAATGTGAAATCATGCAAGTTTTCTAAAAGTTATTGGAAGCTACTGAAGAATGCTAAAGGAGGTAACATAATTTGTTTAGATTTTAAAATAAATATTTCGGGTTTATATAAATGTGAAAAATGAAGATGATGGACTAAAGCAAATAAAGTGGCAGGACTCCATAGTCAAAAGAAGAAAATGTTAAGCAAAATATTGCCATAATAAACTTTAAAAGACAGTAATAATACTACTAAAACTTCATCTTTCTTTCACTCTCTTTCTCTTGTTAACCATCTGTGTAATTATCAGACCCAATTTAAAATTTGATTTCAAGACAATTCTATTTATCCTAAACAAGCTAATATCTTACTGGCCTTTTTGGCCTTCGAGTTTTAGCTTTTCAATGATTATAACAAAGAAATTACAATAAAAACGTCATCACTATATGATCAGGTATAGAAGTATTAGTCTCATGTAAGTGGTCATTAAGTATTGCATTCAGCATATTCTATTGATGAGCGTGGAAGCCACTTTGTAAGCAATTTCCAAATTACTGTTAAAGTTTCATACTTCTAACTCTGATGACCATTATCTGAATGTGATAAAAGAACAAGTTTACAAGAGTGCAACACACAGCACTGTAGAATATTAGAGCATATTATTAATTTAGAAAAATAAATGGCATTATTACTATGAAAAATAAATAGCTCATTTTCTTATCATTAAGATAAGCAATGATTTTTACTAGAGTTCTGAATTTCTACTTCTTGCAAAGAACCGATGTTTATATATATACATACATAAATATATATAAATGAATATATATATAAATTTAGTCTTATAAGTAAGAATCTAACTCAGTTGTGATTTTAATGACCTTTTCATGGTCTACGAAATGTTTGTTTAGATTATAATTCAGTTATGAGCACTTTTTATGTACCAAAGCCTTTCTAATTAAATATTTGAGTCTATTACTCTTAATTTCTGTCTTTCTAATTAAACTGAACAGAATATCTCCTGAGGACAAACTCTCATTATTTGTCTGTTCTACCATATTCCTGAATCCAAACACAGCTCATTAGGTTTTTTCCGTGTATTTTTATACAGTTAAATTCCAAACCAAACTTCAAGGTCATGCTACTAATAATGCCTCATTTGATCACTGACTATTTTGCTGAACACTGCTTTTCAAGTCATTTTAATAGTGATCCCATGAATTTTCCTTAATATCTAAACTTCTCCAGAATTATGTCCAACCATGTCTTCTATTATGGTTATCCACACAATTTAGGTGTTAAGTAACTCAAGGACAGAGATTTTTCCCCATACGTATTGTGTGCAGCAAAGTTGAGGATGCTTGATGTTTGATTTGAAGTGTTCAGATGAGCTCCTGATACTCTTAAATTGAGGTAACTAAACCCCCATTCCCTTAACTCTGTGAAAAATATGTTTCTTATGTTAAAGCTGGTCCAGGTCTTCTTGCTGCCAAGTTAATAATAAATATCAATCTAAGCTTCTCAAGTGAGAAAAGTTTTTAGCTGAAATGATTTCAAGTCCAAGTGTTAAAATGAGGCAAATATAAAAAGGAATAATGAGTATCAGTTACAGTGTATAAGGGGTTTCTTTTTTCTTTTTTTTTTTGAAAGTTGTTTGCTGTTATTGTAGAAACCAACTGTGACAGGAACAAAGCTTTGTTGGTTTGTTGTTGATTTGTTTCATTATCTGTATAAGAAAATCTATAACTCTAGTATACTAGTTGTTATAAAAAGCTAAAGTGAACGAATTGTGCTATGGACTTTAAAATTCACTGTATATAGAAAAATTGAAACCATTGAAATCAAAATATTAATAACATATAGTGAACATCTGTCTCTTTCCTTTATCATACTCTATGGCTCACAAAACATATTCCCATAGCAGTAAATGGAAACAATATTCTAGGTGCTATATGCCTGTTAATTCATGTCACCCTATTTGATCATTCAACAATGTTGTTAGTGTGGATGTATAATTTCTTCTATTTTATAAATTTGACAAAGAGACAGTCATGTTAGGCAACTTTCAGAAAGTCACATAGATAACACATTATGAAGTTTTGATATGAAACAACCAATACCTAAGGATACTATTCCATTATGTGATATCATGAGAACTGCTCAAAAGGACATAAAAGCTCATATAATATATGAGAACTATTTATAAATGCTATAAAATAAAACAAATAGTAATATTTTAAGACATGTGTAAAAATTAACAAGTTAGAAATTTGGAAGCATTTGATTTCATTAATATGAATTTGAATTTGAAAATCAATATTCAGAAATTAAAAGAGTACATCAGATAAAAAGATTGTCTTACATCACATACAGCCAATCCTGGTAAAATGTCTGAACCACTTATATAGCATGATATATATATATATATATATATATATATATATATATATATATATATATTGCAGGAAGTGATTTCTGAGCAGAGAATCAGGAGTAAACCCTGAGAACCATCAAGTATATTTGGGGGGGGGGGGGACAAGAATAAAAGGAATAAGAAAAGAAAGAGAAAAGGAGGAATAGGAAGGGGGAGGGAGGGAAGAAGGGAGGGTGGGAAGGAGAAAAGAAGAAATGGATGGGGGATGAAGAGAAGAAGGGAGGAAGGGAGGAATGGAGGGAGGATAGGGAGAAAGGAAGGGGGGAGGGAGGAGAGGAGGGAGGATCAAAAAAGAAGGGAAGAAGGATGGAATGAATGGAGGATGGGAGGGAAGAAAGAAGGGATGATAGATGGAAAAGGAAGAAGGAGGGAGAGAAGGAGAGAGGGTAGAATAATTGATTCAAGACTATCAGGAAGAAGAAAGAAGCTATTAAAAATAAAAAGGGTATTAGAGAAAGCAGGGGCAGGGTTAAGCCTGCTTTTCGTTGAAAATACTGCTATATTTGAAGGTCAAGTATAGAGAAAATCCTCTATTAGTGGCAGTAGTAGAAGGTTAATTGGTTCAACACATATATCATATTAGACTGGACTATTTTTACTTTTATTTTGACATTTTTATGATTTTCAATTTTTAAAATAAAAAAATTATCTTATGCAAATTTACCTAATTTTACTTTTATTTTGACATTTTTATTATTTTCAATTTTTAAATTAGAAAAAAATTATCTTACCCAAATTTACCTATTATTGATATGCTACTTATCACATTTGATCTGTTTCATGTAAATGTGTATCCTCACATCATTTGTGTGGCCAGAGAGAGAAAAATGAAAATATGAGTGATATTTTTCTCAAATTATATATTGTATAAATTTGAAGTAAATTTTCTCTTACAATCAAAAGCAGGTTATTAATATTTAAATATTATTAATTACTGACACATTTTTAATTATGCTGAATGTCTCAACATCACATTTTATAGATCTTTTTACCAGATCAATGTTTAATGCAGTCTTAAGCATCATGTTTTGATAATTTTAATCTTTAACTTTCTCTTACACTTTCTTCCTGCCTTGACATTTTTGAAATATACATATTATATTTAAAATTGACTCATAATTTGGAATTATCTGATCAATTTTTATTGTTTGGTGTAGGGTATATAATTTTATAAGTTGGGGAAACTACAGAAGACATTATTCTGTGTTTCCCTAAATATAACATCTTTAGAGTCACAAAATATTTTTATATTGATATTAATTTCAATAAAGTAGAATTACAAGGCTAAGATGGTAGATAATTTTTGATATATAGTTATATTTATTTTTATATGTGGAATAAATAAATATAGCAGAATCAAAACAAGTGATCATTAACAATCAAATTAGAGACTTTGCTCACAGAACTGAGATTACCTGAAGTAGGGGATAATGGAGAATCCTTGTTGGGTGGAAATAGGCACTCTTGTGGAGAGTATGGTAATGAAATGATGTCTATGTAAATAAATAATAAATAACAGTTATTTAAATCATAAAAATAAGAGAAAATATACCTCAAATACCTCAGGATTAAGTAAAGGAAGTTAAATATTCTTTTTTTTTGGGGGGGGGGTTCACACCGGGCAGTGCTCAGGAGTTACTCCTGGCTCTACGCTCAGATATTACTCCTGGCAAGCTTGGGATCATATGGGATGCTGGGATTCAAATCACTGTCCTTCTGCATGCAAGGCAAACACCTTACCTTCATGCTATCTCTCCAGCCCCAAATAAAGATTCTTAAAGATAAAGACAAAAACGAAGGTGTAGGGAGGACAATTTGGTGATGGGAATCCCCCCTGATTTTATGTAAATATGTACCTAAAATATCATTGTCAACAATATGTAAGCCACTATGATCAAAATAAAAATTAAAAAAAAGCCAATCCACAAAAAGACAAAAAAAAAGATAAAAAAATCTGTATAATACCAAAGTTGAGTATACATTGAAACAAAAATTTGACAGCTATTGAGACTTTGAGAAAGTGTGATTCATCCAATTGAACAGAGATTTTCTTTTCTTTTTTTAAATAATTTTTATTGTGACCAAAAGTGAATAATGAATCTTTCACAGTAATATTTAAAGTAATAGTAAAAATGAATCAGGGCCATTCCCACCACCAGGTTTGTCCTCCCTCTACCCCTTTCTTAGCAAGTGTGCCATATCTTCATCCTTTGCCCCTCAGAGTGCTAGTGCAAACTGTTCCCTTCTGAGTATAGCTTGTTGTTGACTTTGGGTTTGGTATTTAAATCTGATCATTTTTATTTCCACTCAATGTTCATATGGCTGTTAGATCCTGGCACCATTCATTTTTATTTTTCCCTTCAATTCATGAGGCAGAACAAGATGATACAAATTGTGTGGTTCTGTTGGAAGACAAAAAAAAAAAGACAAAATGAAGAAGAAAAACATAACAAAAAAACAACAATCATCAATAAGATAAATGAATAAGTCTGTAACTGTCAAAAAATAAAAAGGGCAACCATCAACAAAATATATCACCAAATAATAACCACAAGAGTGAAAAAGAAAGAAAAGAAAGAAGAAAAACAAAAGAAAAAAAAGAAAAATGGAGGAGTGTTGGTGTGGCAAGGTTTTGTGCTTCCTTCTTTTTTTTTTTTTTTTTTTTTTTTTGCATAGACACAATAATTATTTGGGAAATAAGAAAGGAAATCCCTTTGACCTAAGAGATTTAGGGTTTCTCCACCCTAGAAGCATACTGCCATGGGAACAACTACTGGCTCTGTACATGCTCATTATCGCACCCCAAGGTCTTTTTATGATAGCAGGAAACTTTCCTCTCAGTTGTGGATGATAAAATCAGGCCTTTGTAGCTAGAGATCTTGGTATTTGCACAGGTCATAGGACGAAGTCTAAGACAAAGTCTTCCTTTATGATTGTAAAAGTTCTGTTCCATCATTGTTGTTGTAATCAGTTTTCTGTAATATGTGGTTTTAGTTTTTCTTAGATCCTAGCCTAGAAGGTTAGAAGGATAGAAGGACTGAAGGATAGTCTTTTTTATGGTTCCAGAAGTTCTGCTCAGTCTCAGTTGTCAGAGTCGGTCCTCTAGAATTAGAGATCTTGATTTCTGTACAAGTCCTAGGCTGAAGTCTAGGCTAGGGTCTTTCTTATAGGTTCAAGGATAAGTTCTGCCTACTTATGGTTGTCAAAGTCAGTCTTCTGACTTTGTAGCGCTCTTGGTTTTTGCACAGATCAAAGGATGACATGTCTTCTGATTTCATCTTGCCATTAGGTGATGAGATAACGGCAACTTACATCAAGTTGTTGCCTTTCCTCATTGCCAGGATGTCATATCAAAACTGATGCAAGTTGGTGCCATAGCGTTATTAGGAATTTCCAGGGTAGTTTGGTTCCTGATGTTGTTTCATGGTACTATATCAGTTCTATAAGCAGATATTTTCTTAATGTTTTACAGGAGACCATGGTTGTGACGATTGGACTCAAGCCCTGGTTAGTCACATGCAAGGCAGACACTGGCTGTGCTATCACTCAGCCCCCAGGTATTCTCTCTTGACAGCAAATAACATGGATAAAAATAAGAATGCAAAGTTCTCAATAATTTTATTTCCTGTAAATGTTTATAATTATACAATGGAATTTATTAATGTTATATATAAAATTTAAATCTTTCTAAATTTCATACCACTACCACTCTAGAAAATTCACATATGGGTGGCTTGATCCCTCAATTATCTAGCATACAGCCACTCCAGGTTTGATCCCAGGCATTACATCTGGTCCTCAAGCTAAGGAGTAAACCCCTGAGGATCACCAGGTATGGCCCAAAAAACAAACAAACAAATAAACTAAAAAGGAAAATGAACTTATTCTCATTAATAATTATTTATGCCTTCAATCAATATATTTATTATTTTAGATACCATCTAAATACCCTATTATATATTTTATATTAACATTTTTAATATTGCTACAAAATAAATAAGATATATGTTATTTCTTTTGTCTTGTTTCTTTTGCCAAATATATGCATTTTTAAATATTTTTGATGTTATTATAAGCATAATCTAAGAATTTTATTCCTGAGTATTATTCCATTATTTGAATGCAGCACACTTTTATACATTTTTTTATTAATGTCAATCTGGAATGTTCCCTTGTTTCTGTTGTTTTATGAATAAGATGACTGTATGAATGAGATCACAGCATCTATGTTGAGAGTGCTATATAAAATTATATACCAAACTGTTTTAGGGATATTTTGGCTTATTTACTTTGGCCAAATAGCTGGAATATATTTATGTTTACATTTATATAAAACCTTGAAAATACATATTTATAATTATTTGCCATCATGAACAAATGAGAACAGCAGATGGAACATCTGAAGGTCAATGTATGTTGTTGTCAGACTTCTCTATTTGATGTTTTAATCTTAGTTAATGCAACATAACTCTCTGTAATGATTTAATTTAGATTTACCTATAAACATGTTTTTCGGTCTTACCTAATGACCTTATTGTCCACTGAGATATTGTTTCATGAGCTGAAATACTGTATTCCTTAAGTATTTATATGTCAGACTTTTAATCCTCCCAAGATACTTCAATGTGATTATGTTTGAATGAATTCTCTTAGAAAAACATAAGATTTAATGATGTCATAACAATTGAACTCTGGTAGGATTATATCAGTATTTTTATATAAGAAAAGACACAAAAACATGATTTTTATCCTTTCACATACAAAGACAATATAAGATCACAAAGTAACATGGTTAACTGAAATCTAAGGGGAAAACTCTCAGAAGGCATCAATCTTATTAGCACCTAAATCTTGAATTTTCAGACTTCAGCACTATATGAAACATTTTTGTTGTTCCGTCTCCCAATCTGTGGTAAACAAGAGCCTATAGTTGACTATAAAGATATATTTTTGGTGAAGTATTTGTTCAGAAGATATTCTTCTAAATGCTTTGTTGAGTTGTCTTCCGTATTATTATTGATTTATGAAAATTATATCAGGTAGGCATTGTGCAATCATTGATGACTATCATAGTTAGTTAACACATTTTATACTACCTTCTTTATAATTTAATGACATGTCTTAAATGTTTTAAACATTAAAACAATACTAACTAGGAATATGTTGTTCTAAAATCATATAATTTATCTCTGTTAACCCGTTATTTTCTTTTTTTTTTTTTTTTTTTTTTTTTTTTAGTTTTTGGGTCACACCCGGCAGTGCTCAGGGGTTACTCCTGGCTGTCTGCTCAGAAATAGCTCCTGGCAGACACGGGGGACCATATGGGACACCGGGATTCGAACCAACCACCTTTGGTCCTGTATCGGCTGCTTGCAAGGCAAACACTGCTGTGCTATCTCTCCGGGCCCTAACCCGTTATTTTCTGTTTTGACATTTATTAACCTAATATATGCTGATTAATAATGGGATAATTTTAATTTTAATGTTCCCATAACATTTAATGGTAGAGCTTAGATTCAATATCAAATAACCTTTAAATATAAATATGTGATTTTGTGCCTATATGAATGTATATAAATAACATTCAATAACATGAATAATTTTTATCACAAAATTCTCTGATTTGCTTGACTAAAGCTTAATTTATCAATATTTTAATAACTTAAGACTGAAGATTATTTGCTATAAATGTTATTCTTTGGGATCTTTGTACATTTTTTATTATTTTCTATTGTATATACCCTGTCTTCTTCAAGAAATTAAATTAGAAATGGATTAATGTCTATATAGTCTAATACAACACTGGAGGTGGAGGGGACATAAACTATAAGTGAATAAGAAATAGTAGTAGACAATTCTGGGCAGTTTGGTAGTGGTGAAAGTGTAAGACTTTTTACATCAAAACAGTGATAGTAATACTATTATAGACATGTAACCAGACTATAGTAAGTTAAATATTTAAAAGAAGAGAGAATTGGGGCTGGAGAGATAAAATGAAGGTAGGTTATTTGTCTTGTATGCAGAAGGATGGTGGTTTGAATCCCAGCATTCCATATGGTCTCCCATGCCTGCCAGGATTGATTTCTGAACATAGAGCCAGGAGTAACCCCTGAGCACTGCCGGGTGTGACCTAAAAGCCTCCCCCCCCCCAAAAAAAAAACCTGCCCCTCATTTTTAGAATTTATCCTAATATTGTTTTGAAGCAGCAAAAACATTGGATTTATATAGGTATAAGATTAGCAGAGTTATGGAATTAGGATTGGCAAATTTGTATGTGAAAAATGAACTCAACTACAAGGTCTTTATATTTTTACAAATTAGCACTAGAGGGGCAATCTTACAGTAACCAATTAAAAAGCTCCCTTCCACAGAGATCAAATCATCCTTCAATAAGTTACAATAATATGAATTAAAATTAGGGTTAGGGAAATTATAGAATCTTAAAAACAGTAGAGATAAATAAACTGTTCAAGTTTTATTCAACTATCACATCTATAATATACTCTCCTAAATCTGTGAATGTTAAATCCAGAATACTTAGTAATTGCACACATTTAGTGTATTTAAACAAATTAAGGTCTATTTTATATCCTGATTCATCATGAACAAGCTACCAAATATTATTAGCTTTTATTATATATAATATATATTTCATTATAAATAAATATATCTATTTTTATATAGAATTCATTCTTATATGCATATATTTAGGTGACAGAGATAAATTGGTAAATATAGATGACATAGAATAGACAGATATCTATATACAGATGCATATGTAATCAAACAGGGCATATAACACTCTATTTGTATAAATTTTAAAAAATCTTGAAAATTTATTAGAAATAGCTATATTTCTACAGTGCTAAATTTTAATCTCTTTTGGGGATTCTGAAATAGTCCTCTGTAGCATATGAAAAAGTTTCCATAAGATGATTCTTGGAATTGTATTTAAAAGTGTTTCCTTAGGATTGTTCTGTGACTTTTGCCCCACCTAACCCTTCCAGGTGGGGCGCTGTGGAGTTGGCAATAAATAGCTTGAGGGACAGGAGTGAGGGGTCCTTCTGTGAAAAGCTGCTGGCTGCAGGAGGATTCTCTGGCTCTCCTTGCCCGATCTTTTAAACCCTATCGTTCTTGTCTGTGTGGATTATTACTTGCTGCGGATAAATATTACCAAGGTCTTCCCCCGAAAGGGGACAAGGGGATGGGAAGTAATTTCTCATTCTGGGGACTGTTCTTGGATTCACAAATACCCAGCCAAGATAACGGCGAAGATATCTTGCAGTCCTCTAAGATTTAAAGTTATGAATTAGTATGATTATAAGTGAATTTATCAAAGAATTTAAAAACAATAGTTATCATATAAGGCTTAATGAATCAGCATCTTCAAATAAGAGAAATCAAGGGAGAGACATCAAAAGTGAGCTATTATTAGACAAAAGAGATCAAAATAACTTGAGATCAAGTCATCAGCCTAATTTTTGAGTTTACCCAACTATATTCATTAGAATCTGAAAGCCAAAATAAATTTTAATTTTTAATTTTATCTTTTAATATTTTATTTTTTTGGTTTGGGGCATTGCCCACCTGTCTTTAAATACTATTCCTGGCTCTGCACCAGGAAATCACCCCTAATTAGCTTGGGAAAACATATGGAATGCCAAAGATAGAACCTGGTTAAATAGCATACAAAGCAAGCACTCTACTAACTATATTATTGCACCACCTCAATCCCCTAAAATAATTTTTAATGACTGTTCCTTCACATGAAAAACTTGACAAATATATGACTCCGGCATAATATAAAAATGCACAATTAACACCTATCTGAATTTATTAAGCATCACACTGTGGCTACAGAATAACATAGCCTTTGAGTTAGGACCCCCTTTAAAGGTCTGTGATTTCTCAACTGTGACTCAAGCTGTCACTTCTATAAGCATGCTGCAACTCTCAGATCAAATTATCTCATACAGACAACATGCCAAAACCCTTATTATTTGATCATTACCATCATCAGTCAGATGCAAAATGAGTTACTTGTCCCAAAGGCAAAGGCCATAGTTGGCTGCTTAAACCAAATAAATCTAAGTAATAATCAGATTGCTATCATATGCCATGGAACATTAGTATCTCACTTCTATTTCAGGAGTACAGCATTCTTCAAGACCAAAGACATAGAAAAATTATTCCAAAATTCTTGTCAATTTTATGGAATCATTTTATGACAACAATTTAGCTTTACAATAACAGTTTAGATTTAGAGCAATGATATTTTGGCAGAGCAAATTTGATGCAACTATCAACTTTGACAAGGTCGAAGAGATAGTACTTGCCTTGTTTGTAGCACCAGAGTTCAATCCTTGGCATCTCAGATGGTCCCCCAAGAACTGCCAGGAATAGTTCCTGAGTGCAGAGTAGGAGTAACTCCAGAACATGCAGGTATGACACACACAAATAATAAATAAATAAATGAATAAATAAATAAATAATAATAAATAGAAATGACAAAGACATCAGAGATACTTTAGAGCAGCTACCTAAGCTCTCAACTCTGATCAAGGAAAACAAAGAGAAAAGATTTCTACTGAGCTGGGATTGTCTTTACAGAAGTAGGCATCCATAAACACAATCCATTCTGCATTGTGTCTCAGAATTTAGGGGAACATTCTCATCAAGATGGAAACCATTTTCCAAAGTACGTGTGCTGATATTTTTGAGGAAGGTTTCTGAGAACCAAACAGAAACCAATCACTGATGACAAAGTCAACAACCACAAATAAGGTGGATATTTTCTGTGATAACACCAATAAAAATTAACAAGTTCATTTGATGTTTGCCAGTTTTACCAACAATATTTATTTCTCCTCTGCTGGTGCAGCCCAGCAGAAAACAGCAGGTAAAGGAGACGTATAATTTGTTTTGTATGAGATCCAGCATCATAGAACCCAAAGAGGTGTGAATTATGCATTTGTATAGATTTTATTGAATTTAACATTGCATTTTCACAATATATTTCGGGTGTGCATCACTAAATTTTAATATGTTGCATTAAGTTTATCACTAAAAGATTCTAATTGAATCTTTTACCATTTAATTTAATTTTAAATTAAGTAAGTTTTAAAAGAAGTAGAACTTTAATAATCATCACATACTGAAAAATTATAACAAGTCTAAAACCAAAATAAATTTCAGGAGTTGCCAAAATGCAAGAATGCAGAGATATACTTTGGCTTTAGCTCAAAACTCATTCAGTATAGGAGGAGTTTCACATATTCCCAAGGAGAAAGTCTGGTTTTTTTCATGGTAACATAACTAAGAATAAAATAATTATGTGCTTAAAATATTTCTTAATTAAAGTGAAATAAAGTTTACAGTAAAAAATGGTGAGATTCTGGAAAAAAGTGACTAAGAAAGTTTACTGAACTTGTTTATGTGGTAATTAAGAAAAAAATATGCCACGTGGATAAAAAAAAAAAATTGTGGGCAATGGAAGAAGAAGCAAGTACTCGGAAGGTTTTTAGAATTTCTCCCCACTTGGTTTTATTTTGGTACACTCAAGTTTCATTTCACATTCTTTTATGATGTTTTTGTTAATACTAGAACCTGCATTTGAATGAGAATTTGAACTTTCAAAAAATTCTTAACTGGGGCCGGGTAGGTGGCGCTGGAGGTAAGGTGTCTGCCTTGCAAGCGCTAGCCAAGGAAGGACCGCGATCCCCCGGCGTCCCATATGGTCCCCCCAAGCCAGGGGCGATTTCTGAGCACATAGCCAGGAGTAACCCCTGAGCGTCAAACGGGTGTGGCCCAAAAACCAAAAAAAAAAAAAAAAAATTCTTAACTGTGTTAGTTATCAGCCATAACAAATTACCACAGAAGCATGCATATATACAGATGCCTATACATGCAATTGTGCATTATTATTTGACTTAGCAAAACTTGTGTTGCTAGTTTAATATATTACCTTCGAATTTTTGCATTTATAAATATTAAAAGTCATTTAGGATTTTTCCATTTCCTTATTCATTGTTTCCTATTTGGAAAATCATCTTTATTAACATTTTTGGTGCAGTTTATTGCCTACTTTTAAAATCCACAACGTTTAGCAATGAAATTCTGAAAGTTAATGAGCACTAAAATTTCCCCCAAAACTCTAAAAATGTCTATAAGTTTGAAAGAAGTCAAATAAATTATATTTCCAACAAGTTGCCAAGTGATGTCAATAAAACTGGCTATATGACCCACATATTGAGAATGATTGCTATAGGATAGCAATATGTTAGGTTATCTCTGCTGTGGTAGTACTTTCAAGTTAACATTCAGGAGATAAAAAAATATGTTTATAATTTTTATGAAATATTACAAATAGGGCTGGGAAGGTTTAGAAGAATATTTGCACTAAGCACACTAAAGACCTCCAATCATCACTAAGTATGGTCTCAGAAGGCATTTAGCACTTTTAGCTGGTCTGGCTAATTCCAGAAAAAGTGAGTTGTGCAGCACCATATCCGAGGCCCTCACATTAAATCACTAGCCAATTTGGCTAAAAATCATGAGGCGTGAGTTAAATCTCTTGAATACTTCTTAGAAGTCCACACACCCAAATAATATGGCATTTCTTCCATAATCTTTGATCTTTCATTCACATTTAGGCTTTCACATTTAGAATGTGGAATTTTGTTTCCAAATTGTTAATGATTTAGTACACCAGTATTTATAGTTTTTTTTTTTTGAAAAGCCTGTTTATTCAACTATTCAATAAACATCAATGCAAAGTCCTCAAGACTGCAAGGACTTGGCTTCTGGGGTGGGATGAATAGCCCACCCAGGGAATGCTGCAGGAGTAGTCAGGGGGAGGGAATAGAAACAATGCATTATTTCATTCCCAGTCTGAGATTTGCTGCTGCAAGAGTTTCTGAGAGTGAGATAGGTAATTTCCTAGCCAGAAAGGAATAGGGGAGGCCCGTAGGTCTGGCTTTTGAGAGGAAGGTAGGTAGAGGGGAGCAGGCAGCGTCTCCTGGATACTTTACCTCTGGCCAAGCGCGGGGGTTAGGGGCATCAGACTCTGCTCTGTACTGTACCCTGGGCACCCCACCACCATCAACTGTCAAACTGTGTGTGTGTGTGTGTGTGTGTGTGTGTGTGTGTGTGTGTGTGTGTGTGTAACACCCGGCAGCGCTTAAGGGTTACTCCTGGCTCTATGCTCAGAAATCGCTCCTGACAGGCTTGGGGGACCATATGGGATGCCGGGATTCGAACCACTGTTCTTCTGCATGAAAGGCAAATGCCTTACCTCCATGCTATCTCTCCAGCCCAAACTTTTTCTTAATTACCTGCCAGACTATTGTCCATTACAGGAGGTGCATGTCCAATAACGTGTCTAAGGTGTGTCCATGTTCAATTATCATTACAAGAAGTTAATATTATATATAACAACAATTCCCCCTTTTATGATTATTTTTGTATTTCTTTGTATATTTTTGTTCTGGGATCTCATCCGATGACGCTCAGGGGTCACTCCTGGCTATGAGCTCAGAAATCGCTCCTGGCTTGGGGACCATAGGGGGCCCCTGGGGATAGAATCAGGGTCTGCCCTAGGCTAGCACGTGCAAGGGAGACTCCTTACCACTTGCGTTACTTCTTCGGTCCCTATGTTTATTTTTGTGTTTTGTTTGTGTTTTTAAATTATATGGATGGAGCCGGATTGATAGTGCAGTGGCAGGGTGTTTGCCTTTCACACTGCTGATCCAGGAAAGACCTGGATCTTAAAAATAAGATGAAAAATAGAAACACAATATCAAAATTCTAGTTTGCAGAAATAGCAGTTTTAGAAGAAAATCTATAGTATAAGTAAACAAATTAGAAAAGACTGAAATCAATACTCTAGTTTCCAACTAGTAAGTAAAAGAACTGGTCAAAAAATTGAAAAATGCAAAAAAAAAAAAAAAAGAAATAAGGATACTGAAAAAATGAAACTGAATACAGAAAATCAATAGAGAAATCAATACAAGATCAATACAAAAATCAATAGATCAATGCAGAAAATTATATAAAACTTGATTCTTTAGAAAATGCAATAAAATGATTAAACTCTTATACACCTTGCAAAGGGAAAAATGATAGAATTTCAAAAATACTAATATAAGAAATTAAACAAAGGATATAGCTAAAATCTCATGAAAATTAAAAAAAAGTAAGTTAATGCCATGAACTAATATATGCACCAAAAGTAATAATATGGTGTGAATTCATTGAATTCTGCTCAGCAACTTAGCCTTCAAAAATAATGAATTGTATCAAATATGTAAGAAAGAATTATATCAGTTTTCTGTTATCTCGTTCAATGACATCATCAGAGAAATATTTCAACTTTTTAATGATGCTAACATTATGTTTATACCAAGTTAACAATCAATAGCCATGACTAATATATATACAAAATTCCTCAAAACACTAGCAATCCGGGCTGGAGAGATAGCATGCAGAAGGATGATGGTTCGAATCCCAGTGTCCCATATGGTCCCCTGAGCCTGCCAGGAGTGATTTCTGAGTGTAGAGTCAGGAGTAACCCCTAAGCACTGCTGGGTGTGACTCAAAAAGCAAAGAAAAAAAAAAACAGAAAACACTAGTGATCCAAAACAAACAACTAAAATAACTACTGTACTCCATGAACAAAATATATATCCCTATATATATACACATATATATACATATATATATATATATATCCCTAGTACATAAAGTTGTTTCAACATTTGAACATCAATTGATATAATCCATCAAATGAGTAGAGTAAAAAAGATCACAAAGATCAATAAACACAGAAAGACCATTCTTGAGATCCAATCTGACTCTCATTTTGAGCATTGAATATGTTTTTGTGTTTTTGTGGTTGTGTGTTTTTTTTTTTTTGCTTTCTTTGTTTTCATTTTGAGCCACACCCAGTGATGCTCAGGGGTTACTCCTGGCTATGCGCTCAGAAATTGCTCCTGACTTGGAGAACCATATGGGACACCAGGGATCAAACCCATATTCATCCTGGGTCAGTCACATGCAAGGCAAATGCCTTACCACTGTGCTATTGCTCTGGCCCCTATCTCTGCTTTCTTTGGTTGACTACTAACTTGCATATTAGCTTTCTGTCTTTTTACTCTGAATATGTGTTTATCATGTAATTTCAGGCATGTTTCTTATAATCAGCAGAATTTTGGATTTTGTTTTCTGTTCCATCCATTCCCTCTATGTCTTGTGATGTGTGTTGAATTCATTAACATTGAATGAGAGTCTTGTTTGATGTGAATGAGTTGGAACCCCAAGTATATGTGGAATCACCAGGTATTATCCCCAAAACATAATAATTAATAAATAAAATCTATAAGTATTAAGAAAAATAATTTTCTAAACTAAAACTAAGTCAAAATGTAAAGTTTTTAAGTAACTAATACTGTGAAATAAATCAATATTGAGAAACTATGCATCAAAAGAAACGGAAAGCAGCATAGAAAAAGGAAACTACAAACAGGGGTATTGTACATGAATTACTTTTGCTTACAAATTAAATATATAACAACTTGTATTATATTATACATTAAAATTCTACAAATTAGTGAGTAAAAAATATCATAAGATACTCTTAGAGCTGACCAAAATCTAGAATAGAAACATCAGAAATTATTGTTCCAGATAATAAGTGTTTTAAAATTGCTCATTATTAACATCATTATTCAACAAAGTGTTACTAAAGAAACATGCTATTACAATTCCAAATGAATGATTTATTTTTCCTAAATTAGTTTGTTGAGAGTTAGAATAACTTGGAGCATTATTTATTGCTATTTGTAGCAAACATTAAGGAATTGGAAGCATATGTCAAAAGTAAATTTACCTTTCTGTAACTCAATACATTCATGACAAAAGTATTTTATAGAAATTAAATGCTATGTCTAACAAATGATACACATAGTTATGCTTATTCCATCATGATGCATAACACCAAAAGCAAAAATAGCTAAATATCTCTCAAGAACACAATACATATAATAGTTGCATATTCATGCTATTAAATACTGCACAAAAATGAAATGGACTGTAATACATATATTGCACAACAAATGTTATATATACACTAGATAATAATAATAGCTGGGCACCAAATTACACATTATTAAATTCTATTAAATGTTATCATGTTAATCAAATTTAATTTATAACTATTTAGTAAAGAGTAGAACTTTTATCAGAGTGTAAAAAAATTAGTGTAATTGACTGGTATTTTGATAATTTTGTTTTGGTGTCTGTTAATAAAATTATATATCTGACATGGAGAGAGCAACAATTGTACAATGAAGGATAGCTGGTAGGCACTATTGGGCAATAAAATTAGAAATAGTCAATAGTCAGTAGGTATCTGGGATGCAAAAATAATGCAATTTTAAATAGCTAAAACACTAAAATCTAGAACTATCAAGAAGCTGAACTAGAAATAGAATAGTGGGGTGTAAATAAGATCTTGGTGAAGGATCTTTGCAGAAATTCTGCATTTGGATAGTACAGATAAGGCATCAACTAAACAAGAGCCAATTGATTGTTCTGATATTGACTGAATAAATCTCAACTAGCTGGAGCCATTACCACTTTGAAAATGAAGACCCCCATAGCCCACACTCAGACTCAGTCATGCCTCGTGAAATTAAACACAACTAAATACTTGTTAATTACAATTTTTCATGATAAACAATCATGAATCTTTCAAGGATTAATTTAACCCAATTCATGCTTTTTAACTAAAATACTTGTAAATGATAAATTACATTTCTATAATCATGATATATTAAATAAAGAATTTACTCTGACCTCTTCTATAGTTAATCTTTAAAGTTGCAAAGACTATTTCAAGTTATATAGTTAAAAGCTCAACTATTGACCTCTGTGAAACTCATGATGGTTAGATGATTCACAGAAGACCAGTTTCACAAGAACATAGAGGCAGCAATGTATTCCATCTTTTCAGATTTTTTTCAAAGTGACCTTTCTGAGTTATAACCCTGTTATATGCTTTCACTATATCATTCAATGTCTGGTGTCTTTAAATTTAATCTTATTTCTTGCATGAAATGTATTTATCATTAAAATTTGATTGTATTTTAACTTTACTTCCACCTAGAAAAGCAAGTTGTAGAACAGTGCCAAATGGACATTGACATTTGAAGTATGAAATGAATTTAATAACTACCATACCTTGGGCTCTTGTTCTTTGCCTTATAGAGTTGTTTAATATGTGGAAGGTGTTATAACTTCTATTTTATATAGAGAGACAACAGAAACTTAGAAAGTCAAATGATATATGGCTAGAGAGTGGTGTAATTAAAATTTGGATTTTAAATTCAGGGCTTAGAACTTCCTCCCCCATCTTGTACTGACTCCATAATGCTGAAGAAGAGAAGCCCATGAACTTGGACCTCTTAATAGCTTCTCTTTCCCTTAACTTTTATTGTACTTTCATGCTGCTACCAAAGTAAAATGCAGCCCAGATATCTGGACTCATCGCCTGGAGTAGATCTCCTCTGTCCAAATCAAAAAAATAGGAAGGAGCAATAGTTAGATAATGCCTGTCCATCTCTTCTACACTTTATTTGATTAATTGTCACTATCTTTTTTCTTTCAAACTAATGCAGAGTGTTCTGAAGACTTACCGATGATCTTTTTTCAATTACCACCTACATTTTAAAGAGTTGTATTCTATTGAAAATCATGCCTTAGAATTCTACTGAATTTGGCTTCAGTATCTTTGGATTGGTTCTTTGGAACAGAGACAAAAGTTACCAAGACATTTTGTAATGTGGTCATTTGTTTTGTCCTCTTAGTGACCCTCACAGAATATTTGAAGCATATTTTCACTTTTCTTCTTTCCTCTAGTCAATTAATTCACAAAGAGCAGAAGTAAATGGTGACTACAAATTAGTTTATTTTTTACATGTACTTTTGAAATCCCGAGAACCAAAAATTTTTATGAAGTTTTATGTTTCACTGTGTCAAAGACATTTTAGGTTGTATCAATGGGTGTGAGAAAGACAGAAGTGACATAAAATAAAACATATATTTTGACTTTCTGAATAATTTTAAGACAATGATATACATTAATGCTTCTAAGATTTTCTTTTTTGTTATTTTTAAAATCTAATAATACCTGGAGTAATCTTACATATTCATAGCTCATATTTCAAGTTACATTAAGTTGTACTATTTAAATAGAAAATAAATGCTCTGAGTTCACATACTGAATAATATTATTTCATCTTTCTCTTTCTATTTAATTATGCAAACTATCTTTTGAAACCTGACATTATTGTATAAGTAATTTATAGTAGCTAAACAAACCTAGTATGAAATTTATGTATATACAAATTAGAGGTAGATTTAGACTTAATGGGAGGATATAACAAAAAAATTTCAATTCTCAGTTGGTTTTATTTTCTTCTAATTCTATGACCTTGGATAAATTTCTTTTTATTCTGTAAGATGCAGGCAAAAACTGCCCCCTACCTATTTTTTGGAGCTTCTGCAAGATTTATTAAACTAGGGGAGAAAAACAAAAACTGTTCTAGAAATCTGATGAGATTGGAGTCAAATAAATACAAGCAGTATTGTTATCTCCAAAAGGTATGTGAGTTAAATTAACTTTTACAACATCCTTATAACTCAGTTAGATAATCTTAGACCTATTTTTGCAGATAAGGTTTAAGTCCTTCTGTGAAAGCCACTAATATTAGGGACATGAAAGAGATATAATTACTGATTCAGACCTAAGCCATATTTGTTGATACCTGAAATAATTTTAAAGGGCAGTTAAAAAAAAGTCCCATCATCCTCTTGGCAGGCAATGAGAAGATTCTGCATATTATTATCTGCTCTTTTCTTTGTAGTTCTTCATGAAATCGATCTGCAATGCAAGACACCTTGACTCAATGGTATCCAAGGAGAGCCAAGTATTTTGAGAGCTATTAAAGACATTGTTCTAATGATGAGGCATATTATATGATTTAGTGCAGCCAAAGCCAAGGTATCCATCAGATATAAAGAGACAAAGGAATATAATTCCAATGTGACAGCTACTGATGTGAAGTAAGATTTATATATTTACAGATATATACACATATATACATAAAATAAAAATCCATTTTAATAAGGACAAATAAAAATGAAGAATACTCATCATTCTCTTCAATCTAAACAAACAATTCACCTTTCTGAAAATGCTTGTTTAATGTGGTTAAAATTAAAAAAGTGCTAATTAGAAAGCCAGTCACATAGTAATTCACTAATAAATGTTATTTGTTAATTGTTGAATTTGAAGTAGAAGCAGCTTTGCATGAAGTTAAAAATATATTAGAAATAAGATGCCTGAGTCAAAGGCTTGCTTTTTGCACTAAATGGCCAACTGATTCCAGTTATTTATTCAATGTAATCTGTAATGTGGAACAATGAATATTCAGCTCAGGTACATATTGAAAAATTGAAGAAGAAAAGGAAGAAAACCCAAAATACTGTTAATGTATGTAAATTCCTCTCTTATTTTCTGGCATGTGCATATATCTGATCTACAAAATATTAAATATTAGATGAAATTGGGCATGTTCAGGATGGTATGGCCTTAGACAAACGTGTTAGTAGAAATTGTAGAAAAGTGTCTTCTTAGCTAGCCAGTTGTTATTGATTTAGCATTTAAGCTGAAGGAGACCTTGGGGGAAAGAACAGATAAGTAGTGAGTCATGGGTCTAGCCACAGGTAGCAAGAACCTTTCAAATAAGACCAGTGAAGGCTAAACTATATGCTAAGAAGGAATTAAGAAGAGGCTGACAAATGGGGGGCATTGGTAGTGGGAAGGTTGAACTGGTGAAGGGGGGTGTTCTTTATATGACTGAAACAAAACTACAATAATGTATGTAATCATGGTGCTTAAAGAAAGATAAAATTTTTTAAATAAATAAAAATATTAAAAATAATAAAAAGTGATTCTTTAAATTGTGAATAAAAGTAAATAACAGCAAGAACATTGAAATCCCTCAAAAGAAAAAAGAGACTGACAAAATATGTGATAGCCATTACTTCTGGGATAGGGTATCAGGAATATGCCTCTCTAGAAAGGTCCATTTTAAATCTAAGGGATGTGGATTAGTCAGATGAATGGAAGAAATTGGCAATGGCACAGCAAGAGGCACAGTGTGTGAGAGGTCATAACTTGTTAAAGGTCTTGACACACTGAAGAAAGAGATTGCCCAGAGTGGCTGGAATGTGTTGGTGAGGAGGGAGAGTAATGTCAAATATTACTGAACAGACTGGTTATTGTGAAGTGTCTGCATTCCAAACCCTTGCATTGCCATCAGTGAAGGGTTTTACCTCATGGCAGAGAATAGATATTTCTATACCATGTAAAGACAAGTTACGTTGTTTTGTTTATCAAGAAATTTTCACAGTTTTTTTATTTTGGTTTGGTTTGGGGCCACACCCAGTGCTGCTCAGAGGTTACTCCTGGCTATGCACGCAGAAATAGCTCAGAAATCACTCCTGGCTTGGGGAACCATATAGGACACAGGGGATTGAATCGAGGTCCACCCTGGGTTAGCCACATGCAAGGCAAACACCCTACAGCTGCACTATCACTCCGGCACCATTTGCACAGTTTTTTTTTTTGAACATCAATCATAATATACATGTTAATCCAAAATATTCAAATATTTCTATTATCTATTTTTTATCAGGCTCTTTCTTCTCATGTTTCTGTCAGTAGTCTCTGGACACAGATGTCAATACATGTTTCCATTTGTAGATAATTAAATATGACTTCTACAAATGCAATCTATACTGAAATAATAACAAGGATATTGCTTTCTTCCTATGCACACCAAGTTATTTCATAGTAACATTTGGGTATGTTTACTTCACTTTGGGAAAAATATGAGGGGAGAAAGTACAGAAAGAAAAATCAAGAGGTAATCAGATATAGATGAAGGCCATTGTGCTAGTTCAGAAAAAAATTAAGATATTTAAGAAAGGGGCCAGAGCCACGGCATAAGCAGTAAGGCATCTGCCTTGTACGTGCTAGCCTAGGACGGACAACAGTTCGACCCCTGGTGACCCATATGGTCCCCCAAGCCAGGAGTGATTTCTGAGTGCATAGCCAGGAGTAACCCCTGAGTGTCGCTGGGTGTGGCCACAAAACCAAAAAAAAATAGGGGTATTTAAGATAATGTTAGCATATATTATATATCCATTAGAAAACTTGTATATGTTCTGTACCAGATATTGATAATACCTATTTTTTCTAATAAATGAAGCATTCTTAAAGTATCATACAAATAAACCTTTTGGGTTCCTTTGTGATTTTGCTGAATAGAGAACACTTTGAATAGAATAGTTTGATTTTCTCTATGATTCACTTATTTCTAGAAATTTTCAGGATTAAAAGGTAGTCTTGTACTTTCTTTTTCTGTTTTGTTGAAAAAAGTGATGATGAAGTTCATAAAAATTAAACAAATTGTAAAAACATATTGGAGTACATTTTAACCATATTTATTTAATCCTATTTCATAATTAGATCATTGCTACCATGCATTTTAGAAAGTTTCTGAGCTATGGATTCTCATAAAATTATGGGAAATCTTTTACTTTAAAGAGATCATTGTGGCCTAATAGTACAGAAGATAAGGAGCATGCCTTGCATAGAGCACTTTCCTTGAATTCAGCTATAATAGGTTCAACCTCCTGGCATGCCCATTTGGCCTCTGGAGCTTCTCCAGGATGATCTCTGAACACAAAACACAGGACTAATTAGTTACCTAAGACCTCCCGTGTGTGGTCATAAGTAAAAACAAAATAATAAAGGAATCATTGTTATAGTTGTGTCTTAGAAAATAGGGGTTGTGAACATCTTCAGAGGGCAGCAATCACTGCTATTTGAACAAATTTTAGGAAGAAAATTGAAACCAAAACAACCTATCTTTTGATATTGTCAAAAATTCTAGTCCATTAATTTCTTCAATTAACTTTGCCTTTGTCCTTTATTTGGGTGGAAATCATTTGGAGTTCTGACTCTTTAATCTGGTTTTCCACTCTTGAAGGAATTCTCCATGAATGTTTCCTTCAGCTGAGAACTCCTTTCCATTCTGGATGAGGAATTATTATTATTTCTATTTAGGACATGTAAGGAAGGTAATGAGCATGAATAATCCTGAAAAGATAAGCAAACTTTATGAGAGGAAATCTGTCTCCTCTCCCCTACTGATTAGCCATAAAAGAATTATTTTCTTCAGAGGTCCCAGGTTGAAGAATTAAAGTTGTTTTTGAGTGGATGGATTGATAGATAGTACAGAGGGTGGGTACATGCTGTGCATGCAGCTGATCCATGGTCCATCCCCAGCACAATATGGTCTTCTGAGCCTGTCAAGACTAATCTCTGAGTATTTCTGGGTATGGCGCCAAAGAAAAAACTAAAACTAAAATAAAATAAATACACTTTTGATAGAAGGGCTCCTTTCTTCTTCAATGACATACTGAAGATTCTTTTATTCATTTCTAATCACTGATAATAAGGCATCCTCAATGATTTTGATACTGATTTATCATAAATAATTTTATGACATAAATAATAATTATGTTAAATAATTTTAACAACTTTGAATTAAATTTGTGTGAGAAATTTATCTTGGACATCAAAAAAGGATTTCAATAATGAAGAACAGTAATAACTGTTATTTTCAAGTTGTTTCCATAATAAATTTAAGTATTACAGAGGTCATCTTTGCACGTAAAAGTGAACAAAATATAATCGAAAATGTTATGGTTTTGCCATGCATTTATTCAGTCAGTAACGCTTCAATGAATATTACTTACTCAGTCATAAGGTAGGGTTTTAGGTATATAAAGACTACAAAGATATTTGAAGATATGTCAAACCTTAGAAGTAAATTTTCTATTTGAAGAAGGCTTGAATTTGGTGAAATTCTTTGTAATTTTCAAAGCCAGTCACCTACTATAAATCTTCATTTGAACTTTTGAACAGTAACAAGGGAATTGGGCAGGGCAGACATTAGAATCATACAATTACAGAATTATAGGAGTGGAAAAGTACTGAAAGGTCACCTAATGCAACCATTTAATGTCAAAGCTGAGACAGGTCTAAGATTGCTACGTGTCTGACAACCCACTGCCAACCAGTGAGTGAGCCACCAAGCCCAAACTTGAGGTGCTCCTAAAAATCATGCAGCGGGCCTTCATTGCTCTGGCGTAGCCACCAATGACAGAGAACATAAAACAGCAGGTGCCTTTTCCTGTATCTCTTTGCCCTGCAGACAGATAACAGACGCAGGAGCAGGAGCGTTGGTTGGGTTAGCAGGGAACTGATTTCTGACCATGGAGGGCACTGTGTCAACTAGGGAGGCGTTAAAGCAGCCTGCACAATTCTGAGCATTTCTAACAAGTTGTTGTCCTTTTGGTTTTCCTGCCCTCAATGAGTTTGTGGTCTCTTGGGAAAGTCAAGAGAATGGATCACGAAATGCAGGAGACTTGAGTTTAAATACAGGAAAGGAGTCTAGGTGATAATGGAGGGGAAACCCCTCCTCCCCAAATGCACACACACACACGCGCGCGCGCGCACACACACACACACACACACACACATAAACACACACACACACTAACTCATCCACGCTTCTCATCGTTTAATTACATCATTCTCAGCAGTTGTCTTTCTTTCTGGACAGACACCCTTCCCCACAACACATGCAACACACACACATACACACAAAACACACACACATACACATAAAACACACACACACACACACACAGCGAGACTCTGCTCCAGCTAAGGTCAAAATCCATGCCAACTCCGGATGCCTAGGAAAGGAGCAGGAGCCTCCCCTCTCTCTTCTCAACTGGAAAGAAAAAAGCCGCTGCCAGGGGTCGTGGGTGGTGGTTGCGGGGTGCAGGGCTGTCACCCACCCGGAGCTGGCAGGAACGAACAATCTGGCAGCGATAGGAAGTCCCCGACCCAGTGACCGACCACTCGCCAGCAGCTCCGAGCTGGACGCCCCCCACGGGAGGGGCGCACGGCTCAGCGCCGAGCCCCGCAGCACAGTGGGGAGCTCTCCGCACAGCGAACGTCCGCCGCAGCTCCGCCAGCCCAAGGGGGAGGGAGGGTCGGCGGCTCTTCCAGTGCCCGCAGCCGTCCGCCGGCGCGCACGGCGGCTCCGGAGATCGGGACTCAGAGCCCGGAGCCCCCCGGCAGCGCCGCCCTCCAGCCCGCGCGCCCGCGCCCGCTCCGCCCGCGTTTCCATTTGGGCTCCACCCCCGCGTGGCGGCGGTTCGCACGGTCCGAACCCCAGCTCGAGCAAAAAGCCCAGCCCGGGCGAGCGGCAGCCACCTGCCCCGCGCCGCCCGCTGCCGCCCGCTGCCGCGGCTCAACTTGCATGGAGTTGGGGTCCTGAGCGCCTCTGCCCCGCCGCAGCCGGCCAGCGGAGTGCCCAGCGCCGACCACCTGCGCTCCGGGACCCCCTTTTCCCGCTCCTCTCGGTTCTGGCGGCGATGGGAAAAGTTGGCACCGCCTGCGGCTCCCCAGCCCGGCTGAGCGCGCTCCTAGCCGGCGCGGGGCTCTTGGTCCTCTGCGCCCCGGGCGCTTGTGGCCGCGGGGCTTGTTGCCCCCAGCAGCACCCCAGTTCGGCCCCACGCTGGGCTCCGAATCCAGGGGTCTTCTTCCACCGGGGCCCTCCAGGCAGAGCTCCTGCCACGCCCCTGTCCCTTCTGGGGCGCCCCCTGTTCGCTGTGGCCCCCGGAGACCGAGCCTTGTCCCTGGAGCGGGCCCAGGGCCCCCGGGCGTCCGTGGTGATGGCTCCGCGCTCTGTCCGGAGTAGAAGGAGCGGAGATGGTCCAGGCAAGGCAGAAAGGGGAGAGGGCGCAAATCGAAGCCCCCGGGGAGTGCCAAGGGAAGGCGGACAGCGAGAGCCCGGGACTCTGGAGCGGGACCCTGACAAAGCCACTCGGTTCCGGATGGAGGAGCTGAGACTGACCAGCACCACGTTCGCGCTGACCGGCGACTCTGCACACAATCAAGCCATGGTCCATTGGTCTGGCCACAACAGCAGTGTGAGTAGAGATTAGGACTACCGAGGGCAAAAGGGTTGGGGAGAGCTTGGCAAGGGTTAACGTCCCTTGAGTGTTCTGATGGAGAATTTGAGGAAATGGGAAGGGTGGTGGGTCTGGACTCATAAAAGATCCTGCAAACTAAAGTATTCCCCGCACTCCTCCCGCAGGAGTTAATGTTCCCCACTAGGAGGTGGAGAGACAGTACCTGCTAACCCCCCATTCCCCCCAGCACCCTCAGTCCACTTCAAATCCTGAGCCAAGCTCCAACCCAAAGGATATATCTATTCGTAGTCGGATTTCATTGGCAGCGCTGGTGCAGAATATAGCAGATCAGATAAAGGGGGCGCGGGTGGGAGTTTGGGGTTAAATGATCTGAGTGTGGGGGTGAAGGGGTTAAATTTCCAGGCCCGCTGACATTCCCTCAAGTGACTTTCCTTTTACTTGCTAGACTTAAGGATCAGCTCAAACAAGATCAAGAGGACTTTATTTGCAGCTTTACATTTGACTCTTATGCAGAACTCCTAACCCTTTCTTCCCCGCCCGGGGAAGGGAAGTGCAGGATGCGAAGGTGCCCTTAATGCAGAGCATCTTTCTGAAAACCGAGTGGGTGTGAGGTTCAGGAGGGGAAGCCCTCTCTCTGGCATCTTCTAACAGCATCCACCCACCAGTGTGTTTGGAGAGCTGGACCTTCCCAGCCTGTGAATGAGTGGTTGTTCTCTGGCATCATCGGTCCCAGGATGGTCAGATATAACAGTGACAACAAGTCCCTGTTCTCTTGCCTTGCTGACCCCCTCCAGTCAGCGCCACTCACATAGAAAGCCCTCCCTTGATTGCAGTATGGCAGGAAGAGAAAACTGGAGTATGTGGTGTGAAGTGGGGGTGAGGGGGGAGTACTTGAGTTTGGTGATCTGTCAGGTCAGGATTTTTTTTACATGTTGGGGAACCTTCCTTCTTTGGAATCTGAAGTAGCGTGTCCAATTTTAAAAGGCGACTGGGAACTTCGGTGAGCTGAACTAGTAAAGATTCCCTTTTGATGGTTATAGCTGAGACTGATTTAAAACTCTGGAAACTTCTCCAAGCTGCCCAGAAAGCAAGGAAGAACATAATAATCAAGAATGGGTAAAATGAGGAAAATTTTTGAACCAAGTTTCCATGTCCATCAGTTGTTGGAGATTGCACTGTCTGTAACATGCACATTCTAGGCAGCCTTTCCCTTTCAAAATGTTTTCAGTTGCAATTGCCAGAAACCTTCCTAGCAAGTGTCATTGAATGAGTTGTGTTCATTGTCATCTTTTTAATGAAAGGTGCGAATGTATTATGGTATTAGTCTGTCATCACTGATTTCTTGGTTTATATATACATATACGTTTGTCAGGTAAATTATGAGAAATAGTTTTTTGTTAGTTTTTTTCTGTCTCTATCTTGAAAGCAGCAATAGGATTTCCCCCAGAATTCAGCCCTATGACAGAGATTTTGATTTTATGATCCTCACGAGTGTTTTACTCAAATAAAAGAAGTCAAAATTCTTTCAAGTTCATGAGACTCTTGCCCTCATTTCTCACCTTAACTATCATAGCTTTCTTATCATAACCATGAAAATTAATCTCGCAGTTTGAACTTGAATCTTTTTAAACCAATTAAATAACTTCCGTGCTACTTTAAGTAATTAACTCAAAGCTTCTGGCTTTAAAGGGAAAATTTAAATACATCAAACATATTAGGTCTTGTATCAAGAAGTAGAGGACTTTGAAATTAAACTATTTTTGGCTTTTAATGTAATTCAACTTGTAAAATATTACTCATTGAATAGACCTCTGCTTTAGTTCATCTCTTGGAAGGTCTTGGATAGAATGAGAAAAGAAGAGTACATCTTTGGCAAATTTTAAACCCTATTTAAGAAATGTTGCCAAATCCTGACAACAATTTTGAAGTAGTACTTGCAACACCACAGGGTTTATTGGGGTCAGGATTGAATGGGTGCCATGCAAGAAAATCTGAAACAGGCAATAATCAAGGTCATCTTCAATTTCTGAACTTTGGAATGTATTGAGTAATAATATTTGTAATCTCTGACGTCTCTTATTCTATAAGAATATTCTTCAACTTTCAATCATGCCCACTGACAAAGATTTTTTAAAGTTGGTGGTAGAAGAAGCAAAATGCCCTAAATGTAGGTTGTCCAAACAAAGTTGGTAAGAATTCATAGGAGAAAGATGGAGAAATAGCACAGTGGTAAGGCATTTGCCTTGCACTCAGATGACCCATGACACTCGTAGGTTTGATTCCTGGCATCCCATATGGTCCCCCTAGTCTGCCAGGAGTGATTTCTGAGCACAGAGCCAGGAGTAACCCCTGAGCACCACCAGGTGTGGCTCAAAAACAAAACAAAACAAACAAACAAAAAGAATTCATAGGAGAAACCAAGTTTTTTTAAAATGTGTTTATTTATATGTATGTATGTATGTATATAAGTTTGTATTTTTAGTGATGGGGATCAAGGTCAGATCTTCACACATAGAAGACAAGAGCTATTATGTTTTAGAGCTCTATGCTATTTTTTTAAATGTTATTTGTTTATTGGGGTGTAAGCAATAATGCCCAGAATTTAATCTGGGCTCCATTCTCTAGAGTCACTCCTGGAGTGCCTAGGGAAACATGTGTGGAGACTGGGTTCCAACAGGTTCACTGCATGTAGGACAAGGGGCATTCAGTACCCCTATATTTTCTCTCCAGTTTCTTTACAGTATTTTACTATTAGAGAGACTAGAAAGGAACTTTTATTTTATTTTATTTTTATTTTTTTTTTGGTTTTTTGGGCCACACCTTTTAATGCTTAGGGGTTACTCCTGGCTAAGCACTCAGAAATTGCCCCTGGCTTGGGGTGACCATATGGGACGCCTGAGGATAGAACCATGGTCCTTCCTTGGCTAGCACTTGCAAGGCAGACACCTTACCTCTAGTGCCACCTCGCCCGTCCCAAGAGACTAGAAAGGATCATTTTAGGACAGCTTTGTGACTTGGCATCCACAGTATAGACCTGAGTTTTGTTTATGTGTGATTTGAACTCCACAAGTTGATTGCCATCAAAGCCTGAATTTCTTCATCTCTGAAACACTGGTCAGGCCTGTGAGATTGATTACAGAGGATGATGTACTGTGCTGGGATGCATGCATTGGAGCTATAAAGTATCAGATACTCCTTTGGAACTTGTGCTTTCTCCCAGAGGGGAAAAACAATCTACAGACCTAAATGAATGGCTGCCCTTATTTACATTTGCATGTCTTCCACCTCTTTTCCCCCATATAGTCCCAGCCTAATTCATTTAGGGCCACAGGCCCTAAATCATATGCTCTGAACCTGTCACAACTTCAGCTAAAAGCCTTTGCTAAGTAAGGTTTCTGATTACAATAACACCTGCATTAAGAGTGTAAATGTATGATAATTGTAGGCTGCCTGTCAAACCTGTGAGGAGTTCTGGATAGTTGTCTCACCTCCTTCCCTCTTCTTTCCTGCCCCCTCCACTGATTGGACCTGTACAATTGTATAAAGACATGCCTTACTCGTGGGTGAGATATGACTACTCTATACAGTAGTCTGGCTTGATGGTAACTGTTGCTAGAGTTGGTGGAACACCTGTGGGGGAACTTTTGGCATGAAAGGTGCTGGGTATGAATCATTTGTCATGAGCTTCGTGTCTTAAGCAAGAACATATTGTTCCTACCCTACTCCTCTGAGGCATGCTGTGCATGGATCTAAATTTACAGAGAAATTCTTACTTTGTTAAAATATATATTTATCTATATATGTATGTGTGATGGGGCATGTGTTTATTTCCAAGGAATTTTAAATGCGCTAACAGTCATTAATCCTTACAAAAATCCTCTTTAGTAATAGGTAGGTGGTAACTGTTAATATACTTCTTTTTTCATATTTTATATTAGAGTTGAATTTAATATTTCAACTCACCACCTTGTCCCTTTCTCACTTGAAATATTGTTAGAAGCTGCATTAATACAAGCTTTTACTTGAGATATTTTGCCGTTATATTCTTAATACTGTATTTATTATAAAGCATGGTACTTGATTATTTTTCATGTACTTCTTTGACTTTACTTGTCCTGGGACTTGTTTTTTATTCACCCATAGTATACCACAAACCTGGGTATGTTTTAGATAGGTGCCTTGTATTTACTATCTCCCAAAACTTTCACAAAACATATAGGGACTATATATGTTATTACTCCTATTAAATAGAGGAGAAAACTGAAGCTCCCAAAAGCTTAATGACCCACCTACCAATAAGCTGCAGAAGTTCAGTGTTACTGCCCAGACAGACTCCTGGGTTTATTAACTTCACGATTTCCAAGAATGCTATGGCATGCACATAAATACATAAAAATCCAGGTGGGCCAGAGAAACATTGATCTTTTGAGAATTTATATTCTAAGCCATCCTACTTTTGGGTGGGTTTCAGATAGTGATAGAGAAAGTAACGCTCTTAGTTGCAAGTTCCATCTCCTTGCTAGATGCTAAGCAAGACTTAGCATCTACCTGTCACATTGCCTTCAGTGATGATTTGGTTGTTCTCTCTTCCACCCACCACCTCCTCATCTTTAGTGAGATGTGGAATCCACACATGGTGATTCCTTCAGCATAAAGTAACCTGCCATTATTCAGATTTCAGAGAATGTATCTTTAAGGACCAGATCCCCTTTTCTAACTTAATTACAAATATGATTTTATAGAGAGCTTGAACATAAACACTTACTATAGCTATATATCTTGAGAGTGTATTTTTTTTTTGCATTTGACTTGACTTTTGAAAAGTAAAACAATAAAAGATTTAAATTGTCTCTATCACATCCACAGAACTCCTCTGCTCTAGCAGTGAATTAATGTTAACAAAGTGTGGCATGGAAGACTATGAACTTGTAGCAGAGAGATTTGAGTTTGAATTTCAATACTTTACCTAGAGAACCTTTCAATTCTGTGAACTACTATTTTCCCCAATTGTCTTTACAAGGCTTTTCTTTAAATATTCCACACTTTTATGAAGTTCGTAGTATATAGCCAGTGCTCAAGAAGCTCAACATTTTATTTTAGTTGGAGAAACATTGTTTCATTAGTAATTAAGAGTCTAGGGTTGGCTTATGTTTCCTACTCTGTGCAAAAATTATATTTGATAGCTTGTTAAAAGTTGGTGACTTTGTTTTCATCCTCTGTAAATGACACCAGCAAGTAGAGCCCCACTGAAATTCCTCAAGGGCTAAAATTAATTTCATAGCTTTCCTAACTTGGGTATTATGTTCTTACCACATTGAAGTAAATTGGATATGAAGTGACAGGGGTGCAGAAAAGATGCAAAGATCTATATACAGTGGATCAATAGTGAACCAGCTTTTTATTTCTCATAATTCCTCCTTGCCATGGTTCATATGCATATCTATTTGTAGGAAACCAAGATGTTTGAGATTAGAACAAGCAACCATTCCTATGTGGTTTTAAAAAATAGAGTTTTTGTTTTATTAGATTTATTATATCACATCTAAATGTTAAGGAACCGCTGTCTTTGGACAAAGATTGCTTACAGCAAAAGTAGAATATAAACATCTCTTATTTTAATGGGATTTTCTAGAATAAACTGACTGGAGTGTTGACTTTTCAACTATATCTACATACTTTTAAAGAGATTCTAGAAACTCATAGTCTTAGTAGAAAATGGATGATCTGGTTTGTTAAAGAGAATAATAATGTTTCATATTTAAGGAAAGAATTCCACCTGGCAGCATTATAGTAAGGATCTTATACTACTTATTGCATTTACTTTAAATTCTACAAATTTGCATTTTTTACTCTATCGGCAGAGATAATAGAAATAATATGTAGTGACATATTTGAAAAAAAAAAGATGTCTGCCTTTAGAAAGCTTTTATTTTTCCCCAAAATAACTTCTAAAGAGTCATTAGAATGTGGGGGAATGTCCTAGGAGTTTGAAAAATGGATACTGACTTAGGTGGTGCTTAAGTTTTATTTCAAAACAACTGGACATTTAAATATTAAAAACATTTAACTAATTTATGGGAAATATTTTCAAGGATAGTTGGAACTAACCAGATGGGTGACTTAAGGTCAATAGTAGGGATATAAAGTCTCCTGTATCTAACTATGGAATCAACCCATATTAAATATAAACTATGCCTAAGGCTTTAATTCAGAAATGTTTTTGCAAACACTATTTAAGAAAGAAAATAAATGCACATTAGTCTTGTAGTGAGCTGTAATATAGGTCAAACCCCTAAAGAAAACAATAGCCTATGAGATCACTTTAAATACATGGATGCCCTGGTTTGCACTACAATCTTGATAGGAATCATAATGTTTTCTCTATAATATGGACATTTTCCACACATATTTCACCAAAGGACTCTGTTTAAGTTCTGTTCAACATTATCACTGGCTAGTCTTTCCATAGGCTAAATAATTTCTTTCTCTGCCAGATTAGATTGTGTCACTTAACTTAATGTTAAATATTTTTCTCTTTTGTGTAGAACTCAATTAGTCTCCTATATATCTCACTATAAGGTATGGAGAATAGAACTGTGTGTTTCATCGAGGGAACTAACCAAACAGTGATCCCAGGGTGGCCAATGGGGATTCTTGAGAAGAGAGTTCACGTGGGCTGGAGCCCGCTTCATGGAAGTGCAGTAGTTTCCCCTGGGAACTGTGCATTCTGCTCAGATAAAATGGATGGAATAATGAACAGTGATGAGAAACAAAGGTAAAATCTTGCTGTGTACCATTTAACAGGAAAGAATAGAGACTATTCTAAATGTAGGAGTATGAGGGGGAGTGAAGAAGTGAAAGCTCTGTAGGAAATCCTACATGGACTTTTATACATGTATAAAAGATATTGTGTCTATTTCTATAGCACTCCTGAATGTTGTTAAACTGCTTTACATCAGCTATTGCCCATTTTTTTCTCAGCAAAATGTTTCAGTTTTTAAAGATACTTCTATTACTATTTTATTCTCATCATGGTCCTGTGAGGTAGCGAAGACAAATATCATCTACATTCACCAACAGGGAATCCGAGCATTGCTATAGAATAAATCAGTAAAACAGAAGTGTCAACACCCTCTTGTCACACTTTACAGCTGCTTCTTGTTTGGGACCACTCACTGCTGGCTTTCTACAGGCAAGAGGCTTGCTGTTTGGGAAAAAGAGGTATAGATATTTCAGTTATAGCTCTTTCGGTGTTAGCTCAACAGTACAAGCCATTTGTCCTAGACTTTGGAGCAATTGGTCTCAGGAAAAATCATGCACTGGGAATTGTTTGATAGAGGGATATATGTGTGTATTATGCATGTATATGTATATATGCATATGTATACTCATATACATATATAGGAATCAGTATCTCTTTTAATTTGTTTTATAAAAAGAAAGACTACTTGAAAATAATATTAACTGTAGTCTCTATTATGAAAACTTAGAACATTAAGGTTTGGGAGCAGAACTTGTTAAGCTGAAGGAATGCCTGTTGATATATGAATGTGAATTCTACTTGTTCAAGGAGTATGATTGAGTGACTAGCCATTGCTTTTTCTATTTCTTATTTGGGCCTGGCAGGTAGTATTGAGGGATGAAGTAAGGAGAGGGGTTTAATAGGAGTTCCTAAATAAAAGGTGAACTCATTTAGTCAGGTAAGATGCCATATATATAATATATATATATATAACTAATAATAATGTTAGCATACAAACCACTGATTTAGTGAACAGTTTCCTTGGAAACACACTGTAAAGCATCATTACATTTTTACTAAGTCCATTCCCCGCTTTAAGAATCTGGCGAGTTGGGGTATTGGGCTATAGCTCGCTGTGTTCAGGCACTATTTCACTATTTCTGTGCTCTGGAGTGCCCCCTGAAAGTACATAGCAGACAGCAGAAGAATCCACTAGTTGGCCACATACAACAGCTTTAATTGCTGTATTATACGCTAGTTGTCCAGGATAACTTCATTGCATGTGTGAGGCCCTGGGATTTACTCCCAGCAGTGTGGGATGGATGGGAGAAGGCAATGAAAAAATGAAATAAGCTAGGTCTTTTTCAACTTAAATATACTTAAGTCAAGGCATAAGGAAATTGCTCAATCACCAACTAAAAGGTGACAGAGTTGAAATTTGAACTTTACAGAATTCAGTAAATTTAATCTTTAATAAAACCATTTAGTTTGTTTCTGGCTGTCTTTGAAAGATCACTACAAAAGAGAAGAAGAGGAACACTTGGTGGAAGGGACATATTTCAGGGTTTTCTTTTCCTTGTTACTCAATCTTACTAATAAGATGTACTTTCCTTGGTGATAAAATGCTTCATGATGTAGCTTGATCAAAACCCTAGTCTCCCTTCATCCTCACAAGTAGCAGGCTGGGATTATTAATATATGTCTTCTTGTTATTCTGGGAGGATGTGTGGGATGTGCTGTTTAGTTTCTCCCTGATGCTTAATGACCCTCGAGTGACAGCGAGGACATCATCTATGCTCTGGAAAGAATGTGCATATAAGAATCTTGTCTGACAGCCAACATCGTTGTTGTGTCCTAGACTCAATAAATTGATGCCTCTAGTCTTACCCCTAGCTGGTATAATAGGGCTATTAAACATGAAATTGTGCACCACACATATTTCTGCTACAGGTTTCTGTGGTTTTAGCATTTGTGTCCCATTTTTGTGTATATGTGTGTGTACGGAGTGAAGATGCTAAGGGAAGCCAACTTCCTTTCCTTTAACTCAGCACCCCCACTGTATGTGTATGTATATATATATATACATATATATATATATACATACATATATATGGAGAGAAAAGGCTATTTTAGATATAGTTATGACTTTGTTTAAAAAGTGCAGCCCATTTACCCTTAATTTGCATTTTTCTGGTACAGTGGAAAAGATGTTAACTAGCAAACCATGATCTCTCCCATAGGTACCTAGAACAGTGTGTCTCAATATGTTTGCCCACATTAGACCTGCTTTTTAATTTGCTGAAGGGACTACAAATAATTAGGTCTTAACAGCATTTCTCAACCTGGGGCCATATATCCTGGAGGTCCACCAGGATATTCCAAGAGAACCTCCAATGAAAGCCACATAAATGGTGGTGGTGATGGACACATGGGAATTAAGGAACCAATCAGAAAAAAAAATGGAAACTACAGGAAGGAAACAAGGTTGGAAATAGAGAAACACTTTTATAAAATCCTAAAATTATGTTAGTAATACAATTTAAAAATCACTCCCAGAAATTTCATGTATAAATTTTGGGGTGAGTATACTCACCTAGGTCTTATGTCACTATATGTGATTTTTCCCCACCACCACCCCTTCCTCTCAAGTACAACTGAAGCCCACAGCTTATACCAGCTACTCATTATAGACTATGAAGCCAACTTTGAAGACCTAGAACAAGTTTCAGAAGGAAAAATGAATAATGGTAACAAGGATTAGCACAAGATTCCTCACACTGATGACATTGATGGAGAGTTTTCTACCATCTAGGATTATCTCTTTTGCCTGGCTATGCATATCCACGGCAAAACCTGTTTTACATGACTGAAATAGAACATTATATTATTAAAATTTTTCTTTTGATTTTTGGGCAACACTCATGGATGCTATGGGTTTACTCCTGGCTTTGTCTGTACTCAAGAATCATTCTTGGCATAACTGTATGGGATGGTGGGGATGCAACTCTATATAAAGCAAACACCCTATCTATTGTGTATCTATATGGCACCAAAAGCACGTTAATTTTTAAATATAACAATTTTTTGGGCCACATCCATTTGATGCTCAGGAGTTACTCCTGGCTAAGCGCTCAGAAATTGCCCCTGGCTTGGGGGGACCATATGGGACACCGGGGGATCGAACCACGGTCCTTCCTTGGCTAGCACTTGCAAGGCAGACACCTTACCTCTAACGCCACCTTGCCGGCCCCTAAACATAACAATTTTTACTGATTGGTTGGTGTTCCCAAACATTCCACTATCCATTAGATATGTGAACTTATATAATTAACTAGGTGACTCTGGCCTTTGTTATGTGATTATTGGAAATAATAATAATAGTAATAATAATAATAATATCCTTCTGGTGTGACTTCTTTATTATTACTGGAGGCTAAATGTAAAATAGTTTAAATTAGTATGTGGCACATAGTAAGCAATAAGGGTTAGATATTTTATTGTTATATTTATTATCCTCATTATTTTGTTAGTATTATACCAGCGCTAATAATACTCAAGTGTGACCTACTAAATGATGTTTGTAATATGTTGTGCTTATGATATAGCATCTGTTTCTACAGTTATAGCCTTTAATTCCAGTTCTGTTTCCTAATGATTAGGCAAGGATTCTGCATTAGTGTTTTTGGCATCTCTCTCAACATTTTTTTTGCATATAATACCTGTGATAGGAATCTTTCCAGATTCAGTTAGGGGTGTGTGTGTGTGTGTGTGTGTGTGTGTGTGTGTGTGTGTGTGTGGTTTATGGACCTTTATGGAGTAAGGTTTTTCTCATACTAATGAAACATTTTGATACCAATTAGGTGCTTTTAAATTCAACTGTTAGGAGTTTTCTTCCCAGAGAAAGTATTGGATTTTTCCAGAACAGTTTCAGATCCCAGAGATTTAGGTCTTTGTCTACCATTAGTACTCCCTCAGTTCAACAAGGTATTTGTCCTGCTTAAAAGTACAAATTACCACATGTGCTCTACAGTGAGCAACATTATATTGCAGGTTCTACAGAACTTCTTGCATTTGATACGGGGAAGATTACTTCTCAAATTGATTTCACAAAATAATGATTTTGTGCCCCCTCTTAGTTTTCCACTTTTCCCAAATTTCTTTGTGTTTAGTTTCCCAAAAGTTATATCTGTTCTATTATTTTGAGTGTTTACGGAAAAAGCATTCCAAAATCACCATTAATTAATTTCAGTAATTTATAATCTTACAGTCTCCAGGCCTGTCTTCTCTAAGAAATCTAGTGAAGTACTGAAAGTTTAGTTTTTGGTTCACCCAAGTACCAGCATCTATAATTTATGGCTCCTAAAGCTGCCATATTAACTCACCAAAAGATAAAGTTATCATTTTTATCACAGTAAATTGGAAATCTGTTTGAAACCGAGACAATGAGCATCTAGTTATTTCTTATAATAAATAAGAGTATCTGGGGCTGGAGCAGTGGCACAAGTGGTAAGGCATCTACCTTGCGCGTGCTAGCCTAGGAGAGACCGCGGTTCAATCCCCTGCTTCCCATACAGTCCTCCAAGCCAGGAGAGATTTTTGAGGCATAGCCAGGAGTAACCCCTGAGCGTCACTGGGTGTGGCCCATAAACTAAAATAAATAAATAAATAAATAAGAATAAAACATCTTTCTTTTAAATATTTGCTGGTTCATTTTTTATTTTTATAGGTAAACTGATTTTTCACATAGATTAAACAAATCATGACCTTTTATGTAAATATTGCATATCTGTCACTTAAAAATTACTTATTTAAATATGTGCATCAAATTGGAAAATTGTCTAAAGAATACCAGGAAAACGGAGGGTTAGGGAGGACAATTTGGGGATGGGAAGCCCCCCTGATTTTATGTAAATATGTATCTAAAATATTATTGTCAACAATATGTAAGCCACTATGATCAAAATAAAAATTATATTTAAAAAAATAAAAAATAAAAAAATAGGATATATGCAGTGTGCATAGGAATTTGCTCATAATTTTTGGTTTTACTGTAGTCTGGTCCTCCAACAGTCTGAAGGACAGTGAACTGGCCCCTATTTAATAGTTTGAGGACCACTGTTATAGCGTTTCAAAGGGTAATCAGAGACTACTTTGAGAAACTCTCTGCCATAAAACATGAGAACCTGGAATAAATAGATAGATACATTCTTGAACTCTTATAATCTCCCATGGTTAAATCAGAATGATATAATATGTCTAAACAGACTCATCACTATTGAGGAAATTAAAGTTGTAATCAAAAGTCTTCCCCAAAACAAAAGTCCAGACCCCAGATAGATTCCCAAATAAATTCTTTCAAACCTTAAAAAAAAAAAAAAAAAAAAAAAAGAATACCAGGAAAAGAAACAAAAGAACAAGTTATCAAATAATGCATTGTGAGTTACATGAAGTTTTGTTTGGTTTGTTTGTTTACATTGTTTTCTTATATATCTCAAGTGTTGTAGAATTTTTCTGGAAGTCATATCTAAAATGCCTGTATTAAATTAAATATATATCATTTTATATATAAATTATGCACATGTATATTTTCCATGTATGTATGTAAGTGCATATTACTTACATATTCTTATATTGTAATTTACAAAAAATTACAGGAAGGGTAAAATTAAAATGTTGCCTATATTTAAGCAGAAATGGGATTTAGGATATTTTTGTTTATAGTTTTGCTGTTATTTCTCAGCAAACATGCATTGCTTGAGCTATTTGAAAAAGTTATTTAAAACTTAAAGAAAACAAACAGCAGAACAGAGTAAGTTTGTGAATTTGACTTCATTGGAACTGAGAATTCTAACTCAACTAAATTGGCCAAAGCGCTCACATTCATGGTATCTGATTTCCCACTATAGTTGGGAGAGAACCCATGCCTAAGACTTTGCAAAGCAGCAAGCTTAGGTTTCTTTTCGAGTTGTGAGCAGCAGGGACCATCATGCCTTTTGTTTATCATACCTTCCGTTGAGATTGAGAGACTACACACTTAGGAAATTTCAATGGCCTCCAGTCCCCAAGAAATGAGAAGGTGTTCCTATTTAAACTGACTTGAACTTGGTTTGCATTTTTGTTTATGTGTACAGTAAGTGCATATTTTATGTGTAGGTGATTTATACTTTTTCACAGCAAAGCAGTCACATACATTAAGTTTCTACTATCAAAAGCAGAATATGAGGGACCAGAGCAGTGGTGCAGTGGTAGGGTGTTTACCTTGCATGCAGCTGTACTTGGGAGGAACTTTTGTTCAATCTTCTGGCATCCCATATGGTCCCCCAAGCCAGGAGTAATTTCACATAGACAAGAGTAACTCCTAAATATCACTGGGTGTGGCCAAAAACAAACTAACAAAAAAAGTGGAATATGATATAGTGTCATGAGGCCAGGGGAAGGATGTGTCATGGTGAGATCTGAGTGAAAGACATTCAGAACAAAGATAGAGAAAAAATAATAAAAAGAGGCAGAGAGATAATGGGAAAAAAAGTTAAAGATAAAGAGGAAGTCAGGGGATGAGAATATGAGAACATTTGAGAGACAGAGAGACAAAAAAGCAGATAGAGAATGAGGATTAAGAATATTGAGGACACCTAGAAAAACTATTTTGGATACCAGAGGGAAAAGAGAGAGGATTAGGGAAAAAGAGAGGGATTTATTTTTTGGTGATGGTGGAACAGCATTGAGCCATTAGTGGTGGGATTGTTGACAATTACACACATGTAGAGTTGTGACACTAGACCCCTAGAATTCTGTAATATTAAAATCAATTACTTGTTAATGGAAACATTCAAAAACTTTTCATAAAAGAAGTGGAGAGAGAGACCCCTTCCAGAGAAAAGCAAATTGAGATACCAAAAAAGTAACTTAGAAGAGAAGGAAAAGTATCAGTGAATAGACAAAACATATTATCCACTAATTGAAAGTGCAAAGAAAAACATATAGCTAGTCTGCTGCTTCCTTCCTCCTCTAGCAAGAAACATTCGTTTCCTGGTCCTTTGCTTTTTCAGCTGCATGATTGCATACCCATTGCATCATACTATGGACAGAGACAGCCACTATGGTAGTTCTGAGAACAGTATATACTATACAGGGAGTGGGAGAAGGGATATATATATATATATGTATATATATATATATACACATATATATATTAGTTATGCATTTTTTTATTTTTATTTATTTTATTTTATTCTTTTTGTGGTTTTTGGGTCACACCCAGCAGTGCTCAGGGGTTATTCCTGGCTTCATGCTCAAAAATTGCTCCTGGCAGGCACGGGGGACCATATGGGACGCCGGGATTCGAACTGATGACCTTCTGCATGAAAGGCAAACGCCTTACTTCCATGCTATCTCTCCGGCCCCAGTTTTTTATTTTTCTATATAGAAGTTGTTTTTTTTTTTAACACCACCCATCACCAGTGCAACATTCCCATCACCAATGTCCCAAGTCTTCCTCCTCCCCACCCGACCCCCGCCTGTACTCTAAACAGGTTCTCAATTTCCCTCATACATTCTCATTATTAGGACAGTTCAAAATGTAGTTATTTATCCAACTAAACTCATCACTCTTTGTGATGAGCTTCCTGAGGTGAGCTGGAACTTCCAGCTCTTTTCTCTTTTGTGTCTGAAAGTTATTATTGCAAGAATGTCTTTCATTTTTCTTAAAACCCATAAATGTGTGAGACCATTCTGCATTTTTCTCTCTCTCTCTCTCTGACTTATTTCACTCAGCATAATAGATTCCGTGTACATCCATGTATAGGAAAATTTCATGACTTCATCTCTCCTGACAGCTGCATAATATTCCATTGTGTATATGTACCACAGTTTCTTTAGCCATTCGTCTGTTGAAGGGCATCTTGGTTGTTTCCGGAGTCTTGCTATGGTAAATAGTGCTGCAATGAATATAGGTGTAAGGAAGGGGTTTTTGTATTGTATTTTTGTGTTCCTAGGGTATATTCCTAGGAGTAGTATAGCTGGATCGTATGGGAGCTCAATTTCCAGTTTTTTACAAGAAAAAAAAAACATCTAATCCCATCAAAAAATGGGGAGAAGAAATGAACAGACACTTTGACAAAAAAAAGTGCTCCACATCACTAATCATCAGGGAGATGCAAATCAAAACAACGATGAGATACCACCTCACACCACAGAGAATGGCACACATCACAAAGAATGAGAATAAACAGTGTTGGCGGGGATGTGGGGAGAAAGGAACTCTTATCCACTGCTGGTGGGAAAGCCGTCTAGTTCAACCTTTATGGAAAGCGATATGGAGATTCCTCCAAAAATTAGTTATGCATTTTAATAAATCTCTTAAGTATTATATACTTTAGAAATTAGGATTAATGTTCTGAATAGTGGGGAGATAACTTTTAGCCTTTCTTTTTAGACTAGTATCTGCGGTTTTGAAATTTTAACATGAGACTGCATTTCCTTAATAATAAAAATACTAACCCATGTTTTAAGTGGCTGTTGTGTCAGCACTGTTGCGAGTGCTGAGAATACAAAGATGAATAAGGCTTGATCTTTACCCTGGAGGATGCATATTCTGGTAGAAATGGACAGACACATAAACAAATAAATTGCAATTTAGTATGATAAGTGCATAATAGCTGTAATAGAGTTTTGTGCAAAGTGCTATGGGAGCAAAGATGAGTGGGGGACAAGTCATTTTGTCTGAGAGTAGGAGGCAGGCTTTAAAGGGAAGTGACATTTAAACTGGGTCTTTATATAAGATCAGAAATTTTGCAGATAGAACAGGGCTGGGTAGGAAAAAAGGTCATGTCTGCCCATTTTAAACTCCTCCCATCTGAGGTCTGAGGCTCATTTTAGGTTGTTAGCAATCAACAAATTCGACTCTTTCTTAATCATTATAATACCTAAGATATCTGGAACTACAGCTCAAAGACTGTTTAAATATTAGTCTATCTTCCCATTTTAAATATTATATTCTGTAGTTGCCTAAAATTGAGCAGAGAAATTTGATTTTCCCAAAGGGTTAAAATACATTTTGGATGTTTCTACACAAACATATATGTGTATGCATATAGTTGCATATAGTTGAACAGAACAGTTTTTTTAAGCCTACAGCACCTGGTATTCCCAGGCTGTCTCCCATTCAAGTACTAACCAGGCCCGACCCTGCTTAGCTTTCAAGATCAGACAAGATCAGGCACGTTCAGGGTGCTATGGCCGTAGACTGTACAGAACAGTTTTAAAGTATTGTTATTTTCTCTACCTATACTTACATGAATTAAGCACAAAGCCTTATTGAGATTTATTCCTCATTATTTTTCACTTTGCTTTTAAATAGTTAAAATTTAGTGTTTTGACATTTTATTGGCCATATCTTACAAATAAATATGGAGAACCAAATGCATTTGAATGACTTGAATGGTCATTTAGGGCTGTGGTAATAGCATTCAGGATAGCAAGAGAATGTAATCAAGTATTCCACCCTACTATTATCTGTATTTATCTTGTTGTACCTTTCAAATAGGAGTCAATGCATATAGATGATATAAATATAGATTATAGAAAAATCCCAGCAAATACATTTTTCTTTTAATTGTGGGTCTTTTTCTTTTTTCTCTTTAGCTTCTCCAAAGAAAAGACTAGATATACAATGCAGATAAGTCAAAGTATGATTAGAGATCAGAGGAAGCAGAAAGTACTAGAAAACCCCATAAATGGTTGAAAAGTTCACAGCATTTGAATTCTACTATTTTCATGCATGGAGCTCTCAACAGAATGTAATTTGAACTGATGTTATGTAAGGTTCAAATCTAGTTTTCGGATATTATGACTTAGGAATTTATGCTGAGCTTTTGTGACTTTGTAGTAAATGAAACGACTCATGAATTTTTAATTTTGATCTGTTCTCCTGACAATAACTGCATTCAGATAATTGAACTGTACTATGGTCTAAATAATGTGCTCCCAAACTTGCTTAACACACATATAACACATGAACATACATGAAATTCATTTGTTGAAACCTAAGCCTTAGGAAATGTTAATAGGAGGAGGGCCTCTGGAAGGTAATTAGCTCACCATGTTCAATTCTATATGAGTGGACTGTGGGTTCTTATGAAATGGTTTAGTAACTCCCTGGCCTTTTCTAATCTGTGAAGATACAGTGAAAAGGAACAATCTGGGAACTTGGAGGTAGGTTCCCACTAGACTTTGAACTAACTGTGCCTTGCTCTTGAAGTTCATTTAGTTGTTGTTGTTGTTCTATTTCTTTCTATCTTGTTGGGCCAAATCTGGTGATGTTCAGGGGTTACTCCTGGCTATGTGCTCAAGAATCACTCCTGGCTTGGAGAACCTGGGAATCAAACCATGGTTTGTCCTAGGTTAGCGCAATCAAGGCAAACATCCTACCACTTGTGCCACAAATTTGGCCTTGATCTTGAAGTTCTTGAACCATGAGAAATAAATATCTCACATTATAAGGCACCATGCTATGGGATTTGTTACAGCTATGCTAATGGGTTATAAGGTAAGCCCTCTGCCAGTCACCTAAGCAGAGATTCAATTTTCTTATATGAATAGTTTTTGCTAGCTATTTGATCTAGCTTGAAATATTAGGCAAATTTTCAATATTATGAAATTGATATTAGAGAATAATTTACTCTTAAAGACTTGGATGGTTATCCATGAATTTGCTATTTAATCTGTATATGAAATTTATTTTGATTAATATGTGTTGCTATGCTTCAACAAATTAAAGGAAAAATATATTGGGGGTAATAATAAAATAATTATTTCTTTAAAATGAATCACTTTAATCTTCTATCCTAGGAAATGTGTAAAAACCAAGATTACTAATTACAGATGACTGACTACAATACTGTTGCTGAGCAGAACTTTTACTGGCACCATAAAGAAAGACTCTATCCTAGGCTTCATCCATGAATCTGTACAAAAACCAAGATATCTCTAATTACAGAGGACTGGCTTTGAAAATCTTGACTGAGCAGAATGTTCCCTGGCACCATAAAGAAAGACTTTGGGGTTTGACAATTAACAAGTCTGGAGACTGTAGTCAGTCTCATGACAGTATGCTCCAAGTGTAGAGACACCCTGTAGTGCTTAGGCCAAGGGAATTTTCTTTCTAATGTCCCCAATATTTACTGTGCCTATGCAAAATAAACCAAAACCAAAACTTGCCACATCTGCCCCCACTTTTATTTTTATTTTTCTATTTTTTTATCTTTTTTTCTATTTTTCTTTTAATTATATTTATACTTATATTTATAGCTTCTAGACAGGGGCTCCCACCCATTTTTTTTTACAGACAATAGACCATGAATCATCTGGTTCTGCCTCATATTTCTATGTCTCCCTACAATTTGAGAAAACAAATGTGGATGGGACCCAGGTGCCAAGTGGTCTCAGGAGCATTAAGTGGAATTAAAAATGCTCAAACCTAAATACCCAAATCAAAGTCAGTGACAATAGAATGGAGAGACCCAAACTAAAACAAGCTATACACAAAAGGGACCTCTTAACTCTAGCAGTCCAGGGGGCTAAGGGTGGAGGTATGAAAAGCATGAAAAGCATGTGGTGGGGGGTGGTCAACAATGGTGGTGAGAATGGCCCTAATTCACTGTCACTATGTACTTGAAATAAAACTGTGAAAAACTTGTAATTCACATTGGTCTCAATAAAAATTATTTAAAATAAAAGAACCACTTTAGGGGCACAGAAAGAGTATAGCAGGTAAGAGAATTGCTTGCAGGCAGCCAACCTGAGTTTGATCCTGGCACCCATACCTATCCCTGGTGCCACCAGGATCCCTGAACACAATTGAATATGACCTACCCAAAATAAAAACAAAAACTCAACAAATTTAGTAATACTTTACTGCCTAAATCTAATTTGTCTGGGACAAAGGTAAATTGCAGTTTATGGAATAGTTTAAAGAATTAAAAGTGGTTGCTTTTTGGTATTTTTTTGGTATTTTTTTGGGGGGGGGAGGTCATACCTGACAACGCTCAGGTGTTACTCTGGTTTCTGTGCTCAAAAATTGCTCCTGGCAGACTCAGGGGACATATGGGATACCAAGGATCAAACCCACATTCTGAGTCAGCTACATGCAAGGCAAGCACACTAGCACTGTGCTACCACTCCAGCTCTGCATTTTCATATTATTGGTTATATTTTACAAGTAAATAAAAAAATACAATTGCCAATCATTTATTGTTATAGCTTACAAGTTGAAAACTTTTATTTCATCATTTTTGGGGAAGAGCAAACCCAGCAGTGATCAGGAATTACTCCTGACCTGGTCAGGGAATCAAATATGCTACTAGGGATCAGCCAGGTATAAGGCAAGCACCCCAACCCATCGTACTATATCTCCAGCCTTAGATAATTTTTACACTGTTTATATGACTGAGGAAAATAAAAATAAAGACATTATAATGTTATAATATACAAAGGCATCTGATATTGGGCTGGAGTGCTAGTACAGTGAACAGGACCTTCCATATGATGGACCATCTTTTCCTAGCATCCCATATGATCTCACAAGGAAACTCACCAGGAGTGATTCCTAAGTGCAGAGCTAGGAGAAAACTTTGAGAACAACTAGGTGTGGCCCTCAAATAAAATAAAATACAAAACCAAAATGGACATAAAATTTACTGTACACAAAGATCCTCACATTTTTACTTAATATCAATGGCTGGTGGGGCCGGAGAGATAGCATGGAGGCAAGACATTTGCCTTGCATGCAGAAGGATGATGGTTCAAATCCCAGCATCCCGAATGGTCCCCTGAGCCTGTCAGGAGCGATTTCTGAGCATAGAGCCAGGAGTAACCTCTGAGCACTGCCGGGTGTGACCAAAAACCAAAAATATATATATTAATGGCTGGATTTGTTTATCAGCAACATTGAGTAATTATAATAGAGATGGTATTGTTTACAAATTCTAAAATAGTGATCCTCTGCACCTTTACAAGAAAAGTGGCAAGGTATTGTAAAGAAGGTTGGCAGAGGAACAATGAAGTCACAGCAGTTGCCATCTGCATGTTAACTCAAATTAATAGTACTTTGTCCTTGACTTTCCTGTGTCAAATACATACATATTTTTAATAATTGTAAATTTCTAGCCATTAGGTAGGTCCTTCATTCCCTATTCCTTTTCTTTTGCATGTATAATTTTCTCTGATTAGAAAAATATTTGACATGTTTTTAGAAAAATATTTGACATTATTTAACATGCTAAGTTAAATAATTTTATTCTGTTGTTGTTATTTGGGGGGATATGACAGATACTGCCCAGGGCTTACTCCTGGTTCTAATCTTAGGAATCGTTCCTCAGATGGCTCCAGAAAACCATATAGGGGACAGATATTAAATCTAAGTGAGCTGCCAGCAATGCCAGTGCCCTACCCACTGCACCTTTGTTTTTAGCAGTGAACTGCACTGTCTTCCCTAGATAATGTATTTTTATCACTTGGGTATCACTGCTTTACTGAGAATTTCTCCGTTGTTTCTAGTATACCAATTAATCTAGTAGAATTTCATTCACATATTATACTGATATTTAGCATGTAGAAGATTCCTGGGAAGTACATTGAGAAAACTCAAATTCAAAAGAAAAAGGCATTCTACCTGAACTCCTGGAATAGGCCAGAGTGGGTGCAGGAGGTCACCAACTGGAGCAAGTGGAAAGTGGCCATTCAAGGGAACCTGGTGCTCCCAGAACAGGCCAGAGTGAGTGCAGGAGGTCGCCAACTAGGGTGGGTGGAAAGCGGCCATTCACGGGAACCCTGAGCACCCAGAACAGGCCAGAGTGGGTGCAGGAGGTCGATGACTGGAGCTAGTGGAAAGCAGCCATTCAAGGGAAACTTGAGCTCCCGGAACAGGCCAGAGAGTGAACCTGCACTCTCTGGCTTGAAGAGAGTGGTGATAGGTCAGGCTTGACTGAGGATGAGGGAAGGTCCAAAACTCAGAGACATCATCCAACATACTCACATAGAGCCACATCCCGAGAAGAGACCCAGCCCCACACCACAGGTGGCAAAAGCGGCTGAAACCTGAAGGCACTGCACACCAAGCCAAGCCAATAAATGCAAAGAAAGATGGGTAAACATTAACAACAGGGGATATGGAGAGAAATCTGAACAAGTTCCCAAGTCCACCAAAATATGCAGACCCAAGAGAGGAAGACCTAAAAGCAGCCATGAGAATAGAATTCCAAGTCATGCTATAAGAAATGAAAGACACACTGGCCAGAGATTACAATAAATTAATAAATGAACAAATGAACCAAGTTAAACAAGAATTCCTACAAAATATGAAAGACTCCATACAAACAGAAATAAAAGAAATTCGTAAAACCATAGAAAGCCAGAAAAGCAGAATCGCACAGCTCAAGAATCACACAGAACAACTCAAAGATAAACTGCAATCAAAAGAAAACAAAGAAGCCAACAAAGAAATAGAAGGTAAAGCACTGGAAGTAAAAGTCCAGCATTTAATGAACAAAGATGAAAGAAACAATCTAAGAATTGTGGGTATACCAGAAGGGGAAGAAACAGGGAAAGGGGAAGAACAATTGGTCAGGGAGATAATAGCGTAAAATTTTCCCACCCTCTGGAAAGACACATCTGAGCAAATCCAGGAGGTTAAAAGAGTCCCCAACAAAATACACTCTAACAAACCAACCCCAAGACACATAGTAATTCAAATGGTAAGAAACAAAGAGAAAGGTGACCTAAAGCAATAAGGGAGGAAAAAGCCCTCACACAAAGGAAGGAATATTAGAATCAAAATACTTCAAGCAAGAAGACAGTGGAATGGCATATTTAAACAACTGAATGAAAAAATTTTCAACCTAGAGTCCACTATCCAGCAAAACTCTCATTCATATGGGAGGGAAGACTAAAATCATTCTCAAACAAAAATGAACTTGCACTATTTGAGCAAACAAAACTGACTCTAAATGACCTACTCAGAGACGAATTATACAATCCAAACCCCCGATTGTAACAACCACCTTAAACAACACAACTGCAAAACAGCCCTCTCTGTCAATAATCTCCTTAAATGTTATTGGACTAAACTCCCCCATTAAAAGACACATAATAGAGAACTGGATTAGAAAACATAAACCAGATTTTTGCTGCCTACAAGAAACACACCTACAAGTACAAGATAAGCACAGGCTTAGAATAAAAGGATGGAAATCAATTATCCAGGCCAATGGAAATAAAAAAAAGCAGGGGCAGCCATTATTATATCAGACCAAATTGCATTCAACTACTTACTGATCAGGGGAACACTAGACCAAGAAGTGCTAATGCTGATTAACATCTATGCACCTAATGCAGAGCCAGAAAAATATGTATGGCAACTGCTTGCAAAACTGGAGAAACACATAAAGGGAAATATGATAGTAGTAGGAGACTGTAATACTCTATCACCACTGGACAGATCCACCAGACAGAAAACTAAAAAAAAAAAATAAGAGCCCTAAATGAAAAATTAGAAGAACTAGGGCTAATAAATTTATATGGGGCCCTCCACCCCCAGAAAGCAGAATATACATTCTTCTCAAGTCCACATGGACCCTTCTCCAGAATAGACTATGCCTTAGGATACAAATCTAACCTGCATAAAATCACAAAGGTAAGGATCATTAGAAGCACCCTGTCAGATCACTATGCAACAGAGATCAAAATTGACTGTAAAAAGAAACAATGGAGAACATCCAACAACTGGAGATTAAACAACATGCTGCTCAAAAACAGCTGGATCAAAGAGATACTCAAGGAAGAAATAAAAAGATTCCTTGAGACAAACGACAATGAAGAAACAACTTCTCAAAACTTGTGGGACACAGCAAAAGCAGTAATCAGGGGGAAACTCATAGCAATACAATCCTATGTCAGGAAAGAGGAAAACGACAAAATTAGCAGCTTAAAGGACCATCTTAAGGAGCTGGAACAACAGCAACAAAGAAACTAAAACACAACCAGAAGACACGAAACAATAAAAACCATAGCAGAAATAAACAACATAGAAACTAAGAAAACAATACAGAAAATCAACAAGACCAGGAGTTGGTTTTTTGAAAGAATAAACAAGATAGACAAACCACTGGCAAGACTCACCAAAAAAAAAAAAATAATAGGGAAAATACCCAAATAAGCAGGATCACAAATGAAAGAGGAGAGATTACAACAAAATCCCAAGGAATCCAACACATCATGAGGACATATTATGAACAACTATACTCAGTTAGACTAGAGAACCCAGAAGGAAGTGATAGATTCTTGGAAAAATACCAGCTTCCAAGACAAGAAAAGGAGGATTTAGAAAGCCTAAGCAGGCCAATCACTTTGGAGGAAATTGAAACAGTAATTAAGAAACTCCCCAAGAACAAAAGTCCAGGCCCAGAATGTTTTACAGGTGAACTCTATCAAACATTCTAAGAAGAATTACAGGCTCTTCCAAACCATTGAGAATACAGGAATCCTCCCCAATTTCTTTTATGAGGCCAATATCACTCTGATTCCCAAAGAGGGCAAAGATACCACCAAGAAAGAAAACTATAGAACAATCTCACTAATGAACATAGATGCAAAAATACTCAACAAATTCTTAGCGAACCAAATCCAGCACTACATCAAAAAGATTATACACAATGACCAAGTGGTTTTTATCCCAGAGATGCAAGGCTGGTTCAACATATGCAAATCAATCAACATTATACTTCACATCAATAATAAAAAAGACAAAAACCACATGATCATATCAATCAATGCAGAGAAGGCATTTGACAAAATCCAACACCCATTCATATTGAAAACACTAAGTAAAATATGTCTGGAAGAAAGGAACCTTTCTCAAGATAGTTACAGCTATCTATGAAAAGTACATAGCTAACATTATTCTTAATGGTTAAAACATTCCCACTAAGGTCAGGAAATAGGCAAGGATGTCCACTCTCTCCATTCTTATTCAATATAGTCTTAGAAGTCCTAGCAATAGCAATCAGACAAGAGAAGGGAATCAAAGGAATTCAAATAGGAAAAGAGGAATTCAAACTATCTCTTTTTGCAGATGTTATACATGGAAAATTTCCATGATGTTATACATGGAAAACACTAGAGTCCACAGTAAAACTCTTAGAAACAATAAACCAATACAGCAAAGTGGCTAGTTACAAAATCAATACACAAAAGACAGTAGCATTTCTCTATACAAATAATGAAGTAGAAGAGAGAGAGATTAAGAATACAATTCCATTTAAAATAGTATCAAAAAAACATCAAGTATTTCGGAATCAACCTTACAATGGATGTGAAGGATTTATACCTGGCAAACTTCAAAACACTTCAGAAAGAAATTGAAGAGGATCTTGGGAAATGGAAGAACATCCCATCAACATAGTCAAAATGACTATCCTACCCAAACTCCTATATAGATTTAACACAATCCCCATCCAAATTCAGACATCATTCTTTAAAGACTTAGAACAATCAATCATAAAATTTATCTGGAATCACAAAAGACCCAGGATAGCCAAACACATACTAAAAACAGGAAGCTGGGTGGCTTCTGTTTACCTAACCTGAAGCTATACCATACATCCATAGTGATCAAAACAGCATGGTACTTGTACAAAGACAGAGCCTCTGACCAGTGGGTTAGAACAAAATTTCCAGACATAAGCCCCCAGATATACAGTCAACTGATATTTGACAAAAGAGCCAAGAACTTGAAATGGGACAAAGAAAGTCTTTTCAACAAATGGTGTTGGTACAACTGGAAAGCCACATGCAAGAAATTCAAAATTGACCCATACCTCACTCCTTATACAAAAATCAACTCAAAATGGACCAAAGACCTCTAAATTAGACCAGAATCTATAAAGTTTATAGAGAATAAAATAGGTAGAACACTCAAAGACCTACATATCAAAAAGGTATTTGAGGATGGAGCACCAATGGCAAGAACTTTAGCGTCAAACATAAACAAATGGGACTACATCAAACTAAAAAGCTTTTGCATGGCAAAAGAAACCCTACTTAACACAAGAAGGCAGTTAAATGACTGGGAAAAAATCATTTTACCCATCATATCAGATAAAGGGCTGATATCCAGAATATACAAAACACTCAGAAATCTGAGCCCCTCATCCACTGCTGGTGGGTATGCCCCCTAGTCCAACATCTATGGAAAACAGTCTGGAGAGTGCTCAAAGAACTCAGATTGAGCTACCATTTGACCCAGCATTTGCTCTCCTAGGTATCTTCCCCCAAGTTGGAAGGACATTCATTTCAAAGTATGTGTGCACCCCACTATTTATCGCAGCACTCAGTATAATAGCCAAGTCTTGGAACCAACCTCGATGTCCAAAATCAGATGAATGGATCATTAAGATGTGGTATCTATACGCAATGGAATACTACATGGCAGTCAGAAATGATACAATCGCAGACTTTGCAGCAAAGTGGATGGACCTACAATATATTATGTTAAATGAAGTAAGCCAGAAGATGAAAGATAAACACAGAATTATAGCACTGTTCTGAAGCACCTAGAACATACACCTTATATACAACTAATACTCAACAGTCAAATAACAGGGTAGAAACCCCAAAAACTGTAACAATCAACATATAACGGAGATCAGTGCCCAAAACACATGAAAGAGGAACAACACAAACTCTTGACTACACACTATACCACAAAAAAACCAGCAACAGCAGAAACATCAGCATAGAAAGACCAGGTAAGTAATCAGCCTTCTACTACAAAGGCCCATAATAAGCCTTTAGGGATCTTATACAGGATTACAGGTAAAGGATACCATGGGAAACCACTGACTCCAATGGAAGCATTCTATAAAAATATGTTTTAATGCCTTAATCTATCTATATTAAAAATAACTTCTCAGCTTTTCTGTCCACAGGCGTTCTTGGATAAAAAGGGTGGACAATAGGGGCTCAATCACACGAGATACCATACCCAGCTTGCACGTGAATGTCCCAATAAGACTCTTTAACATACCCTTTATCTCTTGGTAATACCTTCACTTAGGACTTGAAGCACGTAACCACCCAAACCACCAAAGCAGCAACTGTGACCTATAGACTTATACAACAGGCCCTACTCATCGAACACATTCAAACAAACTAGCATTTCCTTGCTCTTTTCTCTACTCTTCTCAGTACTGTTTCTTTTCTTTTGATTTTTTTCTTTTTCTCTCCTTTTCTTTTTAATTTATTTTCTCTTTTCTTTCCTGCCCCTTCCATATACTTTCCCCTTTCACGCCTGTGAAAATTTGACTATCCCTTCACCCCACAATCCCATCCAGATTCCTTCCCCACATTAAAACTCTTCACCCTCAGTTCCTATTCCATTAGGCATCAAGAATGACCTCCTACCCCAGCGAACCAGTACCCAGCACCCAAGCAAAGGGACAACCAGTCAAACCCACACCTTGCCCCCTACAAGAAAAGGCAACAAAATCCCCTGCTGACTCATGCTGCGTGCTCCTCCTTATCAACCCTTCCTAATGTGGACTGTTACTTGAAACCGGACTTAGCTCTACAAGTATCCCCCAATGCATGAACTCTTCCCAAGTCCTCTCTGCAGCAAATCTTTTGCCAATCTCAAGAAAGTCAGGTTGGGAGACGAAAAGACGCCGGGGAACCCACACACCACAAAAAAATCTCAAAAGACAATGGGGAAACCTATACTACCATCATAAGTATAAACCCTGTATTACACTACCTCTTTACCTGCTTTTCCCCAAATGCAAGATACTTTCTCGCATCACCTTGTTCTTTTAATTATTTTCCTCATTTCTTAAAAATATTTTCTTGTCATATATATATACATGAGCACATATTTTTTATTTCTATTTTTATCTTTTTTGGGTGTGTGACCTGTTTTTGTTTTCTTTTCTCTCCACCCTCAAATGCACCTGCAAAATAATGTAGCACTATTTCTCCCTGCAAAGGCACACTAAAGAAAGAGGAAATCTTAAGTGTAAAAATGAGCTCTTATTTATTAGGGATAAGAACTCATACTTGTTTACAATACAGGGGTATCTCCCACCTTGAAAATATGTCACGTGGACCCAAATTAGACCCCAGGTGATTAGACACCAACTGTCCAGCCTTGAACCCTGGACCACAGACATAGAAACGACACACTTCTTCACAACAACCACAGGAAACAAATCCCAAACAAGACATCCTTAATAGTGCTCGGACTCCAACAAGTGCCAGCCCTAACATGATACCCTGACAACGAGGAAAATGGGAACAACTTGACCTAACAGCAAGTTATCCTACCTCACCAGCTAACGATAAGACAAAATCAGAAGACTTGTCACCCTTTGGTCTATCCAAATGCCAAGATTGCGATTTACAGATGACTGGCTGACAGAACCATGGCCAGACTGTATGTATCCTGGGACCAATACAAAAGCCCTGGTCTAGGGTGTGAGCTACGACCTGCATAACAACTATGATCCCTAGTTCAAAAGGTCTGTCTGAGACTATTGCAACGGAAGGGGACCTCTGGAAACATAACAGAGACGGTATCCCAGGCCCCTTCCTAGGATCAGCGCAAAGACCAGGACCACCAAGCACAGAAGATGGATTAAAATGACACTGAGGGAACAGAACTTCTAGAACCACAAAGACTGACTTCATCATAAGACCCACCCCCGGACCTGTGCAGATACCGAGATCTCTAGATACAGAGGTCTGATGTTATCACCCAGGATGGAGCAGAAGTCTACCATACACCACAAGCACCAAGGGGAGAGTAAATGAACCTGAAAGGAGTCTAGTTAATCCCATGACAATATACTTCAAGGGTGGAGAAACCCTGTATCTCTTAGGCAAAGGAAATTTTTTTTCGAATGACCCCAATATTTACTGTGCATCTGCAGGAAGGAAAAAAAAAAGCACAAAACAATTTTTTAATTATTATTTACTTATCTATTTTTTTGTTGATTTCATTGTTGTGGTTTGTGGTTTGGCTATTGAAGTAGATGTCTCCATTTATATTTATTTATTTGTTTTCTTCTTTTCTTTTCTTATGTGCTCTGCCACATTTTTTATCTCAATACTATGGCTTTTATATGGTGCTTACCCTTGTTTTTTTGTTTTTTGTTTGTTTGTTTTTTTGGAATGCTCACTGGATATTTTATTTGACAGTTCTTTATGTACTGTTGTGGTGTTTCACCTTCTTTTTCCCCTTGGTCTCAACCAAGGATGATAGCCTCTAGGACTCCGCCCATTTCCGGAGTATCTGATTCTTTTTTTCTTTTTTCTTTTCTCCAGGTAATTACTTTTCTCTTATTCAAACAAAACTGCATAACTTGAACTATCTAGTTCTGCCTCCCAATTGGGGGGTGGAATAAGGGCGGTACCAAGACCAAATAGGTGTAAGACCACTAAGTAGTAAGCTAGGCACAGAGGGGACCACTTATTCTAGCAGCCCCGGGGGTAAGGGAAGAGGATATGGGAAGAAGGACGGGAACGAAGGTGGAGGGAAGACAATTTGGTGATGGGAATTCCCCTGATTTTATGTTAATATGTACCTAATATATTATTGTCAATGATATGAAAGCCACTATAATTAAAATAAAAATTATATTAAAAAAGAAAGAGAAAAAGGCATTCCATTGACTTTTCTTGATATAGAATGTGTATAGTCAAAGTGATAATCAATATTGACTATCCATTATAGTACAATTATTGATCCATAAGTATGCTGTATATTTCCACATCATCATTACCACCAAATAATAGGCACCCTGTTTGAAATGCCAATGTTCATACTCTTTCTCTCTCTGTGTGTCTTTTTCACACACAGAAACTTCATGTGTTTTTCTTTGCTAATTTCTAGTAGTGCTAAGTATTTACACCTGATTCTATGCTCAGGGATCAACCTTGAGGTATTAAGGGTACCATTAACAATGATAGTGTTAAGGGTCAAAGTGGGATTAGCTGCATGCAACACTAGTGCCTTAATTTCTATAATATCTCTTCAACCACTTCACATAATGTTTGCATTAAAATACTCAAATAGGCTCACATTTCACATAAATATACAGAAAGAGAGAGAGATCAAATCATACTCTGCTGGAATCAGTTTCTAGGTTGCAGTTGAGGTAAGGAAGAATGTCAAAGAAGCCTGGTTTTCTTGCTGTGGAATGAGCTGATAGCTGTTGGGGTCAGCGTAGCCTCAGGCTTAATGGAAAAAATATCTTCATGTTTCTCTTTTTAAAACCTGAATTAAAAAGACAGTCCCATAATACAAAACTCTCACCAGTACCAGGCATTTGAGAAACAATGAGGAGATGTTGCATATAAGAAATCGCATTGCAGATATGATAATAAACAACCTAAAGCACAATGGCACAGATAAATAATTATTTATTAAATTTACATGCACATTCAGACTAAGGCCTAATAGAAAGTTGTTGAATTTTCCAGGTAAGTTTAGATGCCCTGAGATTTTAGTTTAATTATACAACATATTTAGATTTCAGAAGATAGTTAATAAATGATGACCAATGATTTGGGGTGTTTAGAGTATTCCAGGAGTTATTAATCTTGTAATAATATAGTATCAATGATAGACACTACGTATTACCATTATTTTTATTTTAAAAATACAAAACTAAAAAATATGAAGGTTAACTAATTTACCCAAGGTCATAGATATATAGAAAAAGTTAATTTGGGATTTAAATTTAGATAATTTTATCCTAAATAACCTCAGCTTTTAGCCATTATATTCTGCTACATTTGAAACACAATGCCATTTCTTTTTCAAGTAGGGATAATTTTTCTTGTCTTCACTCACTACCCTGTGCCTAATATATATCAGTTCCTGGGAATTTGTTCACAATCAGAAGTAGTAAGAACTAACATCAAATGATAAGAAAAAGCAGTTGTGATAAAATACTCAAATAATGTCATACCATGTAAAAAATTTATTGTGTTCTCAAAGGTATATTATGCAACTGTCAGGAGAGATGAAGTCATGAAATTTTCCTATGTATGGATGTACACGGAATCTATTATGCTGAGTGAAATAAGTCAAAGAGAGAGAAAAAACACAGAATGGTCTCTCTTATCTATGGGTTTTAAGAAAAATGAAAGACATTCTTGCAATAATAATTTTCAGATACAAAAGAGAAAAGAGCTGGAAGTTCCAGCTCACCTCAGGAAGCTCACCACAAAGAGTGATGAGTTTAGTTAGAGAAATAACTACATTTTGAATGTCCTAAGAATGAGAATGTATGAGGGAAATGGAAAGCCTGTCTAGAGTACAGGCGGGGGTCGGGTGGGGAGGAGGGAGATTTGGGACACTGGTGATGGGAATGTTGCACTGGTGATGGGTGGTGTTCTTTACATGACTGTAACCCAAACACAATCATGTATGTAATCAAGGTGTTTAAATAAAATATTGAAAAAATTCATTGTGTTCTGAGAATAAAATTGTTTCATCTTAAGGCGATTTTACCGAACAAAATAAAAATATAAGTCAATTATAAGAAATTGTGTGATGTAAATTAGAACAGCAGATACTACAACATTAATATCTAGACTTGATGAATTTTTGATGTTACCAGAGGGGAAGGAGAAAGGTGACAGTGGGAAAAGTGTGAGTATTTTTCATGGTGAAATGGAACTTAGATTTTTATTGATTGGAGTGTTGAGAATTATAATTTAGAATTCTAATGCTAATCCTCTTAAATTTCATAACATTATAAACAAATAGTCACTAGAAAAATCTATAAGTAAGGGTCTAGAGAGATAGTATAGTGGACAGGGTGCTTGCTTGAGAATAGAAGATCCAGATTTGATCAGATTTGAAACCAGAATGTCATCTGATTTCTTGAACCCTGATGGAATAATTTCTGAGTAAAAAGCCCAAGAGTAAGATCTGATCACAGTTGGCTATGAAACAAAAAAAAAAAAAATGAAGAAGTAATAATCCTGATCATATGCTTAATGTCTGGTTGTTCAATCACTGACTCTGTAGGGTGTTAGAGATTATGATTCTGGAGTCATTTTGATAATCTTCCTTTTTCAGAACTACAAATACTTGCTTGCTTTTTTGAGGCTAATTGAAAATGTGGAAAACATCAGTTTCAGTGTAATGAATATCTTTCAGGAAACAGAATGTTGGTTGTCATGGTTAAAATAGTGTAAATATATCACATAAATATTTTAAGTGGATATAAACACTTAGGGTTCTATTTATCATGGTCAATGGTAAATTAGTATTTGCATGTCAATAATATTTTTATACACACATTTCTGGTTCTGCCTTTATATTTATGCCATTAGCCATTCTTATACCTATAACTGGATAATCTCATTCAGTATCTCTTTTTAATGTTTAAGGAAAATTCTATAATATAAAGACATAATAAAACTGTAGAAATGCTTTTCTTTGAAATCCAGATTGCTTGCCCCAGTTGTATGATTAATTAAACATTTTATGTGTAGATGAAAAAAATGATAAAAGATGTTTTCCAATGCTATAGTAGCTTTAGCACTGAATTAAAAATAGAGCTAATATGACAGTTATTTAGCAAACATTTTGGGGTCCTTCGTTCTTGCAATAATTTATTTTCTCACTTGGAAAATGAGAAAAATTTTACTTAACAGAGTCCACTTGCTTTCCATACCTTCGAACTGCAAAATCAAGAGCTATTTAAGCTAGATTGTCTCTTATGCAACCCGCTATATTTTGCACCAATGGCTAAGTTGTCTTAACTCAATCATAAAAGCTTTGAATTGTCGAACCTTGATTTGTTAGTAAAAATTATTGTAGAGCTAACTTGTTTGTATTTTAATGGGCATTTCTATTTTTGGCCTCTTTAAATTTTATTTATGCTAAGTTGTTTGCAAAATCATGGGTTTCTAATTAAGACTTATTCTCTTTCTTTGTTATAACACTTGGTGCAGGCTGGTTAATTTTCCTTTAGAGTAATTTAATGTTGGACATTTTCATCTTCCAAAATTAGGCATTTGGTTTATAATCCAGAGAGAAAAGTAGGATAATAAATTTTTACATCCTCTTGACAAGACCATTTCTCCCATCTAGGGTGACTGGCAAGATGCTTCTTTCCCAGAAGTTGCTGGTCTCTGGCATTTCTCCAGCCTCCTCATTTTCTTCTTTAGGTGATTCAATTCAGCAGCATTTACTTCACTATTCCTGGTAGTTCAGATAACTTGCATCATCAAGAAATGTCTAGTTTGTTTACCTAAGATTTTTTTTTTATCAAACTATCTGCTTTATTCATTATCCCATTTCAAAACCACCTTCCACCTACCTGGATGTTTATCACAGTTGTATACTCACTGAAATCAGAGTAATGTCACACCTCCTCCATATACTGGAGACAGACACTTTGCCACCTTAGAGAAGAGGGAGTAGATGAAAAAGAATCCTATATTCTGATTAAATCTGGTTTAATATTTTATAAAGAGGCACTATAGAAAACAATTGTATAATGATTTTTTTCTCTCTTTTTTTTCTAGCTAGAGTAACCCATGAGTGTCACCAGGTGTGGCCCACAAAAAATATTATTGGGGTACCGGAGAGATAGCACAGTGGTATGGCATTTGCCTTGCATGCAGCTGACCTGGGAGGGACCCGGTTCAACTCCAGACATCCCTTTTGGTCTCCCAGCCTGCCAGGGGCAATTTCTGAGGGCAGAGCCAGGAGTAATTCCTGAGTACCTCTGAGTATGGCCCCCCAAAAAACAAAACAAAACAAAAACAAACGAGGAAGGAAGGAAGGAATGAAAAAGAAGGAAGGAGGGAAGGAAGGAAGGAAGGAAGAAAGAAAGGGAGAAAGAAAGAAAAAAAAGAAGGAAGGAAGGAAGGAAGGAAGGAAGGAAGGAAGGAAGGAAGGAAGGAAGGAAGGAAGGAAGGAAGGAAGGAAGGAAGGAAGGAAGGAAGGAAGAAAGAAAGAAAGAAAGAAAGAAAGAAAGAAAGAAAGAAAGAAAGAAAGAAAGAAAGAAAGAAAGAAAGAAAGAAAGAAAGAAAGAAAGAAAGAAAGAAAGAAAGAAAGAAAGAAAGAAAAGAAAGAAAAGAAAAGAAAGGGTTGGAGAGAGTATCACAGTAGGGTGTTTGCTGGCTTTGCATGTGGCAGGCTGGTGTTTCCCCTGTATAGTGATTTTTATATCAAATTATATTCCTTTATTATCAAAGAAATAATATATCTATTTTAACCTCTTTTCCTGAAATCGGCATACATATCTTTCACACATATATCTGTATGTCCTTGTACAATATGCACGCCAGCAACTGAATGCAAAATGTTTCTCTGTCCTCTGTGATGCTGCCATTTCTCAAAAATTGTGGCCATTTCTATGCAAGTGAGAAAAAAATCTGGCTGAAAGAGGAAGTTAAGGCATTCAGTAGGTGGAGCTGTTCTCTGTGAGACAGTGCTGAATTGAGATCCAGGGCTGAATTTCCTTCCCTCACTGCTAAGTGCTGGCTAAGATAAAGTCACGGGCTATTTATTTGACACAGAGAAGCAGTTTTGGGGCCATGTTCTGTTTTTAAACCAGACAGTGCAACACCAGGCATGGTGCATGCCCTTTATATAGGGTCTGTGTGCTAACTTTGTGGTTGACCATTCAAAGACCCAAATAATTACCTCTGTCTGTTGCAGACCTATTAGGAAGAAAGAGGGGATCATACTTAAAGTACAAATTGAGTCTTCCAGTTTTTTATTCTACTAATTTTGTTCCTTTGTTAAGCATCAGGAAACCCTTACAGGAATGTAGGTTAAAGGTATGGCTGAGAATATTGAAATAGTGTTCCCCCAAACTCTCATATGTACAACATAGAGATATTATGGGGGAGATAAATTTTCATATATGTGTATATATATGGTGAGGAATAATATGAATGAAGACGATGCAAAAACATATGAGAATGTTAGTAACTATGAAGGATACCTAGTAATTTTAAGATGGATAAATAAAATATTCTCCTCAATGAAGGACAGACCCATATTGCATCCAGAATTTGCAGCCCATGCAAAGAAAAGAGAGAAAAGGGTAGAGTGAGGAAGGAACATGAAGCTAGAAAGATAAAGTAGTCTTATGGCATGAAGGACCTTAAAAATCAGAACAACAATTAGAAAAATTTTATTTGTTTTGGGGGCTCAAAAATTTGTTTTTTGTATTGCTCAAGGATTACTCCTGCCTATGCTCTCAGAAATAGCTCCTGGCTTGGGGGACTATATGGACCACAGGGATTGAAGTCAGGTCTATCCTGGGTCAGCTGTATGCAAGGCAAATGCCCTACCACTGCGCTATAGCTTTGGCACCTAGAAAACATTTTTAAGATATTAGAGAATAATATAATATGATATGGTATGATATGATGATATTATATGATATATAATATGAACACTGAAGTGTAGAAGGAATAAATGATCATGATGACTTGGATGGATATAATATTGGAGAGAGAGATTATTTAAAAATGCAGTGTGGAACTCATTCATCATAAGCCCATCTAAGTCATTGTTTGAACATCTGAGGGTCAATGGATATTAAGGGTGCTTTGCAATGTTCCCAGCTACTCTTTTAAGAGATTAATAAAGCATATGGGACAAAAATGAAGAATTCTGTCAATTATGAGTAGTCAATCTTTTGACTGCGTATATATTTCATCCTTTGCTTCTGTTATTCCAGAAGCTAACTTTATACTGACATATCAAGATGTTGACATTGGATCCCAGTAATACTACAAATTTTATGTGCTCCTGAAGAGACACATTACTGTCTTTGGGATTTTTATCCTTTTTTTCCAAATTAAAAATGACAAACTATATCGAGAGTCTCAACCATTTTGCTAACCTGAAAGTTAGCAGAATGCAAGGAAAGTTAGCAAGGATGCAACCATGAGAAAGGTTTGAGCAAGAAGATCCACTGGTAAAAATAGAATTTAGAAGGAAGGAAGGACTGATGATTGAAAGACTGTCACTTGGATGGGTTATAGATTAAAACATGTTAAGAGATGCCATTGTTCAACACTATATTAATAGCATAAAATATAAGATGTGTACTACTTTGGCTCATCTGGTATATATCCTGAGCAAACAGGTAATATTTATGAATAAATTTGTTCATTTTAACCATTTATTTTTTTAGCTTTTAAAGAAAATTTTATCTAAAGAACCATGGTTGACAACGTTATTGAACTTTAGGCATATAATATTTCAACATCAATTGCAGTACCAGTGTCTGTTGATCTCTTATCACCAATGAACATAATATATCTATTTTCCTTAAGTCACTATGCCTAACCAGTTCCTTTCTCACTAGGTCTTGAGAACTTCCACTTAAGAAGGTAATTTAAAATAGTTGAACATTTATTTGCCACAACAGCTATGTGGATTTAACTGCTCTTGTAGTGTGGTTTCTCTTCCACAAACACCAGCCTCTGACCACAATCCCCAGTAGGGTGGGTAAAATGAATTCCTAGTAAGAACTTTACTAAAACATGTCTCTCAAGGCTCTAATTTCAATAAATTTGCTCTTCCCAAACCTCTGTGGGATTTGGACTCCAGAGAAAAATGAAAACGGTTCTCCCAGAATTGAATGGAATGTCCTTGGAATATTAGAGCCATTGGATTTTTTGTGATAAGACAAGATGGATGGTCAGTGTTTTTTGCTCCCTCACAATTTATTCCCCACTTTTTAGAATAAGGGACATTATTAAATCACCAGGACTTATTTTCTCATACTATTATTAAACAAGGGGAGTGAATCTGGCTACTTTATAGGAATATGAACAGTGGAGTTTTTATTGTACTGCATTCAATGATGTTAAGATGATGCAAAAGCAGAGAATGACACTGCTGCCTCAGCATTGTTCCCTCAGCGCAAGACATGCTGTGGGACTGTGCTGGGAAGTGCCTGTATTCAGCACGAAGTCAGGTATCTGGGGAGTCGTGATCAAAGGCAGAACTCCTCTTTGCAATAGCTATCCTTTTAAAATAGACCCAATTAGGTGCATAACTCAGAGCCCAAGGGATTCCTCTGCCCCATGCTTGTCACTACTCCACTATGCCCAGGACATCTACGTAGATGCAGATAAGAAACAGTGATAATAATTTCTTTGTATTACATAGTAAAGACCCAGGATAATTTTGAGTCAATGATCTAAACATTGCCTCAAAGCAAGTCTGCATTTCATAACTATTGCCTTCTTAAAAAATAGTTCAATAGTCTCTTTGGGAAAAGGCATACTCTCAGTTTGCTCCAGCTTTGAGAAGAGTAGAATTGATGATATTTGAAATTGATGTGTGCTCCAAGAGAATACTAGTAATTTTAATTTGCCTTATACTAAACAACAATGTATGTTTGTTATCATATCACCTTTTTAAAAATAATGGATTAGGTAAAATAATAGTTAATTGAGTTTTTAGGAACTTAATTTGAGTATTTTACAGTATAGTTTTATTTTTCATTTTACCCTGGTCTGACATTACTAATTGGCTCTTGTTAAATGTGGGTTCTTTTATGAAGCAAAACCATCTCTATGTTCTTTCCATTTGTTTCCATCTTCTTTTAAATGAGACATATGTGAATTATAGAGACTGAGGGAAATATATTGTGAAAGACTTCAGAATGTGACTGTCCTTGGTTTTGACAAAGGGTGTTTAAATACTAAGTTGGATTCTTTATTCTGCCATTAACTGCTAGAACAATCTTGGATAAGTAAATTATTTTCCAAGATCAATTTTTATTACTCATGGCATGAAACTACTATTTTGTCCACCCAAAAGGCTTAACCTAAATTACTGATGTCTTGGTATATAAAAGGATTTGCTTTCTGTTAGGGGGAGCCCTTCTGGAAGGTGTAATGTCAAATAGATCTGAGAATGTATGGAGAACTTAAAACAATTTGTTACAGAAATATACTTCTACATGTCAAAATTTTCTTTTGCATTAAGATTGATTAGATAGCAGGTCTTCAAACTATAAAAGTTTTCTAATAAAGTAAAGCTGTAGAAAGTTCACTTAAATAATAACCTTATAGACATAACCAAAAAATTCAAAGCTTAGTCCCTATCATGGGATGGTCTAGCAAGGACAAACCTGTGTTCATTTATTTCAACACTCAACACTTTAACGTCAGTCACAGAGACATAAACCACAAATAATGAACATGTGAAACTATTGCTGACAGTAATGTTGTATATGTCATGAAGTAAGTTTGAATTTTAAGAGATTTAATATGGCACAATTTTAAAAGCATCCTTTGAAATCCTTTGTATGGAATTGTCATGTATAAAATAATTGTGATAAAGATGGCAGTATTAAACTTCCATATTTTTCAAGGAAGCTTTGGTTGCTGAATCTTGAAATATCAAGCCTACTTGCTTAAAACATAATTATGCTATTACTTCCTTTTTGAATGGTAAGCAAATGAAAATTATGAATGAATTAGATCAAGATTGAGACTGTTTTATTATTGGATTTAATTTGAATGCTGATGAAGCATTGCCTTTGTTCACATGGAGGAGTAGAATTTAATGATTAAAAGAATCACTGGAGGCCCACACAATCTAGGTTTGCATCTTATTTTCACTTTTTCACCAGGCAAGTGACTTTGAACAAATTACTTAAACATATTAGATCTCAATTTCTTCAAATAGAAAGTGAGCCTGATAATTCCATAGGGATATTTTGAAAGACAAATGAGATAGCATACATAAACAATTAATGTTTGGTTAGTTGCACAGGGGTCTGTATATCTGCTAGTTATTCTTATTGACTCTACATTTTGGTTATTATTATTATTGTGTTGGTGACTCTGGGTTTCTCAGAATGGACTGTGCAATCACTTAAAAGTGTTCCAGGAAGACCTTGCTCAATGCACTTGCTCCATGTGAATTGGTAACATTTTGTTCTATAGAGCATAGGTTCCATCAAAGAAACCATTGGCTATGAAGCTTTTCAATGCATTACAATTTCACTAAGATATAAACCTTGGTGTCTGTGTGTCTTTATTATGTGAGCATGCATGTAGGTGCATACTCAGGCCACAATGATTCTTTAAATATCTACATTTTTTCTTTATCTATCCCTTATTATTTTTCTCCCCTTCTCCTGTGGCACTCTGCTTTGTATTTTCTGTGATTTTTTTCCAAGTTCACTGCTAGGTCACCAATAGATTGCAGGGCCAAGCCACGTGGTCTAGATGGCAGCATCCTTATTTCATTTGGAAAGATTTTAGGATAAGTAATAAGGAACATCATGTTTTGTTTTCTTTCTTTCTCTCACATTTTCCAAATAAGGTCATTATCTACCATGAAAGCTAAAAGCTAAGCTTAACCTCTGCTTGATTTCTGATTTATACAAAGTGTTATACACTTATTTCTAAAATTTTTACTTAAGTCCTCCTTTTCTCTTAGAATTTCTTTGTAAAGAGTAGCCAGATGATTTAAATGAATGGAGATCAAATTAATCAGATTTAATCTTATTTCTGTGCTTAGATTCATAGTTTTAATCTGTAAACAAGCACATTATTAGAGAGATAGGTAATTACACAAATTAGATTAGAGAAAGTTTGCCAGGGGAGATGGATTCTGTTTATTCTCTTGGGTTTGACACCAGTGGAATTTCTCACATACATAGTTGCATCTTGGATGACTAGAGAAAAGGATGAGGACATGAAGATTAGAAAATGAATACTTATGGCTCTTGAATTAAGTCTATAGCCATGAACTCTTGTAAATTTTCTTCCTGATGGCCATTCTAGGAAGAAAGGTAGCAAAGAGAATGAAGTAAAGATTGATCTCAAGTTTCCCACTCAGGGTCTTTATTCTTTTTTTTTTATTTTTTTTATCTTTATTTGAATATCTTGATTACATAAATGATTGTGATAAGGTTTCAGTCATATAAAGAACACCCCTCTTCACCAGTCAACATTCCCGCCACCAATGTCCCAAATCTCCCTCCATCCCACCCCACCCCCACCTGTACTCCAGACAGGCTTTCCAGTTCACTCATTCATTCACTTGATTATGGTAGTTCTCAGTGTAGTTATTTCTATAACTGTGCTCACCACTCTTTGTGGTGAGGTTCATGGAGTGAGCTGGTGTTCCAGCCCTCCTCTCATTGTCTCTGAGGATTGTTACAAAAATGACTTTTATTTTTCTTAAAACCCATAGATGAGTGAGGCTATTCTGCGTCTCTCTCTCTCTCCCTCTGACTTATTTCACTCAGCATGATAGATTCCATGTACATCCATGTATAGGAAAATTTCATGACTTCATCTCTCCTGATGGCTGCATAATATTCTATTGTGTATATGTACCACAGTTTCTTTAGCCATTCGTCTGTTGAAGGGCATCTTGGTTGTTTCTAGAGCCTGGCTATTGTGAATAGTGCTGCAATAAATATAGGTGTGAGGAAGGGGTTTTTGTATTGTATTCTTGTGTTCCTAGGGTATATCCCTAGGAGTGGAATAGCTGGGTCGAATGGGAACTCACTTTCCAGATTTTGAAGGAACCTCCATATCGCTTTCCATAGAGGCTGTACTAGATGGCATTCCCACCAGCAGTGGATAAGAGTTCCTTTCTCTCCACATCCCCGCCAGCACTGATTGTTCTCATTCTTTGTGATTATTCTTAAAAACTATAACTTTTAAGCAGATATGTTGTTTTCAGCATGCTTACATACCTATAATCGGTAGTAAAAATAAAATATGTACAAAGTAATATTTTTTTTCTTGTTACTTGGAAAAAGGGACTAGTAAAATCTTGGTAAGTCTTATGGATTAATAACCCTGGAAGGACTTTTCAGACAAATATGATTTGAAGCACCTATGAATAATATTGACAGCATCAGGGAATGGATCGAAAGCAAATAAATATAGATAGATAGATGAACATTCATGAACAATGATAAGTGATTTATTTTCAAAGGTATGTTGGATCCTAGACAATAGATTATCTTTCTCTTATGCGCACAAGGGAATTGGTGAATTTTGTAAATAAAATGTGACCTAAAGGAAGTCAATTAAAATCAGGAGTAGACCCATGAGAGGTTTGTCTGAGAGTGTTTGACTAGATTTTTTTTAGCTTTTCACCAGTTATGAGGGAGTGGCAACTCTCATGCATCTTATATGCTAGGCTGAAAATAAGAAATTCATATTTTTATTTTTAACATAAAATGTGGCTATAATAGTCTGAGTTAGTCAAAGATATGTGACATCTTTCTGAGTTTATTTTTCTTCTTTAATAATTAAAATACTAATCTATTTAAATTTTAAAAAATCGGGAGTAGATAAGAAGTTCAGAGAGGATGTCAGATTGGAGATACATTTAAAAATCAAACGAGTTATTTATTTGTGTCAAGAATACACCCTGGTATATAGTAAGAAGCAGGGAAAATGGGGGAGGTAGTTGGTTGGTGGCACTGGGATAATGGTAGAAGGAAGCTGATACCCTGCTGAATCCTGTGTATTGTAATTTTTTATGCATAAAACCAGCCACTATCAGTATGTTTGCTTGTACTTGTTTGTTTGTTTTTCAATCACACCCACTATCACTCAGGAATTGCTTCTACTTCTATGCTTAGAAAGTACTCCTGGCAAGCTCAGGGGAACCATATGGGAATGCCAGGTATAGAATCTAGGTCAGCCACATGCCAGGCCAAACACCCTACCCTCTGTGCTATCACTCTGAACCCTACCACCAGTATTTTAGACCACAAATTCTAAAATAAATTAACAACAACAACACTGATTATATGCCTATTGTATGCTAGATACCATACCAAAAACAAAATCCAATGGTTAGAAAGCAAATATATTTTTTTGTGCTGAACAAACTTAAAACAGAGCTTCTCTGATTTTATTTTGGTGGTGAGAAAATAAATGAAATGTTTATTCATTACATCTTCTGCAAAGCACATATTAAAATCTTATTATAGTCAAATCATATAAAAGTTGGATATATAGTTGTGGTCATCAATAGGACACATATAGTTTTTACCCATACAGAATTCAGGGTTTAGTAGGTAAAAAATGAGATCAGCTAATGAATAGTATTATCCTGGCAGAAAATTATTGATGTATTATATAACAAATATCAACATGGTATATTTTCATTTCCTTAAAGCATCTAGAACCTATAGTATAGACTAATAGCTGAGACAAGAAATATACTTGCCTACAAGGCTCTAGGGGACAGAGTAAGCTGTAGGGACTGAGTAAGATCAGTCCAATAGGACTCAGGATTACTGTCCTCTTCTGCTGTAAAAGTCCTAAAGCCTTACCATTTCACTGCCAGTTGCCCTTCCTGACCTCGCATCAACAATGATCCTCAAGTTGGAGAAATGAAGACTGAGACTCCAGACTCCCAGTTAATAATTTCAGATTTCAGAGGTCTCTAATTGAAGACCAATGCAGAGAGCATATATGGGGAATCCTGCAAACACTAAGTTAGATTATTTTGTTAGCAAAACATTTCTTTTCTGAAAGGAAACCCTGGATCCGACTTTTCATTGAGGACAAATGCTGAACATTGATTTAAGACTCTGATAAATTGAATTGAATGGAATTTGTTTCTTAATAAAGTTGGTGCTACTCTTTTGTTCTCCCAAAAATATGTTTTGCAAATGGGAGAAAGAAAGTAGGAAATGGTTGATGCACTTTGGTAGTCAGAACACTCAGAGATGCTATGGAAAATCTAAGAGAATAATAGTTTTTATTCAATACTGGACATATCATCTTTTTCTATTTGGCTATTGGTGAGAACACATGACTCAGTGGTTTTCCTGGCAGGTAACAAATCCTGAGGTGTGGAAACATATTGAGAAGATGAGTACTAAAATGTGATGCTCTGAATTTGAATCCTATACACTTGGATAATCTGAAGCATGCTGCTTCATTTACCCTTATCTCCACTGATTAACATGGAACATTGTAATAAAGATGGATATGTAGGGGGCATGCGGACCAGCTTCTGCTACATCTCAACATCTTGTGTGAAGTGTTATTTTTAATTGTTTAATTTATTTTTAATTTAAATCAGCTATTTGATTAATCAGCCTTAAATGTTGAAGAAATCAGCTGCCTGCTGTAGGCCCTTTTTCTTTAGCTGTACCCAAAGTTTGATGTTTCCAATGCTTGTTTTTATTTCAACTGGTATTATTTTCCAGAACTAAAATGACATAGTCACATATGATCACATTCATACATAGTATGTACTTCCTGTTGTTATCATTGCTGCTGCTGCTGTGGGGTGTAAAATAAAACCCATGGATTGTGAGATCACCCAAGGTACCATGTTTCTAAACCCTACGCAGAGGGGTCTCAAGGAGCAGGGTAATGGTTAAAGACGAATAATCCAAGCCAGTCAGGAGAGAATGGCTTCTTGTGGCTTCTCCCTTGTGGTGTCTGCCTGAGCCAAAAGCAGAAATCCGAAAAACCATTATCAATACACCAGGAGGGGGAAGGTCCAGAAAGAGACTATAGTACCTATCCAGTGTACAAACATATCAAAGGACAAGATTTAAGGAAGTAGGAATTTGGGCAAATGCATTTGTTTTAGTTTAATAGCTGAGTGTCATCTTACTTGGGGCCACCTGTGGTGGCCAGTTGTGATGTTTTAGGGTTACACATAGTGCCTGGTATCAAGCCAAGGTTCTCACACATGTAAGGTATGTATTGTATTCTGAGATCCCAGCCATAGCAACAAAGAATGCTTTGTATGTTCCCAATCTTTTAATTAGAGCACCAATTTTGTCAGGGAAATCCCTAGCTTCTGGCATTGATGGCACCCAATCTCAACTTGATTCATTTTGTTTCTTTTGCAGGCTGTATGGACCTCTAATAGATCCGAAAAAGAACAGATTTATTTTTTTATGCTTTATTCTCATTTCCTTTGTTTTAGAGATCTTACCTAACAGAAGCAGGATTCTTTGTCCTGTCCTTTGCATATGCATACAAAGTAACTCTATTTGATACGTCTCTGAAAAATATTCCTATAAATTTACCTTAAACATATTTCTGACTACGTTCTTTTAAGTCATTTTGGGTTCTTGTTGTTTTATAGTCTTTTATTTCTTTGGAAAAAATACTACTCCTTTGCAAAGTCTTTGCTACTAAGTAAAGACAACAGTTTACTTTCATCTTGATGAACAACTTAAAAAGAACACCAGAGGTTATTTATCCAAAAACAACATCATGGCTAAGGGTGGGGAAAATGAGCAAGAATCCAGGATACACTTTCAGTTGCTATAACAACCATATGTAATATCTGTATTTTCTTCCCTCTTTGCTTTTAGTAGTGCATCTAATCTATCTTCTGGTTTTTGATTTAAAAAAATAAAATTACCTGTGATCATTTTACAAAAGAACATGAGATTCGTAACAATAGTTTTAGCAGAAACATATGTACATATATAATATATACCATTTTACTAGGTTTTTTTTTTGGTTCATTTAGAACATTGCAAAATATATATGCTTTCTGAATTACATAGTGCCAATCTGATACAGTAGAACTGGAGCCATTAAGAAACTCCCAAGTCATCTCCTATGTTTGAGATTTTAGAAAGAACACTCATTGTTTGTGAGGTTTCCGGTGTGGAAAGTAGTTGAACAGGAATAAGAAGTCTTTTGTTTTTTCTGGTGACTTCTGCTAATTTCGTACAACTGATAACTAAAGATGTCACTGATAATAAAGTTTGGCCTTATAACTGTTTGGGTACTTTTCTTTTTTGTTGAATGAAATCATGATCTGCATATGTGGCATTGTTATTATTTAAATGCATAATTAGAAGTAATTACAGACCAGCTACATTGAATTAATCCAATTTTGTACCTTCTACGATCTGAACATTTCATTCGATGCCACATGTGGTGGGAACTTATAGTGCTGCAGCCTCCTGAAACACTAGAGAATCTCATGCATGAATAATGCAAATAATCTCATAACGGTGCTAAGATTTAGAAGAGAAATGCAGTGATTATACGAAACTTAATACTTATTTTCTTTTGAATACATTTTCCATAAGAAAGATTTAAAGCCCCCTTTTTGGCTATTTAAATTCAATTCACTAATATATGGTGCATTTACTATATATGATTAAACTCTGCTTAGCCCTACATTTACAGTACATTTACATTTACATTTTACACAAAGATATATTTATAAAGATTTATATGAGTAAAGTGTGATTCCAAAGCAACTTTGTTTTCCTTTCAAATTTTCCACCATATTGTAAAATCCTTATTTTAGGTGCAGATAACTGAAAGCCACAGATTTTAATTAATGGCTCAAAACATATATCTCAAAAGCTAGAATTAGGGTTTTGAAGATCAATTTGATTTTCATCATCTCCTTTATAATTTTCACAGAGGGGACAGAGTGGTGGCTCAGTGGTAAGACGTTTGCCTTGCACATGGCTGACATAGGACAAAGTGTGGTTCAATATCCTGGCATCCCATATGGTCCCCTGAGCCAGGAGCGAATATCTGAGAGCAGAGCCAGGAGTAGCCCCTGGGCATCACTGGGTTTGGCCTAAAAACCAAACCAAACTAAACCAAACCAAACAAAAAAATTCCACAGGGATTCATATTGTCTTTGCGAACGGTACTGATCTCTTCTCTATTGTCCTTTACTACAAACTACTCCAATACATTCTTATACTGGGGCCCAGTTTCATGTAAGTACTGTTGGATGACAGAATAGTAAGTGATCGTCTCTAGACAGAGTAGGAGGAAATCCCTGGTAATTTTTGTTGGTAACGTAAAGTGTAAATTTTATGAGTTTTAATGGGGTAAAGAGGTGGTGCAGGAGATGAGGCCCTTCCCTTGATGTGTTTCTAATCTCATTTCCATGCCTGTCAGCACATTATGTTTATTTAATCACCATCAGGAGTGATCCAAGACACAGAATATGGATGATCCCTGAACATCCTTGAATATGGTCTCCCAATTCTCAATAAAACAAAAATTTTATTAAAATTACAGTTATTTCCTTATTGAATGAATTATGCTCACATAGTTTATCTTTTGATGTTTTACACTTGATTCCCAATTTATCCTTTACTACTGTCAGAGTGAAAATTTATAAAAAAATTTTTTCCAGGGCTAATAATTTTCATTATTTTTAGTGATAGTAATGGACACTGCAGCCTATAGGTCCTTCCTGATAATTCCCTGCCATTCTGCAACCCTTTCATACATAGAGGGAATGAGCATCTGAGTACATTATCTGTGTTTGTTTGCAAGAAGAAAACAGCTGAAGACTACTTAGCAATAAGAAAAAATGAAATCATACAATTTTCACTTATGTGGATATGTCTGTAGGGTTTACCTGCTAAGTGAGGCTAGTCAGGAGAGGGTCAGATACAAAATGATCTCCCTCATTTGTGGCATAAAAAACAACCAAAATTGAAAAGCAACATAAACTGTGAATTTGTTTTTAACAGAAAGCATCTCACTCTAGGGGAAAGAAGGATAGGATGGTGCACAGGAACATGATGGAAATTGTGCACTGGAATATTTTTTGCATGAAATTCTGCCATTATCAATATTCTCACCACCAGTGCCTAACATAAAGTAAAAAACAGCAGAAGAAACATCTTAAACTGTAATGGAAATCTGGAATTCATTTAAGTTCTTCCTTTCTAGGATGTGACTAGATGCTAGTTTGGTTTTCAATTTCTTGTGCTCTAATTATTAGAGATTTTTCAAAAGTCGTGATTTCATTCAAGTGCCAAAAGGCATGAAAGAGACACAAAGAGAAGCATGTGAGGAACGCAGCAGGCATGAGTTAGTCTTCCCACAAAGCTCTTCCGCCCGTCGCATTTCCTGAGTCCTTTCAAGATGCTTTTTATTCCTGACAAGGGAAAAACAAAACTAAATTGCTCTAAGTCTCTTCCCAAAGTGTCACTGTGTTTCCAAAGCAAAAAGAAAGCTGCTGCGTGTGCTGAGGTAAGCTGTGCAAGAAGACATCTTTCAGATTTTACTCTGAAAATACATGCGGGAAGGGGTGGGTGGGTGGGATAAGAAATAATGCAGAAGTATGGTTACACACATTGAATAACAATGGGCTGCTGAAGACAGTAATCGGAGTGAATCTTGTTAATGCTTTAACAAACAGACAATAATCACAATCAGCACATTGATTCTTTGAATGTAGGCAGCCACGGAAATACTGCTTAATATAGTATGTTGATTTTCATATTAAAGTAGGCCAAACTCTCTCTGTTTACAATATTAATTTGCTTAGCAAGCCCTTTATTTCATTGACAGTAAGGAGATAATCTTCAGCCCAGCTGTGACTAAATTCTCAATCAAGCAACAAGTATTTCTTGTCTGTCTCTGTACTAAAGAATGCTAGTCACTGTGGTGGATACATAATATAAATCATACATAATAACCAGTTCTTAAAGAGATTGAGTATGCAGCTAAGGATTCTGTGTTAACTACTTAAAAATTAAATGCTACCTGTGGAAATCAACATGCATAGTATAGGAATTGAAAGCAAAGAGGAGGGTGCAGTCATTGTGGAAATAAGTAGAGTTTTCACTAGATGTATAGGAGTAGGTAGGTTTGGATTGAAAATTCTTTAAAGGAATAATGTCTTGGATAGATGCATAAATAATGGGATTTACTGGAATTTATAGAAACTTGACTGTAATAAGAGGTACAGTTAGGCGGGGTAGAAATACTGAATGAGAAAAAGGAGGGGAAAGGTAGAGGAAAGGGTAGGAGACGGGAGGAAAGAAGACAAACTGACCCATATTGGAAATGTTAATAGTAGATAAATTATCATAAATTCCAATTCAGTGAAGTCTGAGACATTAAATTTATGATTTTTTTTATTGTGGGTGGTGTCCTACCAAACTGCTGTCAAGGTGTCTTGGGGCTATTCAAGGCAATTCTTGAACAAGTAAGCCAGAATCTTCAACTCCAGGGCTTGAGTGTATATAGTACAGCCATACTGCCACCATGGTAACAACTGGAGTTTTCAAGGGTCACAAACAGAAATTTGGGATCAAATCAGGGCTCAGATACAGTCAATTCATATGCCTTGACCCCTATAATAGCTCTATAGTCTCTGAATTTAAATTGTATGGCTTTATTTTACATGCTAGAAGGAGGCTGGAGATAGCAAGAAAAAGGGATGGAAGTGTAGGGATTACCTAATCTGTAACTATGCTTCAGTGGCTGGTATGTAAATGACTGGGGACAGCAACTTTATTCAGAACCAGTTATCATGGAGTGTCTTGGTATAACATAGACTTTATACAGAATCATTAATTATAAAGGAAAAACAATGAGGCTGTTCCTTGAAGCATTATAAGATACCATAAAGAAATTTGAGTCACTTCTAGGAACAGAAGGTCATGAGAAGTTTCTGCATTTGGTAGATCAATTATAAGAAAGGGAGGAAATTTTTGAGAAAATGTAATAGGGTCAATAGCATCAAGTGGAAATAAACCCTGGGCTATTTCATTAAGCAGCCCAGGTAAAGAGAGCATGCCAATAAAATGACTGTATCAAAATTAGTGGGGAGACATAAAAATAAAAACAATTAAATAAACAAAACCCAACAACACTAAGATGCAAGGCTTTCCACCCGTTGCATGTTATTGACAATAAGGAAGTGTTGCAAAATAAGTTTAGCTTTTACCAATTCCCATATCTAGGAACCTATTATTGACAAATGTAAGGAAACAGAAGGTAAAACAGTAATATGGTTCAGGTGAGGAAATGAATGGGGAATGATTGTTTTTTGTAATGGATCCAGAGTTTCTGTTGGGACAATCATATTCTGATCATGGGCAGTAGGGATGTAATTGAAGCACTGTGACTGTACCTTCTTGTAACATTGAGTTGCATGTTTGAAAATGGTTAAGAGGGTAAGTTTTATCATTTCTTTGTTTTAGTGTACACACACACACACACACACACACACACATACACACATAAATACCATATAGTCCTTCCAGATTTAGCAAAATGATTACCTGTTAAGAAAATATTTTGGATACAAGTTAATCAGGACATCTGTTGATCTCCAAATTATTCTAAAAGTTGATATCAGTTTCCATGTCTTAGAATCACTTTATTTCTGTGCTTCTGTTATCACCTTTGTGTTGTCTAGAAGCACTATCCTGAGTTACAAAGCTACCAATGTGATAGTGAATGAACTTTGGAAATCTAAAATGTTCCCAGTTTTGGTTCCTCTAATTAGGTTTTAGAAAGTTTTTAATTAGTTTAAATATTATTAACATCTTAAAGTCATCTCAATTTTGCTACTTCTTTGATAGTATTTTTTTTAAAGTATCAAACTCGATTTTAAAAGATGTTCTTTATTTTGCTTTCAAGGCATGACTACATAGTGCCAGATATTTATTTTTGCAAATAAAAGCAACCACTAGATGAAACATCCCATTTATTGTGAGGAGGGGAATAATTCTCAGTAGTGCTCAAAATTTGCTCCTGGTTTTGTGCAGTGGGATTATTTATGGTGGGGGCTCCGGGGACAATATATTGTGTCTCTTGGAGACTGAATCAGCATAGGCTGCATGCAAGGCAAGATCCTTATCTGCAGCACTATTTTTCTGGTCAAGCCCAATATTTGGGGAATTGTTTTCTGTGTCTCTAAATGTACTTTGGGGATTAAACTTAGACATAGATAACATTTAATCAAATCTTCAGTAATTCTGGGGGATGGAATTACCTCTGCAATGCAGAGCAGCATAATTTATTTCCAATAAATAAACTGACAATGGCACCCACAGAAACTCCCACTTTCGCAAGGCAAAGCCTTTGTGAACTTTAGAAAATGATCAATGACTGCTCATGTAGAACCCAACAATAGCAATATTCTAGTGACAGGGAAATTGAAATCAATAAAGAAAAGAGATTTCAGCCAAGGCATCAAAGTTGTTTTATGGGGCAGTGAGAATGGAGAAATAGAACAGGTGGAAAGAGTCTTAAAGACATTCCTTTGAAAGCCGTCTTCAATGAAGCCTCTTGAATGTAAGATAAGTTGATGTTCCTCTTTTCAAATTAGATGGAAATTAGAAAGTGTGAATAAAATATTACAACTGTGCTCAGGTGAAGCATTTTCCTAATTAGTAAGTTAATCCATGTCTACCTGGTTCATCCTTAATGAAAAAAAAATAGCATTGCTTTATTGTTCAGGCTCCTGTGGAGTTTTAAGAACAACAAAGTTATTTGCACATTCTTTTCCTCCCTCCTTTTTATGCCAGTGAGCAATTGAGCCCAATCATTGTGTTTCTTTCAATGCTGAAGAGACTGGCAGCTCTTGCTTGAGCCTGTCTGATTTATTCCATGTTCTTTCGTCCCACAGCAACTAAATTCTAGTTAAATTTATTTTTGAACAAAGGTAGTCAGTCTCTGAGAAACTCTCTTTTAAATGAATGACAGCAGACAGTTCCAAGACCATTCATTTGCTTATATCTATTTGCTGTATCTAGACAGCTATTATCATGCATGTGGTACTTTGGAACAATTTTACCCAGTCTGCTGTCAGTAGCAACCAGCTGAAGAAGCCTTCTCTAACTGGACTTGTGCTTGGCATCTTCAATCAGAGCAGAAAGTTTCTGAATTGCTTTGGTATTTGCACAAGTTCATGCTGGGAGATGAGTTGGGAAAAAGCATCTTTTTTTGCAAATAATTCATTAGTTAAAAGTGCTTTATTTGTATAGGTTGTGTTTACCAGCAACATCTCATTAACTATATTTGCAGAAATGTTAATTATTTCTCTCTAAAATTTAGTTACCAGAAGAAACATACTGCTCAGATGCAGAACCTAAGAAAGTAAGGGACAGGAAAGAGAAATACCAGAAAATATTTATCAATTAAAGACATGTATCAGCAATAGAATTCAAGGAGATTATATGAGGAAGTACATATCTCATACATAAGTTATATTAGAGTTAATGAAATCCCAGCCATATAAATATGTCCTGGAAAAATAGGGTTGACATTTTGGTAACCTAAGGAATGATTTTTTTGTTTCTGTTTGCCTGCTTGTTTGTTGTTGGTATTTAATTTATATGTACTTTTTCATTAAATTTAATCTAGACAAGGTACTCTAGTCTTGCAATTTCTACTTTATAGAAGACAAAATTGAGGGTCAGTGGGGTTTAAGGACATGTCAAAAGCTATATGGTGAATTACATGCTCACTAGTTAGATGATTCCAAACTACACCCACTTTGTCTTTCTTTTTGTCCATGCCAAGTTTACTTTTGCTTTATACAGACTTTGCTAATTGTGCTAGAAGTGACCTTAAGGGCTGCCCCATATCCTGTTCTTTCAAAGGATACTTGTGATTATTATTTCTTTTGTGTAAATTCTTTCTCATCTGTGGTATACTGTAATTTGTTTATATTCATATGAAAGAAAGGATTAGCACTTTTCAACAGAAATATGTGTTGTGGAATTTGTTTCATGCCTACAATTGTTTGTATTATCTTATGCTTAAAACAGTTAGCTCTTAAAATGGAAGAAGTATTGAAATGTAAGTTACATATTTAGAAAATTTTGAATTCTGGTCACTTTCATGACAATATTTCAGAAGGATTTTTTATTGAATTATTGAAACAGCTTGGAGACACTAATAATTTCCTGAACAATGAGAGACAAGGTTCTAAGATGAGACGTTTTTGTTTCACAGTCACATAGTTGATTAGGGGTGGAGTGGTGTAAAGTTTAATTCCTGTTCTGCCTGACTTCAAAACTTGTTTTCATACTCATATCCACCCAAAAACCTGCTACTATGAGAGAGAATGCTATTAGAGGTGGCTTTGAAAAATATTATATGGAAAGGATGAGTTTGAGCTTGAGGGCAGAGTATGAAAGTACCCTACATGAGCTGAAAAAATCAGACAGGCAAACTAGTGCATATACAAGATGTGATTAGTTTGTCCTTTTTAGTTCCCTTGCTATCTTCAAAAAAGAATGAATCCATTTCCTGCTATCACAACAACTAACTAGACACTAAGCAAGGTGATTTCTTGTAGGAGAAATGCACACAAAGGACACATGGATATCTAAGACAATGAACTCAAAAATACACTAGTAAAGTACAAATGCCTAAAAACATGCCTCCTAGTGGCAGACTGTGTGGAGTTTTTGAGTCTGTAAAAACTCAAGCAGTTATATCTGGGAGAATTTGAAATTTAATTATAGCACAAAAAGCAATGAAACCTTGCATTCAATTGAAAATGTTCCACCAGTGTAAGAAAAAAAAAATGACCCAAATGTCAACATAGAATCTGCACTATTTAAGCTTTCCTATTTGACAAAGTGTGTGTGACTTCTTATCAACAAGCTTCCTTGAAAAAGCCAGTGTACCGTGGGCCTATTTTACAATTATGCATCTTCACTGAATAATCATCCTGTCCCAAATAAGATTGAAGTTGGCATCTCATTTGCTGCTGAAGCCACCAAAGATCTGTAAATCATCTTAACCACTGCTGGACTCCAGTGAGAGGGTGTGGGAAAGGAAGGCTACTTGCCCCTGGCACTAAATTGTGCTCTGTTCCTTCACTGTTGCTATTTATGGCCAGCAGAGTGCTTACAAGTATTCTCCCAATTTGCTCATTAGTTCCTAACAAATCTTTTCGACTCGTTTTTGTTCTGTCATGAACAGACTGTGTCTCTTATGCTTGGAATTGATTCATTAATACAATTATGTTGAGGTCACAGATCCATCCTCATAACTGGGATGCAGGGAAATGCCCACAATTAGAGGATATAAAAATCACATTAATCAAAAGAAGTGCCCTGGCAGTGAACAGAACTGTTGTCTGCCCTCTCCTTGGTGTTTCCTAATGAGGCTACAGACTCAGAGACCAGCTCTTCACGGACATGCAAGGAAAAGGGTCACAGAGATTTCTGACTTCATCTCAAAGGCTGAAAGTGGTTTAGATCAAATTAGTTAGATGTGAAAGATCACAGGAGTTATTTTATTTTAAAGGTTAACAGGAGAGCATATTATTTTTGTTTCTCATAAAATTTGATTACAGTCTAGAATAAAGAATGTTAATGAAGTGGACACCTGTCTAAGCTTTTGGTTTGTTTGTGAAGTATACTCTTCTAAATGGTAAAGAAAATGTATTGTGTTTTCTACAAGTCCTAGAAGGCCTTCCTGTTTTATTTAATTGCAGCATTTAAATGTAGATGCAAGCATTGAACGGAATGTTACTTGTCTTCATTTTAGACACGAGTATGGTACTCTGTTAGTTCTATTGGAGGACTTAGGTGAGCTTGAAATGAGAAGGAATTCTCTGATTCAGGGGACTCTTCCAAATCAAAGAAGCAAAGAAAAAGGGACAGTAGGTAAAAACGAGGATAATAAAGTCAGGCAGATAAATGTGACCTTAAATAGGTATTTAATCAGATTGAATCATGTTTAATCATGCGTTGTAAACATTTGCCGACATGTTAGTTTATTGGCATATCACCGTAGGGATGAAGGAAGGGAGAACATTCCAATTTAGAAGCATTGGTAGCTTTTCTTTTGGGACCCAGAGCATTTCCCATAATGATGGTTTAATACAATCTTGGTCAATTACCTTGCTGTGAGAGCTATGGATGTGTGCCACCTTGCTGGAAATGTTAAAATCCCATTAAACTTCAGTTATTAGTAGCAGAAGAAAAAAATACCCTGAATTATTCAATTAAGACACAGTGACCAGATGTCTGTGGCACTGAATTAGTTTTTCTGCTATGGCCGAGAAATACTGATTTTGTAATTAGCTAACAGCCTATTTTTCTCCCTATCCACTATTATTATTAGCTTTCCCAGCCACCCTGATTGCCAAATTTTTCAGAGATTTAGTCAATTACCAAACATATTAGGTAGGTTATTCTGTATAAAAATGTAATGCTACCTGCTGAAAGAAATTGTGTCTGAAACTGAGTATCTCCTTTAATCCGTGGCCCTTTTCTTTTTTCTTTTATTTTTTTGTTTTGTTTTGTTTTGTTTTAGTTTTAGTTTTTCTAGTAATGTAAGCCATTGGCCAAGTTTCAGATATGGCCTCCTGCAATGAGGGAATTCAATGAAACATTCTGACTTGTGTGCAGGGCATATTTGTGCATAGCTTACTAGCAAGTTCTGTAAAACAATTATGGATATTTTCATCATTTTGCAAAATATGCTACAGCTGCATTTTTTTTGAATGACAAAGGGAGAAGATTACTTCCAAAAGAACATTCCAAAGAGTTCTTTGTGGTTCAACTTTACTTACATTCAGTTGATGTATATAATTAAAAGCACCTGTTGTTTTTCTCCATTCAATAAATTGAAGGCAGGGTAATACATTATATCTAGTAATGATATAAAAATTGGGGAAGTGGCCCTGTAGATACCAGAAAAAAAACACATCAAAGAAAGGAAAAACATACAAATACAAATCATGCTTCTGCAAATAATAATCAATTTTTCCTTTAATAGTTTCATATTGAATCACTTATCTTTGAGTGTGTCTGTGTGCCCCTTATCTATTAATGTTAGATGATATCTAGCTTGATTTTTGTTGTGTTGGGCACTTTATGGGGTTAAGATAAATGCATATCTGGTTAGCCATTAGTTGACAGTTAATAAATATTGCATTGATACTAGAGCAATCTTATTTTATAAACTCAAGAAAATCTCCATATCAGTTTGTGTTATTATGAAAATAAGATGCATAAAAGCCATTACAAAAGGTGAAATGATTCTGGTTAGTCTTCAGTTGATACCATCATAAAAATTTGTGATAAAATTGTTTCAATATGAAAGGTACCACATATTCTCTAATCTTTACACATTAATGATCAAACCAATTTGGAAAAATTTCAATGTCTTTCTAGAAGATACAAAAGAGGCAGTTTGTCTCAAGACAGATGAGATAAATGGCTATTTATAAGAGTTTACCTTTTATTATTGGTTTGGTTTTTGGGTCACACCCAACGTTGCTCAGTGCTTAGTCCTGTTTCTATGCTCATGGATTACTCCTAATTGTGGTTCAAAAGACCAGATGAGGTACCAGGGATTGAAACCAAGTTGGCATTGTGCAAGGCAAATACCCTATACTATTGCTCTGGTCCAGGAGATTTCACCTCTTACAGTTGCATTTTATTGACCAAAAGGCTGACAGATACCTTAATTAGGTTGCCTATAATGGGAGAATTAAAAAAAGCACAGGATATTCCTATATATTCTGTCTCTATATGTACTATGTTGAATGTTTAGTTTTCCTCCAATTGAAAATATAGGGGTAGGTAATTCTAGCATAATTTCTCAAATTGATGGTTTACTCACTGCCCTGCCATAATATTCCTCTTTTTATTTGCACCTCCTATCCTTAATAACCACACTAATGCTGAGATACAAATTGCTTCTCAGTTCCAAGGAAAATGGATAAGGAATATTTGTCTTTCTTTTCATTTTCTGTGGTCAGTTATGGCACTCTGAACTAGTTAAATAGTTACCAGTTTGGGCAAGTAATTAAAATTTGAAATCTAATCAGCCTTAAATTTGCTGTATATCATTATTTGAAAGGTTTTCCATTACTCACTGAGCCTACCATTATAACATTCAACACAAACTTTTAGAGGGAATGAAATTTAAATAGGTTTAATTTTCCCCACTGTGTGCATGGCTAAAATTGAGAGCTTTCCTTTGGGAACAAGCAATGCATAAGGATGTCTGCTGTGTACATCTCTTTTAAAGGGGACTCAACAAATATAATAACCTCCAAAGATTTCCTAAAGCACCTAAGATAGGTTTTATATACTTCATCACTTAATTCTATTACATTAATACACAGCTTTCAGCATTGTCTCCATTTTACAGATGGAGAAGCTCAAGTTTAAAAATGGTTAGGTCTGACCTCACTAGCCTAGAAAGTACACAGTACACACTTATACATTTTTACCGTCTACAGGGATCCCAGATTTTTACCCTAAGTAGTATTTTATATGTCAAAGAATATGCTAATAAAATTAAACATTTTAAAATCATTCACTGATAATATACTACTCTACTAAGGTTCTAGTATTTAATCTTGACATGACAATTAAATATATGGTTTTTATTGAATGGCTCATGTGCTAGATTATGGGTCAATGAAAGGGTAAAGAAAATGAGTTCAGAAAGTTTTGTATTCCCTAGTGCAGATATTTTGCCTTGTGAGTTTTCCATCTATTCACTTCAAGTTCCTCTAGTTCAACCATTTTTCCATAACTAACATTCAAATACTTTCAGACCATTTTTATTTCCGTTTTGCTGTTTGTTGTACCGTAATCAACCATATTGTTTGATTCCATATACACATTATTTCATCCAATCTAACCATTCAGCATCATTTTTTGAGTAAAATTGTGAAACAAAAAACAATTATTTCATTTTATTGGGGAAAGGAAGTTTCATTTTTAAACGGTTCCATGTACTCATTGACAAATTGGGAATTGCTTTGTCGTATTTGGGTCTCATTTGTTTGCTTGTTTTTATATTTTGGGGGGAACTTGCCAATACCTAGTAAGTTTGAGAAGCTAAAAAAAAGTTAAAGAGAGAGAAATTATAGTTGGAAGAGAATATACTTCATTCCCTTTCAAGTAAGCAAAGCTATCCTTGGAAAAAGCTGTAGAACTGAACAGAAGGGACTTGTCAAAATGACTGATGTTGTTTGTGCACCTCTAACAATGTCTACAATGACATCAACAGCATTGAGGATTTACTTATCATTATTGTAACTTGAGTTTTCTTTCCTGCCTGCTCCTCTTTATACCCAATTCATAGCTTATCTCCAGCTGCAAATTCAGACTATAAGACAAGTGCTAAATTGGTGACATTCCACTGTGGAACACAATTTCATTCTTTTTTTCCCAGCTTATAAAAAAGATGATAGACATCTTTTAATGACACTGAGATTTTTCTGAAGTTGCCATCTTACTACAGTGATTGAAAATTCACCTACACATTATTTTATTCAACAGAAATAGCTTCTCTAGCTATTCATTTATGAATCATTTAAAATTAAGCTCTTAAATTCTTTTCTTCTTTAGTTCTATACACACACACATACACATACCAGTCCCATGCCCTATTTCTATCTATAAGTAAGTAGCTTCTTAGTTTTTTTTTTTTTCTATCTATAAGTAAGTAGCATTCCAGGTTTATTGATCACAGAAGAACTCTGACATTAGAGCAGAACTCCTGCTACTTTTTGCTCAGCAGTTCTCTTTCTCAATGGAAAATAAAATAAAAGAAATGGAAAACAGACATCTGATGGTTTCACCTAAAGGTAAAAAAAGAATACATGGAAGAAGTGTTAGGGTTGACTAAGGTTAGAAGAAGCAGGCACTTGTTTGTATTGAGTTTAGGAGTGAGAAGAAAGAAATCCAAATATGAATGTAATTTGAAAAGGTATATTTCTTTATGAGGTGGCTTTGTTGCCCTGTAGAATAAGACCATCGTTCTCCATAGCAATTATGCCATAACACTCAAGTGCATGTCCACATTCAAGACTAGTCTAGTGGACAAGACTAGTGGCTCCACCTCTCCTATTAGGGCTTCTATACTCAATGGCTAATTCCTGGATATAGAAGTGTTGACTGTGTTCCATTTCTCCAGGTAATACTTGGGCATTTTCTGTTGTAAAATAACCAAGAAAATCTATGTACTCAAATCACCATTGTACTTTTCTTTTTATAGCCAATATATTTATATGTGTGAGGGTGCATATAAAAGAAAGAAATGGGCTTTTAATTTATTTGAGGGTGGCTGGGCCATATCTGAGGTACTCAAGACTTACTTTTGGTGCTCTATTCAGAAATCATACCTGGTGCTGCTTGGGAATCATGTGCAGTGTCTGGATTGAACCATGTCAGCTATTTTCAAAAGAAGCATCTTAACCTTGCACTACTTCTCCAACTACAAGATAAAATATTCAATATTTTTTTTGGTTTATTTAAAACTATTTTCTGAGAGGCCGGAGAAGTGGTGCAGTGGTAGGGCATTTGCCTTGCACACAGCTGACCTATGATAGATCATAGTTTGATTCCCCCGGCGTCCCATATGTTCCCCAAGCCAGGAGTGATTTCTGAGTGCATAGCCAGGAGTAACTCCTGAGCATCAACAGGTGTGGCCCCCCAAAAATAAGACAACAACAAAAAATAAAACTATTTTTTGAAAATTTTGACTTTTCGTTAAATGATATTTCTTGGACAGCTGACAAGAGTATCCTATGACTAGAGAGAAAAATGGTCTTTTGCAATGTGATCAAAGTACAGTTTAGCCATTTATTAATTATGTTCTGCTTTGGTCTTAATGCTGTGGTAACAGAATTCATATTGGCTTCTCAATTGTGTTTAAACAAATGAAAAGCACAAAGAGACCATCCCACACTTAATCATTCTTTGAATTTTGAGTAATATCTAATTCTTGGAGGGAAAATAGAATGAATGGTCACTTTGGTCATTTAATTTTTTATTTTGACCATTTATTTTATTTTTTACTATCTATGTGTTTTATAAATCTTCTCAATATTCCACACCTTTCTATTTAAAAATAGCTCCAAAGAGAGAGTTAAAGCCATTAAGTTTTATTGAGATTTTCTACTAGTTGCAAGACACACTGATGAAACATTGCATTGTCATCGTACAGTGATTCTGAAAAATAGGTGTATTGTTCTTGGTGTTAAGAGGAAATTGAAGCACAAAGAAATTAAGTAAGCAACCTGTATGCAATTATACACATTATGGTAAATGGTGCATTTAATTTTAAATTTATGTATCCCTAAGATGTATGTTACTTTCAATATGTCTCCTTCCCTCCAAACTTAAACTTCAAAGGGGTAAATACTTCGCTATTTATCTTCTTTTCTCGTTTCACACCCAAGACAACGCTCTCTTTCCTTCAGCTGCTGTTTCTCCACAGAAAGAATGCTCGCTGCCTTTTGCACTTGAGACTTGAAATATGGAACTAGGATTTTCTCATTGTGGTCTTCCCTACGAGGGACATCATATAAGAAGGGATGTTCTATGGAAATTAAATGGGTTTTCTGAACGTGGTTAGCCAGCTTTCCGCATTTTCAGTTGTAGCAATTTGGTGCCAGTGATGCATGGCTGGTTTAAGCAATCGTGCTCTGCCTCTCAAGTTAGTCATCTCTGGTTTCAAGGAAGGAATCCTCCCTTAGAGAAATAACAGGTGGGAGTTATGTATTAGGTTATCTTGTGCATTATGAGATTGCTTACTGCTGTGAATTTGCTGGGTCTTTGCTTTATCCGTATTTCAAGTGACCCATGTTATAAGTCTTTGGTCTCTTTCTATAAACTAATAAGTATCACTGTTACAATTTTCTTGGTATGAATCTTTTCTTATTTTGAATCTGCCAGTCTCAATCAGACTCACCATCGACAATAGGATAGTATAGTAATATGTAATCATCTTTTCTAGGCACTTGGCAACAGTCAGGTAACCTTCTTTTTCTTTTTCTAGTTTGATTTGTATGTGCTTATTCATTCAACAATACAAATTAAGTGCTTGGAGTGTGTGTCACAATCTAAAGGACATGCTATGACTTAATAAGTTATATATGATGATGCAGGTAAGTTACATCAAAGAATAACTTCTAATTATTTATGACAATAGATACGTTTTCTTGCAAATATGTCAATTAATAGCAATTATAATATAGAAAGTTCTGAGGAAAAATGGCTAGATCAAAATTTTGAGAATTTTTCTAGGCAATGTTTTGTACACTAAAAATCCAGATTAAAAAATAATGTGAGAGACAATAAAAGGTTCTTTCTACTAAGGAAATAGTATGTTGGGTCAGTGGTTATGGTCAGTTTTTTTTATAACTTAACAATTTTATTTATTTTAACTCTTTGAGTATTTTTATTCTCACCACTGAATTTTCTAGGTAATCAAAGTATATTTAATCTGGCATGAAATTATTTTACATTTGTGTTACAAATCTAATTGATTAATTCTCAGTAAATATAAATTCCACAGTTTACCTATGGAGAATAACAATTTTATAGTTATACCAACTAGCTTTATAATAACTAAGATACTATGATCAACTAGAAGAATTTAGTAGTAACTCTACTTTTAATTAGTAATAGAAAAAATATATATTTGTTTCTTTGTTTTGGGTCTTACCCAAAAACAGTACTCAGGGTTACTCGCTCTTCATTCAGAAATCACTCCTGGCAGGCTCAGGGGACCATACGGGTTGCTGGGGATCGAATCTGGGTCCATCCCGAGGTCGCCTCATGCAAGCAAGGCAAATACTTTACTGCTCTGCTATTGCTTTGGCCTCAGTAATAAAAATATTTTAAGAGGCTTTCTAGAATTAAAGAAAATATTTTGGCCATTGATTTATTTGGAGTCCTTAATTTGATTGCCCAATATCACAAATTAGGCACAATGGTTTCTATCTTACTAATAAAACAATTGTAAAGAGTATAAAAACATTAAGATGTATCTGAGTCCAAAACACATTTCTTTAAGGATTAAGTTGGCTACCTTCTATTTACTCTTGAAATACAAACTTATTTAACCTGCAATGATTTTTTCTTATATTTTAGTAAAGTAAAACAGTTTTTTTTTTTAATGAAATTTAGAGATGAATGGGGAGAGTAAAACAGATACATGCTCAAGAGAGAACAGGACCTTCTCCAAATGGCATGGGAGGTGTCCTAATATTTAAACACAAATAGTTGTGTTTAAATCCTTGTTGTGTTTTAACCCTTGCTGTATTTGGGTTCAATATAATTATTTTTTATTGATCTCTAAATCCGTTCTACTACTTTGACAGAACTATGAAACTTTCTCAAAATCTGATAGACCTTTCATATTTTTAGTTCTCTTTTTACTTTCTGCATCAGCTGATTAGACTCTGATGGCTATTTTATCTTACTGGCCTTTTGTTACATTTCATTAGGGTATGACACCAGAGTAGCTTAACTGATGTTGGCATGACACACAACAACAAATAATCCAAAATCTAAAACAGGAGGGCTGGTGAGATAGTACAGGAAGTAATGTATGTGTCTTGCAAGTAATTGACCCTGATTTGTATTCCTGTCATTGTATCTAGTCCCATTGTCAAAGGTTATACCAGAGGACAGAGCCAGAAAAAATATCTATGCATCACTGGGTGTGGAATAAATAGAAAAAATAAAATAAAGAAAAGTAAAATGGGATAGGATTGTTTCTTATTTATGCTAAACAGAATTTGGGTACTCTGCTTTGCACAGAATCCAATCACTGAATAGTCTCTTATTTATCTCTTTGCTGTCATTAAGGCTAAGAAGAAAGCTATATTGAATTATAATTAAATATACTGATCAGCATATTACACCTGTCACTCCTTGTCATTGGCTATTGTTAATTTTTAATCACATGTACCTGTGTCCAAAAATAGAGGAAAATTCAAGATTGTATTAAGTACATAGTTATGTTGACAGGAATAAAATATACTTAATATTGCAAATATTCTCAAAAATTAAAAAATAAAAGATAACAAGGGCATAAAATATGTATAGGTTTTATTTACCCAACTATACATTATTGTCATTCATTGAACTGCTTATACTTTTATATTAAATAACATCAGTCCCTCACAACTTTATAAAGAAGATAATGGTAATATTTTTAAATAAAAAAGTTAATATAAAGTAATAATTAAGTGAAGGAAAATATTAAACCAAAGAATAACTGTGTAATGAGAATATATCATTGTTAAGGTTCTAAGGTGGGTTATTTCTCAAATTAACTACAAACTTTTTTAGAAGCTAAACCCCAGATTAAATAAATGTACATAAATGAGATTTTTTTTACTGTAAAACATTGTAAAAGAGATATATCAAGCATTTAAAAATATTACAGTTAAGGGGCCAGAGTGGTAGTAGAGTGGCAGGCAGTTTGCCTTGCATACCGCTGACTCAGAATGGATGCTGGTTCCATTCCTAGCAATCCCATATGTTCCCCTAAGCCAGGAGTGATTTCTGAGCACAGAGGCAGAAGTAACCCCTGAGTGCCACCAGATATGGCCCAATACAAACAAAAAAATATTAAAGTTAAATTTATGTGTTATAATTACTTTTACTTATAACTATTTTAATTACTATTTTGATCACTATTACCTTGTATTGACACAAATATGTTCAAGACCCCCATATTATACCCCTGTGTTGTCTCCAGTCCACCTACTTCATAGCTTTTAGGAAAAACTGGAGGAAGGAAAAAATGACTCTTCAAAAATCACCTACTTTAAGATATAAGCTGTTACTTATGACTTTTTTCAATATTTAAATAAATGATCTGGGAAAAAATGTCAATTTTGGTGCTAAATAAATGTAGATGGAATAGGAGATTTTCATGTCTTGTTTGATCAAAGTAGTACTTAATGCTCATTTATCTATTATAGATAGTCTACAAACACTTATTGAGTTTACTGTATGTAGTCAATGTACTAGATTTAAGAAATACTTAGAATAGATGCTCTGTATTGCTGAATCAATTGATTTATTGCTTGATTACAATTTGGTGAAAAGCTTTCTCTCATCAAATCTGCTATGATAGTTGAGTTTGTCTAGCTTAAAAATTGCTTAAAAATGAAAGTAATTTTTTTTTAATTTGTGTTTTTTCAATGAGCACAGCAACAGAAAAGACTATTTGGTGAGAGATGCTAATTTCTCATTTTCAGCAGCCAATTTCAAAGGCACAGCTACCCATCTCTTGCGTTGTTTACCAATGGGGTTCAATAGAGTTCATTTATTTTGTTCCTATATTATTTATAACCTTCTGAAAATTATTTATAACCTTCTCTTTCCTCTTTATTCCATTTTTATTTGTTGCTTTAGCCAAAAAAAAAACTGAACTCCATTCCTTGCTGAGTTCTACAATCTCAAATCAACGTCAAAGGTCATTTTCTGTCAAAAAGCTTCCTTGTCTCTACAAATAGTTAATTTCAGTTACTTCAATATTCTCCCTCAGAACTCAACTCCTCCTTTAAGATTACTATGTTAAACATAATGATCAATCCAGAGTGTACTAATTCATGTTACTTAATGCCATGCTACATAATACAGAATATACATATTCATTTATTCAATTCATTAACTAAATATGTTAGTAACTGTTTTGTAATACTTAAAATTAAAAATATATGTTTATTATAAAAAATTAAAATTGCATATGTGCTCTGTACTTCTTTAACTGCTAACACTGACGTGTTTTTAGTGTTGAGATTAATCACGGCATTTTTACTGCTAAATGTGACTCCAGCTCCCTCATTGGAAAGGGGATTTCACAATTGCTGGTTCCTTATATGTTAGTTAACTATTTTTATCTACTCTGCCATTTTTTTTACAACTTAAACACACATGTAGTTCTTGAAAGTGAGAGAGCAGTAATGAGTCCCATGGGTTGAAATAAAGGACTTTTTCACAGGAGAATCAGAGGAAATTAAGTATTTTTACAAAATTCCAATTTATTTTCAAACTTTGAGATTTTTATAGAATTTCTTCTCTGGGGTAAACATTTTTTATTTTAGCTTGTAATATGCACTTTGGGAGTATGTGGCCCCATGTTCTGAATGGGGAGTGGTAGTGCCAGTTTGTGAAGAGCTCCACATTGTAAATCTCTTAGATTTCTCTTTCTCAAGCCTACATTTCAATTTGACATGACACTGAAACCTCTGGCCATACAAGATTGTCTATCTAGAAAGGACATAAGGCAGCAGAAGGAAGATATCCTAGACAAAAACCAATCATTTTTAAGAACATCAGATGCTAGAGCCTCTTCATAACCTCCCTATATAAACTGGCTTATTACCCCGGCATTGTCACTCCCTTTGGGAGGGTGGAAGGTGGCCCTGGCTAGCAGGTTTGGGTGCATGGCTGACCTGTCTTGTTTTGCTTTATTTCAATTGTGTGGTCTCATTTTTTACTCCAGATCCTAACAGGAGCATAATACTGATGGTCTTTTATACTTTCTTCCTCTGAGTTCTTCTTAAAAAATAATAGATCCATCACTCAAATCCTGATTGGACCGTTGATCCTATTCTGTTCATGCAAGTTTAAGATCTCAATATCTATTTAAAAAAAAGCACAGGTCTAAGACATGGAAAATAGCCAAAACAAGACTTTGCAAGTTTATGGACTCAATTTGTAAACTTTTCCTGACACAAATGAAAATGGGACTTTGAAAAAGGGTGGGGTCAAACAAAACATATGAGATACAAATTCAGTGCAAAATAAGATAACCTAGCAAAATTCTATTAAGTAGAATCCAAAAACACAAAAAGCTAAACTGAGAGACATTGAGCAAGACTGATTTCTGATGCATCTGAACATTTTAATAGTTATTAAGTTGCTTCACTTACTGAACTCAGTTACATGAATAATATATTTTCTTTGTTTATACTTGATTTAATTAAAGTTATGTCAATTGTGTTCAAAACAACCCAATTATTACATTATTGATTAAGACAAAAAAACATGTTTGCAATATTTTTTTAAATAGAAAAATGGTTTATCAGTTAGCCTACAATGAAATGATGGCCTGTTTAGATTTTGAGTTTGCTCTCTCCATAATCATGGCTATGACAGTAGCTACAGTTGGTTCAGAATATTTGATCTTTGAGTCAAGTACCAAGTAGCAGAGAGGGGGCATACTACGGCTAATGGATTCTTTGGGATTCCCTTCTCTGCTTCCCACTGAAATATAAAAGCCTGCACAATGCAGATGGCAAATTTCATTAATACAAACAGAAGTCCAGGCAACAGATGCTTTGGGGACTCAGGGGAAAGGAAATCTCTATATTTTTCCAACAGCAACAACTCCGATGACAAATTTCTCCCACTGAGCATATTGAACCGAGAGCAAAGACACATGTAGTTTTCAAGCCTTAGGCATGCAGTGGTATTTAAAAATAAGATGATAAAATCAGTATTTTGGGACAACAAATGCTTATGTGAAGGAAGTAGTGGTGAAAAGGAATGAGCAAGGAAATTAATTCAAGGACTTTAGGATGGCCATGACTGCTAGTATTCTATATCTACCAAAGAGAATATTAAAAACCTTAATTGGGACCACTGGCTTCCACTGTAATGAAAACCAAACCAGGCTAATAATTTATATATTGAGGGTTTGGATGGAATGGATTCATTTCTTGTTTTTAACATTGTTTTATATAATATGCAATGCAGAAATTGCTCATTACATAGCAGACCCAATCACTGCTGGTTAAATTAAGCATAATCAAAATTCCTTGATTTAAATTATTAAATCCTGTGAAAGTATAGTGATTAGAGAATTATGAATATGAACACAGTACTTTATGAACATATTTTTTGAGTTCTTTGTTTCTTTGGGGGGAAATGCCTGGGTAGTATTGTGGAAAAGAGAGAAGTATGAATATAGGCATAATAAAATAGGTAAGATAGGCAGAAAATGATTTTGCACCATTTTTGTGCTATTTTACTGAAGAGCGAAGATTGGTATCAAGCATTTGGAAAAATTTGCAGCAATTTTTGTGACTCCTCAGTATAGTTTCTATAATGCTAGTAAAATAGTGTGAACAATGATCACAGAATCTTACTGTTCACAAAATGTAAAGATTTTACATTACTTTTATTATTATTCTTTGAAATACTTGCCCCTCTAATTGTGTGTGCATTTTTAGCTCTTCAGTTGTTAGAGTAGAAAAGAGATGGGTTAGACTGGAGAAACCCAATTCCTAGCTTTGCATCTAAAAGGGAAATAAGTGCTAAGAATCCTCTGGATTTACCAGACTTTTTCTTTCTTTGTTCTTTTAGTGATGAAGTAAAACACTAATGGAATACCCACTGAGATATAGGAAAGAAATAAATCACTTTTAAAATATCTTACTTGAAGTCTCTTTTCACATGTAACTAAAATTAAAATTAAAAGTGTGAACTAATTGTGTGTCAGTTTAATGTTGTTAACTACTGTAAACCAAGTCTACTTGGGCTTGCCTGTTCCCACCACCTGTATCAAAGTCCTAACATGTTATGATTTCCTTTGTATCCCTCAAACTCAGAATTATTCTCAAAATATACACAGTGTTTTTTATAAAGGGGCCACAAGATTTTCTCCAAAAGTCTCTCAGGATTTTTCTTTTTTACATACTTTATAGTCAGAGTGTTTAAATATTTTATAAAATGATGAAGACTCAATAATAACCAGTGACTTAAATGCAATGACTAGGTTTAACCATTCATTCATTAGTAACTTATTGGGATGATGTGCATTTAATGTTACATATAATGGTAGCCTTAGGAGAAAATGGGAACTAAGGTAAAAGTATAAATTCTTCGATATAAATACGTGTCAGTAACCTAAACAATGAGCTTCTATATGACCCAGAAATTCCACTTTTGATATTGGCACTAAGGCCTCAAAACACAATTTTGAATATACCTTGTATGCCTATGCTCATTGCAATACTATTCATAATAGTCAAGATCTGGAAATAATCCAGGTGCCTAAGAAAAGATGACTGGATAAAGAAAGTGTGGCATAGCTACATAATGGTATGCTAATCAGCCATACTAAAGATGAGTCATGCAATTTGGTCTTAACGTGGATGGAACAAGGATATCATGTCTAATGTAATCTGCCAATAGAAAAATGCAGACACAGAATCATCTCTCTGTTATGTGAGATGTGCTCTGTTACACAAGAGCATAAGAGCATAAGAAGGAAGCAAAAAATGGCTAGTGGCAAACAACACTACAGTTTTAGAGTCTGTCTACAGAATGGAATTGGCAGGAAATTGGAGAGTAGGAAGAATCCTTGGCACATTGTAGAGGGAAGAGGGCACTCTGGTGATGTTTGTGGCATTGGAAAATTGTATACATGAATAGAACAGCATTGTGAATCCTGTTACCATATTAAGGGCATGATTGTGGGAGATAGAAATAAAGTTTCTTAAGAAAGAAATTTGAGAGGCCAAATAGTACAGAGTTAAGAAGTTTGCCTTGCTTATGGCCATTCCAGTTCTATCCCTGACACTATTTCAGGCTTTCTGAGCACAGAGAAAATACTGAGTACCATCACTATGTCCCAAACCACCCCTACAAAACTTTTTATGACACATAGACTCTCTCTTTCTCTCTCTCTCTCTCTCTCTCTCTCTCTCTCTCTCTCTCTCTCTCTCTCTCTCTCTTCTCTCTCTCTCTCTCTCTCTTTTTCTCTCTCTCTCTTGTGGGCATCTAAATAAGAGCTTCACATACTTGAGATATATAGCCATATTCCTGCCACTGGGACATAGTCTTTTAAGACCTAGATAAACAAAGCTTCGTCTCTAGTTCAGTGCATTTTGGAAGTACACTGTTCCAAAGCAAGAAAAATGATAACAGGTAGAGGTTATTATAAATCAAGAATTATGTATTCAATAAACTAAAGTGAGAAGGCAGGTTATACATGCATAGAAATTGCATCAGTTGAGAACTGATAGTGCATGAAGAAATTTGAAATTAACTGAAGATTGTCAGGCTTAATAATATTCAAATTATTTTACTTTAAAGAACACTGCATCAATTTTGCCAGGTAAAAACACACACATATTCATAAACATTTGGTTCATGGAAGGCTTGTTTTCTTCTAAAAACATTTTATAAAACATTCTTGTTTTTCGTTACTGATTCTCATTCAAAAATATCTGTGCATTGTTTCTCATCAGAAATAATTATTTTCATAAGGAATGGTGTTTTGGATGTTAATTTAAAAATTGCCAGATAAATTTTAATATGTGGATATTGCCTTCTTCTTTCTTCTGAATTCTCTGTAAGAGTTAGCCTAAAAGTAATATCAAGAAAGAGTAAGTGGAATCCAGTCCACTAAGCATTGAAGTCATAGGTGAGACCTAGAGCTCTCTTTTCTGAATATTGTTCAGTTTGAATACTTAAAGATGATAACTGTTCCCTACCAGTTAGGAAGATGTTAGCCAATTCAATAAAAGTTTGGCTTTCAATATCATTTTTTGTTTGTTTAAATTTTCACTACATGCTATCATCTCTAGTGTCACGAGCAAAGCTAACTTTGATTCCATTTTAATTATTTACCTCTTGTTGCAAAATGTGCTTATGTGTAACATTTATATTTGAGACTATTTGAGGTACAATACACAAAAATGTTTCTTAATAAACTCATATCCTCAACATCCTCCTTGCTGGAAGAAAGTTTTACATTACTTGGTAGTGAAGTTTCTGTCTCTTGCTAAATCTGTAACTGCTCAAGAGACAAAGATATTTCTTTACGCAAATGCTAGAGAGTTGACAATTGTTGTGAGTGAAACAACATAAAATAAACACATTAATTAAAATAAAGTCTTTCAATTTTCCTTATGACCCTTATGTTCTAAGGAAAACAGAGCAGAGACCATGTTTATTTCATTCATTATACCTACAATTACATTCACAGTGCCTACAGTAAAAAGTTTGAATTCGGGGCCGGAGTAGTGGTGCAAGCCATAAAGCGTCTGCTTTGCATGCACTAGCCTAGGACGAACTGCAGTTTGATACCATGGCATCCCATATGGTCCCCCAAGCCAGGAGCGATTTCTAATCGCATAGCCAGGAGTAACCCCTCAGCGTCACGGTGTGTGGCCCAAAAATAAAAAAAAATTGAATTCTAGTTCTATCTCTGGCTTTAGTGATTTATGTTTTATTTGTGTATATGTATATATGTATGTGTCTTATTTTAAAATAAGAATTGTAATCCATAGCTATTACATATTTATATAATTAATCCAAAAATAATATAAATGGATTACATTTAAAAATACCTGTAGTCACTCTTAAAAATGGATCTAATTGCTGTATGAGACAGGATTATCTACTTTAAAATTTTATTGAAGTACCATAATTTACAAATTTGTTCATAGTACAGGTGTTTCAGATACGCAACCTGTCCACACGAATCCCACCAACATTGTAACCCTTCCTTCACATATTCCTTAGTTTCTACTCCATTCCCCATCCCAAGCCTACCTCCCATGCAGGAACAAAATAATTTACTTTCTCATGCTTCCTACAATACACACTAAAACATAAAATTACTCTTAGGTCTTAGGCTAGTAATCCTCTTTGAGGTGTGGATCACATGTTGGCTCTTGAGAATGGATTAGGTTTAAAGGACTTATTTCACATATAGGGAAAAGTTATTCCAAATATGCTGGAAATTATAACACAAGCATTATATTCCCTCATTTCTTGTAAATGGAGATGTAGATAAGAACATATTGTTGCTCTCATAGAACTCAAAGAGAGAATAATACATTTCCTAATTGGAAATAGCTCTCTGCCATGTGATTTACACTCAGGTGACAGGTCTTTCATCTTTATAACAAGTAAAGATCACCTAACTATCATGCAGGTGAAAAAGCCCAAAATACAATATTGATCCTAGACCTTAGGGACAGTTCACCAGTCTGCATTAGAAAAACTAAACAGTTTTTTAGTATGGCAAGCAGTTTGTGAAAAAACAATGGTTGTTTCTCGGCCTTTTATTATCTGTTGAGTGGCATTCTCAATGTTCAGGAAAAAGGCCACAGGATTAAGAGCTGGGAAGGATTGACTTGAGAGGAAAGAACTAAATATGAATGAGTTGGCAAAGAAGAGTCTAATGAGAAACATCATAACCCCCTGCCAATAGTAGTTCAGCTTAAAATAAAGAGCAACTTGAATGGTAAATCAGAGAAAAACAGATAGTACTTAAAAATTGACCACTCAGGGGCTGGCAAGGTGGCGCTAGGGGTAAGGTGTCTGCCTTGTAAGCGCTAGCCAAGGAAGGACCACTGTTCGATTCCCTGGTATCCTATATGGTCCCCCCAAGCCAGGGGCAATTTCTGAGCACTTAGCCAGGATTAACCCCTGAGCATCAAACGGGTGTGGCCAAAAGCCAAAAAAAAAAAAAATTGACCTCCCAGGAGCTTACGTACCAATTGTCATCATACAACTAAGATATATCATGTTTTTTGTACCATAAAATGTATACTCCCAAAAGTACATCTTATGGAGCGAATGCTGCCTGGAGCTAAAGCCTGAGTGCCTGGGGAGAAAGCATCTAAAAACTAATTGTGTCTTATGGTCAGGTGTGTTTTACAGAGAGAAAAATACAGTAGCCTGCATAGCAAATAAATGTTGGGTTTTTTTTTTTTTTTCAAAAGTGAAAAAAGTACTGTTTCTCCCTAGTGTTGTTGGAGATGAAGTTAAAAAAAAAAAAAGAACCTTTAACTGTGTTTGACGGAAAGTCATAAGGTTCGACTTATAAGCAAAAAATATGGAGACCTCAAAACAATCAACATAGAATTCCCTTTCCTTGTTATTTAACCTAAAAACATAAATAACTAGATATATCTATCAAAAATATATATATGCATGCTAATGACCATTGCAATGCTATTCACAATAGGCAAGAACTGGAAAAAACCCAGCTAGATGAATGGATTAAAATGTTTGTGGTTTAAGCACCGAGGGAAGAGTACATGATCATGCAAGGAGTCTATAATCCCATGACAGTATACTTCAGGGATGGAGAAACCCTAGGCCAAGGAAATCCCCTCTATAATATCCCCAATAGTTACTGTGCCTATGCAGGGGGGAAAAAAAGGGCAAAAAAAGCACAAATAGTCATTTTCCACATATATATTTATTTATTGATTGTTTTTTTGATGTCCTTATTTTGGTGTAGATATTGAAGTTGATGTCTCCCCTTTATTTTATATTATTTTATTTTATCTTTCTCTTTCTTTTTGCACTTCGACATGATTTGATTTCTGAACCGAGACTATTGTGCTGTGCTTCTCTTTATTGCTATAGGCCTCACTGAATATTTAATTTGACATTTATTTTTGCATTGTTATGGTATTTCAATTACCTTTTTCATGTCCTCTCTCAAACTGAGGTTGATAGCCACTAGAAGGACTCCACCCATTTTCAGCATATTTTAATTTTTTTTCTTATTCTTTACCCCATTCTATTGCTCAAACAAAACCACATAACTCGATTTACTAGCTTAGCCTCTCAAACAGAGGAAGAAACAAGGGAGGGCACCAGGACCAAACAGATGTATGATCACTGATAGTAAGCTAGACAAAGAGGGGACCACCTACTCTAGCAGCCTGGGGGGTGATGGTGGGGGATATGGGTTGCAAAAAGGGAACAGGGAAAGGAGGAGGACAAATTTGGTGGTGGGTATTTCCCTGATTCAATGTTAATATGTACCTAAAATACTAATGTGAAAGATATGTAAGCCACTATGATCAAAATAAAAAAAAATTTGTGGTCTATATACACAATGAAATATTACTCAGCTACAATTAAAAATGAAATATTTCCTTTTGCTACAACTTTGATGGAATTGGAGGCTGTAAAATTCAGTGAAATAAATTATAAGAATATGGGAAAATTTTAGTTTATATGATTCCTATATGGTTTATAAAGAAACAAAACAAAGTAATAGGCTATTCAAATGAAAATGAAATTGGACTTTGGTTATAATAATTAAGTTAGCAAGTAGGAGGTGAGGAAAGGAGAGACAAAGTAAAATGACAAAAGAATAGTGGTGGAGTGTGTTATATTTGGTGATGGTTGGGCTGAACTATTTTTGTAGTCTCAAACTGTAAAGATTAAGAGTACTATAAGTGTGCTCACTTCGGCAGCACATATACTAAAATTGGAACGATACAGAAAAGATTAGCATGGCCCTTGCACAAGGATGACACGCAAATTCGTGGTGTTCCATATTAAAAAAAAAAAGAGTACTATAAGCCTGTTATCCAAAAACAGCTTTGAAAAATGCAGCCTCTTATGCAAAATTTAACAAATACTCATTGATCTATATACAGAGAATGGGGTATTTGTTTTAATATCATTTTGCAATTTTTAAATGAAATTTAAATTTGTATATGTGTGCCTTGCCAGCCAATGATGACATGCTCAACAGAAATGATTGAATTTAGTTTGTTTCGGCTTTAGGGCTACACTTCACATTGCTCAAGTCTTACTGCTGACTCTAAGATCAGGGATATCTCCTTCCAGAGCTTGAATGACCACATGTAGTGCCTGTTATCAACCCCAGGTCCAGATTGTGAGCAAGATATATGCTCTACTTGCTGTCCTATAGCTCTGCCCTCTAAAGAAAACTTTAATTAACTTCAAAAATTGTCCACAAGGACTTGAGAAATGGTTAGTGGTGCTTTCTATGTATCCTGAAAGCAGATTTAAGTCTGTTTTACAGATGTTCCACCACACACTGCCAGGGATCAATCTTGAGCACAGAAACAGGCATCACTTCGGCACCACTAGATGTGGCCCACCACTGCCTCCTACTTCAATTGCAGACTTAAAGGATACCATACTTAAAAGGAACCATCGAGATTGTGCAACGAAGCCCTTTAGTCTTATAAAATGCAGAGACAATGAGGTGAACAGAAAAGGGAGAGACCTATAGTAGAGAGTGGGTGGGAGGCAATGAGTAGAGAAGTTATAAACATGAAAATAACAGGGCCTCTGTCACTAACATGTTGCCAGTTAGAGAAACAGATGGGAAGGGGCCTGTGATAAGCAACAAAACTTTGCTTTCTTCAAGTTTAGAACTCCTGCCAGCTTTCCCCACTGCCCACTCTCATAATCCTCGAAAGCCCTTACCTCACATTTGAACAAACTACAGAGTGTGAGGAAAGCAAAGTGTCTGCATGGGTATTTGGAAAAATGTCTAATAAATTTGGGAGGGTCTTTATTTTACAACAAGAAATGATAAACCCCAGAATAAATAAATGTTTTATTTAATACATTGAAGAGAAATCAGACCTGAGATGTCTGATTCTAGATATTTTGTTTCTTAAGTACCATTTCTTGTCAGATTTTTAAAAATAAAGTATGCATTTTACCAGTTTTCTGGATTGCCCACTTTTATAAAAGCACAAAAGATTTTATTTTATCCCTTGATTGAAAACTGTATCCTAAAAATAAGGTATACCATACAGTAAGCAACAAAACATACTTCTATTAAAAAAAAAGAAAAATGCACCCTGATCCTGACTACTTTCTGGAATTTAATATTCATCACAAGTGGATACAGCAAAAATAAAATTTATGCTTTTAAAAAATCTTTCTTATGAGAGAGTGTTCTCCTTACAGAGTACTTTTATTTAATTTTAAGATAAAAATACTGATGAAATATAATAAAAAAGAACGTGGAAAACAAGAAAGATTATTTATATGAAATTATGAAGTAGTTTAGAGTCTTATAAGAATGTATTTTTGATTGATTATGTAAAAACTTTAATATCTATTAGTAATAATTCTTGGCGTTGGAGAGACTGCTGAAAGTAGGGATGTGCATCATGTATGATTTATATGAAATCAATCCTCAGTATCTCGTATGGTCTCTGTAATACTGACAGGTGTAATTCCTGAATGCAGAGCTATGTATTAGCACTGAATACTGCTGTATGTGTGGGACAAACATCAGCAAAAAATTATTGATGATATTAATAAATAATTATTGAGGGCATATAGCATGATAAGGTGAAAGCCAAAAATTAATCTATGCCTAGCTCATTAGTCATTTATTAGAAATGGAGCCATTAAATTGAAAATTTTACCAATAGTATATAGGCAAAATAATTTGAACCTAGTACCTGATTTCATAGATAGATTATCACTTGATATATTGACATCTTTTAAAGTAGAATTCTAAACCTTAAAGATCTTATTCCTCTTTCATTTTTGGATTGAAAAAAAGTATATTACTTGCCTCTGTAGAAAAACAATAACTTGAGTCCTGATTGTCTGCCCCCCTATGGCTAGTCAGGAAAGGAATCTGGCTATTTAAGACCTATTAGATGATACTTCATGGTGTAGACCACTCTTAAAGTGCTCATTATTATATCACTTAGTATTCTGACTTAAAAATTATGATTGTTTTGAGAATGCTCTATGCACAATCTAACTCAGGAAGCCTTTCTTCAGTAAAGCTTACTGTCGCCAATGATGATTAGCCTAGAAAATGAAAAACCTTTTCATCTGACTTGCAAACTTTATATTTTTTAAGTATTATGACCAATTCTACCTGGGTCAGCTTTTTAACTGTAGCTCATGGATTGATCCTCAGTATCTCTCTTTGTGTGTGTATGAGTGTATATGTTGGTCATCTCTCTGTCTGTTTAATGTCATCATCTGTAATATACATAATGTCTTTCTATGTTGTATATATTCCTTCCACTATTATATATCCCTTCCTCCCCCTGCTTTTACCACTTTATAAACTTTTTCTATCCCTTCACTCTCTCCCCCCTATTTTGTTATTTATCCCTATTTAACTCTTTTAACCTCGGTTTTTAACTCCTCAGGAACCAGAAAGTTTCACCCACCCCAACCAGCTGTCAACCAGCTCCCAAAGTGAAAAGACAGATACCCAAAATACCTTGCCTCAGGTCGAGAAATAGCTGCCACTGCTGCTGCTATTGATCTGCTCTCAGCAGGCCCTTTTCTCCCACCTCTCTTTTCTGTGGATTGTTGCTTGCCACCAGATTCAGTTTTTGAAACCCAGAACCCCAGCTTGAGGACATTTCCTGATCCCTGACTATTGGGAGCCATTTTTCAGACTCCACAAGACCATGTGGCAGGCAGAAGCTGAGCTTCAAATTTTATCCCCCACCCAGACTATTTCAAGAGACTTAAAGGGGAAATGCATATTCTCTTCATATATTTCTTTAGATGTATTTTCTAATAAGTAGAATTATTAGTGTCTATTTCTTTTGTAGAATTAGTTTTCCCCATTCCTTTTATTTTTGATCTGTTTAAAATTTTAGTAGATCATTTTCTTTTGGTTTCTGCATTCATGTTAAAACCAGGTTATAGAAATTGTTTAACTTGTTATTTTTACATGCACCAGTAATATCATATGGCATTGTTCCTTCTTGCATAGGCACATTGAAGTGGGGGAAATCTTACATATGGAAACAAGTTAGTTCTTACTTAATACAAATAGAAACTCATAAAATTTATATTGCAGTGGGCTTTTCAATCTGAACATTTGTCATCTTGACTTGGCTTAGGCTTCAGACAATTAATAATGGCCATTCACTCCTGAACCTTGCATCCCATCTATAGAACTGGCATGATTTTTCTGCTCCAGCACCAGAAATCAAATTAGTACCAGGGAAGGCCTTATACTTGCCCTGGCATTGATTTGCTTCAGAATGGGCTCATAAGACATCCTGAAGAGTTGAAAACAGCAACAAGTGGCTCTAAGGGCAGGATTCCCTGTAGAGCCACCTAATAGTGAAATGAAACCAGAAGATGCTCCATTACACTGTGACTTCGACATAAGATCTGTGCAAAAACTCGAATCTCTAATTACAGAAACCTAACTGCAACAAACATGATTGAGAAGAACTTTTACTGGGACCACAAAGAAAGATTTGGGGGTTAGACAATTTAATAGTCCCAGAGCCTCAAGTTGGTTTGATGGTAGGATTCTGAAGGTTTCCCTTTTTCAGGCCATTTTTTTCCTTACTATTTTCCCAACTTTTGCTGCATCTATGCAAAAAACAACAAATAAAAACCCTGCCACACACATTTTTTTTCTTTTTGTTTTCACTTCTTTTTTATTTTTTTCTTTTCTATCTTTTAAATAAGGGCTCCCCCCTTTTTTTAATAGAAGCTTGGGAGATGGATTACTTTGTTTTACCACATATTGCTTCAAGGAAAAGGAAAGGATTGGGCCCAAGGCCAAGTGGGCTCAGATGCATTGGTCAAGGAAATAAAAGGACAGAACTTAATATCCAAGTCAAAGTCAAAGAAATAGAATAAATAGACCTAAACTTTAACTATCTAAACATAAATGGGCATTTACACTGCCATGCCTTTGGGGCAGAGGGTAGTGGTATAGTATGCACTCTGGGATCATTAGTGAAGGGAAGTTGATATTGGTGGTGGGAATGGCCTCGGTTCACCCTATATCTGAAATTCCACTATGAAGGACTATAAATTACAATTGTTTTAATAAAATAAAATTAAAAAATAATAACTTATAAATAACATCTTAAACTGTACATAAGTTGCCTATAAACACTGGCTAGGAAGTAATCCACCTATTAGCAAAAATAAATAGCTGATAGAGGAGGATATTTTATAATGAAGATGCTTTTTTCTAGTTTAATGTAACTGGAAAATATGAGGGTTTCATAAATACAAAAGGATTTCTGGCAAGTTGTGAGATGCATCTTTAATTTTAAATTTATATGTAAATGGAGTCCCCACACGCCATTTGGAAATAACGATGTTAGATTATATGGTTTATTACAGATGAGCACATACTATATTTCTTATTTGACTGTATAATTTTTAGCTGAATCACTTTTATCATGCTTCTTTGGATATGAGGTGATTTTTTTTATTCCTTATGATTTCTACCTTATACTTAGATATTTGATAACTTTCTGAAATTTTATTTTACTGTAAAATAGCACTGATAAATCAGTGGCTCCTGCATAGAATGCATTTAAAATTTATTCACTGTGACTCAGGTGGGTAGAAATACAACTTTATATAACTTTATAACTGAATATTGCTTACTCACCAGGACCCATTTCTGCATAACGAAGGAATACTTACCTGCTGCTTGAATTTATCTAAGCCCCAGCTCCAGTCTATCATGTTTATGTTAAATCTAACTCTCAAGTTGCTTTCTCTTTCATCTGCATTCAGGGACAGTCTCATTTCAAGAGGCGTATGTACTATAGTATATTGGGCAAGAACCATTGGATGAAATTGTTTTTTCAGAATTTTGTAGACTTCCACTGAGGAAGAATATTGCCCTCACACTTTTGTGTGTGTGGATATGTGTGTTTTGAATATGTCTCTGATGCAGTTTCAAATGAGAGAATTTGTCTTGTTTTTTTTGTTTGTTTGTTTGTTTTTGTTCTATGTGTTGATATCAGTCATCTTGAGGTAAATTAGGCCTTGTGTGACATATGTACCCAAGATTTGTTTTTCATCTAATTTTTAGTTTGGACAACTACCTTACCTCTTTTTTGAGAGTAGTTTCTTTTCTTGTTTATTGTGTGGCAAAGGTCCCTTAGGAAACAGACATCTATGTCTCAAACTAAATGAAACTATAACTCTGCTTCCTTCCATGATGAGGCTCTAAATGTTGATATGATAAAAAAAAAATTGCTCCCTCCCATGTTCCAGAAGGATTTGAGTCTATACTATGTGAAATCTTTGAAAGCATCCAGATTGCTACTACTTTTCTTCCTATCAAAGATTTATACATGTTGATTTTTGAATCTTCCAATATCAGGGTCCAAATTTATATTCTAACATGTTGCTTCTCTTCTCTAATTCTTACAGTTCCAACTTTCAGACCAAATTTCTCAATATTTCTGGTTTTTTTGTGTGTGTGTTGAGGAGAGGAATTTGGGGGAAATGCTCCTCTATCTTTCCCTATTCAGTGCTCTTTCTAATCTTTTTCTGTCAACCATTGGGCAATAGAAACTTCAAAATACTAAAAATGAAAGTTTTTACTATACTTTTTATTACATGGTGGTCTTGATTTATATATAATCTTAGTCTCCTAAATATGCTACTATTTGAGGAATATTAATATTAAATAATGCTTTTATTATTTTAGTTTCTATTTCCTAATCTTTTCTTTTGAAATTTTAATTCTCAACTGCCTGGTCTAATAACAAGAAAGAATTATGAAAAGGAAAATAAAATTATCAAGAAGGAGTATGATTTCAGGAGCATTGTAGAAATATTATTCCAACTTTAATAATAGATTAGAGTTACTTAATGTCAATTTAAAAGAGCACTTATTACAAAAGATTTCTCTGTGAGTTAAAAATTCTCTACATGATTGACAGATTTCCACTGAATATTAAATTTTATTATGCATTCATTCAACAAATATTTACTTGCAGTTCTATTTGAAGTGTTTCTGAAGTTACAGAAAATAGACAAAACCATCTATCCTCAAAGATTTGATGATTTTTAAAGAAACAAAACTAATATATAAGCAAAATCTCAAGGTAATTTGACACTATCTGGTTGTCATCATTATGAAGAATGAATAGATAATCAAATGATCTTTGTAATAAGGTGATTTCTTTAGTTTTAAATATAGTGATAAAAGTAAAACTATCTTGAGGCAGAATGGTAGCCATACTTTGTGTCTCTCTAGCTGTATAGTGATCTAGCTGGAAACATGGCTAAGGAGAAGCTTACAAGAAAGAAAGAATAAAGATGCATGTACCTAAAAAAGGGAAGGAGAAGTTGGTGATGGGGTCATGACAGGGAGATTCTGTGAGTCTGTGCATTCCATTATAAAAATAGTAGATGGTCCAGGAGAGATAGCACAGCACAGCGGTGTTTGCCTTGCAAGCAGCCGATCCAGGACCTAAGGTGGTTGGTTTGAATCCCGGTGTCCCATATGTTCCCCCGTTCCTGCCAGGAGCTATTTTTGAGCAGACAGCCAGGAGTAACTCTTGAGCACCGCCAGGTGTGGCCCAAAAAAACAAAATAAAAAATAAATAAAAATAGTAGATTTATTCTGATGGAGGGGTAAACCACTAGAAGGTATTAAAGAAAGAGTGGCATGAAAATCTCCATTTTTAGTAGAGTTACACTGGTTTAAACTACATTACAGAGTGGATGAAATCTTCATTTCATCCATGTTATTTCATGTTAACGAAGCTATTCTAGAAGTTAAAAACTGGTTTAAACCAGTGATCCAGCAAAATGAAGTTTGGGAAAGTGTACTCAGAATCAATAAAATACATGGAAAGCACCCATATGTTTTTTGTATCCCGTACTCTATCAGGTTTAAATGTTGCATGGATTCAGGTTTTAGTAAATGTACTTACTCATCTTAAAGAATGTCACAACAAATCCTAAATTACAAAGGATCTTTTATGAAGAAAAAATGGCATGAAAAGTAGCAAAACAAGTAGTGTTTAGCTGTTATAACTCAAACCCTTCTTATTGACATCAGGTTTACTCATTTTTATTGACAGATTCTTTTTTTAGCATTGATATGAAGAAAAACAACGTTGGAATCATAAGGCATCTAGGATTTTTAAAAAATAATTTGTTTTCAGTCCATTAATCTGGGAATATTTTCCAAAAAGCTTTCTCTGCTTTCAGGATTTGTCTGGTAGAGGTGCTTATAAGAAAAAAAAATATAGTGCCTTCTGTTTTTCAAGTCCTGTACTTGGTTTTCAACTTGAAAGCCACAACAAGTTGCAGTTGTCATCTCATAGTTACTGTGAAAAGGATGTGTAAAAATAAAATTGTGATTGGTCTCTCACTTCAAGTCACTTAGTTCTTAGACCTATTCTTTGCTGACATATAGTATATGTTTGGTTTCTGAATGAGAATTTAGAAGGGAGAATGAAGAGTCTGGAGAGCCTTTTCACTGGCAGGCATATTGGATGGCAACCTTTTTATGTCCCAGGCTGGGATAATAACACTATTGAGAGCCAATGCTAATAGCTTTTATGCATTCAGAAGTTAGTGTATGTAGTACTCTGTGCTGACTCCATTAACTTTATTCTGCAATACAGATGATAGTATTTCTACTTTTAAGATAAGTGAGAATCAACAGCACTCAGGTTTCCACAGACAAAAATTCTTAAAAATGCCTTTCTTAAATCCTATTTTTCTTTTCCTTATACCTTTTTTTTCTTTTTTCGGTGAGGGAAAGACACAGTGGTATGCAGAAAGCATACCTCATACTTCTACCTCAGCATTCATGAACCACTCCTGGTGGGCTTGGGGGACTAGATCAGATATCAAGACTCAAACTCAGGTCAGTCACATGCAAGGCAAATATTCTACCTATGTACTATTGCTCTGGACCCTTTTTAATTTTTTTCACTGCAAAGTTAATTCACCTGCAATCTTGCATTCAATTAGGTTAATTATTAGGTTTATATATTTGGTATCTTGTAGTCTGATTCAGGATGTATGTAACATCTGGTGAGTAACTTTTTTGAGTCCACATTTTCTGTACTGAGTGCATTGTTTTGTCCTTCTAGGTAGGAGTTATACTTCAGGTCTGCAGATTTTCTTCTTTGATCCTATTTAACTTCACTAGTTGACTTAACTGAAATGTCTTTTTATATTTTTATAAACCAATTTCCATATCTTGTTCAGTGCTCTTCTCTGAACAGTCTCATATTTACTAATATGGTCTGGTTCTGTACTGGCTGAGATACATTGTTGTGTGTTAGGGAGTGCACTCATCAATAAACACAACATAATCAGAAGAATGAATTATGACACTTTGTAGAAGTCATTTGATTATTGGAGAATCAAAAGTGACCCAAGTTTAATAATCAGAAGAGTGAAATAAATTGAAGGAAACAAATTGTAGCCAAATGAATTATCAGGCTTTGAAGGGCAGAGTTGAGCTGTTAGAAGCTGATGGGACTTTCTAATGGTTATGACTCTTCAAAGTTTTAAAACTTTTACACAAGGGTCACTAACATGATAATTTTTGCATAAAGTTATTGAATTTCAATGACTTGTTCTCTACATGAAAAGTTAATATAGCAGTCAATGAATTTAGTTTTTGAAATTTTAAGCCCACATTGAGCATGGATAGTTAAAGATGACTTTAAACATGAAATCCTATTTCTCTTCCTGATTTTACAGCATTGTCAGAAAGCCAAAGGCAAAGATTTAGAAACATGAAGAGTTATCCTTCTGGATATGGAAATTAATGTTCCATCTTAACGTTAGCCATCCTATTCATGTTTATAGGACGCCAGTAAATGAAAAAAATATATACTGTCATCATCAGAAGATTGATCCAATAAAAAAATAGTGGGAGAAATGTTCACTCTAAATCCAAAAGCATCAGCTTTTACTGATGCCAGAGATTAATAAACAAGGCAAGGATTATGTGATTTACCAGAGAAAGCTCAAGTAGGGCTGCTTACCAGTTCTATTGCTCAGGCAGAAAAGGTTTAGTAGAGAAGCAATGTCAGCAGTAGCCATGGGACAAGAATTTTGGCCAAAAGTTATAATGGATTGTGATATTTACTACTTTGTTGATCTTTCCCTGGTGGTCCCATACCAAATGCTGGAGATAATCATAGCTGCTTTCTTCTAAAACCTTCAGAGTGAATAGATACATTTTTCTCCAAGTGAATATTCTTTATTTTATCCCTGTATTATCTTATAGTGTTGTGTGTGTATCTATCTAAATAAAGTGCTTTTCTACATGTTTTGCCTTAATATTTGAGTAGTGAGAGCTGTAAGGAAAGGAGCATAGAGGAAAATGTCTGGTTTTTGTACCTCGTGCAATTAGGAGCTGCAGCATAACCGATTAACTTATTGATCAACTTTTATGGAACCCTTCTTCATAAGATTATAGGCTTTGTTTCAAATTAACTCTAATCAATATGACTATTATTATTTCTATTTTTTCAATATTTTTACATTCAGAATCCTTCAGTCATAGTGGATAATCCACAATTTATTGTAGATGCCAAACAATTGTAGAGTATCTAACATCCATGACTACCTTACATATTATCAACTAATTACATACTCATTTAATATCTTCAAACTAAATTATATTATTATTATTTGTCATTATCATTCTATGATAAAGGAGATGTCTGAAATAATGTTAGAAAAGTAAAATTAGCAAAATCAGACTGCATTGCCATTCCAAATCATTCTGAGCTTTCTTTCTATTCAGATTGTGCTAATTTTTCTCAATTATTTAATTTATTTTTTAAGGCTACTCACATCAGGGAAACAATTAACTTTTTTCCAGCTTGCATAGTAATTTAGGCTGAACTTTACACTTCTATTTCTCTCTGTTTTCTCTTTCAGCTCACTTTGCCTCTCACTTTCATAGGGCTCTCTGTAGTTATGTGTTGTGTTTGGCCTCTAGCAGTGAATTCCCACCTTCACTCTATTCTTTCTTTTTTTTTTTTTTTTTTTTTTTGGAACATACTGGTTTAGAATTTATTTCATCTTTTGTAGAGTAATTCGATTTGTAGTGAAACAAAGGCCAAAACAGTCTCATATTTGGGAATAGAAAATCTTGAATTTCAATTCGTCAATACTTTTTTTTTTTTGACATTTTAAATTGCTTTATTTAAAGACCATAATACAGGTGGTTCACAATACAGTCAGGAGTATTTTTTTACAGTTGCAAAGTATGCATGATTGAATTTCAGTTATACAATGCACAACACCATTCACCAATGTATGTATTCTGCCACCACTTTCCCTAATTTCCTCCTGCCCTGCTGCATCTGAGTGAGATATTTTCTTTTCTCTCTGTATAAGTATATATACACACACACATATATACACATATATGTGTATGTACATATATTTTTTTTTCTTTTCCTTTTTTTATAATAGCTTATTTTTATTGAAGATCAGAAGTTAATATACGGTTAACATTATTTCTGCACACAACTTTCCAACAGTACCCCCATGGCCTGAGCGCTTCTAACCTTCACAGTAGCCCAAGGGCCCCTTTCATAATAGCTCAATCCAGGGCCTATTTTAGTAACATAGGATTGAAACATAAACCAATCAGATTTGTACAAGTACAACAATTTTAACCAATGGGAGCATAAACACATTTTGATGGCGGGAAGGATAAAGAGGAACCTGGCATGATGGGGGGAGGGGAAGCAAATTCTTAAACAAATAGCTAAATGAAATTTACGCAAATACAATTATTTGTTTAGCCTATTTTCCATTTAGATCTATCTTTTGTGCAAGCAATAAGGATCATAATTTAAACTTTACAAAAACATATCAATAACTACATACTTGAGAGCAGTTACAAAAACAGGTTCCATGGAAAGGTTAAGGCATCTGGTTAAGCCAGATTCTTTGTGCTGAGCTAAATTTATTTGCAGAGTTTTCTGTTGGTTCGGGGCTATGCAAACTTTTGTGGCTTGAATCAGACAGGTGGTGGAAAATTAATTCAGAGTTCCTTTGATATGTGGGGTGCTCAATCTCCCACATCTCCCCCTGTTTAGTATACAATATAGAAGGGACAGACGTGCCTCGGTGGACTGGCCACACTGGGTGAAGAGGTGTGGGGCTTCCAGTCACCGGATCTGCTACCCTTGATTCAGTCGTTTCCAAAGCTTGGCAAGGCACAGATTGAGGTCTATGCGCCAGCTCCTCGATAACTTCAAACTTAAGTGGCGGAGAGTTGGCAGGAGGGGAGATGTCAGGTGTCAGCTGGTCTTCTGAGGTGCATAGTTGTTGGTACAGAACCTTTGAGTCCTTTCTGGTTGCTTCATCCACTTGATTCTTTACGAAGGTGGTGAGTTTGCGAAAAGCCCAAGGACCAAAGGAAACTAGCAACATAAAGCCAATGAAGGGCCCCAAAAAGGCTGGGAGCACTGTTGTTATCCATGGAGTGATATTCTTTCTTTAAAAGCAAGCATGCATAAGAAGGAAGAAGGTCAGGAAGTCATTTTTTAATAGAATTTTAATTTTTTAAAGTTTCAAAATTTTTATTTTAGGCACTATAGTTTGAGATCAAAGAGTTTTATTCAATTCAGAGAGAAACCCAGTCTTTTTAACTTATAATACTGCCTTGTCATTGATAATTAATTTCTGAATTTATCTAAATACAGATTTAAGGCATTCAATGGGCTTATGGAATTTTCCTAGTTTCTAACTCAGAGTTTTAAGTTTAAAAATATGTTCAACAATTGTAGATCCCTTTAAAAATGCTAAAATTTAAAAGATGGATGGATGATTTGCTAAATAATGGATAGTATTGCTAAACAATGGTGAATTTATTCCAATGTTTAAAGAACATACAGAAACATGACTATGATTGAATTCTGTGCCTTTTTCAATATAATGTCCATTAGGTGAATTGAGATGGGGGTGTGGGAAGGTGGAGAGTGCCCACATTTAATCCTTTATACTGGGGAGAACTGGTTTGTCATCTTTTGCCAACAACATCAGATTATAATCCTGCTGTCCTTCTGTTAGACTGTTTTACTACTCTTCTTAATTCAGTGCTCTGTTATTGGTTTGTTTACACTATTATTATTTGTACTTTTGCTTAAGGCTTGGCTCTATGCTGGTTTATGGTGATGCAGAAGGAAGGATACAGTTATTTTTTTCCTGATTCCTAAGAGAACTGGAGGTGGCATAGGTGAGATGATATTAAATCATATAGTAAATATATTTTAGTTTATACTGGCTGAGAGGACAAGATATACTTTTATTACATTCATTTTTCTAGAAAATGAGAGGATTAGATTTTGTTACTGTTAGCATACCTTGGTTGGAAGCCATATGAAATTGAGCAAATTTATGCACCTTTTTGTTAACCTTATTATACTTTCTTTTTTTTTTTTGTTTCTTTTTTTTGACTATACTTTCTTATTGACTTAGTTTTTTATGGGTAAAGGAAAAATACCAGGTGATGTTTAGGTTCTTACTCTTGACTATTTGCTCAGGGATTACTCTTAGTGGTACTGAGTGGGAAGTGAGAGTTCAAGTTCAGTTATGTCAGAGATTCAAAATTAAGTTGGTCACATGCAAGATTTACCTATTATACTATAGATCTCCTCCGATAGATATTTTAATTGCACATCATCAAAATTGGTAGCTTATATTTGAATAAAGACTAACAGAATACAATCAGTAAGGCAAAAAGCTTCCCAAGTGACAAGATTTGTTTATCTGCTTACATGTAAAATATAGGTATTTGATTTGTGCTGATTACACTCATTGACGGTTTAGAGATTAATCATTATTTGATAGATTTGTTTTTGCATAGCATTAGATTCTAAGGCACATTCTTTTTAAAACTTGAATATACTTAATAATAATACATATTATTAGTAATAATACTCTATTATAATGATAGCAATAATAATTACTCAAACTACCAAAAAAATAAGGGATGCAGTAATTGGAAAGGTGACACATCTCATTTCTGGAGTCTCAGGGAAAGGTGCACAGAAAAATTCAAGTTAAAAGTGGAACCTTAGCAATTTCAGATTCTATAGTAGATTGACACATGCACTTTTATTCTGAGATCCTACAGTGATGCAACTTAAACTCTACATCTAAATTACAAATGACTGAGAGTGTTTCTGCAATTGTCCCAGTTTTACCAATTGCCTGTGAACTGTGCCTAGAGGGAAAGAGGCAAAAAGCTGCTTATCACCCAGTATGGCTCTAAGAGCTGACTTTTGAGAGAAGATGATTCAGACAATTGATGGGTATACTGCTTTGTCATACCTATGGTCCTGCCATATCTATTTATTATGAGAATAATGTTTCAAAGATACCCTAGTTTAGGGAAAAGCAAATATCACAAAGACAGCCTGAGTGTCAGATATCCCCTACATCTTCAGAAAAGGTTCAACCTGAGCTCCATCCACTTCAGTGCCAGAGCCAGAGCAATTATGGCTCCTTTGTTAATGAATTTCCTGTGTGACAGGCTCCCCTTCCCATTGATCATCTGATTTTTCCAGTTGAATAAATTGTGAATTTAACTAATCAGTATAACACATATCCATTATTTTGTTGGGAAAAGAAATGCGATACAAGCCAAAATATCAAACGATTTAAACATTAAAAAGTCTTTTTGAGACAGTTTTCAACTCTCAAACTCAAAAAATAAACTTTACTCAATGAAGTTGTATGGACAAGAAGCTTTGTAGTATTTCTCTTTACCCCTCCCTGTATATCAAGTTTGATTAATGGAATGCTTATTTATCAAACATTTGAATTTTTGAGATGTTTGCTTTTGAAATATTTCAGTTCCTTTTATATAAATATAAAGCATAAATACATGTATATAAAATAGTATAGTCATTAACAACTAAGCAGGTGGTACTAGTTAGAGAAGATTTAATAACTACCCAGATACATTAAATTTGTGCCTACGGATATGAGCTAGAATATAAATGAGTAAGGGGTGTATTGCTGTATGCAGCCAACCTGGATTTGACAGTAATACTCCTATGGGTTCCTGAGCCCCACCAGGAATGATCTTTATCTCTAGAGTCAGGAGTAAGCCCTGAGCACAGCCAAAGGCGCCTAACCCAAACAGAAAAATTGTGCCTAATATTATTGATAGGAAGTAGAAAAAAAATCTCCATGGTTCTCTCAGCCTATTTTCATTATATTATGTGCCTTTCATTCACAAAATGAAAAGAATATTTTTTATCAAAATAAAAGAATATATGCATCAAAGATCAAGAATCAGGGGCCAGAGAGATAACACAGCTGTGTTTGCCTTGCAAGCAGCCAATCCAGGACCTAAGGTGGTTGGTTCGAATCCCGGCGTCCCATATGGTCCCCCGTGTCTGCCAGGAACTATTTCTGAGCAGATAGCCAGGAGTAACCTCTGAGCACCGCCAGGTGTAACCCCCCTCCCCCCAAAAAAGACCAAGGATCAAGGGTAAAGATGTTAAATAAAATCAAAATGGCTAATGCTACCAGACAGCACCATTTGTTTCTAGGTAAAAGACAACAATAAAAGACAAAGTCCATAGCTGTACGGCAGGTTATATGTTATGTATTTCTGGAGCTTTGTATGGGTCAGTATTTGATATATTCTGTCTTTTCAAACTCAAGAGTAATACGAAGCAAAAATGACAGCAAAGTCTCTGATAAATTACTTATAAAAAACACATTTTGTTTACAAAATGTGTCTCTGTCTAATGTTTATTCTGTCATTACCTGTAGTCAAATGGAGCTGAATTGTGTCACTAGAAAAGCTCTTTATTTGAAAGAAAACTATGCTAGTTACTTCATTGGGATAATTGTGTTTTAAATGTCATTCTAGAAAAATTGTATGCATAAAATTATACACACAATATAAAATATGAAATAGCTTGCTTACAGTCATGTAACCTTAGTGACAAAGTCATAATGCCTCATCTCAATTTCCGTTGCCTAATTCGCCATCTTTTCACTCAGTCATATTATTTTGTTTAGTACATTTGCTATTTGAACAGATAAATGGTTAAGAATAAAAAATTCAAATATTTTGATGTTTCAAGCTGCCCTATCCTATAACCATTCATTTATTAAAGTACGTTGTTTTTCAAATTGAGAGCAACAGATAGTATAGCAGGTAGGGTTTTTGCTTTCCATGTCACTGAAATGGGTTGAGTCCCCAGCACCACATATGGCTCATGCCTGGAGTAGTCCTGAGTGGAAAACCAGGAGTATCCCTAGAACCACTAGGTATGGCCCACAAACCAGAACAATATTCTGCAATTTTCTAAAAAAAGTTTAGACAACCTCATATATTTCCTCTCAAACTCAGCTGTGACATTTAATAGTGTCTATTCACATAGGTTTTAACATGTGCTTCTTTTGCATCTGTAAAGTCATGTCTTGGACTATTTGTGGTCTTGGCTGAGGTTTACTATAATATATAATGGATAAAAACTTCTGTGTGTATTTTGACAAAATTAAATGATTATCTGTCTCTTGAAGGCTATGAGCCCTCTAGATGTAGTGCTTAAAAATGACTCAGATGTTTCCCCATGCTTGAATTCTCTTTAGTGTGAAAGCTTGCTTTGAAAATCCTTATTTTGACAGCATCTGTGGAAGCACTTTAAAGCCTAAGTCACTTCCAGGCTTTGGACTTCTTTCTTCAGTCACATTCTTCTTTTTAACAATATGGCTTTGAAATTTGTTTGGTAATGAGAAAAGGGCCTTGGTTTGTTTTATTGTCAAATTCCAATTGCTTTGTGAGTGATTGTAAAATGTAGAGCTAGTGTCTGTAATGCAATTGCCTTGGCATAATACAAACTGCTTATTGTCTACTACTCCTAAAAAAAGGAAAAACATTGTGTGGCTGTTAAAAAGGATTTTGTTTGTATCTCTACAATATTCAGCCAAGTAGATTCTTTAAGATGCTTCCTCAATTGTGACATATGTTTATGTGTCACTAAACTTCTGTGTTTTCTGTGCTGGGGAATCGAGCAAATGCTCTGGAGACCTTGATTTACTTGCCCTTTCTCTTCAAAATAGTCATTGGCAGTTTTTTTTCTCTTATATTTCCCCATGGTCTCATTATGTGCCCCTTATTATAGTCTCTAATTAGGATGATTTTGGATAGCAAATAAATTATTTAAGAATTTAATACAATAAAACATGGGCATGATTTTAAAGAACAGACTATAAAATGAACTTTATTCATGTTTCTGTGTTTTGAAAGTAAATTTTACATTTATTTACAGAAGCCTAACCCCTCAACTCTGGGAATATTTCTCCAATAAGGAAACTCACATTGAGTCTATTGAGAAGTTGTAAGTTGACAAGCTGGCCAGCTTCTGTTACTGTGCTTGAATGGATTATTTAAGTAAAAATCAATCTATACTAGAAACTAAAAAATATGTTTTTCTTTCATAATTTCTTGCAGTAGGATTATTTATAAAGTCCAAGAGTGAGAAAAAGCCTTGAGTGGTGGAAATCACTATTTGTTTCTCTCTTAGCCTCTGTCTTTATCTGTCATCCTCTCTTCAAAAGTGAATAGGGTAAAGGAATTGACTCTTGTGTCCATAGGATTCTATGCATGTGGAACTTGAGATTTCTTCAATAAAAGAGAACTTTTAAGGATTTCATGCTGCTGTCACCTGGCCTCATAATTGAGTATAGGAATCATGAAAAATAAGCACATAGTTCCAGAAGTGAAGTTTTAAAGAAGTTGCATGCCTTTGAGTTTTAATAGATAAATCATCTATGTTTTAGTATATTTCTAATCAAGAACTCATGAACTAAGATTTCACTACATTTTTTTATCCAGGTTTGGAATAGTTTAGAGCCTCCAAATAATTTGGAAGCTATTCTCCTTTTAGAGAAATTCTATGCTTTTAAATTATTTGTTATTTAATTATAAACATTAGCTTGATTATATCATAAAGCAGGAAGCTTAGTTGAGAAATTTATCTAAAATGCATTATTGCATTTAATTTATCTTCCAGATGAAGAGGCTATGAAGATTAGTTTGTGTTTCTTACTATTTTATAAACAATTATTAAGGGGGCCTGAATGAACAACTATTAATTATAAAAAAATTACATTAACAGTTCAAATCCTATTTTTACCCAGAAATTTTAATTCAACATTTAGTATTTTCTCCTTTACCCTCACTCTCTTCTATCCTTTTTCAATGTCTCTATATTCAGACACACATTAACATCTGTGTGTATATATATATCTGTGTATTAACCAACTATAGTTTAAATGAAGTTTTAGTTTCTGACAATAAGAAAAAGTATAAATTTGTTCATTAACAACATTTCTCATGCTGTCAACTTTCACATTAACTTTTACTATTATTTCATTTAGTTTTAGATGTCTACATTTTGAGTGTAATAAAGTGTTAAATAGTTCTCTTGGCTCTGATACCACTTCTCCATAGAAAATTATATAGCCTTCCCAGGATATTTCAAGTGGATCTAAAATAAAATGCATAAATTAGGACCAGAACATGAGACCAGGGCAGAATATATGACACAGAATGAAACAAGGTCAGAAGAGGGCCATGGTCAAAAAAATTAAACCAAAATATGGGGGATATAGTATAGAAGAATATATTCAAAACTTTTATGAATATAACATATGCTTATAACTATATATCATATTTATTATATATAGAATAATAGCCAAATGTAGCACTCTAATTACAGGGCAAAAAGTCACATACTTAAGCAGTAATATCATTTTCGGATTGTTAAAATAACCCCTTTGACATCAGCATCTAAGTCAAGTGCAATGGGTTGCCTCAGTCTCATCAAATGTTTCTTGTTAGAGTGCATATATGCAGGTCTGTTCTATTCTCTGTGGCCTCTTTACTCTAATTTAAATGCTGGTAATTCCTTGAGAAGAAGACAAGCTTAAACTTAAGTATTTCAGAATCATTTTTAAAGAGGAGTGATGTGACTCATTTTCTGGAATCAGGGAAATAAATGCCTGTAATTATGGTGCTTAAATAAAGATTTTATAAAAAAAAAAAAAGAAAGAATTGCTGTGAAGAAATAATTGAGTTTGCAAAATTATGAATACTGCTTAACCTAAATATAAGAAAAAATATATAGGGCTGAAAATATAGTACAAAGTTTATGATACCTTGCCTTGCATTCAGCTAACCATGCTTTGATACTCAATACTACATATGATTGCACCCTCCTATTTCCCTCCTCCTGCAGATCCCAGAGTGATTTTTGAACACAGAGCCAGGAATAAGACCTGAGACCAGCATGGTGTGTCCAAAATAACAAGTCAAAAAGAATAAAAAATATTGTATGAATCATCAAACCTTTCTTTTAAGATAGCTGCTTCTTAATCAACAATGGTTTTCATTTAAAAAAAAAGTAAAATGGGGGCTGAAGAGATAATACAGAAGGCAAAATATTTATTTTGAAGTAGAAGATCTAGGGTTGATTCCAAGCACCATAAAAGGCAAGCAGGCACACCAAGGGTGATCTTTGAATGCAGAGACATGAGAGTAAGACCTGAGCATCACTTACAGTGGTGAAAAAAAAAAAAGACCAAAAAAACCTAAAAACAAAGTAAACAAACAAACAAAAAACTTAGAAAATAGAAAGTGGGTTTTAACTAATGATAATTTGAGAAAAATTTATAATTGAAATAAATTCATTTGAAAGTCTGATGGTAAGAAAGAAAACAGTATCAATTCTGATGGTAAGAAGGAAAACAATATCAATTCTGAAATATATAGCTTAAGTTTATTATTAGTAGTCATCTAAGATTTAGACAAATGCTTTAGACTTGAATATTCTCCTTTTTAAATATGTTCACAAAAATTTTAAGTTTCATTTAGTACTACCTCAATCTTGTTTTATTTGTTTTAATAATATTAAAATTCCTTTGAATTTTAAATTTTGAGGATTGAATATAAATATTCAAATACTGATACCCACAGACTCCTTCTCATGCAGGGAAACTCAGCTCATAGATGATCTGTATATTATTTATATAAACTAATTCTTGATATATTAAAGATCAGGAATAACAAAAGAACTTCAGCCTTGAACAGAACTCTCTATAACATGTAAAAAAAAAATAAAAGCATATTTAAAAGATGTTTAAAGTAAAATTAATTCAAATAAGCCCCTTTTCAAGGTGCTGCAAATGAAGTTCCAAAATTGCTAGACCATTTCATTTCCCATCAGAACCCCTGAGGGCAGACGAGGCCTGTTCTGACAGCAGGGAAACCAGGCTTTAGGATGGGAAAAAATCTTTGCTCTGAGAGCTTCTAAAAGTGCAGATGTGATTACCAAACAAACAAACCCCGAAATTAAAATAAAGAAAAGCTGTACAATTCCACCATAAACTAGAAAATTGAGAAATGGCAGTGTTGCTTTAAACGTACCAAATGGAACGGGGCTATTGTCTCATTAGGTTTTTTTATGCACTTTCAACATTTTTTTTCTTCAGAGAAACAAAACCAAATGATTATCCTTGTTGTAAGTTGAAAGACAGCAAGATAATTCATCTGGAACTTTTATCAGAAGTGTAGAAAGCTCACTGCGGTATATTTTTGTGAAGTCTGTGTTTTTCTAGATCATATGAATAGTATGCTCTGGATGACCAGTAGAAAGGACCATTATTCAATGGCTCTTGCCTTTTTAGTTGTTGATATTATTTATGGGTGTTTTTTCTTTTTCTTTCCACAGCACACTGTTTTTGTTTTTGTTTATTTATTAGTACTGAAAACTTGCTGCATGCAGAAATAGAGAGTAGCCATATAACTAGATTATATATAAAGGCAGATTCACTTTTTCTGACTGTGTATGCAGTCAAATGTTGTAGAATATAAAGAAAAATTACATCATTAAATGAAATAGGTTTTTTTCAAAGTTTTATTTTATATGTTAGTGTGGTAGGTGCCATATTATGGCATTTCTCATCAACCAGGACAGACAGTCTGCCACTCTCAGCTCATGTATTGTCAAGGATTGAACCCAAGCGCTTTTACATACATGGCATTTGCTCTTCTCTTTGAGCCACACCTTCAATTTGGGAAACAAGTGTTTAAGAGTTACACCCACATGAGACAAAACACCTGAGTTGAAGGGGGGATGGGAATTAGAGAACAATTTTCAATTTTGATCCCTTAATTTAATAAATTGTATCAGTGTGTAGTTCGTTTGTGTGCTTCTATTTTTATATTTATTTTAGCGATATTTATTAGGAGCCTTGATGAATAATATTAATAATAGTTTCATTATACATTCCCACCCACTAACATTTTTTTAATTTCCTTCCACCAGTGTTCTAAAAATTCTTTTTACTCTTTCCTTCAACTCAAATAAGATCAATTATGTAGACCAACTTTCCAGTTCTGTTGTTTTTGACCATTTGTTATTCCCTGACTGTTTCTTTATAGTCCACCTATGAAAGAGATTTGTCTCTCAATATGTCTTTCTTCTTCTGACTGACTTCACTCAGTATGATATCACCCAGTCGCATATGTATAGTGCCAATTTGCATGATTTTATCTTTTTATGTAGCTTAGTAGTATTCCACCGAGATTATATACCAGGATTTAGTTAATCCAATTTCTGTTCTTGGACACTGGTTGTTTCCAGATTTTTACTATTATGAATAGTACTACAATGAATACAATTATTTATATGAAATACTATTTTAGAATTTTAAGTTAGAGAACAATTTTTTATAAGATTTACTTGTAGGTAAAAATATAAGTTATTACTTGTAGGTAAAAAAAAACATTTTTTTAAAAAAAGTTTTTAAAAAGTAAAAGTGAAAACATTTTACTTATAGGTAAAGCTACTGTAATTTCTTCTAGTAGTAAGAATATCCCTAAATTCACTCTTTCTTTACATACAATAAATAAATTAAGTCAACCTTCTTTATTTCAGTTATTTATATAATATTCCTATGAATAAATGCATGACCATGTCTTCTCAGATAATTTTATTTTCATCAGGCAACAATTTAGAGATCTCAGATTTATTTTAGGTAAACTTTCTATAACAAATTTTCTTACTTTAGAATAAACTGTAAAATTTTGATTTGTTTTGATAGAATTGAACTTCCTATATTTCAGAGAAATGTGTGGTGTTAAGTTATGATTCAGTAAATGTCAGTAAGTGAGGGATGTAGAGGACCTGTTTCAATGCAGGCGGGGATGGGGAAGGGAAGAGTTGGGGGCATTGATGATGGGAAGGTTGCAGGGGTGAAAGGGGGTGTTCTTGTTATGACTGAAACCCAACTACAATTATGTTTGTAATCATGATGTTTAAATAAAGAAGTTATTTGATTAAAAATGATATGGTTCAGTAGATAGCTTAGGAGTATAATTTCTTAAATTGCATGGTCTTAAAGTTGTTATTCTACTATTTAGCTTTGCGATTAGATTAACTGACCACTCTAAATAACTTTTTTTTGTTTTTAAAATATTTATACCAATAATAATTTTGAGAAATGGTGTTTGACTTATATATAACTTAAATTTAATATCTACAACATACTTTCTGTTAAGGAATATAGTAATTATAGCTATGAAAAATAAAAAAAAGAAAGAGAGAGAAGTCGCTAGATGTAGAATGGTATCCTGAGGATTCATCATGCCCTTTTGCCTTTAAAATTTTATATGACTTTATGGTTCTCTTTAGCCATTTATATCTTAAAATATCTTTATGTTACAAAGAACTAATGACATGGTTTATTTTGGTCATTGTAACAATTAAATTTAAAGGAAAAAATATAGCACAGAACTTGATCAAACATGCCTTTTTATTGATTATAACATAGAGACAATTTTTGGCTATTACAAGCAAAGTATGTATGATGGAGATGTAATACTTTTTAAATGCATTCATGAGAACTGCCAGGCTGCTCAGATATTCTTTAGAAATGTATATTTTATTCGAGGGAAGACTATATTATAAGTAAACTTGATAATATCTGGGTCCATGAGATAATATAGCAGGATAAAATGTTTATGGGTATTGTTCAAAGTATCTGTTGCTTTGTTTTAATCAAAGAAATCAATTTTTTTTAAATTGGAGGCATTGCTAATGGCAAAGTCTTATGGCCAATGCTGTAGAAGCAAAAGTTCAAGAAAGATCATCTTATTTTACTGTTTGCCTGAATATTGCAGAGGTTATTTCCGTGAGAGATTTAGTACTGAGGAAATGAACAGAAAGCTCATACTTGGCAATAGAAAAAATACACACTGAAAAACAACATTATTGTTTAGTATCAGCCACTCAAAAAGAAAACACTGAATTTTTTCATTCATTGGAAGACTTTGAGGGTCTAATAAAATACATTAGAAGCAGGTTGTTCAAAAAGGTTCTAAAAATGGAAAAGAACCCAAATGTTTATTGCAGCAATTTCATTGCTGCAAAACATGAGTTTTACAACCCATAGTGTTTGCAATATACTCTGAGGTCTCTCAGGAGTTTCAGACGTGTGAGAATTATTTGGATTGTATGAGCATAATTGTGTTACAACTTAAGAGCTAAATCTCTTTTTTTAATCCTACATTTTATTTTATTAATTTTTTTTAATGAGACCAGCTTATGAGGAAAACTGTAACTCAGCCAAAGGTAGTAGTTGGGTCTGTCCAAGATGCCTCTACTATTGGCCAGTAAATCCAGGTTTCATGTCAGCATGGAGCTCTTACCTTGGCAGCTCTGGGGTGGCATCTGTGCTGATTCCACTGAGTTGTCACCCTCCCAGGGTAGAGTGCTAGTCAGATGGCATTACTTTCTCATTCAGGGCTATGTTCATTTGTTTCTGGGAATTTCTTGCCTCAGATTTGGGGGGTGGATAGTAGGGCTCAATGAAATGTCTTTTTAAATTTTAATTTAAAAGTATTTTATGATTGTGAATCTGTAGTTTAAAATACCAATGATTCCTCATATGATACCAACACAACAAACATTACCACTGCACCCCACTCACAACCTGTTACAACTCCCTTGTGTGGGTCAGTCAGTTTGCCCACTGAGCTCTCATGCCAAGTGAAGGCAGTAAGAAGGAAAGGATAGATACATAATGACTCCCATATGAAGGGTAAAGACTTGGAAAAATAAATAGCTGATATCTCAACACATAACAAACTTTCTCTTTTCTTTCTCTATGCCTTAAACTGAAAACAAAACAAAAAAGTCAGCCACAATCTTGTTAACTGAAGTGAGTAGTAGTTGTTCTGTATCTCAGGAATAAAAACAAATATCAGGAAATGCCAAAACAATGCCCCAATCTAACCAATGTTACAGAAAGAATGACTATTTCAAAATTTGCAGTTCTCAGTTGCTTAACCTCAGTGACCTATTTCATGAGATTCCTTGTTATTACACCAATGAAATTCTTCCAGATAATGGTGAAAATTCTATGCTTAATAAGAGATATTCCTCCTTTAGTATATTCCCTTATTATCTCGCCACCTTTTGATCATTAAATTCTGAAGTGTCTTTTACATATTTTATGATCCATATTATATAGTTAAATGTGGCACAATTGCATTCAGTGAATTTAAAATCAATTGCAGAGAATATTTTATACAATAACATCCACCATGAAGTTATAAATGACTTAACTATTGTTAAATTATAAATTGTGGAATACTGGATGCTGATGCTGTTGCTTGGGAACTAAAACCCCATCCTGGTTTTGTAATCATGACCAAGTAAACAGTTTAGATGATACAAAATGTGAAGAGTTGCCTAAATACAGATGGTGAAGAATAATCTATAAAGCAGAAAACACAAAATAGGTGCTAACTGAATATCAGGGCTTGGCTTGAATGGGAGAGATATGCCAAAACCAAAGGAATTAATTGTTTTCTTCAAAGAATACTTTACTCTGAGATCTGGCCAGAGTGTTGTATATAAGGAGTTTATAGGCAATGCCCGTACCACATAATTCAATGTCAAAGATAGATTCCCCTCCCATGGGTGATAAATTACCCTCTCTATTTTAATCTTGTTTTGAATTATCTGCAAACTGAGTTAAAACTAGACAAAATTGAATTAGTAATTTTTATCCCAGACACTTTTACAATTCCAGAGTAAACTATTTTTTGTTGTTGTTAGCTGAAAGTTATTTAACATGATGGCCTTCTAAGATGAATAAAAGTAGTTATAGCAGCTTATTTCATTGGCTATTTAATAAACATATAGACACTCTCTGGAGCATTGTGGACCAATATTTAGTCTTGTACATAAAATAGAAAAGCCACTTCAAAACAAATTTAGAATGTCATTAAAAATGTTAATCCCTTGAACTCATATAATATACATTGTAAGTTATATAATGATAGAAATTTCATTTATCAGTTAAGAACTATGAGCTTTAAAGTCAGTAACTTATGTCATAATTCAAATTGAATGAATTGAAGTTTCTTGAGTCTCCAAATTCTCACTCACATTCTCTTCCTAAATATATACTTGTCTTTGTAAGTATTCTCTTTTCCCCAAATTGCTGTGCATTCAACCAGATACCACCTTTTTCTAGGTTCTTTAAATTTATAGTTATTTCCTACACATACTGAAACATAGTGCTAAGAGTGAAAACTTTGACAGCCAAGTTTGAGAACTGACAGGTTTTCAAGCTATGTGAACTTGAACATGTTTTCCACTCCTCAGAATCTCAGTGCTCTCAAACATAATAAAATATTATACTTAAGTAATATGTTGTTGGGAATATTTAATAAAATATGGTATATTAAATTCTTGCTTTATAGTATAATAGCAAGGCAAAACGCCGTACCTGCTGTGCTATCATTCTGGCCATATAATATATAATGTAACAGCAACAAATATAAGCAGTTATTATAGCTGACTATATAAAATAACTTTTGTTGTTTGCTTTTTATTTTGGTGTCATATTTGGCAATATTCAGGGCTGATTCCTAGCACTACACTTAGAAATTAATTCTGGCATGGTTCAAGAGACAGTATGGGATGCCAGGTATAGAACATGGGTTGGCCATGTGCAAGGAAAACACCCTGCATATATCACTCAGAGCCTAAGGGATTATCTGTATATTATTTACTAAGATTCATCATGAATTTCTTTCCATGTAAACTACTAGGAAATGCCATGGTGAAGTTGTATCATTCACTTATACATTATCAATTATATAGAGTATATTTAAGTTAAATTTTATAAGGAAAGATTAATAATTTTATAATCCATGAGACTAAATCTAAATTTTATACAGTCACATTTAGCAAATTTAAAATTCTTACAAAATGGACCTTGCTTCAAAAATTAATTTATTTAAATATGGTGATGTGGGGTCGGTGGGGTGGCGCTGGAGATAAGGTATCTGCCTTGCAAGCGCTAGCCAAGAAAGCACCGCGGTTCGATCCCCCGGTGTCCCGTATGGTCCCCCCAAGCCAGGGGCGACTTCTGAGCGCTTAGCCAGGAGTAACCCCTAAGCATCAAATGGGTGTGACCCCCCAAAAAAACAAAACAAACAAACAACAAAATAAATATGGTGATGCAAAAATAAAAAACCAATAACAACCAGTAATATGATTAAAGTCATGTCTGATCACAGCGATACAATAGGAGAATAACTAATAAAGCTTTAAAGGGAAAAAGATACTGTAATGCGTGAGACTCTAGATCAGTGGAGACAGACAGGAGAAAAGAAGAGAGGAATGATTAGAGATGGAAAAATAGGCTCAATTCCTTTGAGGGAGAGTCATGAGAAATAACAGATGCACATAATCAGCAAGCTACTTTCATCTTGAAAAAGCATAGCAGATAAAGGATGCCTGTCAAATGTGAATGTTACAGTGCAAGATTTGTCACAAAGGACTTAATATATATTGAATAAACACACTAAGTGTTCTCATTATGAAAAGATTGCATTCATTCCAATATTCTAATTACCTACGATATGTGAGAAATGGCCTCAGAGATATGAGTAAAATAACAGCTATCATTTCAACAAGCAAAAAAATAAGCATCAGGGAACATCTAAAAGTGCTTACCTTCCTATGATGTTCACTACATTGGGGCCCATATAAAGTATCTGCCTTTTTCTCTTCACTAAAAGCTAGCTGTTGTTTTCTCCAAAACTCTATCATCAGATTTATTAGATATTGACTCATAACAGGAGAGTGAATTATGCTTTGTTTAAACCACAAGAGCAAACCTGCTCTTTTTATATATTATTAATATATAGTATTTAGTGGAACAAACAAATTGATCTTTATTCAAACATAACATTTTATCCTGGATGTAACTAGTTTTCTCTTCAATATGTGACTATGCTTATTATTTAGAAGAGATTGCTATGAGGTATATCAGCACGAGGGATATCAGTGTGAGGGATATTGCTAGGTGTTAACCAAAAGTGTTCAAATAGCTTTCAGACTCTAATATGTTTGGGATATGCTGTCTTATGCATTATTAGTAGATTCTTTCTGGAGGATTTTAGAGACTTTAATATTAAGACAGCTATATTGCTATGCTTGCTTCATTATTGCCCATTTTTTTTCAGACTATTTTTTGTGCTTGTGATTTTTTACACATAGTGCCAAAAACCTAGCAACAGACTTTGGTATTCACAATACTGCAAAATTGTGGACTACCATAGAAGACTGATCTAAGATACTTTGTTATCTTGTTCAAGATTAGTATTTTACTTTCAGGCATTATACTTAGTTCATGAACCAAACTATTTTCCACATTTGCAATTTTTCTTTTCTCATGATGCCAATTTTTTTACTGTAAAATGTTCTGTTTATTTGATGCCTGAACAGATACAGAACAGATAGTCCAGTAGTTATAGTACTTGGTTGGCACATGGCCAAAAGGAGTTCAATTTCTGGCATTCCATATCCCATATGATCTGCTAAGCATGTCAGGTAGTTGAGTACAAATTTAGGAGTAAGTCCTTAGCACCACCAGAAGTATTATTCCCCCTGCCCCACAACAAACTACCAAAATGGAGATTTTGCTTATTTATAAAAATAAAGATATGTGAGCAAAAATAAATAATAAATAAATCAGCTGAAATAATTGCTGACAATAATAAAAATGAATGTGAGGTCCTCAAAAAGGATCTTAGCCAGAAAATAAAAATGAAAATATTCAGTAATGAAAAACTGAATATATAATAGCTTTTCATAATAATAGCATAACTACTATGTGAAATATAATAGGAATAAGAAAGATTTTGGAGAAATTTGTAATAAGGTTGCTTCAAAATTTGCTTTTCATGTACAAATATAACTTTACTCAAAGGTAAAACAGTAGAAAAATTGTGCATATAGTTAGGAAGAAATATGTAAATTTAGAAATACATGAATGAGGGCCAGATGGATAGTACAGTAGGGGGTTGGAGAGATAGCATGGAGGTAAGGCATTTGCCTTTCATGCAGAAGGATGGTAGTTCAAATCCCGGCATCCCATATGGTCCCCCGAACCTGCCAAGGCAATTTCTGAGCATAGAGCCAGGAATAGCTCCTAAACCTGCTGGGTGTGACCCAAAAGCCAAAAAAAAAAAAAAAAAAAAAAAAGATAGTACAGTAGGCAGGGTATTTGCTTTGCAAATGGCCAACCCAGATTAGATTCTTACATGCCAGATGAACCCAAAACACTATCAGGTATAATTTACAAGTGAGAGCCAGAAAAACCTTTGAGCATTACTGCATGTGTTCCTCCAATAAGAACAAAAAGAAATACTTGAATGAAGAAATTTAGGAGACTAAAAAAGTGTTTTTCAAAGTAAGAATGCCCATATTCTCCACTCTTATTCAACATAGAATTTTAAATTCTAGCAACAGCAATCAGGCAAGAGAAATAAATAAAAATAATCCAAAATTAAAAAGAGAAATTCCAACTATATTTGCAGATGATATGATAATATTGAAGACCCTAAAAGTTCAACAATAACAACAACAATAGACCAGTAAAATAAATGGCCTTCTTCAAATCAACAGACAAAAATTGGTTGCATTTCTTTATACAAATAATGAGTCACATGAGGAAAGAGATCAAAGTGTCTATCCCACTTAATATATGTCAAAAACATGAAGTGCTTAGGAAACAACATAACAGAAGAGGTGAGATATCTATACAAGGAAAATTTTAAAACACTTCAGAGAAAAATTGAAGAAGTCTTAAAAAATGGAAAAAATCATTTCCTGCTTATGAATTTGAAGAATCAATATTGTCAAAATGACTATATTATCTAAATTAATATGTAGAATCAATGCAGTTCCTATCTAGATTGCGTCAGCATTCTTTAAGGACTTAAAACTGTCAATTATGAAGTTTTTGTGAAACCATAAAAGACTCAGGATAAGCACACCATACTGAAAAAACTGTAAACTGGGAGGTATCTCATTACCTAACTTGAAGCTGGATTACAAAGTCATTGTGATCAAAACAGCATGGCATTGGAACAAAAACAGATTTTTCAGATCAATGTTTTAGAATAGAATATCCAGTAACAACCCCCCCCAAATATATAGTCAAGTAATTTTCTTAAAAAGAACAAGAATATGACATGGAATAAAGATAGGTTCTTAACAAATAGTGTTGGATAATAATTGAATGAAGAAGAAAGAAAGATGTGAAATAAAGCAGGACAGGGACCAATGAGAGCCAGGTGCATTGGTGATGCTAAGAAAGGACAGAACTAAATATTTAAAGCCCTGGAGTCAACATTGAAATCATGAGAATAAAAATTTAACAACCAAACTTAAAAACATGCTTGGTATTATGGCAGGCTTAAGTAAGTGTGGTGGTGGTGATGATGGAACCCCTCTGCGATATTGGTGGAGGAAGGTTAACACTGGTGCTGGGATTGTTGCTAAACATTTTATGTCTAAAACTGTACTATGAATGACTTTTGTAAAGTGCTTTAGCATTTATGTATTGAAAGATTTATGACAATCTTTATGCTTTTATCATATTTAAAAGTATTACTCTCACTTGCATAGGTTGATAATGCTTATCCAGTTTTCTAAGACATATTTTCTGCCAAAAATATTAATGCCAGGAAAAATATCAACTTTTATTTTTCAGGTGAAAAAACTGAAGTTAAGAAATCCTTAAACATTTACACAAATCCTACTTCTAAATTTTCTCCCGTGTATTACTCTTCTGCCCTTTAATAAGAGAAGTAATTAAACTGGAGTAAATTAGCCACTATTATTATCTAGCAGTATTTGAACCCATACCCTCTTTTCTAACATTGATTAGTTATAAAACTGAAGTGGCCAATTTATATACTCTATATTTTTCTCATGTTTTAAAACTTCAAGTAGGGTAATTTTAAATAGATGCATTCTATTATTTTTTGGGTATTTATGGATTAAATATCTACTGTCTTAATAGTAAACAATAAATGTCAGTTACATTTTCCAACAAAAACTGTTATAGAATGTATACTATTTAATACCGAATTACAGACAAAATATTATGTTCCCATGTATCTTTTTTTGCTCTCCTTATTTAGAATATATTTCCATTGTAGAATTATTTCTCTAGAGGCCGGAGAGATAGCATGGAGGTACGGCGTTTGCATTGCATGCAGAAAGATGGTGGTTCAAATCTCAGTGTCCCATATGGTTCCCTGAGCCTGCCAGGAGCAATCTATGAGTGTAGAGCCAGGAGTAACCCCTTAATGCTGCTGGTTGTGACCCAAAAACAAAAGCAAACCAAAACAAAACAAAAAAAGAACTATTTCTCTAAGTTCAAAAAGTCCATTTATGTGTTGTATTACAACCAATAATAGTGTCCTCCTCGGTCAACACAGAGTATTTGGAGTAAGATTATTTTAAAGTTAAAAGCTGCTTCTTCTAATTATAAACTATGTAACTTGAACAAAATAACTCAGATTATCAATGCTGTAAATGGGATACCTAAAGGATCTGCCTTAGGGCTGGAGAGATAGCTCAATAGCCTATGTGTCTGCATGCAAGGAGGAGCCAGGGTTGATCTACATGCTTTGTCTCTTGAATTTTGTCCGAAGCAACTTCCTAGCACAAAGCCAGGAGTACTAACTATGAGGACTTTGGGGCATAGACCAAAAACAAAGCAGTGTACTTTCTAAGTTGTAATTAGTGAGGTTGTACTTATTAGATTTTTTGAACAGTTACTTGTAGGTATTAGAACTGAACAAAGATTTTTTGTTACTTAGAATTCAGTCCTTGTAAACTCCTAGATGACAATGGTCATGCCTAATAAAACTTTTTTTGGAAAATTGTAGACACTGGATAAATACTACCCTTGCATACATTCATCCAGTGTTTAGTTTGACTGTACTTTCCTTGCATTGAAAAAAGATCTGTAAACATAAGTAAATTCTTCTTATGAAATGCTTGTAAATCTTTAACATTTCCTTTGTGGTTTTTCTGCCTTGTGTGATTCCATCACTCCAAACTTTTTTTTCCTGCTTAAAACAATGTCCTTAAGGAAGAATTATAGAAGGATATTTGTGCAACATGTAATTGAGGCCATAGCTTATTGTAATTAAAAGTAATTGAGACCATACAGAGAATTAGTTTTAGCAGGAGCAGAGCAGGCATGAAACACAGTGTGTTGGTGCTTTCCTTGCCCACTGAACTCTAGTAACCTCACAGCACTGGTACAATGGGCCTTTGTGTTAGAGGCACCAAGCATCGCTGAGCATCCACCAGGGGAAGTGACACAGTATAGCAGATAATGTTGCTAAGAGGCCTAAGTTGAGAGTCAGAGCTGTATGTGATTTCTGGCAGAGTTAGTCAGACTTCCCCAGCTTGGAGAGTTCTTTTGTGTTGGTTTGTTTTGTTTTCTTTAGGATTGAATATTATACTGCATTTTTAGAAATGATTCAAACAGGGCATGATCTTATTTTCTCTTTTTTTAATATGAAATACTCTTCCCTTTTCTGTACATATATAATATATATGTCTATATTCTATATGTGTAGGTGTACATGTATGAGACAGATCAAAAGAAATGGAAATGGGAATTGTATTAGGGATCTTAACTGAAATGGTAAGAATTGGCTAAATCAACACACTCTAACAATTATCAGGTGCTAGATGAATAATTGATCTAAAATGTCTCTATAAGTTTCTTAGAAACTTTAAATTCTAGTTTGAAAAATTAACCACTATATATATTGGGACTCTCATTTAGAGATCTTGACATGCAAGATTTTATTCTAAACATACCCCTCTGAGTGATGACTGGGCCTCTATTTTCTACTTTTCCTGAAGGTGCTATGTAAGACTCCGCCAACAAAGCGTGCAAAAAAAACTGGAATGGCAAGGTCCAATCAAAGACTATCATGGCAGTAATTCGTCTCCACATGAGCAGTAGATATTCTTTCCTGGATCTGATGCTTAATCTACTTTGCTGTTTTTCTATCACACCAAGAACCTCTTCTAATACCCCAGGAGCCAAGAAACATTCCTCCTCACATGTGTATTTCTAACATTTGGGTTTTTTCTTTCTGTTTCTAGATTTCCTAATTCAACCCTCTTAGTTTTCTCCTCAGTTTTCTACTTTTTCTTTTTTTTTTTTAACCCCAAGAATTCTTTTCGACTCTTTTTTGTTGCTTTCATGGCTACATTAATGTTTTGTTCCTAGTTTATAATTAATTTTAAATTTTCTTTGTAGCAATATGTGATGTGGTGTCGAAACTGACTGATTTGTGTGTTTGGACTAGTCCCTCCTGCTAAATGTAAACTTTGTGGTGGCTTGCTGAATACAGTGCTTATATCTGAGCAAGTGAATTGATTTGGAAGTACAATTTTCCAGGGATATAGTGCTCTCAGTGGAACAGAAACAAAAGAGTGGTTACACATATCATTCAAAGCTTACTTAACAAAGACTTGGACATTCTCTTCCACAGCAAATGGTCCCAAATTAGAAATGACTGCAGGGAGGGACTTCAGAGCATAAAAACCGGCTAAGCTTTGCAAAAGCCGGCTCCCAGGCAGGGAAAATCCGCGAAAGTACACCGGCCCAGTGGGGCTCAACTGTGAAAGACTGTGAGTGTGACCTGTCTATGTCTGTCTACTGTCCTCTTGCGTGAAACGCTTGCGAGTGGGGCAAAAAGAGCCTCCAGAAACCTCGCTCGCCCAGACGCCATTTTCAGGGAGAGACTTCAGAGCATAAAAACAGGCTAAGCTTTGCAAAAGCCGGCTCCCTGTGTGTGACACCAGGCGGGGAAAATCCGCGAAAGTACACCGGCCCAGTGGGGCTCAACTGTGAAAGACTGTGAGTGTGACCTGTCTATGTCTGTCTACTGTCCTCTTGCGTGAAACTCTTGCGAGTGGGGCAAAAAGAGGCTCAGAGGAGCACGGCCGCTCCGCTTCGCTACGCGGCCGTGCACTCTTTCTAAGGAAAGAACTCCATTGCAACAAGAAGGAAATATCACACTAAGAACGGCGCTATATCACAGAAGCAAACATTTCTCTCTGGACTGTCTTCTCTGTTGCATGCTCGGCCTAAGATTTGACCCAGTGTGAGGCTTCATCCACGGAGGACTCCCCTCCCTTAGAGGCAAGTCAGCCCATCCAGAAAGGGAGGAGCCAGAGGAGTGTGCTGCCTACATCATATAGACAATGAATACCACCACAACACGTAGAAAAACCCACAATACAAGTGTGACAATGGGGAAACAACACAGGCCAGCATCAGACATAGAGACTGAAGATGACAATTCTGAGGACCAGATAATGACTGAACAACTAATCAACCTCTCAGATAAGGACTTTAGACTAGCAATATGGAAGGTGCTCAACAGACTCCAAGAAACCATGGATCGAGTTGAACAGAACACTAATAAGAACCAAGAAAATATGAAGGCAGAAATGACAAAACTCCAAACTGAAATAACATGTCAACTAACAGGACTGAAAAAGTCAGTAAACGAAGTGAATGACAAAATGGATAAGCTCTGGGACAGGGTATCAGAAGCTGAGAATAGACGGTGCTGTGGAAGATGAGATACATAACAATTCCATACAGCAGGAGAGATTGGACAAAAAACTTAAAGCAAATGAGCAGACAATGGAAAAATTAGTCAAAGAATGGGAACAGACGAAAATAGAAGTCTATGATAAGATCAACAGAAACAACTTAAGAATCATTGGAGTCCCAGAGACCCAGGAAGAAAATTTCCAGGAAGAATCAATGGTCAAGAACATCATTAAAGAGAAACTTCCAGAGCTAAAGAATATATGTGATCAAATCCTGAATGCCCGAAGAGTACCAACCAAAAGAGACCCCAGAAAAACCACCCCAAGACACATCCTAGTCACAATGACAAATCCCACAGATAGAGACAGAATTCTGAAAACAGCAAGATCAAAAGGGGAAATCATGTTCAAGCAAGCTTCCCTGAGATTTACAGCAGACCTGTCACCAGAAACACTCAATGCCAGAAAGCAGTGGTGGGATATTGTGACAAGACTGAATGAAATGAATGCTTCACCCAGAATACTATACCCAGCAAAACTCACTTTCCGGTTTGATGGAAGAATACATGGTTTCACAGACAAAAAACAGCTCAGAAACTTCACAGACACAAAACCAGTCTTAAGAGAAAAACTAAAAGACCTAATCTAAGACAAGACTACCCAAAAGACACACCAAATTTTGAAATAAAGATGGCGTTAAATCCCAGGACAATTCTTTCTCTCAACGTCAATGGACTAAATGCACCAGTTAAGAGACACAGAGTGGCTAAATGGATCAAAAAACTCAATCCAACCTTCTGCTGCCTACAAGAAACGCACCTGAATAGTCAGAACAAACATAGACTCAAAATAAAAGGCTGGAGAAAAATTATCCAAGCAAACAACACCCATAAAAAAGCTGGAGTGGCCATACTAATATCAGATAATGCAAACTTTATACTCAGGAAGGTTGTAAGGGACAAAGACGGACATTTTATATTAATCAAGGGGTACGTAGAGCAGGAAGAATTCACTCTCCTAAACATATATGCACCGAATGAGGGGCCAGCAAAATATTTAATACAACTGTTGACAAATCTGAAAAATAATATCAACAACAACACAATAATTGTGGGGGACCTTAACACGGCTTTGTCAACACTGGACAGGTCAACCAGACTGAAACCCAACAAGAATATACTAGACCTGAGGAGAGAAATGGAAGAAAGAGGCCTAGTGGATATATATAGGACACTCCATCCCCAGAAACCTGGATACACATTCTTCTCCAATGTACATGGGACATTCTCCAGGATAGACTACATGCTGGCACATAAAACATACCTCCATAAGATCAAGAGGATAGAAATTTTGCAGACTACCTTCGCTGACCACAAGGCTCTGAAATTATTTGTGAACTCCAAAGGGACTCAGAAGAAACACTTTATTTTTTTTTTTTTTTTTTTTGTGGTTTTTGGGTCACACCCGGCAGTGCTCAGAGATTATTCCTGGCTCCAGGCTCAGAAATTGTTCCTGGCAGGCACGGGGGACCATATGGGACGCCGGGATTTGAACCGATGACCTCCTGCATGAAAGGCAAACGCCTTACCTCCATGCTATCTCTCCGGCCCCAGAAGAAACACTTTAACACCTGGAAGTTAAACAGCCTCATGCTCAATAACCAGTGGGTCCGAGATGAAATCAAGGAGGAAATAAAAAGGTTCCTGGAAACAAATGACAATAAAGACACAAACTCTCAGAACTTATGGAACACAGCAAAAGCAGTACTGAGAGGAAAATTTATAGCTTTGCAAGCACACATCAGGAAGGAAGAAGGAGCTTACCTGAGTAGCTTAATGACACAGCTAATAGAACTAGAAAAAGCTCAACAAAAGGACCCAAGAATAGGAAGACAGAAGGAAATAACAAAGCTGAGAGCAGAAATCAACGAAGTGGAAACTCAAAAAACAATTCGAAAGATCAACGAAAGCAGAAGTTGGTTCTTTGAAAAAATAAACAAGATTGATAGACCACTGGCAAACCTAACAAAGAAAGAGAGAGAGAGAAACTTGATAACTCATATCAGGAATGAAAAAGGAGAGATCACTACTGATATGACAGAGATTCAAAGGGTAATCAGAAACTACTTTGAGAAACTCTACGCCACTAAAAATGAGAACCTGGAAGAAATGGATAAATTCTTGGACTCTTATAATCTTCCACGGTTGAAGGAAGAGGATGTAGCATATCTAAACACCCCCATCACCATTGATGAAATTAAAACAGTAATCAAATGTCTGCCGAAAAACAAAAGCCCAGGTCCAGATGGATTCACTAATGAATTCTATCAAACTTTCCAAGAGGAACTACTGCCAATCTTGGCAAGACTCTTTCATGAAATTGAACAAACAGAAACACTTCCAAATAGCTTTTATGAAGCCAACATCACCTTGATACCTAAACCAGACAGAGACGCTACCAAAAAAGAAAATTACAGACCAATATCACTGATGAATGCAGATGCAAAGATCCTCAACAAAATCCTGGCAAATAGGATTCAATGCCTCGTTAAGAAGATCATCCACTACGATCAAGTAGGTTTCATCCCAGGAATGCAAGGCTGGTTTAACATCCGTAAATCTATCAACATAATACACAACATCAATAACAAGAAAAATAAAAACCACATGATCATATCAATAGATGCAGAGAAAGCATTTGATAAGGTCCAACACCCATTCTTGATCAAAACTCTCAGCAAGATGGGAATGGAGGGAACCTTTCTCAATACAGTGAAGGCCATCTACCACAAGCCAGTGGCAAATATTATCCTCAATGGAGAAAAACTGAAAGCCTTCCCTCTAAATTCTGGCACAAGACAAGGCTGTCCTCCCTCACCACTCCTATTCAACATAGCACTGGAAGTACTAGCTATAGCGATTAGGCAAGAAAAGGATATCAAGGGAATCCAGATAGGAAAGGAAGAAGTCAAGCTCTCACTGTTTGCAGATGACATGATACTCTACTTAGAAAACCCTAAAGACTCTATCAAAAAGCTTCTAGAAACAATAGACTCACATAGCAAGGTGGCAGGCTACAAAATTAACACACAAAAATCAATGGCCTTTCTATATACCAATAGTAATAAGGATGAAATGGACATTAAGAAAACAACCCCATTCACAATAGTGCCACACAAACTCAAATATCTTGGAATCAACTTGACTAAATATGTGAAGGACCTATACAAAGAAAACTATAAAACTCTGCTCCAAGAAATAAGAGAGGACACACGGAAATGGAAACGCATACCCTGCTCATGGATTGGCAGGATTAACATCATCAAAATGTCAATACTCCCCAAGGCATTATACAGATTTAATGCCATCCCTCTAAAGATACCCATGACATTCTTCAAAGAAATGGATCAGACACTTTTGAAATTCATTTGGAACAATAAACACCCTCGAATAGCTAAAGCAATCATTGGGAAAAAGAATATGGGAGGAATTACTTTTCCCAACTTTAAACTGTACTACAAAGCAACAGTTATCAAAACAGCATGGTATTGGAATAAGGATAGGTCCTCAGATCAGTGGAATAGGCTTGAATACTCAGAAAATGTTCCCCAGAGATACAACCATCTAATTTTTGATAAAGGAGCAGGAAATCCTATATGGAGCAGGGAAAGCCTCTTCAACAAGTGGTGTTGGCACAATTGGATAGCCACTTGCAAAAAATTAAACTTAGACCCCCAGCTAACATCATGTACAAAGGTAAAATCCAAATGGATTAAAGACCTCGATATCAGCCCCAAAACCATAAGATATATAGAACAGCACATAGGCAAAACATTCCAGGACATTACAGGCATCTTCAAGGAGGAAACTGCACTCTCCAAGCAAGTGAAAGCAGAGATTAACAGATGGGAATATATTAAGCTGAGAAGCTTCTGCACCTCAAAGGAAATAGTGCCCAGGATACAAGAGCCACCCACTGAGTGGGAGAAACTATTCACCCAATACCCATCAGATAAGGGGCTAATCTCCAAAATATACAAGGCACTGACAGAACTTTACAAGAAAAAAACATCTAACCCCATCAAAAAATGGGGAGAAGAAATGAACAGACACTTTGACAAAGAAGAAATACACATGGCCAAAAGACACATGAAAAAATGTTCCACATCACTAATCATCAGGGAGATGCAAATCAAAACAACAATGAGATACCACCTCACACCCCAGAGAATGGCACACATCACAAAGAATGAGAATAAACAGTGTTGGCGGGGATGTGGAGAGAAAGGAACTCTTATCCACTGCTGGTGGGAATGCTGTCTAGTTCAACCTTTATGGAAAGCGATATGGAGATTCCTCCAAAAACTGGAAATCGAGCTCCCATATGATCCAGCTATACCACTCCTAGGAATATACCCTAGGAACACAAAAATACAATACAAAAACCCCTTCCTTACACCTATATTCATTGCAGCTCTATTTACCATAGCAAGACTCTGGAAACAACCAAGATGCCCTTCAACAGACGAATGGCTAAAGAAACTGTGGTACATATACACAATGGAATATTATGCAGCTGTCAGGAGAGATGAAGTCATGAAATTTTCCTATACATGGATGTACATGGAATCTATTATGCTGAGTGAAATAAGTCAGAGAGAGAGAGAAAAACGCAGAATGGTCTCACTCATCCATGGGTTTTAAGAAAAATGAAAGACACCCTTGTAATAATAATTTTCAGACACAAAAGAGAAAAGAGCTGGAAGTTCCAGCTCACCTCAGGAAGCTCACCACAAAGAGTGATGAGTTTAGTTAGAGAAATAACTACATTTTGAAATGTCCTCATATTGAGAATTTATGAGGGAAATGTAGAGCCTGTTTAGGGTACAGGCGGGGGTTGGGTGGGGAGGAGGGAGATTTGGGACTTGGGTGATGGGAATGTTGCACTGGTGATGGGTGGTGTTCCTTTTATGACTGAAACCCAAACACAATCATGTATGTAATCAAGGTGTTTAAATAAAAAAAAATTATGAAAAAAAAAAAAAAAAGAAATGACTGCACCCCAATCAGATTTCTCTGAGGAGATTCTTAGGTAGTTCCTGTAAGTTCTTGGAGTTGTGTAAAAATTTTGTGAGCAGGACACTTTTTGAAGGAAGACTTTGTCCTGTTGGATGTTTTTCATTGGAATACTGATCCATAAAACAGTATGAAACACTTTGTAGTAGGATATTTGGAAAGAAAGTACAAGTGAACTAGAAAATGAGAAGCCTGAGAATTATTAGAGACATACAAATCTGTAAAAAAAAAAAAAAAAAAAAAAAGAGTATTTCCTGCCCTTGAAAATGTGTTGGGAAGAATTGCCCATCTCCCTGTCAGGGTCTAAACTCCCTCTTCTGGCAACCTGACTGTTAGCAGATGGACTGAGAGTCTCATGGCTTTGTTTATTCTAGTGTCTCTCAGCCTCAGTTCAGAGAAAAAGGAAGCAGATGTTTGCACTGTGCATCTTTATGTTGTTTACAACTAACACTTAGGTTCTCAATGACGCTTGGTCCTTTGACTCAGTCAAGTACAAGCCTAATTTATGGGCTTGAGGGTATTATTGTACTTAACCACAGTCCCGCTGTCTGCTTTTTCTGAAAATATTCAACAGGAGAGTTATATCACACTCCTTATTTAGTAAATATATTGTCAGGATCTAGATATACACATTTATATCAACATATGCATATGTTAATAGATTCACCAAAATATTTAAATATAATATTAGATAAGTGATAATGACATTTCTTGGAAAATTCTGCAACTATTAATATAAATTTTATGAAGCTTGTATTATTTTTCAGCATTACTTACATAGTATAAGGAGTTTGTAGAATCGATTTTTAAAATGATATTAACAGAAATGATGAAGGAAGAACAATTCTTTTTTCTTAAGATAGCTCTTGCTGACATCAAATTTGAACTCAGATTGACTAAGACCTAGAAAGCATTCTTTAAATGAAGGAATAAAAACTAAAATTAGAGTTTCTTAAGTTTCAAAAATTAATTTCAAAAATTAAGTTTCAAAAAATTAAATTCAAAAATTTTATTAAATCTTATTCTCTAAATAAGAAAAGACATAGTCAAATGTGGGTGTAAAAACAGAGCAACCCCCATAAAAATACAATTTGGTGGATCCTCATAAAGTTAAATTTAGAGTTATCAGATGGTCCCGGAACTTCTGCTCATTTAAAAGGGATACAATTCAATTGTCAACTGGTAAGTGTGTAAATAGATAAATGTGTTCATATTTTGAATATACTGCAATGTGGATAAATCTTAAAATATTAGTTTAAGAAAGAAGCCAAGTAGCTCAAAGGTGAAGTATATGCCTAACATAGCATTATACTAGGTAAAAGTAGTGAAACACAAATACCACATATTGCACAATTTTGTTTATATGAAATATCTACAATACTCAATTTAAAAGTGAACAAAAGTTTGAAACAGATCCATAAATTGAGGGCAGAAGAGAGATAAAGCAGTGATGGATAGGAGGCATCTTGGGGGGTATTTCTGTTTTTCTTTATTTTTTGATTAAAATATCTTGGATTTAGAGAATATACTAGAGATGAATTTCAAGTTTTAAAATGGTGATTTATGTTTGTTTTGGGATCACACTTGTGGTACTCAGGTCTTACTGGTGGCTCTGTGCTCAGAAATCACTATTGGCAGGGTCTAAAGAAACCACTTTGGGATGCCAAGAATGGAATCCAAGTCCAGCTTGTAAACCAAGCACTCTATGCACTGTATGATACATATAGCCTCAAAATAATAAAATTTTGTTTTTGATTTAAATCTATTTAAATCTATTTAGAAGACATTATCAAAATCAGTCTTTTGCCAAAGAGATTCATGACATTGACATTGTTTGCATTTTGTATTTCCTTTGACAAAGACTAAAAACTTTATTCCAAATGAGAATAGCAACATGATTTAATAAAATTAATATAAAGTAAAATTCTGAAAATGATAGAGATGGGATTCAATATGGGCAGTGACTTTTGTGGCTCCCATTCACAGAAACTCAACCATAAAAGATTTCCTGAAGTGTAGAACACTGAGCTTTCTTGATCTTTCCTGGAGTTATCTTCTAAATACCATAGTATCACAATGCTTTCAAGACAATTTAGGTAGAAAATTTTTAACTGAAAGATAAATGCAAACAATACTCTCAACGAATAAATAACAAGTTTGCATCTTTAGGACACTGGGAATCTAAGAAAATTATGTATTGTTATTCCCTAGGTCATATATATTATATATACCTATATATATATTCAGGAAAAAATATGCATTCTTTGGAATGACTCCACCTTAGAGAGGAAATGAGAACTCAGGTCTTAAAAGGAATAGAAAAACTAATTATTTGCCACATTTTTCATGGAAGTTGCACACATTTTTTTTCAATTTTTGACACTTTTGTAAGATAAAGAATCATTATCTTCCTTGTCATAGCAGCACTTGGAAATGCTATTAATGTGCCAGGCATTTCCTACGTACTTTTATATAAGCTGCATTATTGAAACCTCACAACAATAGAATGAAGTAGGCATTAGATTGTAGGCTATCTCTGTTTTATGACTAAAACAAGTGAGTGACAGTCACAAGGACTGAGTGAATGTTCTAAAGTAACACAGCTACCCATTGAAAGAAGCAGTATTTGGATCCAAACAAATGTTGCTCAGCATTATGTTACTTGTTGCTCAGAATGATAAATTAAATATTCTTTTACCAAATAAAAAAGATTCCTAGTTCCTCAAAAGCTGTACTGCTGGTGCAAATTTCACATCTGTTCTGCCTGAAAAGCACACAGCATCTCAGAAATTTTATGATTATAGTTATATGCATATAAAATTATACAAGGTGTTTTGCAGTGCTAAATTGATGGAAACTTTTCCATACTGACTTTGTTCCAGAAGGGACCAGTTATGAAAGGCTGCTTGACCACAGGGAAAGGATCAGAGACAGGTACACAGAGAATGGACAGCATTCTGCTGTTGAGGAGAAAATTTGGGCTGGTTAGTTACTTTTTTTGTGTGTCCCCTAGAATTTGGATTTGAGTCCACAGAAAACTCTGTTATTGTGTAGTAGGATAAATGTTAGCAAGTGTCATTTAGGGAGCCAGGGACTTTAATGAGTGGCAGAATTTAGTGGGAATGACCTCAAGCTCCAGAGTTGAAGTTTCTGGAACTGTCTTATTCAAAATGCATTATATTTCATTTCAACTCCTTGAAACAATATTGCTGTAACAACTCTTTGTATTTGTGCATTCCAAACTCATATTTCCCAGTTGTTTTAATCATTAGGTTGCTTGGTTCTATTTCTTTTCTTAGCCTGGCAAAGAGATGGATGTCATATAGTGATAAGATTACGTTGAACAGAAATGTGGTCAGAAACAAGATTTTCATATACAAATGGTGACAAGCCTAAATATAACATATCTCTTTTTTGCTTAAAGTCACATAGTATTCTTCCTACTTTAATTTATCCTAAACTGTTAAAGGAGGACCCAGTTTGATTTTGAGTAACTTCCCTAAAATATTTCAACAGAATTCATCATGTAATACTAGAAATAATTAAAATTTCACAGTAAGGTAAGCATTTTGAGTCTTATGATGTAAGGGTCAAGGCTTAGTCCCCATTAACTAACTGACCTTGATGATTGTACTTTATCTCGTTCTAGCTTTGGTTCTTACGTCTAGGGCAATAGTCATTTTTGTAGCTGATGACTGCTTTTAAACTTGCAGATAGCTATTATCTTTGAAAAGAAGACTACTGACACTAAGCATTATTTTCTTATTTCTTTATATTTTGCATAACATGGTCTCATCTCACTCAAAAATATTTTTATTTGGTAAAACCACTGAAAGATAATGAACATTTTAGTGATTCACTGAGTGGTTTTCTGCCTGAAGGAATTTGAGGATCTTGGAATACAGGGAATAGACAACTCCATAGTGAAAAGTAGAAGCTGTTTCCTGACTAAATGGCAATCGAAATTGCTCCTGACTCTTGGAACCCCCGGGGTGGACTCAGAGCTACAAATCCCCACTCAGTTTTAGATAAAATGAGAAAAAGAGCCATCTAGACTGATTTGAAGCAACTTTAATACTTGGGGGAAAATCATAAAAATATTAATGACCATTAACATTTCCACTTCTCTTCAAAGATTCAGTATCCTAGGGACTGAAAGCTTTCCTACTGAAGGTTGAGACATATATTTCATTGTAATGAGATGGTGGTGGTTAAGTTATGATACTTAGAATCAGGCAGGTTGTATTTAATTTTGTCTCTGCCTTTTACTAGCCTGTGGAGCTTGAGCCTCAGCTTTGTTCTTTATATGATTCAGGAAAAAATAGGATCTATCGCCAGAGTTTCTGACAGGATAGATGAGATTGTGTATAATACTATCCAGTGTAATGTTGGACACTGAAGCATTTACCAAATGTTAACGGTTGCTTGCTTTCTTGACTTTCTTTTGCTGAATTCACATGACTGATCCAAACATACTACTTAAATTATTTTTTCTCTAGGTAGAACTTCTTAGTCTTTCCAGTATTATACAGAAAATAATACTGCCAATTACAGCCATTTATAAAATTTCAAAAGAAAGAGTTGCCTTCATTTTGATTCTATATTTTGCTTGCCACTCTTTAAATGGTTTCTTTAGTCCAGAATCATAAGGCTCATTTTCTTCTATTAACTAAAAATTACAGTGAATGATAATCCATGATATCCTGAAGATGGATGGAAATCACTGTGATTTCACTATTTTCAAAATTAGCTCCATAAAGGAAGTTCTACCTTTAATCTCTATCAAAACTACAGGAAATAATAATAATAAACTATGCAGACAGAATTTACAGAGTGTTTAATTACTCAAAAGCAGCTCATAGTGCTTCAGCAACAGACAAGCTTGTTGTCAACAAGAGGGAAGAATTTTTGTCTCAAAGATGAGTTAGGATGGCAGGCTACACTTCTATATAAATTTTTGTTATTGGTTTTGTTGTTGGGCCACATATGGTGACACTCAGTTTATTCCTGGCTCTGCACTCAGAAATTACTTCTGGCAGACTCAGAGACCATAGGTTTTCAGGAATCAAACCCGAGTTTGATCCGGGTCTGCCGCATGCAAGGCAAACACCCTACCTCTTTGCCACTGCTCTGGCACTCTGGATAGTTTTTTGAGAGGGATTAAAAATAAATAGAATTTTAACATATATCCTGTAAGTCAATATGTAGATATTCGCATAAATGGAACTTGATAGGAACCAGGCTTCAGAAGGGAATAACTTTGGTGCTTATCATTTCTTGTTCGAAGCTCTCTTTTCCTAACAACTCCGAACCAAGTACATAATATGCTCACTTTTTTTCTTCTTCAGATATAATAAATATAGATCTCAGCAGGAGGATACTGAGGACTTAGAATTAAATAAGGCAAGTGTATTAAATATGATTGTGGGAGTGAAGAGAAACAGGCTATGGTAGATACATCTAAATAATTTCCAGTGTTCCTTCTACTTCAGTGTGTTAGATTTAGCTGCCTATAGCTCATTTAATCTTTCTATTCTTAGCCAAGATAAACTGTTAAATGTTGTAATAGAAGTAGTTGAACTCCATAGAAAATGGTGGGTTTAATAGTCATGGGTGGCTGCGTAAATATTGTAAGCACTATGAACAAAAACTATTAAAGAAAGAAAGTAATAAAGATAGTTGATTAATGGTTTTCTGTTCAGTGTATTTTGAAAGTACTGAACTTCTACCTAAGCCTGATTTAAAGATTTTATTGAACAAAACTTACTTAGAAAGATATAACAGAGGAGAAGGACAAAGATATACCTTCAAGAGTGAAGAGGAGCTCAGAAGAGCAAGCAAGCAAGCAGTAAGCTGGGACAAGCAAAGGTAATACCTGCTCAAGAGAGTAGAGAGAATAGGTCTTTGAGGAGCCAGAGCCTTATATTTTAAACATCTTGGAAGTGTAATATATCCCAGATTTTTAGAATTGATTTTTTGGATATGGTATAAATGCATATTTTAATTATCCAGAATTGAATACAACACCAGATTTTAAATGATTTGTTCTGGCTTTGTCAATAAAGTGGAATTTTTTTCTTTAATGAAAATAATAAAAAAGAAAAGTATTTAAATATTCTGATATCTCTTCATAACATTTTATCTGGTTTTATTGAAAAACCATTACCTATTCATTTTAGAAATAATGAAAATAAGGAACAATAAAGAACAAAATGCTCCTGATTTTTCAGGAATAAAAAATATAAATCCTAGGTTTTCTACATTGGTTAAGTTGCTTGCATTGCACTGGGTTTATGCTCAGTTTAATCCCAAGTACCCCAAATGGTTTGATCGCCAGTACCCCAAATGTTCCCTGAGCTTGACAGGAGTGGTTCCTGAGTGCAAAGCCAGGAGTAACCCCTGAGCACTGTTGGGTGTTACCCCAAAACTAAAGGAAACAACCAAAATAAAATGTAATATATTAGTATATTTTCTCTAGATAAAAATACCAATGTATACATAATGCATATTTATAAATGTGATTGAGACTGCTTACACACACCCATACTCATATGCATATTACAGCTAACTTTCTATTTAGCATTCATTCATCTGGTGAACTTCTTGTGAGTGAAGGATAGGTCATCCACTTGGGTTTATGAAAACTCACTTATTTCTTGAATTTTGTAGGCATAATAGGAATTTTTTACATTGGTTGAAAAATATCAAACTGAAAAACATAAAAACTGTTCTCATGTCTCTTACCATAGACCTCACTTTTCAAGATACTAGGAACCCTAATCTAGTTGAACTTATAAGAAATGGAGAGAGAAGAGATTGTAACAAAAAGGTAGACTGATTGAGAGGGGCATGGCAAATGCAGGGGATGTCCAGATTAGTTTACTCACTGCTGGTTGTCAAACCTTGAAATCAGCACCACCAGTATCAGCTATCATGCAAATTATACTTAATGATGACGGGTAGGCTAATAGTTTTACCTTCCTTATACGGACAAAGTGCTTTTATTGAAATATTTTGACCGAAATATCCCTTTCCCCAAGTTAATTTACCTTTTCAGCAATATTATAACATCTAAAATATTAATAAAACATGGTGAATATTAAAGAAATGAGATTTTTAAATTTTTACAAACTTTAGAATAAATTTAATTTAAGAGATAAACTTAATAGGCTTCAAGCTTAGTAAAAAACATGGCATTTAACTTTAAACAAAACCTGTAAGCTCTGTGATTTTTGACATAAGTATATACCGTAACTTTATATATATATATATATATATATATATATATATATATATATATATATATATTTTATTTAAACACCTTGATTACATACATGATTGTGTTTGGGTTTCAGTCATGTAAAGAACACCACCCATCACCAGTGCAACATTCCCATTACCAATGTCCCAAATCTCCCTCCTCCCTAACCGATCCACGCCTGTACTCTAGACAGGCTTTCCATTTCCCTCATACATTCTCATTATTAGGACAGTTCAAAATGTAGTTATTTCTCTAACTAAATTTATCCCTGTTTGTGGTGAGCTTCCTGAGGTGAGCTGTAACTTCCAGCTCTTTTCTCTTTTGTGTCTGAAAATTATTATTGCAAGAAAGTCTTTCATTTTTCTTAAAACCCATAGATGAGTGAGACCATTCTGCATTTCTCTCTCTCTCTCTCTCTCTCTCTCTCTCTGACTTATTTCACTCAGCATATTAGATTCTGTGTACGTCCATGTATAGGAAAATTTCATGACTTCATCTCTCCTGACAGCTGCATATTATTCCATTGTGTATATGTACCACAGTTTCTTTAGCCATTCGTCTGTTGAAGGGCATCTTGGTTGTTTCCAGAGTCTTGCTATGGTAAATAGTGCTGCAATGAATATAGGTGTAAGGAAGGAGTTTTTGTATTGTATTTTTGTGTTCCTAGGGTATATTCCTAGGAGTGGTATAGCTGGATCGTATCGGAGCTCAATTTCCAGTTTTTGGAGGAATCTCCATATCACTTTCCATAAAGGTTGAACTAGACAGCATTCCCACCAGCAGTGGGTAAGAGTTCCTTTCTCTCCACATCCCCGCCATTTATTCTCATTCTTTGTGATGTGTGCCATTCTCTGTGGTGTGAGGTGGTATCTCATCGCTGTTTTGATTTGCATCTCCCTGATGATAAGTGATGTGGAGCATTTTTTTCATGTGTCTTTTGGCCATTTGTATTTCTTCTTTGTCAAAGTGTCTGTTCATTTCTTCTCCCCATTTTTTGATGGGATTAGATGTTTTTCTCTTGTAAATTTCTGTCAGTGCCTTGTATATTTTGGAGATTAGCCCCTTATCTGATGGATGGGTATTGGGTGAATAGTTTCTCCCACTCAGTGGGTGGCTCTTGTATCCTGGGAGCTATTTCCTTTGAGGTGCAGAAGCTTCTCAGTTTAATATATTCCCATGTGTTAATCTCTGCTTTCACTTGCTTGGAGAGTGCAGTTTCCTCCTTGAAGATGCCTGTAATGTCCTGGAGTGTTTTGCCTATGTGTTGTTCTATATATCTTATGGTTTTGGGTCTGATATCGAGGTCCTTAATCCATTTGGATTTTACCTTTGTACATGACATTAGCTGGGGGTCTAAGTTCAAATTTTTGCAAGTGGCTAGCCAGTTGTGCCAAAACCACTTGTTGAAGAGGCTTATCCTGCTCCATTTAGGATTTCCTGCTCCTTTATCAAAAATTAGGTGATGGTTTGTCTGGGGAACATTTTCTGAGTATTCAAGCCTATTCCACTGATCTGAGGGCCTGTCCTTATTAAAATACCATGCTGTTTTGATAACTATTGCTTTATAGTACAGTTTAAAGTTGGGGAAAGTATTTCCTCCCATATTCTTTTTCCCAATGATTGCTTTAGCTATTCTGGGGTGTTTTTTGTTCCAAACAAATTTCAAAAGTGCCTGATCCACTTTTTTGAAGAATGTCATGGATATTTTTAGAGGGATGGCATTAAATATGTATAATGCCTTGGGGAGTATTGCCATTTTGAGGATGTTAATCCTGCCAATCCATGAGCAGGGTATGTGTTTCCATTTCCGTGTGTCCTCTCTTATTTCTTGGAGCAGAGTTTTATAGTTTTCTTTGTATAGGTCCTTCACATTTTTAGTCAAGTTGATTCCAAGATATTTGAGTTTGTTTGGCACTATTTTGAATGGGGTTGTTTTCTTAATGTCCATTTCTTCCTTATTACTATTGGTGTATAGAAAGGCCATTGATTTTTGTGTGTTAATTTTGTAGCCTGCCACCTTGCTATATGAGTCTATTGTTTTTAAAAGCTTTTTGGTAGAGACTTTAGGGTTTTCTAAGTAGAGTATCATGTGATCTGCAAACAGTGAGAGCTTGACTTCTTCCTTTCCTATCTGGATTCCCTTGATATCTTTTTCTTGCCTTATCGCTATAGCAAGTACTTCCAGTGCTATGTTGAATAGGAGTGGTGAAAAAAGACAGCCTTGTCTTGTGCCAGAATTTAGAGGGAAGGGTTTTAGTTTTTCACCATTGAGGATAATATTTGCCATGGCTTGTGGTAGATGGCGTTAACTATATTGAGAAATGTTCCTTACATTCCCATCTTGCTGAGAGTTTTGATCAAGAATGGGTGTTGGACCTTATCAAATGCTTTCTCTGCATCTATTGATATGATCATGTGGTTTTTATTTTTCTTGTTGTTGATGTTGTGTATTATGTTGATAGATTTATGGATGTCAAACCATCCTTGCATTTCTGGGATGAAATCTACTTGATCGTAGTGGATGATCTTCTTATGAGGCATTGAATCCTATTTTCCAGGATTTTGTTGAGGATCTTTGCATCTGTATTCATCAGCGATATTGGTCTGTAATTTTCTTTTTTCATAGCATCTCTGTCTTGTTTATGTATCAAGGTGATGTTGGCTTCATAAAAGCTATTTGGTAGTGTTTCTGTTTGTTCAATTTCACGAAAGAGTCTTGCCAAAATTGGTAGTATTTCCTCTTGGAAAGATTGAAAGAATTCATTAGTGAATCTATCTGGGCCTGGGCTTTTGTTTTTGGGCAGATATTTGATTACTGTTTTAATTTCATCAGTAGTGATGGAGGTGTTTAGATATGCTACATCCTCTTCCGTCAACCGTGGAAGATTATAAGAGTCCAAGAATTTATCCATTTCTTCCAGGTTCTCACTTTCAGTCGCGTAGAGTTTCTCAAAGTAGTTTCTGATTACCCTTTGAATCTTTGTCATATCAGTAGTGATCTCTTCTTTTTCATTTCTAAATACGAGTTATCAAGTTTCTCTCTCACTCTCTCTCTCTCTCTCTCTCTCTCTGTTACTTTTGCCAATAGTCGATCAATCTTGTTTATTTTTTCAAAGAACCAACTTCTGCTTTGTTGATCTTTTGGATTGATTTTTGTGTTTCCACTTCATTGATTTCTGCTCTCAGCTTTGTTATTTCCTTCTGTCTCCCTATTTTTTGGTCCTCTTGTTGAGCACTTTCTAGTTCTATTAGATGTGTCATTAAGTTACTCAGGTAAGCTCCTTCTTTCTTTCTGATGTGTGCTTTCAAAGCTATAAATTTTCCTCTCAGTATGCTTTTGCTGTGTCCCATAAGTTCTGATAGTTTGTGTCTTTATTGTCATTTGTTTCCAGGAACCTTTTGATTTCCTCCTTGATTTCATCTCAGACCCACTGGTTATTAAGTATGAAGCTGTTTAACTTCCTGGTGTTAAAGTTTTTCTTCTGAGTCCCTTTGGAATTCACAAATAATTTCAGAGCCTTGTGGTCAGCGAATGTAGTCTGCAAAATTTCTATCCGCTTGATATTATGGAGGTATGTTTTATGATCCAGCATGTAGTCTATCCTGGAGAATGTCCCATGTACATTGGAGAAGAATATGTATCCAGGTTTCTGGGGATGGAGTGTCCTATATATATCCATTAGGACTCTTTCTTCCATTTCTCTCCTCAGGTCTAGTATATTCTTTTTGGGTTTCAGTCTGGTTGACCTATCCAGTGTTGACAAAGCTGTGTTGAAGTCCCCCACAATTATTGTGTTGTTATTGATATTATTTTTCAGATTTGTCAACAGTTGTATTAAATATTTTGCTGGCCCCTCATTCGGTGCATATATGTTGAGGAGAGTTATTTCTTTCTGCTCTACATACCCCTTGATTTATATAAAATGTCCATCTTTGTTCCTTACAACCTTCCTGAGTATAAAGTTTGCATTATCTGATATTAGTATGGCCACTCCAGCTTTTATATGGGTGTTGTTTGCTTGGATAATTTTTCTCCAGCCTTTTATTTTGAGTCTATGTTTGTTCTGACTATTCAGGTGCGTTTTTTGTAGGCAGCAGAAGTTTGGATTGAGTTTTTTGATCCATTTAGCCACTCTGTATCTCTTAACTGGTGCATTTAGTCCATTGATGTTGAGAGAAAGAATTGTCCTGGGATTTAATGCCATCGTTATATTGAAATTTGGTGTGTCTTTTGTTTAGTCTTGTCTTAAATTAGTTTTTCAGTTTTTCTCTTAAGACTGGTTTTGGGTCTGTAAAGTTTCTGAGCTGTTTTTTGTCTGTGAAATCATGTATTCTTCCGTCAAACTAGAAAGTGAGTTTTGCTGGGTACAGTATTCTAGGTGAAGCATTTTAGTCTTGTCAAAATATCCCACCACTGCTTTCTGGCATTGAGTGTTTCTGGTGACAGGTCTGCTGTAAATCTCAAGGATGCTCGCTTGAATGTAATTTCCCCTTTTGATCTTGCTGTTCTCAGAATTCTGTCTCTATCTGTGGGATTCATCATTGTTACTAGGATGTGTCTTGGGGTAGTTTTTCTGGGATCTGTTTTGGTTGGTACTCTTCGAGCATGCAGGATTTGATCACATATATTCTTTAGCTCTGGAAGTTTCTCTTTAATGATGTTCTTGACCATTGATTCTTCCTGGAAATTTTCTTCCTGGGTCTCTGGGACTCCAATGATTCTTAAGTTGTTTCTGTTGAGCTTATCATAGACTTCTATTTTCATCTGTTCCCATTGTTTGACTAATTTTTCCATTGTCTATTCATTTGTTTTTTTTTTTGTTTGTTTGTTTTTTTTTTTTGGTTTTTGGGCCACACCCGTTTGACGCTCAGGGGTTACTCCTGGCTATGTGCTCAGAAATCGCCCCTGGCTTGGGGGGACCATATGGGACGCCGGGGGATCGAACCGCGGTCCGTTCCTTGGCTAGCGCTTGTAAGGCAGACACCTTAGCTCTAGCGCCACCTTCCCGGCCCCCTATTCATTTGTTTTAAGTTTTATTTTTCCAATCTCTCCTGCTGTATGGAATTGTTATGTATCTCATCTTCCACAGCACTAAGTCTATTCTCAGCTTCTGATACCCTGTCCCAGAGCTTATTCATTTTGTCATTCACTTCGTTTACGAGTTTTTCAGGCCTGTTAGTTGACATGTTATTTCAGTTTGGAGTTTTGTGATTTCTATCTTCATGTTTTCTTGGTTCTTATTAGTGTTCTGTTCAACTTGATCCATGGTTTCTTTGAGTTTGTTGAGCATCTTCCATATTGCTAGTCTAAAGTCCTTATCTGAGAGGTTGATTAGTTGGTTGGTCATTATCTGGTCATCAGAATTATCATCTTCATTCTCTATGTCTGATGCTGGCCTGTGTTGTTTCCCCATTGTCACACTTGTATTGTGGGTTTTTCTATGTGTTGTGGTGGTAGTCATTGGCTAAATGATGCAGGCAGCACACTCCTATGGCTCTGCCCTTTCTGGATGGGTCGACTTGCCTCCGTGGATGAAGCCTCACACAGGATCATATCTTAGGCCCGAGTATGCAGCAGAGAAGACAGTCCGGAGAGAAATGCTGGGCTTCAGTGATCCAGCACAGTTCTAAGTGTGATTTTTTTCTTCTTGTTGCGATGATGATGTTGTGATGGTGTTCTTTTCTTAGAAAGAGCACACGGCCGCGTAGTGAAGCAGAGCCAAAGTGCTCTTCTGGAGCCTCTTTTTGGCCCACTCCCATTAGGTTCATGCAACAGAATAGTAGACAGACACACACAGGCAGCACTCACAATTTTTCACAGTCGGGCCCCACTGGGCAGGCGTAGTTATACCATAACTTTTGTTTGCCTATTTCTTCATTTATATGAATTGGTGACTGCTAGGACTTACCTTACAGGGTTTTGCAAATATTTACTGATTTAATAAAGCATGCAATTCTTTTAACAGTTTGACAGAATAAAATCTATTCAATAAAATTCAACTAGTAGTATTACCCATTCAGATTAACTTCTAGTATTTATTTCACATTTATTATTGAATTAACTTTATACAGATAATATATTTCTGCATTGCAATTTAATAAGGGTATTTGTAACTTTTAATGACTCATCTATATATTTATTATGACCTAGCTATTTTCAAAATAATTTAAAGATATTTTGTCTTATATTATGCAGACAAAATGAACCCATACATTATCTGAATGAAATAAAAAAGCCAATAATGGGGTGACATTAATTATATTAGAAACTAAACTAAGAAAGCTATTATTATAAAGCCCTGGATTCCACTCTGATTCACCCATAATAAAGGGTAAAAATAAATGCAGTGAATTGTGGAGCTTTTACTATCTCATAAAGGAAAGCATGTTGGTTTATCAAAGATAGTTTTCTTCTGTAATACTAGAGTCTCAATGGAATGTGCTGTATTGGCTTTTATATGAGGGATGTTGTAAACTAAATGAATGGTGTCTTTGTTATCAGTTTTACTACATAAATATAAGGAATCATTTTTAAGTCATGTGCTTTTCTTGCCATTTATAAGCTGGAAAAGGGCTTTTAATTAATTAAATAAACAGTATAATGTTAGGTTGGTGTAGTGAGATTCACTTAGAAATTTACTTGTTCAACTTATATTTTATGTTCTAAAATCAAATATGGGTTTTATGCTTCTGGATATCAAATGAAAACCAAATTCTCAGTAATACAATCACAGACTCAAGAGGAAATATTCTACCAAATGAAATAAAATTAAATGATATAATACACCCAATACACCCAATCCAAATTGGGGCATTTTTTGTCTTTTATGCACACATTTTCCCCTTAGACATATTAGAATCAGAGGTAAAGATCTTTGTTGGGACCCATTTGAGAAGTTGATAGAGAGTTTGAACTGGTTTATTATTATGACTAATCTTTATATGTGTGTCTTTTTTGTATTGGGGAAATGAATCATTAGCAGATAGCACTGTTCTTGTCCATCAAGATTACTATGAAAATTTTAAAATCATCAATATATCTAGATAGAATGGAGACATAAGATAAACTATCTCTAGTGAAATTAGAGAAAATGTGAGTATATTGTTCTATTAAGTTTACTGAGAATATTTAGTGTATTTGTTTAGGTCTAATGATTGCATAAAATTAACTCTAAAATCGATTTGCTCTCCAAGCCAATGTTCTTCGTTGAACATATACATATCTCTTTCTCCCTTTCAATCTTTCTAAATCAATGTCAATAAAAAACTATCCTGCTTCTTATTCACAAAAGCTTAACTGAAATTGGTCATTTTTAAAGATCGTTAAAATCAAGGAAAGAAAAGACAACTAAGTTGAAGAAGAAGCAATAAAAATCTTACCAAAATTACTTTCAGTAATTTTTCTCATGTGAAATCTATATTTTCTAAATTAAAACAAGTTAATGTCAAACGAGAGAGGGCATTATTGTGAGCGTGGGACTGTGGTCACAATTCAGGTAAAGAGGAGGGTTGTTGGCAAAGATTGTGAGCTAGACAGATTCATTCATTTCATGATAAAAATGATTATTTATTTCATGATAATAAAAGATGCATTTGATCAAAGGGTGTGTTCATAAACTAAGCCATGTTGGAGAATATAAAGACTAAACATACAACCAACTCCATTTTTATCCATGGACCCCTGAGCACTACCAGGATTATTCAGTGAGTACAGAAGCAGGAATAAGTTCTGTTCACTGCCAGATATGGCCCCAATACAAACAAAAATAATGAATTAGCTTAAGTGAGCTGAGCATAGACTGGCAACTTTCATTTTCAGGTTTGGGACATTGAGATCTTACAATGCCCATCAATGAAAATGTTAACACAGAAACTTATCGCTCTAGCCCCTGTATATCTATTTTTATTAGTGTATAAATTTTAAAAATAATAGAGAGTAATGACTGGAGAAGTGACACGAAGCAGTAAGGCATCTTCCTGGGCAGCATTGGCCTAGGATGGACCGCGGTTTGATCCCCAGCATCCCATATGGTCCCCCAAGCCAGGAGCAGATTTCTGAACGCATAGCCAGGAGTAACCCTTAAGCATCACCGGGTGTGGCCCCCCCAAACCAAAACAAAACAAAAAAACAGTGAATGTGGTCAGAGTGATGGCTCAAGTGATAGGGTTGCACATGCTAACTTAGGACAAACCATGGTTCAATCCTCTGGTGTCTCATATGTTCCCCCAAGCCAAGAGCAGATTTCTGAGCTCATAGCAAGGAGTAACCCCTGAGTGTCACGGGTTGTGGCCCAACCCCCTTAAATAATAATAATAGTGAATAATTCAGGGCTGATACATTGTAAACTCTATATGAAACATATTAATCCTACAAATGTAAACTTAGTGAGTGAGCAAAAAGTGTCATGTGGAAAATATGAATTAATACTAATTACTTTTAGTCCTTAAGAATCTTTCTCAGGATCAAGACCTCAGTTTTATAAATATAAAAAGGATGGAGCCAAAGCGATAGCACAATGGTAGTGCATTTGCCTTGCATGTCGCAGATCCAGGAGGGACCTGGTTCTATTCCTGGAGTCCCACATGGTACCCCTAGCCAGGTGCAATTTCTGAGCGCATAGCCAGGAGTAATCCCTAAGCATCACCGGATGTGCCCCCCAAAAGAAAAGGATGGGTTATTAAATAGATGAGAAACAGATCAAATGAGATAAAATGAGCTAAAGATAGATAGAAACTAGACTTCCTAAATCCTTTCTTACTTTTCTGCTGTGATCTTCTTGTGTTCATATGAAATTATATGTATGAGGAGGTCTGGCTGGGAATTGGCTTCAATAGAGCTGTATGGTTCTATACATGAGGACAAATTAAATGATACTACCATGTTTGTCAGAAGGTGTCACTGACCTTCATTATAACTCTCAGTGAGTTCTGATGTATTTCTTGATTTAATTTTATTTTGTTTGGTAAAACATCTCATCTTGAATGTGTGAGTGGATTACTGAGAATTTGGTTTTCTTTTGACAACCAGAAACATGAAGCCAGACCTATTCGGCCTGTATAGGTGGAGCATAAGCTTACTTTGAAAGTAAGAAAGAGTCAACTGACTTCTGAGATCTTCTTCATTTAATAGGACTCATTATTGTCTCATCTCCTAGACTTTTGGTCATAATATAGCTAAGTCGAAACCCTGTACAGGCCCATCCTTTATACGGAATCACTGGAATCTTCACAACAGCAGGAATGCAGTCTCTTGAATTTGTCATTATGTAGTTTCTGAATTTTTCTTTCATTATCATTTATGACTTTGCAGGAAATCTAGTCTTCTTGTTTTACTAGGGTTTAAAATATATTTTCTGGCATCTGAGTACTTAGCAGACAGCATAGAACCTTTGTCTCAACCAAAAAAATAACATCTTTAAACAGGGTAAAAACAAAGCAAAATAATTGGTTTTGTATCAAGATTCTTATCTTAGAATAGGATGAATTGAAATATAAGATTGTGTGGGAAATTATGTTTTGTCACAGATTTAGTAAAACTAGACTGCCTCTTTCATTTTTGCTGAAAGTGTATTTTTATAATGTGTGAATGAGGGGGGTGTTGCTTCTGACTTTATTGGAGTTGCTAGAATTAAGAAATGAAGTCCCTTGTTTTGAGTACACTGGCTGGCCTGCAAGTAACCTTTGTGAGAAAAACAACAAAGACAGGTTTTATGTTCTGTGTTAGAGATGATATAGTTTATGCTAAATAATTTTTATATAGACACTAGTCATAGGAAACAAATTCAGATCAATGAAAACATAAAAAATAGTTTATTGGTTTCTTGTCACAAGATGCATTAAAGGAAAGTTTGAGCAAATGAAATATACCTAGGGCAACACTATTAACAATGTGCTTTTATAGTTTGGGGACTTTATAAAGTTTTTGCTGAGAAGTTGAAAAATCATGTTTATTTTACTGCCATTCCAATTCTCAATGCTTTAATTTTTCTCTTTCAAAGTAAAATTTTAGTCAATCGAATTATATGTCGGCCAATACTTTTTTGTATAATGATAGTTAATATTCACTGTATTTGTCATTTTTAATATTTATTGTTCTCGTACATGGTAAATATATACTGATTACTTTACACAATTAGGTAAGAATTGTTATCTTTGCTATCTTATTAATTAGCAGAATGACAAATATAGAAGTGAGCAGTGTGCTGAATGGATTAGTTAGTTAACAAGATGAAATTCAAATTTAGGCTCTCTTTTTTAAGAGTTCTTGCTCCCTGAGATAGTACAAAAAATTAGAGTGTAGTGCTTTCTAAATCATCAAAATGAATCACAATGAAGATTATTTTATTATTTAGCAGAAATCTATATTTTGAATGTTAATCTATGTTTATTTTATAAATTAGAATTATATAAATTATTTATTTTTGTTTTATTAATTAATATCTTTATTTTAACACCGTGATTAAAAATATGATTGTTTCAGTCATGTAAAGAACACCCCCCTTCACCAGTGCAACATTCCCATCACCAGTGTCCCAAATCTCCTTACTCCCTACCCTACCTCCCGCCTGTACTCTAAACAGGCTTTCCACTTCCCTCATTCATTCACATTGTTAGGATAGTTCTCAATGTAATTATTTCTCTAATTGCACTCAATCCTCTGTGGTGAACTTCATGTCCTGAGCTGGACCTTCCAGCCTTCTTCTCTTTTGTCTCTGGGAATTACTATGAAAATGTATCTTATTTTTCTTAAAAATCATAGATGAGTGAGACTGTTCTGTGTGTCTCTCTCCCCCTCTGGCTTATTTCACTCAACATTTTATTAAGTAGCAGTTACTATGTAATTTTATTAATTTATTAATTTATGTAATTTTATTAAGTAGCAGTTACTATGTAATTCTCAATAAAAATTCTCAATAAAAATTGTTGGGGCCGGGCGGTGGCGCTAAAGGTAAGGTGCCTGCCTTGCCTGCGCTAACCTTGGACGGACCGCGGTTCAATCCCCCGGTGTCCCATATGGTCCCCCAAGCCAGGAGCAACTTCTGAGCACATAGCCAGGAGTAACCCCTGAGCATTCCCGGGTGTGGCCCAAAAACCAAAAAAAAAAAAAAAAAAAAATTGTTGTTAGGAACTTTACATATCTTAGAAATGGGAACATGGAAAACATGCAGATGGTTGCATTTCAGAAGCTGGAGAAAAAGCACAGGAGTGAAGGCATTTACTTGCATTTAATTAACCCCATTCTGAATTTCAGCATCACTGAGAATGAACCCTGAGCACAGAAGTAAAACCTGAGCACCTCTAGATGTTGTTCAGCCTTGTTCTCTCCACCCCAAATACATCCTATGTAATCTTTTTGCATTGGTAGTCAGATGCAATTACAGCTAGTCTGCAAATGACATGGACTTGATTCATTTATGTGCTAATGACTGTAAACATTTTACCCTTCAAATCCATAAGACGAAACTGAATTTCCATTTAATATGTTGATACTTGGAAGAGAGATATCTGGGAGGTGGTAAGGTCATAAGGGTAAAGTTAGTATGGGAGGATTATTTCCTTTATGAAAAAAACTCCAGAGAACCCCTTGCCCTTTACTATTTGCAGACCAGCCTACCTACGAACAAAGGTGTGGACAAAAGTTTAGTCTTGTGCATTTATTTCAATGTATATTTACTTTTGTAATTTTCTTGAGAGGAGTAGAAAATCTAGCAACTCTCAGGCATTACTCCTGGCTCTACACTTAGGGATCATTCCTGGTTGTGATAGTTGATTATATGTGATGTTAAACAATCTAAGGTCTGCTATATGCAAAGCAATCACTTAACCATTGTTCTCTCTCCATGTTATTTTAAGTTTTGTCTATCATTTTACCATTTTGAAATTAATAATTATATAAAATTTATAAATTCCAGAATAAAAACAGTCTGTGATTTTCCCTATAACTTCCCATTGTTAAATGGTAAGGTATATTGACAAAATATTTAATCTCAATTCTATAGTACCTGGATTTAGAGAGGGAGAAAAGAAAATATTGACCTAAAGAAGACATAATGACAGCTCATGTGTAGAAATTTTATACATGGGGCTGGAGAGATAGCATGGAGGTAAAGCATTTGCCTTGCATGCAGAAGGTCAGTGGTTCAAATCCCAGCATCCCATATGTTCCCCTGAGCCTGCTAGGAGCAATTTCTGAGTGTAGAGCCAGGAGTAACCCTTGAGCACTGCTGGGTGTGACCCCAAAACCTCTCCAAATATATATATATATATATATATATATATATATATATATATATATATATATATATATATATATATATATATGTATATATATATGTATATGTATATTTCATACATGATTAGTGTGTGAAAGAAGTGATTTGTATGAATTCAGTGTTGGCCATTGTTAGAGGAACAAATTGAAAAGTTGAAACAGTTATTTGAGACTCCCAAGAGGCAGAGACAGATAATGTCTTTATAATATGAGTTATATATATAGGACAGAACATTATTTAAATTAATTATATTTTTCTTATTTATTCCGTTGTATGAGTAAGAAAGAAGACATATACTGGTTTGACAATGAGGAGCACTTGATATTATCATTTGTGTTCTAGGAACACATTTTTTTAATTTTAATCAAAAGTGGATTTTAATCAAAAGTGGATTACAAATCTTTCACAGTACACATTTTTTGTGTGATTTTTTTTTCTGGGATATACACCTATTTCATAAAGTGGCTCTGTACCTATTATTTGAGAATGAACAATGCTGATTTCATCCCTTTCTTTTGTGCTTTTGTGTCTTTTGTACTCTGAAGATGATGTGTTTTTCACTTTCCTGTGTGGTCTAGTTATTTTTGTTTGTTTATGATGATCCAGCAGAAAGAAGTCAGTGATTAAACCAGCACTGAAGTGATAAGGGGAGTTTCTAAGTATCTTGTAACTAAATGGTAATACAGGATTTGACAATGGAGGAAAAGAGGCAAATACATAAAGATAAAATAGAAATAAAATCAGTTTAGAAGCTTTTCTTTGTGGGAGTATCAGTTAACTGAAACTTTTTTGATGATACAATCCTCTTCTATCTGATATGAGTGTAAATGTTTATTATAAAATTGTTGTTTGTTTATGAACAAAACTCCAGTGTACCCATTTTATTCTGGAGAAATGTGGATGAGAAATGGAATAATTTAACCAATGCATCACCTAATTGGATCAACTTAGTTCTCATTTTTTCTTGTCCTGTTGACCTTTTTTTCTTGCAAGGAAAATGAATGAAAATGAGAACTATTATTTTTTGCTTCCATGAATCTTTGAATTATGTAGCAGTGACTCTGCTGATTAGATGATATAAAAATTTGTTTTCCTGCCCTCATTTCTTTCTGAAAATTTAGTTTCTGTGCCACTAGAATCCATGACCCATTATTCTAGTTCCCAGAAAGTGAGAGAGACCAATTAAGGTTTAGTAAAGCACATAAGCAAGGAGGTGCATTTGCTCTGTATCTCAGAGACCCATGGCCCATTGCTCTCACTCTGTGCTGCCTATAAGGTGAGGCAGCAGCTGTGCCCTTTGCTTTCACCGTAAAGCAGGAGAGCTGAATGTGAAAGTGATGGTTCTACCAGGAAATAGCAGCAGTTTGGAATCTCCTGGGTCCTGGCCCATTGCTAGCCTGCTGAACCATTCCAGTACATCGCTTCATCTAGGTGTTTTTATGAGGTTCTTTTCTACTCCTGGGCACATTATTTTATAATGGTTTGTCGGGATTAAAGCCCCCCAGACACCTGAACTCTGTAACCAACAATGTCTGTAAGGAATTATTTCTACAGCTTCTTACTTTTTTTTTATACTAAATGTTATAAAGAACAATCAGTACCTAAATTAACACAATATGGAGATGGAAGTATAGTACAGTGCGTAGGGGGCTTGCCTTGCCTATGACCATCCATGGTTTGACTCCAGGCATCACAGATAGTCTCCCAAGCAGCACTAGAAGTGATTCCCAAGTACAGATCCAGGAGTTCATCTTGAGCACTGAGGGGGTGTCTGTAAAGAAGGATGATCCCTTGGCATGCTGACTTCAGACTTTTCAAAGAAAAGAGATAGTGGTGGATGGACTGATAGAAACTCCTTTGAATGGAATCATTCCTTGTTTCTGTGCTGAGACAATGCTGAGATTGGCTGAGCTCTAAACAGATTATACCAGGCATATCTTTTCTATTTCTGAAGCAACCAGAGAGTGACACTGGCTTTAAATGAAAAAAATGTCTAATTGTAGCATTTCCTTGTTCCATCTCATCCAGATTGGTCTCCTTCCCAGTGTGATCAAATGGCATTACCGCTCTCTTGTAAGCTGGGGTATGAAAAGAGTGATCTCCATATGAACGGATATATTGTGTCAGTGTTTTATCCTTCACTGTGGAATTACAACAGCACAATATGCTCAGAATAATGGTCTCTGCTTACTAGTGAAGGACAGACTTGCAGGAGAGTTGTGTTTTTTTATAATTAGCCTTGCATTGTTTTTTTCCCTGTAATTCATAAAAACAGAACAAAATCATTTACTGCTAGCACAAGTTCTCAAAGTTATTTGGTATAAATCATAATTTTCAAGTAGAAATTAAAAAGTACATTCCTAGAAATTTAACTTCTTTCAGCATACAACAGAAATCACACCTTCAATTGCACTTACGTGCTATCAACATTCTGGCATGTTCAAACACTCTTCCACCCCCAAGTCATAATATTAGCTTTGGAAAAGACTACCAGTAATGTTAGATATCTCTGGACATTTATGAAGAAATGTTCTCTATTTTGTCCTACTTCTTTAACCCGAATCCACACACTGATTTATAGGTCTCTGTCTTTATCTCCTGTAGCAGATCTATGCTTTCCTTCCAAAATCTGGGACTAACTGGAAGAATAGTAGTGCTCGCTTTTGCATCACAGAAGGTAACAGATGTAAAAGTGTTAGTGACATGAACGAAAGAGTTCAACACAATAGGAAGGTGATATATTTGTTGCTTTACGTTTCTCTTAGATACTTTCTATTTTCAAAAAAGTCTTCTCTGGGCCTATGATTCAAAATAAACCCCGTTTCACACAATGCTCTTAAAGCACTTTGTTTCAGCAACTTGCAAGGCTTTTGAATCATCCTGTTGGATTGTCCTACTGGATCAGAGGGCAACTGTGTTGATTTCTAGTTCCTGACTAAGCGGTAGACCCTGTGCAGGTCCTAGGAAAAGTATCTGTCACTAATTAGATTTTATTAATGGTTTTATTAATGATAGAACTTCAACATGCATAATGTTACTTAAACTTTACCTCTGTGATATTGAGCGACTGTATTCCTTATCATATTGTGTACATAAAGTGATGAAATTATCAACAATAGACTCAAGTCATATAGAAAACAAGTGCTGAGACTGAGTTTTTCAACGCTAAACAGATACTGGTCGGTGTGATAGCTAGTACCCTGTGCATGCATCTCACCTACTGATTAAGAAATATCTCAGGGAGTAGAGTTCTTGGCTCTTAGAACATACATATTACTTCTTTCCCTAAGCTGTCATGTTAGTCTTTGAGCAAATCTTTGACAGTGGTACTTTTCTAGTTACCTTTGACTTCCAATAAAAAACCTTGTCATTTCTTACTTCCACTTTGACCATATAAATATATATATATGTGTGTATGTATATAAGTATATATATACACTTATATATGTGTGTGTTTGTTTTGGAGTTGGATTTATATATATAAAAGTATATATAAGTATATGTTTGTGTGTGTGTGTGTGTCTGTTTTGGAGTTGGATTTTGGGGCCACACTATGCTGTGGTCCTCAGGGCTTACTTATGGCTTTGTGCTCAGGGATCCCTCCTAGAAATTTGTATTTGGGAGACTATATGCAGTGAAAGTAATTAAAGCAGGTATCAGCCTCATGTAGGGTAAACACTCTACCATCTGTTCTATATTTGTGGTCCTATCAGCTAGAATATTTTTCTCTACTATAACTAACTGCCTAGCTTTTTCTGTTGCACAGCTAGTGTGACATGCTGATCTCTCTGCTTGGAATTTTATCTCTTGGCTTGGTTCATTTCTTTGTCTTTTTCTACTCTTAGATAAAACTTTGCCTGGAAATTCCCTGAAAAAAAAAATTCCCTCAAGTTATGCTTTCTTAGTGTACTGTGAACCTTTTCTTTTATGAAAGTTATTATAGTTTGAGTTTTGTTGTTTTAGGGCCTGCAGCAGGTTTTTGTTCATCATTGCTCCTGTACCATGGTCACGGTGAAAATATTGAAAAAAAAAAGTTAAGCCTATTTCAGTTGTTATTCACTTTCCTACTGCTCTCTTGCCGGTTGTTATGGTTTCTACTTATTTCCACATTCTGCACCATATTCTATAACCCTCTTCAACTATTTGCTGTTGAGGCCTTTCAAAATAAATACCTTAATGGAAGCTTTGCAACTCTAAATCAAAGAACCAAGCTTTTAAAATTCTTGTAGCTGGGTTACTCTCCTGATCAGTTACATTGGCATCATTTAAGGTTGAATCCCAGTAATTGTATTTTTTTTCAATTCCCCCCAAGGTTTAATTCAAAAATACTGTAAGGACTGAAAGCTATTGATTTGAATGGTGATTGATCCCCATAGGGATTCTGTATGGAAATGTTTTAATAGAAAATACATATTTGCATTTTATAAATGGCGACAAGTTATATAAAACAGGAGATAAATGTATATAACTGAACAAACTCTTAAAAAGTCCTAGAAGTGATGCTAAGACAGTCCATCTCAATGAGATACACCAGAGTATCTCATTATTTGGTGTTTTTAATAAAATCTACATGGTTCCTGAATCATTTTATTTTCCTCTTCTATTGCTTCAGGCACATTTTTTGCAAGAATGTACAGTGAACTCCATAAGAGCTTTGTATTGATATTTTGAGTTGAAATAGTGTTGTTTTTGAAAGTTGCGAGTCAATTTTCTTTTCCAGTTGGTATCACTTTTTTAATTGAGAAATGTTTTTGTGACTGTAGAAAAAATATACAATGATAAAGAATAAATATTTGACTCACTCTGCAGTACATATTCCTCTGTCTACTTAACCTTTCTTGGTTCAGCTTCATTTACCTGTGGAAAAATGTGACCTGCATTACATTATTTTTTAAAAAAAAATAAACATTTTAGGACCATTCAGTAATGCAAAAAGCCTTCTAAAAGCTAGCCTTATTTTTACATAATAAATCACAGATGTATAAAGCAGATTTTACTGAAAGGACACATTTAAAATGTAACTTTTCGCAGTGCAGTGATGAGGGGATGCTAATTTGGAGAGATTAATGCATCAGAACTGTTAATCACTGTAACTCAATTAAAAAGTTTATAAAAGAGAATTTTTCTTAAGACAGGCTTTCTTAAGAGGTTGAAAAAAAATAATTGAATGGTTTTAATGAGAGTAAAGCCTACTGACTTTTTATTTATGTATAGAAAATATACTCTTAAAGTTAATATGCCATTGCTTTATGATTTTACCACACCCAATTTAATCATTTTAAAAATAAATATTTTTATTAATTATATTTTAAAATAATATTGACCTCAAGTCAGGAAGATACTCAACTGAGTTTGTGATTGAGTTGTGATTGATTGTGGCTTGCTTTATAATTGAGAAGCCTTGGTACCACTTGGGAAAACCCTTGAGCATTTAAGCATAGAGCTAAGAATATCCTTAAATACTGCATGTGGCCCCCACACAAAATTTTTTAAAGTGAACCTCATAGATCCTAGATAATCATGGTAGTGGATAATAATGTTCCTTAGTTGCTGTGAACTTCTATGCAGTTCAATATGTGTAAGTCTTTTTCATCAAATATTGATTTTAGACTCTTTCAGTGTTGTTGTTTTTTTAAAAATGGTATATTGTATTAGAACATAATACACACAAATTCTGAAATTTCAATGTAGCATAGAAGTTAACAAGTATCAGAAGTTAAATCATGGGGAAAAGTGTTGATAGATAAAGGTACATAAGAGGTTTGGAACAGATTTGGGGTTCCTGTGTGACTCATGCACTCCTAAGACTCAAGATCTAGAATAATATGAAATTCTTTGCATGTGAATACACATATTAATCCATATATACAATTTAATATGTGCTCAGTTAATATAACTTGCATTAAAAATACAGAAAACTGAGGTAATCCTAGATCCTATTTTTTACATGTCCTTATTAGGCTACATAATTATTTATCTGAGCATTTTTCTTGGAATCAGTGGCTCCTTTATCATGACTCAAGTAGCTAAGTTGTGAATTATTATGTAAATCCTGATATTTGAGAATAATCTTTGATTAGGAATAAGGTGCTATCTTCCTGTCTGAAGTTGTTCCAAGATCTCCCAATGTTGAGTTTTGATGTATATTGTATCTGGCAAACTTCTTAAGGACTTGGGCAAGACAAGAGGTATTTATCAGCTCTAATAATGAAATGGAGAAACATGATAAGCAGCTGAATAGTGAAACCTTCAGATGACAACTGAAGTCCGAATAAAAAATAATTTAAACTGTGGCCCAGATTAGAAAATAAAATTAAAATTCTATGTAGTATTACTTTCTAAAGTAGTTTTGGGCTATATCGGTCATGCCTATTACCTAGGTGGGGTAAAGTACAGATATGGTGTGTTATTTAAGAGTCTGTGAAAATTGTTTATTTAATTTTAAAATCAGAAAAAAATAATTAAAAGAATTCAATTATCACCAAAAATCTAGCTCTTCTATGGGTTAATATGTTTTAAGTAACTGACAGCTCTATGAATCTACTGAATTCTCGGGTTTTTTTTTTGTAAATACTGACTTGGTGATTAAAGATACCTGGATATATTTGACACAGGCATGCAAGCCAATATAACTAAGCAAAATCATATTTTAAGAACAGCATCATTACACCTGAAATTATTCTACTTTCCACTAGATTAAGAATTGGTAAGTCTCTAGTATATAAGTGACTTCAAATAATCTCCATGGTTCTTGTGCAGTGGACAAAAATCTAGCCTAACTCATGTTTGAGATAATAGAAAGTTTTACTTTAGAGTTTGCAAAATTGAATTATTTTATACTTAAGTTTTCTTGGGTGGTGCTCTTGGTTTTAATGGGAAAAGACCTGCTAACCTGTGCTTTGTCTTTTAAGACAGGACTGAGCTGGCCATCAATTAATTTATTGGCTATACTCTGAAACATTGGTCTGACTGATGACAAAATGAAATCTAGGCAAATATAATTCTGTTCAGAATCCATTTTTGAGAAGAGACTCCATTAAAAGCATTTTATATCTACTTTCATTCAGCAGTACCAGAAAATTCCAGAAATAATGCCAAAAAGGGCAGGCATTTTCTTTTTATCTCAGGGTTTCTATTGTACTGTTCTACAATCAAAACACATCCTTCAAAATCAGAAAGTAGTGTCGTTGGTTCTTTTTGTCATAGATTTCTACCTTTTTCTGATTGAGGAAAAAGAACTTTCCTTAGGGCTGAATACTAGGTCCCTGCTCTCATTTGATTGATTCATGGCACATATCTGAGTTTTTTCCAAGGTTTTAAAAGTGACCATTTTCTCTGAAAAGTTTTCAGCCCTGGATAGTAAGTTATTGAATAAAATAAAATACCTGATTCTCATGTGTAACCACCACTAGTGAGTCAAATCTACCAAGATCTAACATTCAAAGAGATTAACTGATATATTTGTTTTGGTTAATTCTCTATCTCAGACAAGTTTTTTTTTTTTTTTTTTTTTTTTTTAAAGTTAAGATTTCCAGTTGATTAGACTGCCTCATATAGAATCCTATGTTACTGGTTCAGGTTCTTTGAAACTCGAGCTGTGCATGTATACTTGTAGGACAACAAATAAAATTTTATGTACTAATATCCCTTATTAAATGGGCCAGAAGCCAAAACTCTAAGCTGAGGCATATTGGTTTTGTATACTGATTATTCTCTCTTTAGCCACGCCATAACCCAGAGATGAAATTTCAGCAGCATTCTCTGTCTGCCAAAAGTACTAGAAAAAACAATTTTCCTAAAAATCCCCATTCATTAGTATACTCCTGCAATTTTTACTGCATAATTAACAATAATGTTTGACACTGTCATTCTCTTGACAGAATCTAACGTGAAGCATCTGGTGTTATTTAGCCAAGAGCCTAGTTCTATTCTCTTAGTACAAAAGGGTTCTAATTAATTAATCATTCCCCAATCTGAATAATACATTAAAGATAAAACTTCAATGCTTATTTAAAAAAACACAAAGGATAAAGTTGTCTTATGTTATAGAAAATGGATTTTTTTTCATTACATAAAGGTAAAAATCAGCAAGTTTTAGTCTTACTACTATTCCTAAGACCTAGAAGTGTAATAGGCAGTGTCTCCTTAGATGACTATAGGTTAGGGTTCAACCAGCAGCAAACCCCCAACTCACCAAAGCTACACAATTTTATCCCCTATTGTTTTTTTAATTGTCTTCTTTAACATTTTTTGCTTCTAGTGCTCTAACTAATCTTTGATAGTCTGCTGCCATTTGCTTTTGGTACCAAGAGCAATGAGAAGAGAGTTTATTGAAAGTCTAAATTGTAATTTCTCTATAAATTGTGTCTTTTTCTCTATTAAGTGTCCAGTGCCTGACTAAATCCATGATAACAATGAACACTCATGAGGTTTTCTTCAATGTATGAATTACAATTTCCTGGCTATATCAAAAAGCATACTGCCTTCAGAGGTACCCAAAATATTTGTACCCTCATTCTGAAAATCTAGAAGTTGATGTTATTGATTTTTACATTTATTTTTCTCCAAATATATGTGCCCCTGAGACCTTCTTGTCTAATTGCCCCATATGTTATTGCCATTGGTATGTCTTTATTTATAAAGAGAGAAAAAAAGAAAAGAAATATTTATTCATTTACAAAAGTTTAAAATTCTGGAACTTGAGCATCATAGTAAACCTCATGTAACTACTACCAGATTTCTAGTGAAATGTGACTTTTTGTCATGTGGCTTTGTCAAAATACCTCCTCATATGACAGATATTGACAGTCTTACATAAGTATGTTTGTAAAAGCTGCTGTGTCTCTTCCATGATCTTTCTTTAGGCAGAAACACAATACTTTTCTGCTCCATCAAAACATTTCGCATAATCTGAATAGCTGTGAAAAGTTGCACCTAACTCTGAAGATCACAAGGCATTTGCATCTTCATATATCCCCTACTCTGTACACTTATTAATAATTGTCAACAATTAATTTATTCAAAAATTTATTCAGCTAGTATCAGTTCTCACTCAGTCAAGGTCCCAGACAATAGAGATATATCAAGTGACACTAACACCATGCTTCTGCTTTCAGGGAGGTTCTATAATAGTAAGAATTCAAATTAGCAAATAAATGGAGGTTACATATTTTAAATGGTGTTAAAGACAAAAACAAAAAGGAAATGTTAGGCAGTGTTATGGACAGGCCATGTGATAATATGCTAAGCTTATCTGTGTAGTTACTAAGGAACTTACTGGGTATTTGGTAGTACCACATATACTGCCATACTTTGTGTTAAAATCCCATTTCCTGTAATGCACTTTTAGTCTAATGTTAGAGAAAGGGAATAAATGATAATAGGTAAAACATAATGTCAGGAATAATTGAGTCAATAAGAGAGGTACAAATAAGAGGCAGAATGGTTTCAAAGACCATTGGAAAAAGAAAAAAAGGCCCATCTGGACAGCAGCAACATAAAGGACTCCCAGAACAGGGAAGTGGGAGGTAGGCCCAGATGGAAACAGGGCTCCATTCATAGGGATAATATGAACAAGAGCATGATGTTGGGAAAATATTGGCAATGCCTTGAAGTATCAAATGGTCCATTTTGCCTGGAATGTAGTGAGTTAGATACTATTTACAAAGCAATGTACAGTTTAGTTGTAGCCAGATTTCAAAGAGCCTGGATACCCAAAGCAAGCAATATAAATAAATACATATAGGTATATATGCATATATACATGACTTTCTTGATCATTAGAAATATATTTATTATGTACAACAAGCATTTTCTTAATAAAATTTTAGGTAGGAAGGCAGATTAATTAGTATCATACTAATCTATCTGTAATATATAGCCAATCTTCAAATAGAAAGACTTGAATATATGCCTGTATATGAATATCATCTGCAGTAATTTTATTTTGTTTTTAACTACTTGTTCCAAAGAACTCCGGTTTCTAGCTAAAATTAAAACTGAATGCCATATGGTTCTTTTCTACAAACAACACAAAACAAACATTACAAAATTCAACTATATAACCTCTTTGTAGGAGGTATATTCTTTCTTTGTGTTCTTTCTTGTTTCTTATACTTTACATATTTGTCCATAGAGTTGGAGGTCAGATGAGATTCTGATCCTAATTAAAGCTTGCATTTTCTGAAAGATTTTGAGGCAGGGGTTTTGGGCCACACCTAGTAGTGTTCCGTACTTACCCTCAGCTATGTGGTCAGGGATAACTCCTTTTGGTGCGTGTGGAGGACCATATGAGATTCCAGGCCAGCTGAATGCAAGGCAAGAACCCTCTCATTTTACTAACAGTCTGGCCCAATTTATGGAAGATTTTTTGTTTGGTTTTGTTTTGTTTTAAAGGGACACACCTGGCAGCACTCAGGGTTTCTTGTTTTTCACTCAGAAATTGCTCCTGGCAGGATTGGGGGATCATATGGGATGCTGGGGATGGAACCCAGGTCTGTCCTGGGTCAGCAGCATACAAGGCAAATGCCCTACCACTGTGTTATGGTTCCAGCCCCTCTAGAAGATTTTTTTTTTTTGGTTTTTGGGTTACACCCCTGGCTCTATGCTCAGAAATCGCTCCTGGCAAGGTCAGGGGACCATATGGGATGCTGGGATTCGAACCACCAGCCTTCTGCATGCAAGGCAAACACCTTACCTGCAAGCTATCTCTTCAGCCCCATCTCTGGAAGATTTTTAAATCACAATTTGATACAGGAATAGTTTAAATAAAAATTATCTTTCCTGGAGTTAATGTCCTTCTTTTCAGGTTATTACTTTCCTTTTATAATGAAAAAAACCGTATTTACAGCTCTGACATAGCAAAGACTCAGTTCTGTTGTCCAGTGAAAAAAGTTTTGTTCGCTCAGCCATTTTTGACATTTCTGGATATCTTGGTTTGTATGGTGTTGTCACTTTGAATTCAGGGCATATTTTCTATATATAATTTATTAAAATTGCACAATTACCACTACATTGATATAAAGAGACTATATTAATGTTATTTAAATATTTATGTGAAATGTTCAAACATTTCACAATAACATTAATATTTTAGTTAAGCAGTTTAAAAATTATTTTTCTCAAGAGTTTAAAATAAGGGAAAGGATTATTTTTATCCTTTCTAAAGTATCTAGCCTGAGGAACTCGGTTTAGGGCCCTTAAAGAAGTCAGTACTGCCTTTTTCTAAAGACTTGACAATAAACTGAATTGAAAGCCAATATGCATGACTGCATCCAAAGTTGTTCATGCCCCATAAAGTTTTACAAATATGAACGTCAAGCCAGCTTGTGCATACTTAGAAAATATCTCCCAATTGTGTATTAGGAGCCTGGGGAAAGGTCAGATCATTTTCCTGATCTTTTCATTCTAGTTGGGAGTAGAAGTTGGAATCTTTGATTTGAAACAAAGTGAGGAAATTTATTTGAGTCTCAGAAATATATATGAGAAATAACAGTGTGAATTAATTAGGACTTTTAATGAAAATTCAGTTTATGATACCTCATCTAATGGAATCATATATAAGAATATCAGTGCTTAAATTAAATAAATTTCTTGCATATTTAATCTTAGAGGCACTGTTTTTGGATTATTCCCCTGTAGAAATTCCTTGTTGTAAGCTAAAGCCAAACTTGTTTGTTTTATATTTGGCGACTTCAGTCAGTGTCAAGGCTTACTTCTGGCTCTGTGCTCAGGAAGCACTCCTGGTGGCACTTAGGGGACTAACTGTAGTGCTGGGACCTGAACATGGTCAACTCTGCAAAGCAAGAGCTTGGCCACCTGTACTATCTCTCCAGAACTGGGTATTGACTATTTCTCATGAAGTTGTATAGAATTTCTCAAAGGTTATGAAATTATATATTATTTTTGGACTTCAAATCTACTTTCTAAGCACTGTCCATTTATATTCATTCAAAATAAGTCTTAGGAAATAATTCTAATATTGATTATTTTTGTATATAATTGGCTCTGATACATATCCGATAAACATCTATAACTCTATTGCATTTTTAAATTGAAAGTTGTACCTTACAAATGGAATGCTCATTTTTTAAAAGCATTTCTTATTTACATTTGTTCTTTCTTAGGTCACTCTTATTTTTATTTTGTCTTTGGGCTATATATTTATTTGCATTTATTTGTGCTTGTAATTCCTATTCATAAACAAAATCTAGGTGATGTTTAGCATTCAGGCTCCATTTCTTTCTTTTCTCTCTGTCTAAACCTTTTGGAATTAGCATATAACAGCTTAGATAAGAATGAGATCCAGAAAAATATTGAGTTAAGAAATGAAAAAAAAAAGAGTTAAGAAATGAAACATTCCCTAATTTAATGCAAACATTATTAAACTTTAGGTATTTTATTGTTTTTTATGTTTTGTTATTGTTTTTGAGAAATAAGAAAAACACTAGTACTGAACCAAATTGTTGGTTGTTGATGTTCTAAATGTGAAATGAGCAAGATTGAAGATCTGATGTGGGAATGATATATGTGTTTCATTGGCACAAAAATAGACAAGTATAATTTCTGCTTTTATAGACTCCATAATATAATGCAGACAGCATTATCAAAAGACCAGAAATTAGGGCTTTTTGTGAAACAATTCAGTTCACTGAATAATTTTTGAATCAAAGTCACAGATTTTTATTCTTCATGTAACTGCTTATTTATAGGCAGACATGAAACAGCATATTCTACAGAAAGTAAAATTAATTGCAACTTGTAAAAATAATCTTAGTTTCCTGTGAAAGGAATAATACAAAAGTGATATTTCACCAACCCTGAGGTCAAAGGGATAAGATCAAGCCAGATTTTAGCAGTGATACCATAATCACTTTAAATATATTATAATAATATAATATGCATTTTAAACTTAAGTTTTAAGCATAATGTTTTAATCTTAAACATTTGAAAAAACTGTCCAAAATATCCACTCAAGTTTTTTGGGCATAAGGTAAAAGTGAAGTCCACCAATGAGTGCTAGCAATTATTTATTAAGTCATTAACAGTTTGGCAGAAAATCAGAAAAACATTATTATTTTGTGTGTCTACTTCTATATGTATTGTTCTTATAAATTTAATGCAGCTCTTTCCTGTTTCTCTTTTGTCTTTATAAAATGAACATTATTTCATCTGCAAAAGAGAGCATGAAGTACTCATATGACCAAATCATTATTATATGAATTGTTTTCCAACTACACTTGCAAATTGAATAGAGCCCTATAACGGAAACTGGAATAGAGTATAGGATAGTGTGCAGGGCAATTGCCTAGCATGCAGCTGACCTGGGTTTAATCTCTGTCACCCCTTGTGGTCCCCACCAGGAGTAACCTCTGACTACCAGAAGTAACCTCTGACTGCCAGGAGTAAGACCTGAGCACTGCTGAGTGTGGCCTAAACAACAAAACCTATAATGAAATATACATTCTTAAATCATATTTCCTGAAGAGGAATGAAAAAAATCCCCAAAACTGATCTCCCTCCCTTCTCTTTGATGCTTTCAGTTTTTGTACTAAATTTTACTGTTTAAGATCCAGAGTATTTCCTGGATATCATTTCCTTCCGTCAAAATGACTGTCTTGTAGGATTTTTTTTTCTTTTCTCCTGATGTATATTTTTTTCTTTATTTGATATCGTTTTCAAGGTTAACACATATGGAAGATTGAAATTGAAGCCTGCAATCTTTTGTGATAATGTAGGTAGGGGATTTAATTCAAATATTCTAATCAGTAGATTTTATTTAAGGCTGGCCATGGAATATCCAGGATGAAGTTCCTTTTATTATTGTTGTTGTTGTTGTTGTTAATGTTTATTTTTCATTTACTATTGGGGAGGGTAACAAACAGTCTGTGCTTGAGGCTTACTCCTGGCTTTACTCTCAGGGATTACTGCTAGTGATGCTTAGGGAATATATGGAATGTTGACAATTGGACTCAGCTCAAACACATCTAAGTGCCATGCCTGTTGTACTACCTCTCTGACTCCCATAACATAAAGAATTTGTTCACCCTAAGTACATATATTAATACTCAGCACTTCCACTATTTTTTTCTTTTTTATTAATATTTTTATTTAAACACCTTAATTACAAATATGATTGTAGCTGGGTTTCAGTCATGTAAAGAACACCCCCCTTGACCAGTGTAACATTCCCACCACCAATGTCCCAAGTCTCCCTCCTCCCCTCTCCACCCAATCCCCACCGGTACTCTAGACAGACTTTCCACTTTCCTCATTCATTCACATTGTTATGATAGTTCTCAGTGTAGTTATTTCTCTAACTTTGTGGTGAGATTCATGTCATGAACTGGATCTTCCAGCCCTCCTCTCTTTGTTTCTGAGGATTATTGCAAAATATCTTTAAAAAAAAAACCCATAGATGAGTGAGACTATTCTGCCTTTATCTCTCTCCCTCTGACTTATTTCACTCAGCATAATAGATTCCATGTACTTCCATGTATAGGAATATTTAATGACTTCATCTCTCCTGATGGCTGCGTAATATTCCATTGTGTATATGTACCATCATTTCTTTAGCCATTCATCTGTTGAAAGGCATATTGGTTGTTTCCATAGTCTGACTATTGGAAATAGCATGGCAATGAATATATATGTGAGGGAGTGATTTTTGCAATGTATTTTTGGTTCCTAGGATATATCCCTAGTAGTGGTATACCTGGATTGTATGGGAGGTCAATTTCCAGGTTTTGGAGGAATCTCCACATCACTTTTCATAGAGGTTGGACTAGACAGCATTCCCACCAGAAGTGAACAAGAGTTCCTTTCTCTCCACATCCCCACCAGCACTACTTGTTCTCATTCTTTTGATGTGTGCCAATCTCTGTGGCACGAGACGTTTAGATTTGCACCTCCCTGATGATTAGTGATGTGGAGCATTTTTCATGTGCCTTTTGGCCATTTGTATTTCTTCTATATCAAAGTTTCTGTTCATTTCTTCTCCCCACTTCTTGATAGAGTTAGATGTTTTTCTTTTCTTGTAAAGTTCTGTCAGTGCCTTGTATATTTTGAATATTACCCCCTTCTCTGATGGATATTGGGTGAATAGCTTCTCCCACACAGTGGGTGACTCTTGTATCCTGGGCACTGTTTCCTTTGAGGTGCAGAAGGTTCTCAGCCTAATATATTCCCATTTGTTTATATCTGCTTCCACTCGTGTAGAAAGTGCAGTTTCCTCCTCAAAGATGCTTTTAGTCTCAATGTCATGGAGTGTTTTACCTACATGTTGTTCTATATACCTTATAGTTTCATGTCTGATATTAAGGTCTTTAATCGATTTGGATTTTACCTTCGTACATGATGTTAGCTGGTGGTCTATGTTCACTTTTTTGCAAGTGGCTAACCAGTTGTGCCAACACCACTTGTTGAAGAGGCTTTCCCGGCTCCATTTAGGATTTCTTGCTCAAGTCTGAGATAAATGGGGATTTTGCATACAAAGAAAATCTGCAATTTTTTTCTTCCAATTCTAATGCTCATCTTCCACAACACAGCCCCAGGGCTGTGCCATCAAAAATACAATTTATGCTACTTGCAGGCTATGTAACTCAAATGGTAGAGCACATTCCTTGCATATGTGAGACTCTAGTTCAATCTTTGCCATATTGTGGCTCCTCACCTCAACCCAGTAAAGTCCTCGTGTCTTGAGTCCCACCACCACCACCACCACCATTATTTATAACAGTGCATTCAAATTAGCATAAGAGAGAAAAATTACTTTTAAGTTTGATTCGAGATGAATTCCAAGATTCCTTTTAACTCTTAGGTTATGTGTTTACATAAGGTATATGCTTTAGAATTTAGTGAATTTCAAACCTCTTCCTATCAGGTTAGAGTTTACTAGTCATTTTTATTCTTCTGCATGGATTTTATTCTTGGTTTTGCTTTTCTACTGGACTTTTCTTCCAAGCTCTATGCCAGAAACGATTACACAAAACTCAAAGACAGAGTGAAATCTATAGGTAAACATTGTAAACCACAACAGGAGATATGAGGTTCTCTAGTTTGTCAGCTCCTTTTATTTAGTGGTACTATTTCAAGCATAATTACTGAGGATGTACTTGAATTTGCTGTACTTTAGGGTTGATAGCATTTAAATTTTTGAAGACATTCATTTTTCTTGTCTGAGATGGAGCTTTTTGAGGCTAATGAATCTTTATTTTGTACTTGGAATCAAAACTCAAATGAGGATTTTAATATTCAAAAGCTTTACATTTTTCCCATTGTATTTTAAGAGCTAGTCTTTTTTTAGTATCAAACCTAAAAGGTAGATATAGAAATATTATTTACATTGGTGATAAAGGAATTGAGCACAGAGAGGCTAATGAATTGATCTCTCTAAGGAAAGACATATATCTGTGAAAGCCCTATTTGAAAGACTTTGTCCCAGCCAAACTGTTTCAGGGATCTGAGGTCTGTGATATCATTCATCTTCCTTTTCCAGTGCATACCTGGATTTACGGTAAAATTCTATTTAATGTGGAGCTAAACATGTGTGAAACTATTAGTGTACGAAATGGAGAAATGAATGTGGAATTTGAATAGATTTATTTTTCAAGTGAAAAACACAAATGAGAACCCAATAGACTCCCACTGAGGGAGATTGTTCTTGTAATGATGATGGCAAGAGGGTTCTACTTAGTTTCAGCTGCCCTTGGATTGTGGTGTGCTTGTCATCATAAATCTCCCTTCTCAGCTTTTATCTAGACATTTCTTTATGTTCCATTCTTGACTAGTATCTTTCAAAAGATGATAAAGATGTCCAACAATCATAAAATGCTTAGTCCACAGTACAGGGAGAAACTGTTTCTTCCCAGTGGAATGAACCTGAGGCTGTAGTTGCCTCTCATTGCATTGGACAAGGTCATGTGCTCTGCTAGAAAAATCAACAAGTAAGAAAGAAAACCTGACAAGGTATATTTTAATGTCTTTTCTTTCTCCCTCTAATGCAAATTATAGCATATTATACTTTTGTTTGGAATTTCAAAATTTTCTTACCTCTGAACAAGATAAACTTATAGGTGAATATGGGGAATTCTCATTCTATTCAACTATTGCTTGGCATTAAGTTGTACAGACATAATGTGGATTATTTTAAAGTTTATTAATTTGGGGGACTGGCATTTAGTTTTATGTGACTGACATGTTTGATTCCTAGTATTCTACATAATTCCCTAAGAATTGATGAAGTAATTTTTTTTTGATGATGAAGTAATTTCTAAACAACCCATGAGTACTGCAGGGGTAGATCCAAAGCAAAACAAACAACAGAAAAGGAAATTAATAACATCTTACTAATAATAAAATTTTGTTATTTGTTTTTCACTATAGCAAATAATTTATTACATTAGTATTCTTATTAGATAAACTTTGAGTGCTCATATGAGATGATTTTTCTTTCTTTAATTTTCTTTTTTGCTTTTTTTTTTTTTTTTTATCTCATATTGGGTCACACCCTGTGGCACTCAGGGTTTACTCCTGACTCTGAGCTCAGAAATACTTCTGGCAGGCTCGGCAACCATATGGGCGGCTGATATTGAACCAAGGTAATTTTTCAAGGATTGATAGCAGGAAATACATCTACTTTTAACTGCTATGAGCTTCCAAAGTTTAATGAGTGTCATTTAACCTTCGAAGATTTTCACAGTTTAGTTAAATTTAAAGATTAAAATAGGTTGTTGTTGCTGTTGTTGATAGAAAATTTATATTGAATAATTTCTTTTTGCAAGTATTATACTAAGGGTTTTTATTTAATATAGTGGCAACCTCATGAGTGTTAACTTATGAAATATGCGTAAGCATTACCATTATCACTATACAGAATATCATATGGAAGCTAAAAGATGTTAAAAGCTTATATGTCTTTTTTTTTTTTTTTGTAAACTGAAGATGAACTTGATACCATTAAGGTAAAATGTATGTTTTTTGGACCACTAGCTACTCTGGAAATAAAACTGTCTTTTCCCAAATATATTATAAGTCAAGTCCACAAATAGTCTCTGTGTTCCTTGTATGTGATATTGGATTTCATAAAATTTTTGTTTCCTTTATATAGCATAATTAGAGAATAAAGCACAAAGTCAATAAAATAAAATTGCTACTGATCTCAGCATTAGTAACCCAAAGAAAATTAACATAGTAGGAGAAAACAAAAAAATTAATAGAGTCATAAGTTAAAGCAATATTCAAATTTCTAGAGTAGATCATGTTTCTCAGTAGAATTATAAGCAATTATAACATGGTTGATGTTACATGGTGAAGACCATGATTGAAGGATGGGAGCATTCTCACCTTGTCCAGGGTTTCTGGAGTTGCTGGAGTCAGTTGTTAGTAAGTATCCTTCTTTTACTTAATCTCATGAGATGCATTATTTAACTGTCAGTTATTGTAGTCCATGTTTAGCTCCATTTAACAAAGATTGCAGTGGAGGGTTGTCTGGTCTCTTAAAAAAATAGATTTGCTGCTGAGCTCTTAGGAGGTGGTTAATTGGGAGCTGTTGAATCAAAAAAGCACACCAGGCCACCCAGTTGAACCCTGACATGAGCCAGAGAGAAGGCACTTCTAACAAGTCGAGAAAGAATGAATGGGTTCAGATAATTTTAACATTGCCACATTTAAATGGTAGAAGTTCTACAAAATAAAATAATTCATCTCTATGGAGGACCCAAATTTTCATTTATATCTTTATATAAATATATAGGCAAGGATTTATTGGTATAAAGGATGAAGAAATTTATATTAAATTTATATATCACTCAGCAATATGAACCCATATGAGGTTGCAACTGATAGCTTAAGAAACTATAGTAGAATGTAAAGACTTACATTGAATATTATTAATAGCTTAATTGATTCTGCAAATGAAAGGACAACTTCTTTTCCATAGATGGTACATATTGAGACCATAGCCATTAATTTCACATTCAATTTAATGTGCCATATTAACCAAAGTACTAGCATAACCTTTGCTATGCTTGGAATGTATGTGTGTTTCATTTGAAGGATGCTAACTGATCATTAAGTCAACCCTCTTTCCCTCTTCTTTCCTCCTCTTCATGCCTATTCTACTATTTGATAGCAAAGAGAATTAGCCAGATAGTGGGGAACCTTTGTTATTAAGCCCTCATATCAAAGCTAGAATACACTTTGACTAATTTCAGAATCCCTTCACCAGCTTGATAAATACTTAGGTTTTCTTTGTCTTTATTTCATAAGTTTTCATACATTAGGAGAGATTTAGGTGGTATTGACTCTTTTTCTTCCTTCCTTCCTTCCTTCCTTCCTTCCTTCCTTCCTTCCTTCCTTCCTTCCTTCCTTCCTTCCTTCCTTCCTTCCTTCCTTCCTTCCTTCCTTCCTTCCTTCCTTCCTTCTTTTTCTTTTCTTTTCTTTCTTTCTTCTTTCTCTCTCCTTTCTTTTTCTTCTTTCTTTTCTTTTCCTTTCTATTCTTTCTTTCTAGCAGCTTAAGAATGTTCTGAAGGCTCAATTTAATACTCATTGATCAATCTCCTTTTCCCCTCCATAATTCTGGTGACATCTTGCCTTAAATAACTAAATGGAGGAGTGAATAAGTAGATAACATGTTCTGAAAGCAAAGCATATGGAAAGGTGGTTCTTTGTAAATCTTGTTCAGGCTTGATGAGCACATTTCTTGTATTAACCTCCCTAACTATAGCAATTGGGACTAATGATCACTTTTTGGTGTTTACTCCAAAAGTATGTGATCAGAATCAGATGAACCATTTTCAAGAATAACAGTATAATATTCAATATTTTGAGAATCACAGCAAATTTCCCTGTGATGTTTCCTAGAAATGATTTTATTTTAGAAAGATACTGCATTTCCCTACCACCACAATTCATTTATAACATATGCCAATATTCATTCACTTTTCTTTGGATCCAGACCCAGATGAACATGCATATCTATTGTGGTTATTTAATACAGATGAGCTATCACCAATATGTAATAATGCAGGCCTAGAATGAGCGCAAAGAGTTCTACCTTTACTATGGGGCTTTCCACAGATTTTCCTCAACATTTTTCAGTTCATTCACTTTGGGAGCATATAATTACTGAGCCTATTGGAGGACCAGCTTTATTTCTTTAGTTGTTAACTGAAGACAAAAAGGATCACAGCTAGAAGAAGCTGAAAATGGAATCTTTTATAAAAGGAACCCTGAATAGTAAAGGAGGATGGCTACAGAACACAATTAACTTTTTCAGAAACATATTTTCTTCACCCCACTGAGAGTTGAGTAGTCTGAGTGGGTGAGCTTGTCAGTGTAACAGAGGATTGAAATGCAGAGGAGGAGGAAGTAGCACTAAGGAAGTTCTCAGTATTTTAGATTTTAGGCAAAAACTAGTTTTAATGGCTTAAAACTCAATTTTCTAAGAGTTGAAATCATCATTATAATAGATGTGTGGAACCCCCCTCAGAGAGGGACAATGACTGTAGACCTAGTCACCTAATTATGTAGAAAAGGTCATTTACAGACTTGGTCGGTCTGAGATTTTAAATTGACTTGGTTAAGTATTAATAACTGTCAACTTTCTATACTTTTATGGGTGTATGTATGAAATGTTCTGTTCTGTACTGGTTTAAGTTTCTTCTTTTCTACCTCACAAATTCTTTCCTGGGGCCGGGTAGGTGGCGCTGGAGGTAAGGTGTCTGCCTTGCAAGCGCTAGCCAAGGAAGGACCGCGGTTCGATCCCCCGGCGTCCCATATGGTCCCCCCAAGCCAGGGGCGATTTCTGAGCACATAGCTAGGAGTAACCCCTGAGCGTCAAACGGGTGTGGCCCAAAAACCAAAAAAAAAAAAAAAATTCTTTCCTTAAAAGATAGATAAAATGAAATATTTTACTAACACAACATTTTTATACCATAGTAAGGGTATATTACCTTCATGCTTGATGTATTAAAAGCATATACAACTAAAATATTTTCTTAAACTGTCCATCCAGGTTAATATTTATGCTACTTGATCCTTAATGTTTATAGCATGCACTATATTAACTATGCAATAACTAAATTTTTATCCTAGTTTTGCTACTTATAACACATATGCTATAAAGATAAAGAGTAATTATAAAGGCGTCTTAGCTTTTCTTTGTTTTGGGAGTCACACTCAACATAGCTTAGGGCTTATGCCTGGCTCAGGGTTTCTTCTTTGCCATTCTCTGGGATGGTCTAGCCAACCATATGCAATCAAGCTCCTTGTCAACTATACAATATCTTTGAATGTTCCATGATGATTTTATTGAAAGTTTGTTCTGAGTAGTAAATGGAACCACCTATATGAAATACTTTGTGTCAGAATACTGGAAGGAATATTCATTATTATATTATTATTATACAATATCCTGAAACACACTAGAGATTTAACAATCCTCAAAAGTGAAATTACTTTTATTGACATATAAGTTTTACAATTGATAGTCAAAATCAAGTTAAAGGAGAAAAAATAAATTATAGGTAATGTATGTCTGTAGTCAATGATCCATGTGTGCATTTGTAGAAAAGCTCCCTGAAAGAGAATCCCAAATCTTTACAAATGTATATGGAATTCCTGATTAACTTTTAACAGTAACAACTACTGATAAATATAAGATGGTTGCTTCATTCTTCTCCAAAACAGTATTGGCTGAATGGTGGCTCTCTAAATTGCTGAATTAGATGAAAAATGTTGCTTTTGAGTTATAAGAAGAGAGCTTTGTGGGAAACAAAGCACTGCATTCACTATTTTTCCCAAAGAGTTTTAGTTCATTACACTATGTGTAATTTTTTTTCTGAATTTATGCTTGAAGCAACCTCGAAAAAAGTTGCCTAACAATAACATTGGAAGAGAAACTTCAAAGACATTGGGAGTCTGAATATCTTTTATTATAAGTTAATATAAAAAATTGTTTTCCCAGAGCCGAAGCTATATCACAGTGGTTAGGGCATTTGCCTTGCATACAGCTAACCTGGGTTCTATCCCAGGCATTGCATATGGTCTTCAGGGCCTGCTAGGAGTAACTTCTAAGCAAAGAGCCAGTAGTAATCCTTGAGTGCCACTGGGTGTGGCCCAAAACAAACAAAAATGTGTTTTCCACTTTCTAATTTTCTGGTTTGGGGACCAAATCAGGCAGTGCTCAGGGCTTACTCCAGGCTCAGCACTCATGAATCTCTCCTGGTAGTCCTTGAGGTCTAAATGGGAAGCTGCAAATGAACATGGATTGGCCACATGCAAGCCAAACAGATTACCTGCTGTACTAAAACTCTGACCTTGGGAGACTTTATAGCTCTCTCATTGATCCCAAAAGCCAGTTTTTCTGTCTGAGCATAGAGTATGGAGTAATGTCCACCCCAAATTAGAGAAAATTAATTAAAGAATTGGTTGATTGCAATCAAATAAACATATTTACATTGATTTTAGAAAAATGTTGTGGAGGTCAGATTAGCATTTTGTGTGTTTAAAAATAAAACAGGAAAATAGCTCACTATTATATTTATTAAAAAGTAAAATGCATTGACTACGAAAAATGGCTAAAGGAATTTTTTTTGGGTGGGGGTAATCTGGATAGAAACCTAAAACATTCCTTCACTCAGGGAATTAAGTTGTGCATGGAAAGGATGACACTAGGTGGTACGAGTTACAAAGACTAACATCGTTTTAACTGCAAAATGGGCAAAAAATGTAGGAGCAAGGAAATACCTGTTACACTCCTTTTCTCCAGCAAGCTGTTCCTCTTTCTTCTGCTCTTTCCTTATCCTTGACTATACCCCCTTCCCTTGTCTCCCTGCCTCTCCCCACTATTTCTGTTTATGTGATCTTTATTTCACAGTCTAATTAAGACTTAACCAGGGTGCTTCCAGACGTGACAAATAAGAGATTTTCCTGTTGAATTGCTCTGCCTATCTTTCTTCTCTCTCCAAGTTGTCCTGTGGAACTATCTTTCCAAATGTGTTTATGATGCTTATTAGCACTTTTCTCATCCAGCTCCCAATGAACTAAGGGATTAACTGATTTATAATTGTATTGCAACTCTCCCAGAGCATCAGGAGTGATTAATGTGGCACTTGCAGCTGCTTTTCTCCAGTCTGTATTTCAGTGTCAAGGGGGTTCATCAGCTCTGCTCTCTCTCACTCCACATGCTTGAAAACTTCCTTTGGAATCAGAAAAGCTACTTGCACCATTGATAGTAGAACTTGGGAAATAAGAAAGTGAAGCTATGTGGATAAAGATTTAAGAAAAGTAGCACAAAATTCATATGGCTCAAAAAAGGGAAAAACAACTAACCAGCTGAACGCCGGAATATTCAGTGTCTATGGAAGTACTTTACCTCCTCACCTGTTTTTCTCTCTAAAAAATAAGAAATTCCCCATCTAATTTAATTCCTACATTGCATACTAATTAATTCAAGAGGCTAGTATAGTTCATAGAAAATTAAAATTAAAGTTTACTTTTTGTTTTCACTTTTTGTGCCTGGTCTAGATCTGTATTTCTCTACCTTTTGGACTGTGGCCCCCTTCTGACTGTACTTTCTTCCTTTAGCCCCCCCATTTTATCAGTTAGACCCCAAAATTTTTGTTGTGCCACCACCCTTTTGTCTGATTTTATATAATTTCACCCTTAAATGATTTCAACTTGTGGCCTCCTTGTGATGTACTGGGAGCCCATAAGGTTCTTACCTGAAAAATTGTGGATTAAGTCATCACTTTCAAAGCCTGTGTTATGGTCCTGACCAGAATCAAACTAATGTCATTTGGTATCTAGAGGACTGAAACTCACTGGGCAATATTGCACTTATATTTTTCCTGGAACTATGCCTTCCTTTCAAAAAGAGAATTATTGGAGCCGGTGTGTTAATAGTACAGTGGGTATGCCACTTGCCTTGCATGTGGCTGACCTGGGTCTGATATGTAGCTTCCCATGTGGTTCCTAGAGCAGCAGACAGGAGTAATTTATATGCACAGGCCAGATGTAAATCCTGAGCATTGTCTTTCTGTTATGACTCAAAACTATAAACAAAAATTAATCAAAGAATGATTAACATGTTTCTGCTAAAGGTTTGGTGCTAGGTAGGTGTTGTAATGATTGTGATAAAACTCTTTCTAGTCATTGGTTATATTTATAGATTGATAATGGCTGCTGTGAATTTGAGGCTGTGATGCAACCGGAAGTGTGTTGATTGAGGGTGGATTGGTGGTAGTGAGGGAGCCTGAGTGTTCATATTCCAACTTTATCTGATGGTCACTATGGGTGAACAATTTCAATAATAGTCACTCTGCAGTCATCTCCCTTTGGCAATAGACACTGTAGGAAATTTCCAGACTCATAGAGCCCTTTTCTTTTCTTAAAGATCTGCACATATTGGTACAGCAGATCTTTAAACTGGCAGGTTTATATTTAGTGAGTGGCTTACCTCTCCTAACTTATAGCTTGTTAAAATCAGACTTCCTACCCCAGGCAACAGAAATTTGAACAGAGAGAGAACAGATGTTTCTGTAACTGGCAGAAATTTGAGAGTTTGGGGGGCGGGTGGACCATATTCCACCCAGCATGTCCATGTCGGCTGCAGATCAAGAGAGGAAGAAAATGCAGATAAGCAGAGAGAACCAAGAACAGATATGGGCACGGAGCTCTCCTGGGATCTTCATGGTTTTCTTGTTTTATTTCAGCCCCAAGGCTTTCAATCTGTGCCATGCCCCTTTATGCATGTAATAGCTTTCCCTTTGTTTTCTTTTTCTTGCTTAAACTAGCCCCAGCTGGTGTCTGTTAATTGCTGTATCCACAAAGCCTTTCCTATTAGATGTATATCTATGTGGCTGATGTGTATTTCTGTGTTTGAAGTGCAGTTTTGGGCAACAGATCCAATTCCATATTCCATCCCTCAGAGGCTCAGTCCCAGGAAATGACATTGATTCTCTGCTTTTGGTTCTGATTATCAGAAGGTGGCAAGTGCTGAAATTGAGTTTCATGTTCTCACTCTTTCCTTCCCATTGATCCTATGTGTGAGATTCTGAATGGGATCAGACAAGCTGAGTCCATATCTCCATATTGGAAGCACAGAAGTTGGGAAAGGGAGGGTAATGAAGCAAAGAGGCCAAGTTTTGTGTGAGATACAAATTAAACCTTTAACGTTTAAATTAAGCCATTTAGTTTCATGTAAGCTGACCTCAAAGTCTGGATTTATTAGAGTTTTAGTGGCATTCACTCTCCGAGGCTGTGGACGCAATGTTCTTTCCTATCAACATCATTGAAACCTTACCCCAAAGTCAGTTGAGTCATTTTCAGTAAGAATGGATATAAAGTCATTCAAGGCAGTTTGCCAAATGATGTTCCTGTGTCGCTAAGCCCTGGGCATTGATCCCTAAAATGACTATGAATGTGATCCATTGCTTTTGGATTGCTAATCTGATGAGTATTATAGGCTGTAACAAAAAGGAAAAAAAAAAGGCAACAGAAATGGAGTAAAAATTCTGGCAGGAGTTGGATGGGATCACTGGAAAGTGATTTTTATTTTAATGGAACCAAAGGAAGTAGCTTAGTCATTAAGGAAACCACAAGTTACAGATATGCCTAATATTTATCATACTCCAGCTATTTCAAGGCTTAGAAAGAGGAAAGTTTGTTCTATGAACATATCTCTTGGCTTTGGGTATGATTCTATCTGTTTAAACATCTGTGCCAGCCTAGATGATGATGCCCCTCGGTTACTAAGCTAGTTTACTCAGAAACAAACCAATTTCTGGGAAAATAACACTTTAAGAACTATGAACAGTAGTTACTCCTTTAATTGTTTCTCTGAGCACAGCAATGAGAAGATCTCAGCACATTCACAAAACTTGTGGTAGATAGTTGCTTCCAGTGTATCTCCATTGTGCCAATCCTTTTTGCCCTTCTTCTAGTCCTTTAAGGGCTTTGTAACTTTGTGTCGGTATACTTCAGTCGTTCTTCCCTTGTGTGTTCCTCTTGCATCCGGTCCCTTTTCCTTATATATTTACAGTCTTTTTAGTAAGATGAGCTTAGCCTTTACAAAAGTTATTTGATTAGTTAAATAATGAATTGTTGAAACCAAATGGGTTTGGTCATGGATTAGCTTTACCCTAAATTCACTTTTCTTCTAAACCAAAAATACTGAGTAGTTATGTCTGGAACTATTGTATTTGTGATTTTCCTTGTGTCTAATATACCTGTAATTCTGTTCTAATCTTGTAGAAAATTGAAACACAAAGAATAGCATAGGAAAAGAAAATAGAACTTTTTAATTGTACATTTTAAAATTTAGATATAATTATATAGTAACAATTGTATAAATTCTATTGTTATAATCTAACATTTTTTGTGTCTCTCTCAAAGTGATAAAAATAATCTGATTATGTAGATAACAGAGAACCTAGCCAATGTGTACAAGACTTAAATCAAAGTCACTGTAATGAATAATGCTATTATTAAAGTTGTCCAAAACCATCTGGTGATCAGTATTAACTATAGATACTGGTTATTTTTAACAAGAGATAGAGAAAAGATGCTTCTGTGGCTAAAAGAAGCAACAAATGGGCCTGGAGAGATAATACAACATGTAAGGTGGTTGACAACTTGCTAGTGACCCACCAAGGTTTGATCCCTGGAACCTCATATGGTCCTCTTAGCACTCAAAAATAGTACCTGAGTACAGAGACATTAATACATTTATAGCACAGTCAACATGGCCCAAAATACATTTAATAAAGTAACATATAGGGGCTGGAGCGATAGCATAGAGGTAGGACGTTTGCCTTGCATGCAGAAAGATGGTGGTTTGAATCCCAGCATCCTATATGGTCCCCCGTGTCTGCCAGGGGCCATTTCTGAGCCTAAAGCCAGGAGTAACCCCTGAGTACTGCCGTAAGTGACCCCCCCAAAAAAAGTAAAAAAGTAACATATAGTATTCTATTCTTGAAGCTTTTTCATTTGGCAAAATATTGTTTGTCAACTGATAAAAAATTGGACTTTTTTTTTTTTGAGGCATACCCTGTGATGCTCAGGGGTTACTCCTGGCTAAGCACTCAGAATTTGCTCCTGGCTTGGGAACCATATAGGAGGCCAAGGTTAAACCTAGGTTTGTCCTGGGTCAGAAGCATGCAAAAAAAAAAAAAAAAAAAAAAAAACCAACAACCTACCACTGTGCTACCACTCTGACCCCTAAAATAATTTTAAACTATATATATATATATATATTTAGTTTTAGGTATGGTTTAAATATTGTTAATGGGAACCCGAGAGATAGCACAGAGGTAGGGCATTTGCCTTACACACGGCCGACCTTCAACTGACCCAAGTTCCTTTCCCGGCACCACATATGGTTTCCTGAACCTACTAGGAGTAACCCCTAGTAACCCCTAGTAACCCCTAGTCATACTGCTGGGTATGGCCCAAATACCAAAATAAAATAAAGTAAAATAAAATAAAAAGAGTTATATGTCATTCATGGCAGGGTTTTATATCTACAACATTCTAGCACTGTACCTTCCATGAGAGTTTCAGATTTCTGCCATCACTGCCCATTGCCCATTCAAGTCAGCCCACCACTTGCCATTCCCCATACATTCCCTGTCATAGGCTTTTTACTGATAACCAGTTCTCAATTTCTTCCCTTTGGACATTTTCTTTTCTTTTCTTTTTTTACTGTTTCATTTTATTCGCCATACGCAAGAGATGATTCTGTATTGTCCTCTTCTAACTAACATCAATTGCTACTCTACCTGCACTAGCAAATTGCATTATTTCATCTTTCATGATAGCCTAGTACATACAGTACATACAGTACATGTATAGCTATTTTTTTTATCCAGTAATCTGTTTCTGCATGGTTAGATGGTCTGGATTTTGACTATTATGAATAGTACTCCAGTGAATAATGGATGTAAAATGTGTCTTTCTGAGTTGAGTATTTGAACTATTGGAGAAGTTGCCAAGAAGTAAAACTCTTGGATCATATGGAAGCTCAATTGTTCATATTATTTTGCAAATGCTTTGATCAGTATACATACCACTTTCTTCATCAGAATGAAGGCTCCATTTCCCACACAATACTAGTTTCTGCCCTTTATTATATGTTCCAGTTTCAATGACAAGAGGTAATACCTCATTATTGTTTAGAATTTCATTTATCTGATGATAAGAGATAAAGAACATTTTATACACCTTTTTTAATCAATGGGATTGGTTCTTTCTATTTATTTATTTTTTTTATTTATTTATGTTTTCAGTTAGCCAGTGCTTTAAAAGTCTTAGGTATTCACTCTCTGTCAGATAAATTGTGAGAAAATAGGTTCTTCCAATCTGTGGTTTCTCATTTTATTCTGGTCTCCAGTTCTTCTGTGGTATAGAGACTTCTTAGTTTAATATAGTCTATTTGTCATTTCTTTCATTTTCCTAGCCAATGGCATTGAATTATTGAAGATACCTTTAAATTTCATGCTATAAAATGTTCTACCTGTATTTTCCTGAATATAATTTATGGATTTAGGTTTTATATTAAGGTCTTTGATACATTTTGATTTGACTTTTGTGCATACAGTTAAAAATGGGTTTAGCTCATGATAAGGCAATTCTCTCTGACCTTCATATACCTTCAAATTTCCCTTTAGGCATCTCAGTTTCCTCTTGCTTCATATAAGACTGATCATCCTTCTGGCTACTTTTCTTCCTAGATATTCCTAACTATCTTCAAGAAAACACATAAACTGTACATTCTCTATGGAATTCAGTTTGTGGTTTCAAAACTGATAACACCCTGATACAAGATCCTAATAAAGACTTGGTTGACAAATATGTTTGTTAATATTGCATAATATCTATCCTGCATCTTTAATTTTAATGTATATGAAATCAGAAACATCCTTCTCTTTCTTTTATTTTCTGCTTAGTTTTTGAGTCACCTTATTGGTAGCTAGGAGCTACTTCCAGCACTGTGATTAGAGGTCCCTGACTGTGTTACTCATTTTACCAGGTGGTACTAGAAGTCAAACCCAGGCAACCATATATAAATCATGTGCTACAGCATGCTGAGGTAGATTCTTGGGCCAAGAACCTATTTTCTTTATCTAGTCCCCTATATTAGCATTCTAAATAGTACTGACCTAACACAAAATGTCATTCTATTGCATACTTATTGAAAGGAAAATATAGGCAATGTTCTTAAAAAGAGAGGAATCCTTGAAACTTGGGTTTTAATTGAAGTGAATGAGCTGTCTCTTAATGTATGTTTACTCTACATATGCTCTGGAAAGATTGAAGGGGAAATATAGACTTGTACTTACAGTTAATATTGAATGAGTAGTACTTGATAATAATGCTATAAGTTCTCTATGAACAAATTGATTGCATATTAATTTTTTTTGCCAACAAACTATCTTTTTTTGTTTTGTTTTGTTTTGTTTCGGGCCACACCTGTTTGATGCTCAGGGGTTATTCCTGGCTAAGAGCTCAGAAATTGCCCCTGGCTTGGGGGAACCATATGGGACACTGGGGGATCGAACTGTGGTCCTGATCTTTGGCTAGTGCTTGCAAGGCAGATAGATACCTTACCTGTAGCGCCACCTCTCCGGCCCCTCCAACAAACTTTCAATTCAGTAACTCCATTCTTATGACTAGTAGAAGGAAATAGTAACCATAAAGCAAATATCTTTATGGTATTATGCCACTATCACAAAAATATGCTTCTTTTCCAGTGTGTGGTTAAAGGATCCTCATAAGAATAGTTATATAAACAAGCTTCTTTTTTTGAAATCTGCTTAAATTAAATCTAACTATTGATAGAAGTCACATATGAGAGTTTCTAGCACAAAGACTTATTAGCTTAATAATAAAACTTCTTCCAATTAGAAAAATGTTAATAAAATTAGAGAGCTTCATTTCAGAAATATCAAAAATTGAACTGACATTCTTATTTGTTTATAGGAATAGTGAATGTTTATTTTCTAGAACTATAGGTCATTAAGCTAAAATGACTAGAGATTATCCAGTCCAACTGATTAACTCAAACAATGATCAAAGAGAAGCCAAGAGCTGTTAAGTGGCTTGGCAAAGGTCAGCCATCAACTTCTTTAATATTAAAGTAGGCATCTATAATATGTTATGGCACTGTAAAGAATGGGAGCTAAAATGACAATTGCTCAGAGGTGTGAATCTTGAAGATACATCAGCAGAACAAGTGTGATGGACATTTAATAGCGTATCCAACTATTTTCATGATTTGTGTTTACTTGTTTTCTATAACTGTGTTTGGTTGTATTGTACAGGGTTTCTGGAGGATAGAAATAATATGGGTAACCACTCACAGAAACATTGGGTTAGTTATTACCCTTTGTTGCGAATAATTTATTTGTGAATAATAGTGCCTTTTGCTTTCAAAGCTCCTTCTACTAAATCCCAAGCAATATTTTTTTAAGTTTTGGGCCATACTTGGTGAAGCTCAGGAGCAATTCAGCTTTGCACTCAGGAATTATTCCTAGTGATGTTAGAGAATCACATGGGAAGCCAGGGATCAAATGGGATTAGTTGCATGCAAGGCAAGCACTGTACTTTCATTATTAAGACTCAACTCCTCTAAAAGTTAATTTTTAATCTTTATTTTCAGTCTTTTATGAAAGGTATAGTAAGTTTTACAATTACATGTGGTGAAAATTAAATTTATATAAAAGTAAGCTGAGGCATAAAAATCTACCAAAATGATAGAAATAGGAACTGATTTATATGAACTACACTCCAGACCAATCTATATAGCATGAGCCACTATCCATTCTATCAGATATTTCACAGGACCGGGTGGGAAGTCCAATGTCTAAGGAAAATTAAATTAGAAAATATTCAGTACTACTTCTTAAATATGTTCACCCAAACCCCAAGTTTTATTTAATATTCTATGCAATTTTAACAGGTAAGGATGCAGCAGCTTCTGACTTAACTGGCAAAAAATTAACTCATCTAGAAAGCATCTCCTTTCCCATTGATAAAAGGTTAATTTGTTCAATTTTTGGGATAAAATGAAAACAAAAACAAGAAAATGCAATAATAACTTTCTGATTTATCTGATAAAATAACCATGATCATTGTCATCAGGGCTCATGTATTTATTCCTTTATTAATTCACACAACATAATTTAACATAATTATGTTTATATTACATAATGCATCTTATTATTCAGACCAGGTAGAGAACATAGGATAAAAATGAATTGGCCTTTGCTCTTCCCATTAAAGATACCTTTTGCTAGAGGATAGATGGTCAACAAACCAATAAGTAACTGTGATTCAGTAATATAGGTTTTCTGACAGAAATCCATTAGCTGCAGAGCCACTGGATTTTGTTGGGGTATGAGGTAATTTTGTTTATAAGAATAGGCCATAGGCATTGAGAATGGATATCTTTGCGTGCAGCAGAGCATGATTGAACCTTTAGTGGTGTCCTCCTTAATCCTGCTAATAAATCAGGTTGGATCCAATGTGTGGCTCTGCAGGTCTGTCCTTGAGGAAAGGTGTCATACAGCCACTTGGGGATGAGTATAATGGTTTATGACTTCTGCACCTGAAGTCCTATCACACAGCAAGTTCCCTGGAGATGGTGATCATACAGAATAAATATTGCTTAGCTGGTGATAATGTCACGCTGCCATGCTGAGTTACACGGATTGCCTGATTCCTGCCTTTTAAAATCTACTGGCTGATTAATTCCAATGCCATGTAAATAGAGTCCATGTGAAGGAGATGGTAAATGAGGAAATGGATGTTTGGATGGGGATATTAGTGAGGAGAAGGGAGCCACCATCACCTTGCTCATCCTTCAGTTAGTGTCTGACAACATCATTACACCGGCGAAAAGAGGCACATTACTCAGCTAAATCCTGAAAGCCTTCCAAATTCTACTCCCCGACCAAACCCCTAGCCCCATTTTAAACATTAAATGCATTAGAGCTCTGATAACTAGGCTTTCTCCTACTCACCATACCTTCAAAAGTCAGAGGAACTCCTCCTCCCTGTATAAGAAAATTTGATATTCAAAACACTTTAATTGCCAAGCAGATAAATTGGGGTGTGCTGTTCATATTGTTAAAGGACTCATTAGAGATTTCCTTAAGAGATGCTCTCAAAATTTGACATACAGAAATTTAATTGCACATATAAGCTAGATTGGAGGTTTGCTGACACTCAGTTCTTTAATTTGTTTATAACCAGAAATATACAAGTCCTCCCACATCAGTTATATTGTGTTTGGCAACTTGACTGTCACTATGCATGTTCTTGATGAGATATCTATCACATCGTACAGGGTACTAACTCCCACCGTTTCATTTGTACTCTTTTTTTTTTTTCCTTAACCTTCCCTGTGTTTTCTTCACTCTGTTCCCCTTTGTTTCTCCATTTCCTGTTTGGGTGGTGCAGGGAGGAAGCATCCTTTTCTTCTTGCTTTATTCAAAGCATAACTGTGTCATTGTTGGCATATACTGTCATTGTCAGAACTGTGCCTATAACTGTGTCATTGTTGCATATAGTTATCTGAAAAAATTCATATTGTTCGAGGAATTCAGGTGGGGGTCAGAGTGAATTCACAGCAGATAGGGAATTTGCATTGCATACTGCCAATCCAGGTTCAATCCTTGGCATGCTTTATGGTCCCCTGAGCCTAACAGGATAATTTCTGAGCAGAGAATCTGGAGTAACACCTGAGCACCATCATGTATGTCCCCAAAAACAGAAAAATTCAGTTGAAAAACATTCTGCCTCTGTATTGTTAAACTTTTCAGGCACATCCCAGCTTATAAATGAAGTTGAATGCACACTCATGTGAAGGTCTGTGGAGATTGAAAGTTCTTTATTTTTAACAAGATGCTTGAGAGTTCCTTTTAATGTAGGAGGTCTCATTCCTGTGGCAGATGGTGGAATTTCAGATTGGCAACAAAGCAGCCCTGGTGGAAGAAATTCGAGCTTTTATCTCCTGTGAAGAGAGACTGATGTAATTCTTGGGGCTGACATTCAGTTGACCTTCATCCATTCTAGGGCTTATCTCTTCAGGCCAGGATTACTTCAGCAATCCCTTCACTGGTCGTCCCACTTTGGACCTCTCTTTCCTGCTTACTGCTGTTGTCTGATGCACCATTTTTATCCTATCAAAGACTCCTAAGGCTTTTGAGTACCTGAGGAATTAAGTTTCAGTTCCTCTCAGTGACATCTAGGGCCCTCCAAAAATTAACCTTTAGCTGACTAAATTTCTATTCTTCACATATGCTATGGCATTTTTTCTCCCTTCACCAGTGCAACCTTCCCACCACTAATGCCCCCCACATCCATCTTCCGCCACTCAATGTCTATATTTGAGATAGGCATTCTATTTCTCTCACTCACTACCATAAAAGACATTATTGTAATAATGTCTTAAATCCCACAGATTAGTGAAATTATTCTGTGTCTATCTCTCTCCTTCTGACTTATTTCACTTAGCTTAATAGTCGTGGTTTCCTGGAGTTGGCTGCGTGGGAGGTGTGGCCTGGGGCCTGCTGCAGAGCCTTCCTATGGCCTCCTCAGCCATGTCTACCAGAGAGCACCAGCATGATTGAGGCAATTCTCCCTGTAGCTGCCCACATGCTTGAAGTAAGTGTGTATAGTAAAGATGATATAAATTAGATTACTGCTTGTAATAATCTCAAAAAACTTATAACATGGCTTTAGATTCCCTAGGAATGACCTTGAGTTAGAGAAATTAATGTTCTGCTATATTTTGTAATCAGGGCATGGATTTTGTCTTGGGTCTTATTCCAACATATTTGGATTTCTTCACTTTCTCTGTTTTCAAACATGTTCATTTTATAAAACTGAGTGTTAGTTCTCTCCCACTGGCTTTCTATAATTTATATCACAGTGTGGGCCATACTTTAATTCCAGCTACCTGATTCAAATGATGGAGAGGCTTTCTTTAAAGATTCTCTAGAGTTATGAGTCTCATCCACTTTTCTGAGTTCCCTGGAATCTTCAGGAATTACACATACTCAAGTAGTTGTTTCCTCGGCTGACCCCTTTTTCTACACAGATTTTGCTATGTAGATAATTCTAAACCTCTGTATTTTAACCAGAAATTTTTACTAGGTGGTTACAAATTTAGTTTTCCTTTTTCTATTTTTTTTCTGTTTTACTTTGTTTTGTTTTGGGGTTATACTCGGTTGTACTCAGGACTTATTCCTGACTCTGCACTCAGGAATCACTCCTGGCAGTGTCAGGGGACCATATGGGATACCAGGTATCTAAAGTGGCAAGGAATTAGACTTAACCACTATACTATTATTCCAGCCTGACAAATTTAGTTTTTTTTGAAAACTTCACCGTAGTTGTGGGGCCACAGCCATAAGTGCTCAGGACTTTCTCCAGGCTCTCTGTTCAGGTATCACTCCTGACAGGGTTTGGGGGACGATATAAGGTGTCAAAGATCAAACCTGGGTCACCCACATGCAAGGCAAGTACCCAATCTGCTTTACTAGCTCTCTGGCTACAAACTGCTTATTTACTTACTTTATATTTTTTGTAACTTATATTTCTTGCTTAAGTATTTACTTATATATATATCTATCTATATATATATATAGATAGATATATATATATATGTTTTTTCTCATATATTAAATTTTTGGCTTATGGCTCCTTTTACAATACCCAATAAAAACCATTTAATATGACCACTTTTGTTTGTCACCTTCACAGTTCTCATGTACTGAGATTAATCTTAAAATCTAAGCATGATATTTAAGTTTCTGAGATATTTTGTTTTGTTTTTGTTTTGGGACCTAACACCCAAAACTCAGGCCTTATTTGTGGTTCTTGACAAAGGAATTACTCTTGTCAGTTCTCTGGGGATCAAAAAGGTTGCTGGGGATATAACCCAGGTTAGCCACATGCAAAGAAGTTGTTTTACCATGACTATTTTTCCAGCACCAATTTTCTAAAGTTTTTCCTACATTTAACATCCTCTTATATTCATGAACATAATATCCTACTTTTTAACCTGTTCTAATTCTTACAGAATGTTTTATGACATTGAATTTTTTTTAAATATTTTATATATACCTATCTTTCAGGTTATTTTCTTGTTATAGGACATATGTTTAAAGATTTTTCCTAAAGAAATAATTTTATTTACCATGACACTGGGCATAAAATAAGATGAAACATAACTATTGAAACTAGGAAACTGGCATTTATTACTTTTTATATTTTTGTATAGATTCCTCTCAGAAGTTAAGCTATATAAATAATATGAAGATCTTGTTAAAATACAGATTTTGCTTAGGGAAATGTAGATTTGGCATGGGATTATGCATTTCTCAGGTGTCTGATGTGACTAATCTTACAGTACTTTTAAAAACTTTGCAAATCAAGTTATTATATTATATATTTATAAGTATATTTTTCTAAAACTGTAACAACAAATAACTCCTCTATAGTTTTACCTAATTCAGGTTTTTGGTGGGACTTGGGAATAAGACCTGAGAAGGTTTTCTCCTGCCACCCATTCCAGGAAAATTAGTTTCTCCATTTCTCTTATTATCATTTATAAGAAATATTTATTAGGGTCGAAGTGATAGCACAGCAGTAGGGAGTTTACCTTGCACGAAGCTGACTCAGGAAGGACCTAGATTCAATCCCCAACATTGCATGATCCTCAGAACCAGGAGCAATTTCTATGCGCAGAGCCCTAAAGTAACCCCTGAGCATCACCAGGTGTGGTCCCAAAACAACAACAACAACAACAACAAATATTTCTATCAAAAAAAAGAAAGAAAATTTTTTCTATAGTTGGTTGTAATTGAGACATAATATGAATGATACTATATGCATATATTATACATATATATGTTTCTAATAAAATTATGTCTTCATCTAAAGTTCTTTCACACAATTCTACACAAAATCTTGGAATTTCTTATGTCTGTGAGAAACAATGGTGTCTTTTGCCATCTTAGTAAAGATAACTTTCATAAACCCTTTGATGCTACCTAAATTCTGAAATGTTAAAATAGAATCAACTGAAGTTGAGAGAGAAATAATGGAGGGTACCAAGACCAAACAGTTGCATGAACTTTAAGTAGAAATAAAAAATGATCAGACTTAAACACCAAATCCAAAGCCAACAACAACAGAATTGATACCTAATCTACAACATGCTAGACACAGAGGAGACCATAATACTAGCAGCCCTGGGGGTAAAGGAGGGGGATATGGGATGCATGCTGGGAACAAGAGTGGAGGAAGGACAACATTGGTGGTGGGAATGACCCTGATTCAATGTCACTATGTACTTAAAATATTACTGTGAAATATTTGAAATCCACTTTGGTCAAAATAAATAAAAATTAAAAAAAAATCCTAGAAATGTAGTTTGGAAATAAGAGTGTAGCAGAAAATTTATGAAATTGTCTTTGCCTGGGAGGGTATGTAGTTTGAATTACAGTGGAGATGGGAAGGTTCATGATTCCTAGTAGTGGGTTAAGATATTGGATTGCCAGTCAAGAAACCTCAGTCTCCTGCAGGTACCAACGAATCAAAGGTGTGAGAAAGGTATCTGCTCTGCAATCAAGAATCTTGTATTATCTTCTAGGTAACTCTTCAGAGAGTTGTCATCATTCTTTCAGAAGGCATTCTGCAATTTAAACTTTGTTGGTAGCATTGGTCTCTCTGAATCAGTGCCATGTCATGATTCAGACTCAGATCCTGCCTTCTAGAGATCAAATCCTTCATTATTGAAATATGAATGGCTCACTGACCATTGGATGGATTGTGCAGGTTTGTATTTCTGCTTCTTCTTTCACACACATAGCAACAGAATGTTCACTGTAGACTAGAAATCTTCATTACAATCAAGTTACTTAAAGCCTTAGCAACATTGCTTTTCTTCTCTATCTCTCTTGCTCTTTCTCTGTTTGTGTGTACTCTGTCTTTCTCATACACACATATGCAAACACACAAGTATACACATATGCACATACAATCTCCAACTTTAATCAGAAATTTTGGTGGCTTTTGGCATATACTCTGATATATTATATCTACTTTAATTTTTGTATATTTTGTACTAAAAATTTTAGAAAATTTTTATGTGGCCAGTGAACACTTAAAAAAAGAGTTGTAGGGCTGGTAACATGGCACAAGGGGTAAGGTGTCTGCCTTGCCCACGCTAGTCTAGGAGGGACTGTGGTTCTATCCCCCTGTGTCCCATATGGTCCCCCAAGTCAGGAGCGATTTCTGAGTGCATATCCAGGAGTAACCCCTGAGTGTCACCAGGTGTGGCAAAAAAAAAGAAAAAAAAGAAAAAGAAAAAGAACTTGCTTCCTTTTCTGTACTGTCCATTTTAAATAGAGAAGCTTAGTTATCTAAGCTGACATTTATATCATATGTATATGTTTACATTTGTATTGGTGTGTGTTTAGTTTGTGCATAAAGTTTAATGAAGAGTTAAGATACAATTAGTTGAAAATTTATCACTCCTTAAATCATTGCTCTATATTTTTCAAACACTTTTAAAATAGCATTCAATTAAAAGTGTTAAGTTCTGCATTACCTCCAAGGTGAAAAATTTGTTTCTAAATGTGCTGTGAAGATGAGCAAGATACATAAATTCTGAGCATGATTTCCACTCTTTCTGAGGGATTTGAACAATAGTAAATTGTAACACACAATTCCCTGTAATCTGAACATTGATTTTATCAGTGTTTAATGTATGTTAATTAGGAGCCAGAGTGATAGCACAGCTGCCTCAGATGAACCTGGGTTCAATCCCCAGCATCCCATATGGTTTCCAGAGCTAGGAGCGATTTCTGAGCAGGTAGCCAGGAGTAACCCTGAGCATCACTGGGTGTGGCTCAAAAACAAACAAACAAACAAAAATATATATGTTAATTAAAATCATTTGTGGATCTTAGGTTTATTGGAGAATTGTTTGAATCTTTAATATTAACTTTTAGGATAGCAAAAGTTAAGAACTGGATATTAGTTTAAAGAATTGAAGACTAGTTTCTCTTCTTGTCATTGCATGATTTCTGAAGGATTTAAGATTTAAGTAGGGACAGCATGCATAGAAATAGGAGTAGTATCTGAGCACTGCAAGGTGTGACCCCCCCAAACAGAACCAAAAGCAAAATTATTTTCTCAAACATCTTGATATCTTTCTATAACCCCCTCTCACTCAGTCTTAACCTCTCTTATATCTCTAACTTTAAACATTGCAGAAACAACAGGGAACACATCAGTTTGAACAAACAGCTATTGACTATAACTTCAAAATTAGTTTAAAATCATCCACTTACCATCAGGTAATTATCACTGATGCATCTGTTTTTCTTTTTATGTGGGGTGATATCTGGCAGTGATCAGAGTTTATGCCTATCTCTGAGCTTAATGATTGCTCCTATCAATGCTCAGTATGACCATATAGGATACTAGGGATTGAACCCAGTAACAGTGATAGAACCTAGTATATCTTTCAGGCCATCTGAAGGAGCTCTTTTTTTCTTTTATTTAAACACTGTGATTACAAAGTTGTTCATGACTGACTTTCAGTTTTTCAATGTACACCACACCACTCATGAGCAATTCCCCCCATCAATATCAATACCATGGCTTCCCTTCCACCATCCTCTCTGCCTGCCTCTGAGGTAGGAATTTTACTCCTCTCTCTTTCTCTCTTTCTCTATCTATCACACACATAAACACATACACATCATTTTTACACTGTTTTAGATGCTGTGGTCTGCACTATTGCTAATGAAGGGGTGTAGGGGTACAATGCATGTTGCTTTATTTCCATTTAGCACTTAGTTATTGTCCAGAGTAATCAGTTCCAAATATCATTGGCATAGTGGTCCCTTCTTTACCCTAACAGCACTGCTCCACTATTTGTTTTTTTTTTTTTTTTTTTTTTTTTTTTAAATTTTTTTTTTTTTTTTTTTTGGTTTTTGGGCCACACCCAGCGGTGCTCAGAGGTTACTCCTGGCTGTCTGCTCAGAAATAGCTCCTGGCAGGCACGGGGGACCATATGGGACACCGGGATTCGAACCAACCACCTTTGGTGCTCCACTATTTGTGGCAAGCTTCTTACCATGGACTGGTACTGGTGACCCTTATTTTTATTGTCTCTGAATATTATTACTATACTACCTTTGTTTCTTATAACCCACAAATGAGTGAGATTACTTTATGTCTAATCCTTCTCAATTTCAATCTTTTCAATCAGTATAATACTCTCCAAATCAATCCATGTATAAGCAAGTTTTATAAAAACATTTTTCCAAACAGATGCAGATTATTCCATTGTGAAGATGTTTCATAGTTTCTTTATCCACTCTTCTGTTCTTGGGCACTTTTGTTGATTTGAGATTCTGGCTATTGAAAATACTGTGTTGATAAACATAGGAAAGCAGAGGTCTTTGTGGTACTCTGTTTCTGTGTTTCTAGGGTATATTCCCTAGGAGTGGTATTTATGGATCATATAGCAGCTGAATTTTTATTTAATTTGAGAAATATTCAGTCTTTGTAAAAAGGGAAAGAAATATAAAGTGGAGCAAGAAAAGCCTTTTATAATGGGTGGTGCTGGGAAAACTGGGTGACTATAGGCAAAAAAAAAAATAAAACTCTATTTTATGTCATGTACAAAGGTCAAATCAAAATGGATTAAAGACCTTGATATCAGACCTGAAACCATAAGGTACATAGAGGAAAATGTAGGCAGAATACTCCATAAAATTGAAGGGTTTCAAGGAAGAAATACCATTGGTCAAACAATTGGAAGCAGAGATAAATGGGACTGCTTTAAACTGAGATGCTTCTGTACCTTAAAGGAAACAGTGAGTAGGTTACAAACACTACTACAGAAAGGAAGAAACAATTCACCCAATGACTAAGTGATATTGAAGATATACAAGACAATGATAGAACTTAGCAAGGAAAAAAGTTCTAATCACATCCACAAATGGGAAGAAGAAATAAACAGACTTCCTCAAAGAATAAAAAGCACGTGAAAATGTTATATGTTATATGATTTCACATTAGAGAATAGTACATATGACAAAGAACAAGAACAACTAGTGCTGGTGCAGATGTAGGGAGAAAGACACTCTCAAACACTATTAAAGGAAATACAGCTTTTTGAAGGAGCAGTTTTTAAACCCATTAGCAAAATCCTGTTATTACAGTCTGTGAATGTACTTGACATTAAAGAAAAATGCATTGTACTATTTGTGTCTTTTTTTTGAGATTGTCTTCTATTCAGATTGCTTGGATATTTTTTAATAATTTTTATTGTGACCAAAGTGAATCATGAATCTTTTACAGTTAAGGTACATAGTGATAATGAATCAGGGCATTCCTACCACCAGTACTGTCATCTCTCCACCCTGTTCCCAGCATATATCCCATATCTCCCTCATTTGCCCCCGGACTGCTAGTATAACTGGTCCCCTCTATGTATAGCTTGTATTGAGTGTCAATTCTGTTGTCATTGATTTTGGGTTTGGTGGTTAAATCTGATCATTTTTTATGTTCCCTCAATGTTCAGATGACTGTTTGGTCCTGGTACCATTTTAAGAGGCAGTTTATGAGGCAGAACAAGATGATTCAATTTATATGGTTCTGTTGGGAAATGAAAAACTGGGAGGAGTTAGTCTAGAGGCTATAAATATCAATTTAAAAGAAGAAAGGAAAAAAGAAGAAAAACAAAACAAAACAAAAAAACTAGCAAAACAAACAAAAAATCCCAGCAACTACAAAAAAACACAACAGAAAAAAACCAACAAAATAACAACCCCCAGAATAAAAAAAAATAAGAAAAATAAAGAGAAAAATAATAAAAAGAAGAAAAGGAAAAAAAGAAAGAAAGGAGGGGTGATGTGGCAAGATTTTTTGCATTTTTTTGGCACAGGCACAGTAAATATTGGGGATATTAGAAAGGGAATTTCCTTAGTATAAAAGATACAGGGTTTCTCTGCCCTTTGAAGCATACTGTCATTGGAACAACGACAGACTCCATACATTCTCATTGTCACTCCCCAAGGTCCTTTTATGGTGTCTGGAAACTTTCTGTTCAATTGTGAATGATAAAATCAGGCTTCTGTAGCTATTGATCTTGGTATTTGCACAGGTCATAGGACAAAGTGTAAGATAGAGTCTTTCTTTATGGTTTTATTCATACTAAATTGCCTTTAAATTAGTGATCATCTACCTGGGAGTTAAAGAGATTTTGGTGTAACTCACGAAATTAGGTTCTATTTTGTCAATGAATGTCTTTTGTTTTTTAATTATTTTTTCAATTGAGTCTCTGTGAGATACAGTTACAAAGTTGTTCATGATTGTGTTTCAGTCATCAATGTCCAGCATGTGACCCTTCACAAGTGCACATTTCCTGCTACCTTTGTCCCATTTCCCTCCTACTCTCCCCCACTGCCTGCCTCTATGGTAGACTATTTTCTTCTTTCTCCTGTTTCTATCACTCTTGCTTTCTCCCTCTCACTGACTGTCTGGTTTCCCTTATTTTAGACACTGTGGTTTGCAACATTGTACTGAAGAAGATTCTATTTACCTCATTTCAGATCACAGTTCTTATCCAGAGTGATTATTTCCAAATCTCATTGTCATAATAGTCCCTTCTCTGCCCTGATTGCACTCCCCCTTCTTTGTGGCAAGCTTCCTAACATGAACCAACCCTCCTACTCTCCTGGCAATTGCTTTATGTAGTTTACAGTAATTGCTCTTTCTTACGAACTCAGAACACTTCCTTTATTTGCTGCCCTTGTTCCAGCATTTCCTTTCCTTTCATTCCAACTATAGCTGCCTCTCTAGGTATGAAGATAAGAGGAAGTGTGGAATGGTACTGCATATTGGAAATAACCTTCATGTAAACTTAAAATCAGATTGAAGGGTGAGGCCTTCAACACAAAAGAGCAGGAAAGGTCTTTGAGACGCAAAATTTCAGACCTCAGAAGTGATAGATGTTTGAGAGAGAGGCACCCAAAATGTAGAGAAGCTTTCAGGGGAACTTCAGAATGGATCATGAGCCTCTAATGTGTGGGGCCAGACTGATAGCACAGTGGTAGAGAGTTTACCTTGCATGTGGCCAACACAGGATTGATCCGAGTTCTATTCCCGACATCCCATATCATTTCCAGAGCCTTCCAGGAGCAGTTTCCAAGTGCAGAGCCAGGAGTAACCCCAAGTGCTGCCAGACATGACCCAAAAACCTAAAACAAAAAAAGAATCCAATGTGTTTCACAAATAAAAGCTCCATTAACTACACTTAGATAAAAAGTATATTGGGATAAAGGCAAGCAGTCAGGCATGAGACAGATCCATTACCTTCCCTCAAACACTGCTTTGCATTCTCTCTGTCCTTGAGAAGCTCTTTCTTGAGCACATATCTTATTGTACCTCACTCCTTCCCTCACTATACTTCTCCAATAAACTTGGTTTTTTTTTGTTTGTTTGTTTTTGGGCCACACCTGGTGACGCTCAGGGGTTACTCCTGGCTATGCACTCAGAAATCGCTCCTGGCTTGGGGAACCATATGGGGGGATGCCAGGGACCTAAAGGAGGTCTGTCCTGGGTCAGCCAAGTGAAAGGCAAATGCTGTAATTTTGTGCTAGCGCTCTAGCCCCTCCAATAAACATTTTATATAATTCACTAATATCTGTAAATTCATTTTTAGAAGAGAAAGGTGATAAACCAAAATCCCTGGATATAACTATGACTGACATTCTAGAAAGAGCAATTAATTCCTTGCTTCAGACTGAGAACTTATCTCCCAAGAAAGAAAATCATGAAGATCATCTTCCATGCTAGTAGAACAGTTGAACATTGGATACAACTTGGTGACTAGCTAGCTAACTTATGGTACTGGAAGACATTAATGTCTATACCAGCAGGGGTATCATCACAGATTTTCATCAGTCCTGTTTTCCCTGTTTTTTTTTTTCAGGGTGACAAAGATGCATGCTTTTTCAGGGTTAAAAGCCATAACTTCCTTTCTCGGGGTTGCAGCTATGCCACTTCACACAGGTTACCAGCAACAGTCAGTTTCCAAAAGCCAGTAATGCTCCAGTGGGCTCTGCAAAGCAACCCTCAGGGCCTGTCTGATATAGATGCTGCTGGATGCTAATGCACAGCCTATTTGTACATGTTTTTTCACATCTGAGAAATTTCATGGAACCTTTTTGATTGAATGGCACTTTCCTCACTTGAGTTGTTAGGGCGTTAAAAGGAATCCCTGAGTCTACAAAGATTGAAGCACTTAGTAGTTGAAGGAAAGGAATGGCAGAGAAAATAATCTTACAGTCAGGTAGATGCTGACCTCTTATTCAGGCTGGAGCCTATAGTCTGATTGCCTTTTTTTGATTTTAGGAAATTTTGATACGAGAAACATTTTCATTACTTATTTTGCAAATCCCAAAGTCATACCTATAGCAAATGGTATGATAATCAAAATGAATGAAGACTGGTAGGCCTCATACATCTGAGCCTTTGAAAGGACCAGCTATTATCAATATTCTTCAGTTGACTGTAGGATTTGAGTCAAAGATAAAAACATTCAAATATTAAAAACAAATCTTTAAGTCTTAAGGAATAGTATAGTCAATTGTGTGCTTGTCTTGCATATAGTTGACCCAAGTTTGATCCCCAGTATCCTATATACTTGCCTACTCCCTCAGGAGTAACTCCTGAATATAAAGCCAGAAGTAACCAGTGAGTATTGCCAAGGGTGGCCCCAATAAAAACATAGGAATTAATTCACCATCATAGTCTGAAACAAGGATTTATAATAACATTTTCTATTTAACAATATTTAAAAAGAAAAGTTATTAAATTGTACATCTGAAGTCTAAATGCACAACTGTTCCTTTAGTCTGCATCACATATCTGTAAGATGTTTATAAGTTTACAAAATATTTTAATTACTATTTAATAATGACAACTATCATTTGAGAACAGAGCAAGCTCCCCTTTACAAATTCAGAAATTGAAGTAAGATATTTTTTTATTTATTTATATTTTTGGTTTTGGGGACACACCCAGCAGTGCTCAGGGGTTATTCCTGGCTCCACGCTCAGAAATCACTCCTGGCAGGCTCAAAGGACCATATGGGATGCCGGGATTCAAACCAATGACCTTCTGCATGAAAGGCAAATGCCTTACCTCCATGCTATCTCTCCAACTGAAGTAAGATTTTAATAAATAATCTCCAAATATGTGGGTTTTTTTTTGGTTTTTGGGCCACACTCGGTGATGCTCAGGGGTTACTCCTGAGCATGTGCTCAGAAATCACTCCTAACTTGGGGAACCATATGGGATGCCGGGGGATTAAATTGAGGTCAGTCCTAGACTAGCACATGCAAGGCAGATCCCCTACTGCTTGCATCATCTCTATGGCCTCAAATATTATTACAGCTATCAAGAAAAAGAATAGAGATTTACAATCTACAACTTCCAGTCTTTTATAGAGCATTCCTTCTAACAAAGTGTTTTGTTTTAAGCTTACATTTATTTTTTTTTATCCAATATACTGGAACAATATTTTCTTATTTAAGTATAATATATTCACATAGAAATACACTGTTCTTGAATTCACTAATCAATCTACCTGCTTATTGCAAAAATACTATTTTATTGCTGGTCATAACTTCACTCTCATGAAAAAGAGCCTTCCTTCTCACCACTGCTATTCAACATAGTCTGGAAGTACTTGCTATAGTGATTAGGCAAGAAAAAAATATCAAGGGAATCCAGATAGGAAAGGAAGAAGTCAAATTCTCACTGTTAGCAGATGACATGATACTCTACTTAGAAAATCCTAAAGACTCTACCAAAAAGCATCTAGAAACAATAGAGTCATATAGCAAGGATCAGCTCACAACATGAAGCTCACCACAAAGAGTGGTAAGTGCAGTTAGAGAAATAACAACACTGAGAACTATCATAACAATGTGAATGAATGAAGAAAGTGGAAAGTCTATCTAGAGTACAGGTGGGGGTGGTGTGAGGAAGAGGTAGATTTGGGACATTGGTGGTGGGAATGTTGCATCGGTGAAGGGGGGTGTCCTTTACATGACCGAAACCCAACTACAGCCATATTTGTAATTAAGGTGTTTTAATAAAGATATTAGAAAAGAGAGAGAGCCTTCCTTGCTACTCAATACTTCCAAGGTACTGACAGCTTTTACCTAAGAATAAACACTGTCTTATTTTCTTAGTCATCAATCATCTTAAATTTTGCCTCCTTTTGTACTTCTTATCAATAGAATTATACCATGTATGTTTATGTTTGTTTTCTTTTGCTTACAATTGTTTGATTTTGAATCTTATTCATATTTTGTGCTGTGGTACCTTGTTCATGTACCTGCCTTATAGTACTCTATTATTTAAATACCTCACTGTTAATTTGTTTCACTGTTTGTGGATATATGAATTGTTTATAGTGTCTCATTGTACAATAATGCTATTATTCACATACTTATACTTAGTTCTTAATTTCTATATACACACATATACACACTTATACATAATTTTGTTGACAGTATTTAGAATATTCTGTTTATATATTATACATAATTTGACTAAAACAGCAAAGGAGTTTTTTTCTAAGTAGTTAATCTGATATTCATACCCCACCAGCACTTTTGGAGAGTTTCAGTGATTTCACAATTCATCAACATCATATTTTATGTCAATCTGTCTCTTCTGTTTACTTACATGTGCATATTATCCTAACAAGTTTACACAAATGTATTGTACAACTTTTATTTGCATTACCCTAGAGAATATGAAATTAAACACTTTTTCCCAAATAATACTTCAATATTTAGTCCCGTTTTATGAAAGTTTCTCTCTCTTTTTTTAATCAGTAAATTTTTCACTTGGTTAAAGGTTTTTTAGATATTTTTAACATTTTGTCTACTCAGTTACACTTTTGCACATGCCAGTTCCTATTTTATGTCTTCCCTTATCTCTATTAGTGATTTCTTGGCATGAGTATATATTTCTCATTTTAAAATAGTCAACTTCCCATTCTTTGTATTTTTAGTTAGTACTTTATCTTGTTTAAGAAATCTCTTGAGCATTCAAAGGTCACAGATTCAATATCTTGCATTATCTTCTAGAAATTTCACTGTGTTGCTTTCATATATAGATCTGTGGTCCTTCGAGACTTCAGATCTGTGTCCTGTTCAAGTTCAGGGTCAGGATTTAATTTTTTTCTCTATAGATATATTCAGTTGACCCAACACCATTAATTGAAGATATCATATATTAGCCATTTATGTTTCCCAAATGTACTGTCATTTTTTATATATTTTAACAGGGAATGCATGAGACTTCTGAATTCTTTATTCTTCCCTATGTATATTTATGTATTGTGCTATCTTAATTACTTTAAGCAGAAATCATTAATATTTTGGAGTATAAGTTTTTTGATTTTTCTTCCTATTTATACTTTTGGATCTACTTGGCTAGTTGTTTTTCAACTGCTAGTTGAAATCTAGATCTTCTAGTATTTATTTGTTTTTTTATTTTGGGACCACACTTGTAGGTGCTCAGGACTCCTGTCTTTCTGTTCAGGATTCCCTCCAGGTGAACTAAGGGGACCAAACTCCTGGTGAACCTGGAATCAAACCCTAGTTGACCATATACAAGGTACACACCCTAAATTCTGTTCTATCTCTCTGGCTCTACATCAGTTAGTTTTGCTTTAGACATTTTCTAGTTCAAATGTTACTTCTTTGAGATCTTAATTAATTGGTCACATATCTGTTAGAAATTATGGAAATTAAACTTTAACTTTTAATATAATTGTTGTAAATGTATATTCAGAAGTATAATTCACAAAGGTTTTATGCCAAACAACTGTTCTCACTTTTTAAGATCATATGCTCAATCATAGAGCGAATAGTATGTGTAGATCATACTATAAAATTGCTTAAGGTAGATTTTTTAAAATATCTTTATTTATACAATTTGATTACAAATATGATTATAGTTGGTTTTTAGTCATATAAAGAATTTTAATATTATTTGGAAGTATATACATTGTTCAAAAATAGCATGACAGTTTTCTCCTTTTTAGTTCTAGGAGAAATGTCCTTACCAAACCAGAGTTTCTGCCTTTGAAATGTTGAATAATTTATACTCTAAGCCTAGATTTTTGCCTCCCAGTTACTGTCATGCTTAAGCTTCTAACTCTTCTTTATTATCTTCCATAAGTAACACCTCCTCAATGAAATGTGTGTCTACTTAAAATTGTAACTACTAACCTCCTTGTCTAACTGTTAGTATGTATGTTTGTACTGATACTTTATTCACTTTTTACCTGAATGTACTTCCTGGTGAGAGTTCATTTGTTGTCTGGCTCTTGTTAATGGCTAAAGGATGTATGTTGACTTTGTATATTCCAGGGATGAACAGTACTTTCCATAAAGTAGAAGCTCAGCATATATTTGTCATCTACATTGAATCAATGGCACCCTTCTTAATCACAGTCAAACACTGCCTGTGATTTATATAAATAGATGTTTTAGGATAAGATATGGCATCCCTTGAAGATTCTTAGGACCTGCCTATAAAATGACCTAATCTTAAGCATGGCACTTTAACCCACTGTTACATTGCTTCAGTGGATCAGATAAGTGATTTTTACTTCACTTTAACATTGGCTATTCTTTCCTTGTGGGATACATGTCTGTATTCTAAATGAAGTACGACGCAGCTAAGAAGTAAAATAAGTATTTCCCAAAGAAACTATGAAAAATAAAGACCCTGAAACTTGAGTGTAATTAGAATTATTCCAAGAACTTGTTCAAACAGATTTGTAGGCCAAAACTCCAAAGTTTTTCTTATATTTATATTGATTTTATTGATGTTTAGTATTTTAGAGTTTTAGAAATATACATGTATAATTCTGAACTTGTAAAGGATTTCCAACAGCCAACACAAATATTCTGTGCCATTGCCAACAGGACCCCTCTAATCATTTCTCCCACAATTTCCTCCACTAATAATCATCATAATTTTCACCAATCTTAGAAGTTATTTTTGTTATTTTTGGTCAGTTTGTTTGATTCCATTATTTATAACCCACATAGGAGTGAAAACATAGTAATTATTTTGCTTTGCATAATCACCTCAAGTTCCATCAATTTTGTCCCCAAATACATATTTTTATCTTTATAAATGATATATTTATGCTATTTTAGACATATTCACTAACACAATTCTTTATCTAAACATCTGTTGTTGGTTTTTTTTTTGTTTTTGTTTTTTTTTTTTTTGGCTGTTTCAATGATTGAATACAGGTGCTCTTCTTTTTTGTCCAAAGCCATTTTTGAAAACCACTGTTATAAACCATCATAAAAAAGGGATCTTGGTTTCATTATCACATTTGAGTGTGACTTTTAAAAACAAAGAAATATTTTGGGTATGGTTGCACCAGGTTAAGGCTTACTCCTGGCTCTGTGGTGTGGGATAACTTCTGGTGGTCTTTGTATACCGCATAGGTTGCCAAAGAACAATTTCAGGTCAACTACATGCAAAGCAAAGCCCAATATTTCTGTAGTATCTCTCTGGCCCCTCAAAGAAGCATTTTAACATTCCACTAGACTCTTGTTTTGCCACTGAAGACTGCATTATCTGATAATCATGTGCCTTTTACAGCTCAGACATATGTGCAGCAGTGGATTCTTAAGTCAGCCTATAACTTTTAGCACTAAGCAGACTAGAGGAATGTAGAATAAAATTGTGTATACTTTCAATAGAAATAATTTCTATTTCTTCTCTTCCTCGTTTATCTTTTCTCCTTCATACCTTATTTCCATCTTTCCTTTTTTTTGAAATAAACACATTTGAACCACCTCTATATGTGACTAGAAATAATTGATGATGCGTAATATGTGGAAACCCAGCGATACTAAATTTCTTGTTACATGATAACACATCTGTAGAGAATTTCTACCTTGGATGAAATTGTCAGAAACAATATTCAGCAATCTGTACCTACCCTCTGGTAGAGAGGTCAGAGTGATTGGAAGAAGGAATACGAAGAATTTATGGTTTTGTTGCAAATATAATTAATGATTTATTTAATTATATCTTTTTACCATTGACCAATAGTGGCCTATAAATTTAGGTAGCTCTGCATTATAATGAATATTCCTCAAATGATCTTTGGGTCTTACCTAAGCTTAATTACATTGTGCAAACATACAGACAGCCCATTATTGATGTTAATCCTAGTGCTAATGCAGGAAAAGCAGGATAGCATGAAGTAAAGAATAAATGGCTAATGGGCTCTTATTAGTCTAGTTCAGTGAGAGGAGTCTCCTGTGGTCTATCTGAGATTCATGGTTACCTCAGAAATAATTACCTCCCTCTCAATGGGGTAGGTCCTATATCATTCCTCTGTAGAGTTCCTGCCTAGATCTGAAACAATTTAAATGACATTTACTTTAACTTCTGCAAGATTTCTTGTTGAATCTCAACAAGTCCTGGACTCTGGGTTAAAAACTATCTAGGATACCAACTTATTGTACAGGTTTTATTCCCTACCTTCTTACAAACTTTACTTAAGTTTAGTGGAGAACCTACCAAGTATGAGGGGCAGTAACTAGATTTTCTTTCACTTATGACTTCAATGTAAGCTATCATCATTTTGTGTGCCAGATACTGAGCATGTCCTTGGGAGTATGGAAGGGAATGCTATTCTCCTTCTTTTGGAAACTTATTCAAGTGTAGAAGTCAGACACCTTGAAAACTATTGGGAAGTGATATGAACAAGTATTAAGGCAACATAGAAATGGAATAAGCAATTAAGACTAGAAGGAAAGAATTAAAGACCTTTAGGGGTGGTAAAAGATTGAAATGATTCTTTAATATTTTGTAAAATTTAGAAAAATTGGGAGAGAGATGTGTATGCCATGGATGGACAGAACATTATAAATTACTCAAATACAGGGCCAGAGTTGTGGCACAGCAGTAGACATTTGCCTTACACACAACTGACCTAAGATAGACAACAGTTTGATCCCCTAATGTCCCATATGGTCCCCCAAACCAGGAGCAATTTCTAAGTGTATAGCCAGAAGTAACCCCTGAGCATCACTGGGTGTGGCCTAAAGACCAAAAATAAATAAATAAATAAATAAATAAATAAATAAATAAATAACTCAAATATAACGAGTCACAGGGCTCTAGATGGGGCTAGAATATTAGGAATGCGGTATCTGGGATTGGGGGCAGAAACTCACTGAATAAATAATAATTCTGTACAAGTATTTTCAGACTATAGTGATGGAGTATGGTACATGGTAGTCGAGAGCAGAAGACTCAATTAGCACTAGGACATTGGGCAATTAATTTAAAATTACTTATGCTGCTTTTTTAACCTGTTTGTGTCTTCTGTAGCCTTTCAAATAGAGGCACTAAGTTGTACTCCTCAAAGACTGTTAGAAAATGAAAAATAAATTATTACTATGCCTAGCATAGTAAGAGATGAATAAAAACTACTATTCACTATCACTTCTGGCAGGGATCAGGGGATGATATGGATTGCTAGGTTATCTGCATGAAATGGAAATACCTTATTTTGAAGTACTGTCTTCCTGGGTCTTATTTTTTTTTTTTTAGTTTAAATTTTATTGTTGTCATAGTGACATGTTTAACACAGTGTATTAGCATTTATGGACCTTTTTGGAGGGAGGTCTATACACAGCCATGCTTAAGTGTTATTCCTGCCTCTGGTCATCAATCATTCCCAGTTGTACATGGGATACATATGCGATGTTGTTGATTTGTTGATTGAACCTGGGTCAGCTTCATGCAAGTCAAACATATTACCTGTTATACTATTGCTTCAGCCCAAAATGTTTATGGTTTTATGTAAAGTTATAATCATACTACAAGCAAAAGAAGAGTTAAACCATAAGCACAGTGTGTGTGTGTGTGTGTGTGTGTGTGTGTGTGTGTGTGATGGGTTTCTTTTAGAAATGTGTCTCTTTTTTTTTTAATAAAATCTTTATTTAAGCACCATGAATACAAGCATGTTTGTAGTTGGGTTTCAGTTATAAACAGAATACCCTCCTTCAACAGTGTAACATTCCCACCATCAATGCTCCCTCTCCTCTCCCACCCCTTCCTTTATTCACGACAGGCATTCTACTTCTCTTATTTTTTTTTAACATTGTCATGCTAGGTATTAGTGTAATTATTTCCCTAACAGAGTTCACCACTCTTTGTGGTGAGCTTCAAATTGTGAGCCAGTCCTTCTAGCCATTCCAGCCCTTAACTCTATTTTCTCTGGGCCTTATTACAGTAATATCTTTAATTTTTCTTAAAACCTGTTGCAGGCATCATGCATCTCAGTATTTATAGTAGGCAAAAAATCCTTCATGAGAGGAAAACAGATAACACAAGCAGCCAAATATGAAATATGAAATAATGAAACCACACAAAGTAATTTGTATGAGGACCCGCAATTCAATAGATGTTTGATAAATTTACTCTTCCATGTTGGTAATACATATATATACATATATGGCATATATATACAATATATACATGTACATATATGTCACATATATACATATATGTATATATATACACAGTCATTCCATAATCATCCCAGTTTTAGGTAAAAAAAAAAACAAAACATTTCTGCACTGACAAAAGGCCAGGAGTCTTAGAAGGGACACAATGATGGCAGGCCCAAGAATATACATATCAAAACTAGCCAATACAGGAGAAAAGAATCCTGAGATTAAAGGGAGGAAGTAACATAAGGAGAAGGGGGTTTGCATTTTAGCTGACCACTTTGCTTTAGAAAATCAGATTTATCAGCTCTCTCTCAATCCTCTCTTGAGCTGGAGGCTAGCTCTAGCCAGCATGGGGTTGGGGGAGACCCCATGTGGAAGGCCTTCTCCCTAACTTGGGTGCGCTTGGAGCCTTGATAGGCCCCCAGCCTTCCCCCTCTTCTGCCCCTGGCCTCCAGGCCTTCTGGGGTGGCAGCCTAGGTGTACAGAAATGGTTGGTCCTAACTTGGGGTGTGCTGAGATTTGCTCGGTTGCGCTGTTTGTCACTGGCAATTTCTGACCACTCTGCCTATGGAAAACCGCGCAGGGGCTAGTGCCCCCGCACGCACTGCATGTATTAAGAGTATTCCTTATCTTTATGTTATGTTTTGCATATCCAGAATGTCCATTTTGTATTCTGCCCTTTCCCACACCCCTACAAAACTCATTTTTACTCCTTAACTCTCTCACCCCCCCCAAACATCACTAACCCACATTACTCTTTTTAACTTCAGTATTGCACAATCCTAATCACAGACTAAAGCCGTGCATTTTGTGTAACAACCCCAAACTGTTTCAAAAGACATAAAATGGACACGTATTTCTTTAGAATATTTTGTGTTTTTTTCTGACAACTATAAGTCTTACTAAATATTCTCTTATACAGTGATCATTTTAACCACTTTTTTTCTTCTCTTTATGAGCTGTTCAACAAGGAATTTTGGTGAAAGAGTCCCCCAGTTTAATCCTTATGATTGAACCATGTCATGGGGATTGTTGGACTTGTTCTTATGGCCCCCATATGCACCAATAACGCTATGTGGCATTGCTCCTTTTTTGCATAGGCACATTAAAATGGGAAAATACTATACCTACAAATAAGATCCTATCTAATAGAGATTGGACTACACAAATCTTGTAGTGCAAAGGGACCTTGCACCCTGAACATTGACATAATGACCTGGCACAGGCCTCAGAAGAATGGGCATTTTCCATTCACCCCTGAACCAGGGAAGCCATCCACGAAACATCCAGGTTTGTCTATAACATCCTCTACCTTGGAAGACCCTACCACTGCTCAGACATCGACCTGCTCAAAAGAGACTTCCCTTAACACTGAGAAGACTTAACAACAACAACGACATGCTTACAGGACAGGGCTTCCTGCATTGCCCTTTAATGGTGAGGTGAAACGAGAGGACGTTCCACATCCTGACTTCAATGTAGGATATGCAGATTCCAGGATCTTTAATACAGAAACATGATACCAACAACAGAGACTGTGTGAAAAGTGTGTTTGCACTAAGGACAATGTCTTGGATTGGACGATCTAAATTGCCTGGAGCCTAGAGTTGGTCTTATGCCAGGAAACTTCAGGGATAGGGTCTCTTTGTATTTAGGCCAAGGTTATTCCTTTCCATGCCCCTCATATTTTGGTGGGCCTATGCAAACAACAATTGCCACTCTAACACTGTTTTTACTGTGCTCCTTTGACTCTAATCCTTAAAAAAAAAACCCACTTAAAATTTGAGGTTAACTTAAACTAATATGCATGTACATGGAAATGTAAAAAATACTATGCCTCTAATGTTTAAGGAGTTACGTAAGTTTTATGGCTTTAGATTGCCTGTGTGCTACTAAGAAATATTATAATGTGTTACAATCTGGGGACTTGAGGAACAAAGTAATTGTACATGGATTCTGTTTTATTTATCTTAATGTTCTTTGGCTGAAAGTTCAAAGTTAAGATATCAGCAACGGGACTTCTTCTGAGAATTATGTTATGGGTTATTGTCCTTCCACTGTAACTTTACCTTGTCCTCTTTCTTTGCATCTTTGTTCTCCTAATTAAAAATTAAAAATTAGGGGCCGGAGAGATAGCATGGAGGTAAAGCGTTTGCCTTTCATGCAGGAGGTCATCAGTTCGAATCCCGGCGTCCCATATGGTCCCCCGTGCCTGCCAGGAGCAATTTCTGAGCCTGGAGCCAGGAATAACCCCTGAGCACTGCCTGGTGTGACCCAAAAACCAAAAAAAAAAAAAATTAAAAATTAAAAAAAAAGAAAAATGTACTTCAAAAACCACTTAAAAGTGGAAAGAAAACCACATATTGGGAAAATATTTCAAGTCATGGACTAGATGAAGGATATGTATCTAATATTTAAAAGTTATTATAACCCAATAATATAACAATACAAATAAAGAGCAGAAAATTTGAACACTGGAAAAAAAAATGCAGATCTACTTGGCTAGAGGGGAAAGTCTGGACTTTTGATCTGAAAATTTCCCTGAGCAGAGTCATCGAATGAGGCCTTATTTTGGCCTGTAATTTTGCAAGGAAGAGAATGTGCCAAATAATAAGAAATTGTAATGTCACTATCATGTCATGAATTTCAGAAATATTGCCAGTAATCCATGTAGGGGTATAATTAACATCCACCAATGGGTCTGCTGGCTAAACTATTTCTTGTGGATTATCAGGTCACTGCTCCAGGAAAATCCACAGATACATCTGGAGGTGTCCTATGTTAAGGTGTGGCAAAGACCCATATATGAGTGATATTATTCTGTGTCTATATCTCTCTTTTAAATTATTTCACTTAACATAATAGATTCCATGTACATCTATGTGTAGGAAAATTTTATGACTTCATCTCTTCCTTTTTTTTTTTTTTTTTTTTGGTTTTTGGGCCACACCCGGCGGTGCTCAGGGGTTACTCCTGGCTGTCTGCTCAGAAATAGCTCCTGGCAGGCACGGGGGACCATATGGGACACCGGGATTCGAACCAACCACCTTTGGTCCTGGATCGGCTGCTTGCAAGGCAAACGCCGCTGTGCTATCTCTCCGGGCCCGACTTCATCTCTTCTAATGGCTGCATAATATCCCATCATGTATATGTACCACAGTTTCTTAGTCACTTGCAAAAAAGTGAACTCAGAACTCAATCTAACAACATACACAAAGATCAGATTCAAATGGATTAAAGACCTTGATATCAGGCCTAAAACCGTAAGTTATATAGAACAACACAAAGGTAAAACACTATATGACATTGAGATTAAGGCATCTTTAAGGAGGAAACAGCACTCTCCAAACAAGTGGAAGCAGGGATAAACAGATGGGACTATATTAAGCTGAGAAGCTTCTGCACCTCAAAGGAAATGCTGCCTAAAATACAAAAGGCACCCCAAAAATGGGAGAAACTGTTCACCCAATATCCATCATATAAGGGGCTAATCTCCAAAATATACAAGGTACTGACAGAACTCAACAAGAAGAAAACTTATAACTTCATCAAAAAATGGGGAGAAGAAATGAACACTTTGTCAAAGAAGAAATACAAATGGACAAAAGACACATGAGAAAATGATACATGTCACTAATCATCAGGGTGATGCAAATCAAAACTACAATGAGGTTCCATCTCACACCACAGAGACAGGCACACATCACAAAGAACTAGAACAATCAGTGCTGGCAGAAATGTGGAGAGAAAGGAAATCTTATTCACTGCTGGTAGGAATGCTGTTTAGTCCAGCCTTTATGGAAAACAATATGGAGATTCCTTAAAAAAATGGAAATTGAGCTCCCATATGATCCAACTATTTCACTCCTAGGGATATACTCTAGGAACACAAAAATACAGTTCAAATATCTTCTCACAACCTATATTCATTGCAGTGCTATTTACAATGTGTGTCTCTTAATGTCATTTCTCTTTGGAAGGATCAAATAAAGCAATCTAAGTGAGTGAGCAGATTTATCCTATCAATCAAGTGTATTCAAATCCCAAATACTCCAGGTTATAAATTTTTTTCTTCTGTGAAATATGTTAGTAGTAGCTGTATAATCCCCACCCCCAAAAATGCAAAGCACTTTCTTTTATAGGAAGTTAAAAACAACTAATTAAGAGAGAGAGTTTTGAGAAGATGAACCATTCTATTTTATTCTCTGTTGCATTCAGTTGTATAATCAGATACATTTCTTAATACATCCTTGGATAGGTTTCTAAGAAGTAGAACCTTGCCAAGAGGAGCTGAGAACTAACTTTCCAAGATGTTGTTTCTAGCTTCAAAGTATTACTTGACGATTTAAAAACTACATAAGTTTATGTACACGTGATATCAAATCAAAAAATCATAATCTTACTTGTAAGGCAAAAGGTATGAGTCAGTATTTGAAATAAAATGACAGAGCAGTTATTTGACTCTTTGTTTTTTATTTAGGAAACTAAAACTTGCTTTTCTTTCTTTAATGATGGGAGTCTTCATTCTTGTGATTTTTTTTCTCATAGTGAAATTATCTCTTTCATACCTCTTAAATTGCCATCAAACTCATTCTTCCTATAAGAAGTCGCATTTAAGTTAGAGAAATAAAATATGCCAAGTTTTCCCCTCTGTGGATATGTGCAAAGAAAGCAATAGTGGAACTATAGGCCCAAAAAGGGAACTTCAGTTTATTCACAGCCAAAATGGGCAAGCTACACTTGATTAAGAAATTCCAGGTATTTCTTTGTAATTACAACAAAGTTATTATTTTTCCTTTTCTCCTGATATTTCTTTTTCAGATCAACTAGAGGGAATTGTATTTTAAAGTCCAGACAATTGTACAGTGTGTCTCAGATGAACAAAACTTGACTCTATATGGATAAGTTAACTTAGATATTTTCAGGAGAGCAACATGAAAAAAAATTTTTTTTCTCATCTCTGCTGGTGATATCAGATTCAAAAGTTCTTGTTTGTTGTTGCTGTTTATATAATATCTTTATTTCAGCACCATGATTACAAACATGTTTGTAGTTGGGTTTCAGTTATAATGATTCAAATGTTATTGTATAAGAGAAGCTGGAGTTACCTGCAAGACATGTTTATTACAGTGAAAATAAACATTGCAGGATAATTCTGCTAATATTAACACTGCTGTGACCTATCATGGCTACCAGAGTGTGTGAAGTCAACCAGAGGATACAGAAGGGTAGAAACTTATTGTGATATGAATTCTCTCTAAATGATCACAACTGATTTGTTAACTCAGTTAATTTGTTCTTACTTAACTTCTTGAGATAGCCTAGTTTTTCAAATTTTGTGCACAGTAGATAAAGGGAAAAACCTGATTAAAGTTGAAGTGGTAGTACTTGATATCATAGAACCCAGGCTAAACAAATCTAGAGGAGATATGAGGTGAGTGATGAATGTTCATCAATTCAGGCTATTTGAATGGTATTTGCTTTTAAGGATTGTTCAGAGAAAACTTAGAAGGAAAGTTCTTTGGCTTGTGTGCAAGAAACTCAGCCTCAGATCATTGATGCATGATCAAGTGTGACTGGGTTTTCTTTCATAATCTGTCCTGCAGAGCAAGTGTTTGAAAGTGTTTCTGGCCCAGTGACTTTTCAAATTCAATTACTTTGGAATCCATTTGGTAACCTTTGATGAAATCACCTGCACTCCTTCTATTCAAAAAATATTTAAACACTAGTCATTTAACTAACTTATGCTTTCAAATCTATTCAGACTTTTAAAATGTATGGATGAAATTATTGTTTCTTTTGTTTAATAAAAATGGAAAATGGCTGATGATTATTGGTCTCAGAAACATGTGTGCTGCTGTTACTAGTCATATTAGTTTATTTTTTAAAGAATGAAAATACACTAGTCCAAGTAATTAAATTGCACATTATAATTTTCAACAGCAAATTATATCATGCTATAATTCAGTTTTCTTACTGGTATATTTTTCCAAATCAATTTATTACTGACATTTAATTTTACTTGTAGCTTTCAATAAGTGAAATTCTAATTTAAATAAAACTGAAAAAAAATAGCTCCTCGGTGGTTTTACAATTTTCTGTTAGGAAACAGTTTTGTAGACTTTATGAGATAATATATTAGTCATATTTTTATGGTCATTTAAAATATAAGTACTGATTTATTTTAAGGAGTAGATGCTTCTGTTTGAAGAGTGGGGACTGGCCAGCACTAAAATATGTATGGCCACAGGCAGAAAGTTAAGGATAAGACGAATGCTCTGCTAGAATCTGAAACTTATAGAGTAGCAACTAGCAGATTGACAACACAGCACAATTTCTCTGCTACAGACTTGAGAAATGAATTTTTCTTCTTGGAACTCGGTCATATCTTATTTTAAAAATTGTGTATAGTTTAATATATCCCTTAGTGACCCAATATTTTAAAATAGTAAATTTTATTTTGTTCTGGATATTGAGTACAAACTTTCAATTTCAATTTTATTCATTATTTTGTCCATATTTGTATGCTGAATAAAATCATAACCTGCATTGCCAAATTGAGCTTGTTCTACTTTGCTAACAATGATTAAGATTCTCTAAGAATCTTGTTGCAATGCTATTTAGAAATAAATAAATAATAACAAGTTTTTATCTTATTGGAAGCACCCGTATTTGCACCTTGCATTGTTCAATAGAGCTAAGGAACATTAGTGCAAAAAGGAAGTGAAATTCACTGCCTGAAGAATTCTAAAATGTCTCTAATTTAGTGAACATTCAACAATGCATTATCTAACACAGTTTTGATAGACTATGAAATCTTAAAAAGTAGTGCTACTTTATGCATGATACAAAAGCTGCAGGAGACTAGATTTTACAAGATCCATGACACTTGAAAGTTTTTCATATTATTTTCTTAGTATCCCTACAGACTTATCTGCATTTTTGTCATTTTATGCCATATGTTTTAAAAACATATGCAGACCTCTATGTGTTTATATTGTAAAAAGAATAATTTCTATCAAAATAATAAATCTTTCTGACAACTCTAACTTATTAAAACTTACCTAAACAAATAAAAACTTTATATAGCAATTTTAATGTTCAGTTGAATTCACATTAATCTATATAACCCAATTTCAAGGTAGTTAAATGTCAAATAGAATAAAATTCTTGGCTCTATCTCTGAACTAACTTATTAAATCATAACCCTACTTTTACTTTTAGCATGACAAAAATATGAAAAATGAATAATTACTGGCAATAACTATTTGGGTATTAATTCATTAAATTAAGACAGTAAATTAGTAAATATCAGGCATTAGTAAACATTTTTATGTTGTTGAAATATACCTTATATATCACAAAGCAGTATGTCTTGAACAATAGCTATAACAATGCTTTTCACCAACACCTTTGAATTCTCTTTGCATATAATTTTTCAATAGCATTTGTACTTTTCTCTTCAAGAGAATCTATGATATACATTTGTATCTTTTTTTTTCACGATTTTTTTTTTTTTTTTTTTTTTGGTTTTTGGGCCACACCCGGCATTGCTCAGGGGTTACTCCTGGCTGTCTACTCAGAAATAGCTCCTGGCAGGCACGGGGGACCATATGGGACACCAGGATTCGAACCAACCACCTTAGGTTCTGGATCGGCTGCTTGCAAGGCAAACACCGCTGTGCTATCTCTCCGGGCCCTGAGCTGATTTTTTTAATCAGAGGCAATGTCTGGATTGATGGCTACAATGAGCACATTTTGCATTGTATATCTTTTCTTTTTTGTTTTGTTTTGTTTTTGTTTGTTTGTTTTTTGGGCCACACCCGGCGGTGCTCAGGGGTAACTCCTGGCTATCTGCTCAGAAATAGCTCCTGGCAGGCACGGGGGATCATATGGGACACCGGGATTCGAACCAACCACCTTAGGTTCTGGATCGGCTGCTTGCAAGGCAAACACCGCTGTGCTATCTCTCCGGGCCCCATTTGTATCTTTTTTAAAGATGACATTGTAACTTGATTGGAACATTACTTGATAAAATTGTACTGCATAAATTATATACAGGACTTGAACTTATATAACTTAAAATTGAGGGTTGTAGTAATAGTACACAGAGCCAGGAGTAAAGCCAGAATACCATTGAGTGCAGCCCAAAACCAAATTAATGATAATTGATAAGTTGTTAACATTTCGCAATAACTTTAAATATCTTGTGGACACACATTTTAAAAACAGAAGTTGTCTCTAGCACATCTTAACAAATCTTATGATAAAAGCAAAATATAAATTACTCCTGTTTTGAAGCCGATCAATTTTATCTGATATTTTTTAAAAAGTCCAGTATATATACAATGCATTGCTAATGTGCATCTTAAATTAATGTTTACTATAGATTTCTATACTCTTGTCCTGCAATAAATGGAGTAATTAAAATTATAAAGTATGTACAATTTTATACCTATCATAATTACCAGAGAACCCAAAACATAGTAGTCTGAAATTCTTCAAGAAATATATTCATTTGTTACTATGCAGTTAATAACAAATCATGAGAATTGCATTATTATCAAGCTAATATAGATCAATATGCTGAATAGGGGAATTAATTAGTAGTATAATATTCTGTCCATGGTATGTAATGAGCAGGTTGTTTCAAGTTTTAATTTGTTTTAAAGTCATTATGAAGTATTTTCTATTTTGTTACTGCTTTAAACCATGATACTTAAACTCCAAATTTAATTAATTTTTATCATGACCTTAATTTTGGCCATGGTGTGGCAATGGCATCACCATAATTTGTCAAAGTAAGACTTAGCTGTTGAAAAGGTGAGGCTTACTCGCATGACTAGAAAGCTGCTGGTATGGATTGCCTGAGAGCTCAGCTAAGGGCTGTTGACCAAGACTTTCTTTTCTATTTGCACTAGTGATTTGCCACTAGGGGGTCATTGTTGATGCGGCTCAGGGAACTTTACTGGGTACTGGAGATTGAACCCAGGTAGGCCACTTACAAGGCAATTATCTTACTTGTACTTTATCTCCATCCCAAAGTGAACTTTCTTAAAAGCTAAATAATTTTATATTGGGTGTTTATATACAACTTCGTTACAAAACATCACCAATAGGTATTTTATATAGGGTTTTTTCATATGTGGCATATAATTAACCAAAGCTCATGAACAAACACAACACACATGCATATAACTGGTATTAGGTTAGGTGTGGTGAGGTATTATATGTATACTATTTGTACTCTAAGAATATAAATAGTGAAACTGTAGTAAAACACAATTATTTTTCTCAGAATTGATCAAGAAATTTCATATAAGACCTAAGATCATATATAGATAAAAGAAAAAGTTATAGATTCCAGTAGAATCTTATATAGTTTGTAATGTCTTTGTTATAATATATCTTACCAAATCTTATATAGGTACAGTCATTTGATCATTGTGTTTGGTCACTTAAAATCTCACTTTGAGATTATTGAGACAGTATGGTGGTAAGTTGTGAACCTTACACATAGTCAATCTCAGTTTAATATCTGGCACCCACTTGTTCTGTGAGCACTACAAGGATGCCTATTGAGCACAGAGCCAGAAGTAAGAATGGAGCCCTGTGAAGTATGTCCCAAAACAAAACAAATACAATTATCATTTTCATACAAGTATATATGCATATTTCAGTTAGAAAAAGTTATTTTTATTTCTTAAAAATACCTTAACTACAATGGGGAGGATATTTTTTACATTTCTACAGATATCCAAGCCAAAATTATGGGTTTACAGAAGGTATTTAAAGGGTCAAAGGAGACATGCCCTCAAAACAGAGACTTGAATAAAATAATAAAGAATTATTAGATGTTATAAACAAATTGACTAAAGATCATTGGAGAGATGAATTTCAAAATTCTAACATATATATGCCAACAACAGAATTCTCTGCTTTAAAATTGGGACATTGGTGGCGGGAATGTTACACTGGTGAAGGGGGGTGTTCTTTACATGACTGAAACCTAATCACAATAATGTATGTAATCAAGATATTCAAATAAAGAAAAATAAATAAAGAAAATAAAATAAAAAAATAACTGGGGAATAGATTGTGGTTTAGAGAATGATTATTTTATTTATCTGTGTGGTGAGAATACTTCAAATATGAGAGATATTTTAAGTATAAACTACTGAGTTACGAGGTAAAGTCATATGGATTGTTTTTAAATTTCATTTTAATGGCCACAATATTTTAATTCTTCATATCCCTTCCTATTTCACCTCTTCTCTCACTTTCCCTCCTCCTTTTGTTTCAAATATTCAGAACTATGTATAGTATTCATCTAAGAAAACAAACAATGGCTTAAGTCAGTGTTTGGATCTGTGACATTCTGCCCATACCATGCATGTCCAGTCCCCTCAAAACAGTAGACATTGTCTAGAATTACTCAGATACTTCAGATAGTATTGCAATCCTAAAGACTGCTGGGCAGTATAATGGCTCATTTTTGATCTGGATTGTGAGATTTTTATCTTAATCACCAAAAAAGCAGATCTAATTCTGAATGTTGAACATATAAATGATTAATAACAGGAATTGTCTTGAAGAGATGAATCTAAATCAATAGTACATATATACCAATGACATGTACACATTAAATCCACATAAATGTGTGCTTATGATGTAACTCTACTGGAAAAAATGCACGGTGTAATGTAAATGTGTTATGCAGTTGGGTCTCTTTTGAACAATATTTTTATAGTAATAATTGGACTTCTTAAGCACACTGCTATCAGAGTATTTGTATCCCAGTAGAATCTTTTTTGATACCCCCTACACCCAAGTCATGCTGAATAATACATGTCAGGAAATAATGGAACAGTGATTTGTCACACCTCTGCACTTTTTAGAATAACCACATGATTTCTTTTGGGACTTACAATTATTAGTATTAAGTTGTGAAGAAATATAAATTAAATCTATTGACTGTGAGAGAATAAATAGGTAGGTAGGGTAGATGATAGATAGATAGATAGATAGATAGATAGATAGATAGATAGATAGATAGATAGATAGATAGATAGATAGATAGATAGATAGATAGATAGATAGATAGATAGATAGGTTTATGTGTACAGAATGCTTTCTGGCTTTACTTGCCCTAATTAGTAAATTCAACACTTATACAATTAACGTGATAGATCATTTTCAGGATTATTACACTGTGTTTCCTGAAAGTCTCCCAGGTTTTGTAGCTATAGAAATGTAGAATCATTAGCTACTATTTTTGCCATATATACTTGGGCTGGAAAGAGTTGCACAGTTGCAAAAGAAACAGTATCTAATAGCCCATAAGAGTGACAGCTTTGGGCCTGGAGAAATAGCACAGCGGTGTTTGCCTTGCAAGCAGCTGATCCAGGACCTTAGGTGGTTGGTTCAAATCCCAGTGTCCCATATGGTCCCCCGTGCCTGCTCAAAGAGTGACGGCTTCTCAGTGCTTCCAAAATTAGTCTCAGGTAGGAGCTTTTCCAAGGCCTCAGTCTGACAGAATAATTAAAGGAGATAGTGAAGATTCATTCACTCCATAATTATTTTTAGTTCCAATAGAGTCTGATCTTACTAATTCAGAATTATTGAGAGAGATATTAGTTCGACTTAATGAGAAGTATGAGAAAAGTAACATTTTAAATTGAAACATGGCTTTATTACTTGAGGCTACATTCAAAATCACAAACTAATAGCTTAACACCTTTTGTGGCAATGCTCCTGGGCTTGCTTTAATGAAGAGATAAAAATGATTTTTAATTCACTCAGGGCAATTTTTTCCTCTGATTTACCATTCTTTTCTAGAAGTCTCTGTTGTGTTTATTTGCAATATAAAAATTACAATGTAAAAATATAAGAATTATTAGTATATTTCTCTTAAAAAAATCACATATTATGTCTCTATGAAGCCAAAAAGATCAAATAGTGTAAAATATATGGAAGTTCCTCTTCTAATGGAAATCTTGAAAATAACTAATAATAATGGTTTGACATTCACCTTTTCAGAGTCTAGTTTAACTAGCACAGTAGATACTAAATAAATCATTGTTGAATTGAATTAAATTCCCATTTATGAAATCTTAATACTCTCTTTTACAGCATCTGCATAATTTTATTTCTGTTAGCTCGACCCCAGGTTGAACCGCTCTAGAATTTCTGCTTTCTACCTGCAAACATTTCACTTGTCACATGCTCTTCAGCTTGTGTTGTCAGATACATATTCTGAAATGTGTCTTATGGTACACTACCCTGACCAAGAGCCCTCTGACCACAACCTATAGCTTAAAAAATAAGATCCTATTTTTGACCACTCTGTGGCTAATCCCAATCTAACATACCACATTGTTTTTACAGATTTTTCCCTTAAAGATCATAAAGTCCAGACAGACTAAACTTTTGAAAATCTTTGTCTATAACCCCTGCTTCTTCTTGAATCTTAGCAATCTTATACTACTCAACTTGAATTTCATTTAAATGTGAATTTAAGGTAGTATTTTGGATACTGGACTAGTCTCTCCAGGCAATAAAAATATAAATGACAATTCCTTACGTCATTTTATTGTCATTATAGTGATAATCAAATAAGAAAATGTAATCAAGTATTTGCTTTAATTTCTCACTGATTTTATCTTTACAAAATAGGGAATACTATTTTTCCATATTCTGATTGTCTTCTTTTTCTTGTTCCCCACAAAATTACACTTTATTCTTCTTGATTGGAGTTCCTACACTTCATATTTTGTTTCATACCCTAATAAATTGAGACCTGATTTTATCCCCTACATTTAATTATTAAGTCCTGGAAGTTAGGGATTTTCTCCTCATTTCATGTATTTTCATGGAAACTCAATAAAAAACATAGTCCTCAGAGTGATTGTATTAAAAATGAGTGTCAAGGGATTACATGAAAATAAAAAGTTTCTGTATGGAAAAAGAAACATGGGTGAAAACTAAATGCAGCTGAGTGGAAGAAAATATTTGCACTCAACACATCAGACGCAGGACTGATATATAAGATGTAGAAAGCACTCAAAAGATTAACCACCCCAAATATTAGAACCCCATTAAACGTAGAAAGGGTAAATGAACACTTCTCTGAAGAAGACCAACTTATGACCAACAGGCACATAAAAAAATGGTCATCATCACTTATCATTAGGGAAATGCAAGAATGTGGTATCATCATACACCAAGAAGAATGGCACATCAAAAATACTGGGAACAATTTGTGTTGGTGGAGATGTGTTTCAAAAGGAACTCTCATCCATTACTCATGTAAATATTGTCTGGTTCAACCACTATGAAAAAATTATTTAGGATTTTCAGTGAACTCAGAATTGAGCTGCCATATAATGCAGCAATTTCAATTTTAGATATCTATCCTTTGGACAAGAAAACATTCATGCAAAGGGACATCTGGCAGCATTCATTAGAGTAGCTTAAGAATTGCAGTCAACCTACATGTAAACAACAGATGAATGGACCATAAAGATGTAGTACAAATATACAATGGAATACTATATAGCTGTAAAAAATGATGCAATCAATGCAATTTGCTGTAGCATATAAGGAATTGAAAGGTATTTTGTTTAATGAAGTAAGCAAGAAGAAAAATAAATTTGGGATATCAGTTACATATGTTATTTAGAATAACTACATGGAATGTAATGATTTAAATGAGAATTGTCTAGAACACTCTTGGCCACAGAGTATAGTGAAGAGAATAGAGGAGAAAGATGGGGGTGAAATAATGGGGCCAGGCAACAAGGAGACTCAGGTGTATTGGTGATGTTAAGAAAGGAGAGAAATAATTATTCAAGCCATGCCAGAGCCCTTCAGATATATGTTTGGATCCCTTTGAGATTGCCACTCTTGCAGGGCTGACTGTCACACCTGCCAAACACCATCCTTGAAAGGAGTCACCCTGTAGGTGTACCCCTTCACATACACACACACACACACACACACACACACACACACACACACACACACACACACACTCCTGCTGGGGAAGAGGAAGATGAACCTCAGAGCAAATATCTGGCATGTCACAATGGAGCCCACCTCCTGTGATTTCCCCAGCTACAGGTACACCTGACCAGTAAGGATCATCCTTTTCGTTTGTTCAACCTTCCTGAACAGGTAAATCCTGTTAACAGTTTAAATGTTTAAATACTCCTCCCCTGATAATCTCCTTTCAGTCCCTCCAAGAAATTTTGTTCAGTTCATTCTTGTCTGCCTCCTCCCATCCACACATATGCCTACCTAAACTGACCAAAGCAAGGTCACAAAGTCTCTAGGAATCTGATATCGCCGGCATTTTTTTACAAACACTAACTCATGAGACCCAAACTTTAACACCAAACTTAACACTGTGCCTTTTATGATGGCTGGGCTGGTAGGGGGAGGGGAGTGATGAGAGATGGACTCTGAGAACATTACTGGAGAGAAGTAGACATTTATAGTAGGATTGACTCTGAAACATTGTATGTCTAAAACTTAACTATGAATAACTTACTAAATTACAATGCTCTAAATTTAAAAAATTAAGTTTTAAAAGACCAGGCCTCGGGGCCAGAGAAATAGCACAGCGGTAGGGCGCTTGCTTTGCACAAGCTGACTCAGGACAGACCTGGATTCAATTTCCGACATCCATATCGTCCCCAGAGTCTGCCAGGAGGGATTTCTGAGCAAAGAGCCAGAAGAAACCCCTGAGCGTCACTGGGTGTGACCCAAAAACCAAAACCAAAATAAAATAAATAAAAAAAAAATAAAACATAAAGGCCAGGCCAGAAAGTTAATATAGAGGGCACACAATACTCAGGTTTTATCTGTGGCACTTGATATGATCCCCCAATTTCATTAGGAGTGATCCCTGACCACAGAGCCAGAAATAATATTCTCAACCAAACAAAAATAATATTTATTAATGCCATTTATTAATTTATTATTTAATTTTTAATTTATTAATTATTAAGCATCTTTATTAATTTTATTTTGTGTTAAATATTGCAGCTTATTTCTTATATATACATTTATATCTATATATAAATTTTAGAAACACCTGGCAGTGCTCAGGGCTTATTTCTGACTTGGTGCTCAGGTATTCTTTTGCTGTGCCGATATTAAACTCAGCTTGACAATGTGCAAAGCAAATGCCTTACGAACTGTACTATCTCTTTGACCCCCTCAATGTTGCTGTTTAATTTTATTTTAGTATCGACTTCCAGTAAGTATGTCTTAGTTATTCATACACTTGAGGTTTGCTCAGATTCAAGAGTGAGGTCAAATTGATTTTTATATGACCTTTACAAGGTTCCTACTGTTCTTGGGGGAACTTGGGAGAATCGCTTTGACATTCAATTCCCAGGTCATTTCTGCACACATTCAAAGAAGGCAGTCTCTAATTTCAAAAGCAACTACTTTCAAAAAATAACTTACTTCAAATCTGTCAGATTCTGAATTTTATTAAATATTTTGTAAGGTGATGAGATGTTGCATTAAATAATTAACGATGAGGCTGGATGGTGGATGATGCCATCCAGCCCACATGGCTCTGCAACCTCCATGCAGCCGGCGAGTTCCAGGCCCAGGTGAAATCACTCACACGCAGGCTTCAGGAAGAATCATCTTTATTTATGCCCTAGCCACCACAGGTGTGTGGCCTATGTCAACCTTTTAAGCATTCAGCTATATTTTGCTAGCCCTGCATCTTATCTCCTGTTAGCCATCTTCCCTTTGGGCTCCATGCGGCCCAAAGATCCAAAAGCCAGGAAGCCAAGCCGGGCCAAAAGAGAAACGGCAAAAGGGCCAAATCCCCTGGCTCAGAGGTTTATCTATCCTTTTCCAGACCCCTCCCAGAAATGGGAGGTCTTGCAGGTAGTTACACCTATTATCCGGTTCCCAAAACTCCTCCCAGATATGGGTGGGTCTTGGGGTACACCACAATGAGAAAGAAAGAAATCAGAACACAGGTGATAACCATGTTTCTGGTTTCTGGATTAACTTTCCTCCTTCTCCTCCTACCTCTTCTTCCCTCTGCTCACTTCTGCTATTACTGCAATATATTTCCAGAGAAAACAGAAAGATTCAAGGTCTGGGGGAAAAATAATGTCATAGGGTAATTGCCTTGTATGTGGGTAAGCTGGCATTTGATCGACAGCATTCCTTTGCCTCCAGAGCCCCACCAAAAGTGATTTCTGAGCACAAAGACCTGAGCACCACTGTTTGTGGCCCACAAACAGAAACAAAAGGATCTAGGTCCCAGATTCATTTTCAAATAGGTAGATTTTATCTTTAGACAAATCCTGGTATCAATTGTTAAGATAAATCAATTTTCCCTATCTTGTTACTCTTCCCACTTGAGAAATTCCGTTTTTGTCATGTACAAGTAAAATTTGAGCTCAGCCTTTGGATGACTTTGTAAGGCCTGAATTAAGGAAGCTGAATTTGAAGATGAAAACTTTATCTGGAAAGAAGAATTACTCAGAAGTCCCTGAAGCTAAGTTATTGTGTGGGATTGTGGAATTTTTGCTAGTCCAAATGGAAACAGTTTGTCTTAGAAATCAACTGGATGTGATTTCTCTTCTGACAAAGGGAAGAGAAAGGAGAATGAATAGTACTTTAAACTTGTGAATCTTGGTTCCACCATGTAGTTTAAGACCAAAGACTGAGCACATATTCTTAAATGAAACAAATGATGCTATAAATGGTAATAGAAACAGTGCATCTTCTTTTTGATGTAAACTTGATGAGGTCCTGTTAATGAAACAGGACAGAGCAGATGTAAAATGATCAGAGTAGATAGGAGATGAGATTTCATAGGACAAAACAGACACTGCTATCTATAGAACAAAAATTATGTTCATATTTATATGTGTGTCTATGTGTATTTGGTGATGGTGAAGTGTGTAAATGTGTTTTTAGCAGTATGTTTCCTGTTGAGTCTGTATGTGTGTGTGATTGGTTATATGTGTGGATTTGAAGGAAAGTATATGGGAGCAGAATTATTGGTTTGAAGGTGTTGGATATTATATGCATGTTTCTGAACCTGAGAGGTTTAAATTTAAAGTTCTAGGAAGCTAGAGAAGGCTTTTAAGAAACTGCTTTCATTTGGTAAAATGCAATTCTGTAGCTGTATTAATGTTATTTCTTAAGGTTTTCCTTAGACATTCCTTACCCCTGCATCTTAATAATTATTTAGCAATGAATTCTGTTCAGTGACAAATGGGAGAAGTGAAAAACAAGAGAAGTAGCTGCCTTTTAATTGCTCATTTATTGTTTTTACTGTCTGCTTGGTTCTATTCCAGAGATTGTTAGTTTTACTAGCCACAGAAATTATTTTTGCAAACTTTAAAACTTTAGAAGTTCAGAGAGATTATTTTTAGAGGAGACAAAGCTACTTGTTTCAAGTGTGGTAATGGTACATGTGTATGTGGTGGAGGTAGTGGGATTGGTGGGTGGGATTTGGAAACATTTAGTACTAATGAATAATTCAATTTGATTTCCTGGAGAAATGAGAGGAGATGGCAATCTGCCCTTCCCTTAATGTAAAAATGATAATGGCTGTTTCTCTTTAATAGTATATCTAAAAGTATCTAATACTGCTTATTTTTATTCCAGGTCAAGCTGTCAGCCTTTAAAAGTGGTTTAAAACTGACTGTGTTATTAAAGTACATTTTTAAAAATAAAGTAATCTGAGATAAAATTGTGCTCAATTACTCTATCACCCCAGTCCAGGTCTCTGAAAATTTTTTTTTTCATTATTGAACACTAACAATGTTAAGAAAACCTGTATTTTAGAATCTCAATGACAAAAAAGGACAAAATGAATGACCCCAATAGTTCAAGTGACCAAACCAGGCTTCATGAGAGCATTATATGATGCTACAAAGACATTTACTTTGGAATATGAACTTCTAGAAGCTAGTATTTTACAGACCAGAGTTCTTAACACTTTGATGATGATAAGTTTTAATAAAAGATCATCAAATCAAGTAAAGGTACTGGAAGAGCATATGGGGATAGTGATGTGTATAACTGGGGAGCCTGCAGTTTGTATTTTGGGCTTTTTGCTTTTCCTTTCATTTCCAAGGCTGCTCATCTGTTGCATTCAATTGAGCACTTATCTGAAGTTGAAAACAAACAGTCATAATATCTGCTGAATCTCTGAGAAGAATAAACCATCTCCAGTGCAAAATCTTTCCTGTCTGCTCTCCCCAGCACTGCAGCTGTGGAAAGGGGACTAGCCAGCTGAGAAGGGAATGCTGGGCAATGAAGGAGAAAGTCCTCTTTTATGTGGTGAAGAGGGAAAATTCACCATCCATAAACACAACTTTTCATTTGATTATATTTTATTGCTATAAAAATGGTCAAGTCTTGGGCTGGAATACTATGGGTGGGGAACTTGCTTTGCATGCAGCAAACTTGGATTCTATCTTCAGCATCCCATGTGGTCCCGTGAGGCTACCAAAAATAATTCCTGAGTGCAGAGCTACAAGTAACCTCTAAACAACATAAGGTGGGCTCCTCCTCTCAAAAAATAGCAGATACATCAAGTTCTTTTTGTGCACTTTAAACCACAATGCATGCAGTTACAGGTAGGAAAACCCTTTAGCAGCATAGCACACATTTTTTCAATTCCAGTGCCCTTTTGGGAGGATTTCCAATAAAGGCACATCTCTTAATTCTGCCTATAATGTCCTTAGGTGACTTGAATCATGACCCTTATTTTCATGTGTATAAAGTACATGCTGATGGATGAGATGAGTTAGTATAGTTATTTTATGAGATTGGCAGTGGGAATTTTTCAGTGGCAGCCTACTAATCATAGCATAATCGAATAAATCAATGGAGCACAATTCAGAGAATCTGTACAAACAGTGAATTTCTAGGAGCCAAAGTCACACACTTGGGAAATGAATAAGACACTCAGGAGCCATGTAGATCAGGAACAGGACTAGGTCAGGATTCGCACATAGTGGAAAGGCTTAGAATGGGAGGAATTTGAGATCACCAACATTTTAGAACAATTCCATTGTGTTCCAAGCACTATCCTGAGTAAAAAAAAAAAAAAAAAAGATAATACAGAATCCTTGCTCTCCAAGGAGTTAAAGTTTCTGGGGGAAAAGAATAACTAAGACTATGTGGAACCAATTCTGTGGATACAACATACCCAAAGAATTAAAGGCTCCAGATTACTCTGGTGCAATTTTATTTTTAAAAAAAAATGACTGTAAGAAGAATTTCATACATTCCTCCTACTCTTTCCTTTTCCATAAATGAAAGAAAAGCCAAGAAAAAATAGTAATGGAAATGGAGCCCCATATGGTTCTCTTGTGATTTTAAAACATATTTCCTTTTCTTTTCAGAAAACATCTTAGATATTCCTTTATAACTGCCATGTAGACAGACATTAAGCAAGGTTTTTTGAGCATTAGAGATACTAAATTTAAGTTCATTACAAATGAAGCTTTCTAGTTTCCCTGAAGAGTATCAGCACTAATCATATTATGTAGGTGACATGCACACTCTGGTCAAATCATCCAGAATTGCCCACCTGCTAGTATATCATTGAGAAGCCTCCTTTGAAAATGGCAAAATTGTAGCTCTGAAAACAATATGTTTCTGATTTCTTGGTATAATGAAGGTGGGTGATGGTTGGAGTATTGCCTGAGAGAAGTTATGCATGTAACTTTCATATGGAATTCAAAGTGATTTCTAAGGATCCTGGGTTTGCAGTTTTAGTTCAAACAATTCGCCATTGTAAAAAATAAAATCTGTACCTCAGTGGGAAGCTATACACTGTCCAGAACACATGATGATATTGGTTTCATGAAAGCTCTTGTATAATTCTTTAAACTATAGAAATAACAGTGCAAAAAATTTTCTCTTGAGATAATGATTTTTTTCGAGTCTTCTAACTGCCTGAAGATAGCCGCCCCCCAACCCTTCCCTTTGTTTTGTGATGTCTCGCACTTGTTTGGTTTCATTGTTTGTACTCTTGGCTGTGCTGTGCTCTGTGGTTGAATACTTTGATTATGTTACAAACACATGTGCTCACACTGTTTTGTAGTTATGGTGCTTATACAACTTTTGCTTGTAATGTTTTCAAGGAGCAAGGCACTCTTTATTGATGCTGCTAAGATCCAAGTCTGTGCTGAAGGTCAATATGGCATTTTCAAACAAGGGGTGGGTCCCTGACAGCATAACTGAAGAGAACCTTGCTCAGGAAATGTGGTCAGTACTGAGGATTGAAATTGGGGTCTCATGCTTGCAAATTAAGTACTTGTTTTTGCTATTTAATGATTCTTGGGTACCTGAAGTCTTGCCTTTATTTGCATACTTATTTAACTTTTAATGAGTATTAATTAATACTCTTTTGTATCTCTCCCTTGACTAGTTATGATATTTGCCTGCTTCCTACATTATAAGTAAAATTTAATATTTAGTGTGTTCTTCTTGTGCCATTATCCAAGGGACAATTTTTATTAATATGTTATTTAGTAATATGTGATTATTTTAAATCACATTAAAATGAAAGACTAGGTACAATGTTAAGTATGTAATATGTGTGTTTTTTAAATGTTAGTGACTGACATTGTCAGATGTCACTTTTTTTGTTTGTTTTTGGGCCATACCTAGTGACACTCAGGGGTTATTCCTGCCTATGTGCTCAGAAATTGCTCCTGGCTTGGGAGACAATCTGGGATGCCGGGGGATCGAACCGTGGTCTGTCCTAGCCTAGCACGGGCCAGACAGATGCCTTACCATTTGTGCCACTGCTCCTGCCCCTGTCAAACATCACTTTAACAGATTTTTTACCTCAAATTTTTTTGTCAGTAAGTGAAATCTGTGGAGATTATGACATTTTCCCAATAAAGTTATTTTTATCAGGGTTGTTGATAACAGAGCCAAGACAGACACCGAAGATTTTATTTGCAGAGCTATACTTGGTGAACAAATCCAAATCAGCATTTAGATGTTCTTATTACTATGTGGTACTTGTTCTTGTACTTGTTTAGATGGCCATGATTCTACTGTGTTACTTGCTATAATTGTGTTTGTCTAAATATCAATTGTGCTGCTTTTGTCATAACTCATATTTCTGTAGAAATGACTATTCCTATTATGTCTCATTCTTTTTATTTTTGTCTATTTTTGTTATTTTATTGTATGATTGATCATTTTAGAACAATTTACAGCCTAATTTCTCAAGCTCTGCTAACTAAAAAGTAGAAAAAATACAGCATGGTGCTCTAAAAATCTTAAACAACAATGATGATTTTATTAAATAGCCTCATTTGACCAAGCTAAGGTAAAATTTTTTGTCCATGGAGGCTAATTTTTCTTATCCTTTCCCAATATTCAGTATAACCCTGTATTATTATCATTTGTAGTGAGTTTTATCAGAAAATAAAGAAAGAATGCAACTAACAGGACTGAAATTATTAGTTTCCCAGATATATAACTACAAGAGTTAGCTTTTGTGGATCCAAATTCCTAATTCATTGCTAAGATTTTTTTTCTTATTTCTCTTTTTATTGATTTCACATTTTTACCATTTTTCCTTCCATATATATTTCATCCTTTTTAGACTTATTACTAATAGTCATTCTACTAATTACTAACAGTCATTCCACTAACAATGCTTTATTTTAGTCTTTATAAATGTTCCTGTATGTGTACAGTGGCCCGGTTAAGAGTCGGCAAAGAGCATTTTTGCCTGATTCTAGGTTATCTGTTAATGCCTGGTCAGATTGATCTCAGAAACCTATTTGCCTCCCCTCTCAAAACAAAACATATGCAGCAGGAGTTCAGAATGTTGCATAATTAGTTATTAAACCTGTGACAGTATTTTCGCATGCAGTGCTAGCAAAATTTGAATTCAATCTCAAAAATTACTTATACTTCAGGATAAAACTAGAACACAATATATCTGTAGTGTATATGTATATATTTCTGTCCAAGATATTTCTAATGGGTTGTCTAAATCAAAATGATGGTTTAAAGTGATAAAACTTTGGGGCCAGAGCAATAGCACAGTGGTAGGGCTTTTGCCTTGGTCACACCGCCCCAAGACGGACCTGTGTTCTATTCCCAAAGTCCCATATGGTCCCAAGCCCTGAACAATTTCTCAGCACATAGCCAGGAGTAACTCCTGAGCATCACCGTGAGTGATCCAAAAACCAAATAAAATAAAATAAAATAAATTGATAACACTTTCAAAGAAATTTGGTTTCAAAGACCTTTCTTGGAAATTGTCTCCTTACTAATAAAGTATGATAACTGTAATAGTTGTAGCTCTGAAATCTTTACTTTTTATATGGAATAATCTCTTTTTAAAATTTTCTTGCCACTTAGAATTGAATCTAAGTAGAGGCATACTGGTAGAGATTAGAAACCTTATACTATTTTTCTCTGACTCCTGTGTATTTTTTTTTCAGGGTATTCGGCATAGTTCCTAAAAAAATTTGTTATACTGTGTACTTTTTACAGAAAGAGCATAACTCAAATCAGTTTTTTACAAGGGAAATTCATTATCATGAAGGTTCTTTGACATTCTTTGATTCTACTTTTAATTGAAGTTTTAATAAACCTAGATTAATACATTGATTTATTTTTCTTAGAGTCACAAATTAAGTACATATTTCTGATTTTTATTTCTAAATTTTTAATCCTTAAATGAAGAAAGTTTACTTGATTTTTAGATACATAAAAAGTGGCATTTTTCATAAATACTTTCAAATAAAGTGATGGTAGTTTTTCCTTTCAATATGAAATCATATACCAGGCCATAGATAATAAAGATTTGCTACAGAATGAACAACACTAGTATTTAGTGTTAGTATTAAAAACATTTCTTTAGGGGTCAAAGAGATATCACAGCGACGTTTGCCTTGCAAGCAGCTGACCCAGGACCGAAGGTGGTTGGTTCAAATCCCGGTGTCCCATATGGTCCCCCTCTCCTGCCAGGAGCTATTTCTCAGCAGATGTCCAGGAGTAGCCCCTGAGTACCGGCGGGTGTGGCCCAAAAAACAAAACAAACAAGCAAACAAACAAAAAAAATTTCTTTAAATATGGGTTTTTCTGGCCTTTCTATAAAGTCAAAAGTTTAATTCAAATTTCAACCAACATTATTTTTCTCATGTTCATGCAGTTAAATCTTAATTTTGTGAGCCTCAGTTTTTGCAACTGACAATGAAAATTATAGGTTTTATTTCAAGGTTATATGAAAATATGAGGGAATGGTCATATAATAAAAACCAGCAATAAAGTGTATTTGAAGTTGGTCTCACAAACAATCCCCTCCTGTTAGGTACCATGCTTGGAGACATTTGTAAGAAAATGTACAGGATCAGTCTCCAGCTTCTCCTGGGACACAAACAATCCCCTCCTGTTAGGTACCATGCTTGGAGACATTTGTAAGAAAATGTACAGGATCAGTCTCCAGCTTCTCCTGGGAAACTAACTAGGCTGTTGGTGCTCAGAACCTAAGCCCAGGAAATAGGTTCTTGATCTAATGAGAACGTTTTGCAAAGAATCATCAGATTTTTAGAATTGATAATAAAATTTAGTAAAAGGGTCTGTAATATACATTATTAAAAGATTTTATATATGTTCCCAATTTGGAAAAATCTATAATAAATGTATGGTATTTTTCACGTTCTCCCACTTTTGAAACATAATCTTAGTGTATGGTGTTTTCCACTGTCATAATTATCAAATTCAAAATTGGCCTCTACTTTTGGACTGAGTCAATACAGAAGATCAGGCCAATAATTACTATCATAATGAAAAGAAAAAGTCTGAGTATCATTATATTGAGTATCCCAGTGCTCTTTTATTCATGTCTGTAAGTTTAAGTCTTACTAACTCTAGTTCTTGAAATATATACCAAGAGTCCAATTACAGACATGCTTCAAACAGCCAATTATTTGTGATCTGGTGTTGACTGCTTATTTCTCTAATTTAATTTCTGTATTTCTATTTAATTCAAGGTATTGTAACATTACTCATACATTAAAACATGCAGTGTTTATTTATATAAAATATTCCATCTCTTCCAGATTTGTCATTGTTACAAACTGAGATAGGAAAGGCACAAAGAGAAACTTTAACTTAACCATCAGGAAAGAATTCTAAATGTAGAAATTAATGAGACATTCACGTGGTTTTAAGATAAAATCGCAAAAGAAAAATGTAAAAAGGATCTTGATTCTCAACTTTATGCTCTTTCTCCTCTTCCCAGTTTCCCTCCTACTGTTTACTGCAATATAATGGAAGTTATGATCCAGCTGTGATACAGGATTAATGATTTTTTTTTTTTTGTGGTTTTTGGGTCACACCCGGCAGTGCTCAGGGGTTACTCCTGGCTCCATGCTCAGAAATTGCTCCTGGCAGGCACAGGGGACCATATGGGACGCTGGGATTCGAACCGATGACCTCTTGCATGAAAGGCAAACACTTTACCTCCATGCTATCTCTCCAGCCCCAGGATTAATGATATTTTAATCAAAGGAAGAAAATTATCCATAATGTTCATGTCTTAAATTCACGAATTCACTTTCCTCTGATTTTGTTGACATTGTCTCCAGAAGCATAATGACTTTTGTCAGTCAGTAGGGTTGGCAGGTGTAAGTTAAGGTCTCCTGCAAAGATCTGTTCAGAAAAAGACATTTTTCAAGTTAGGAATGTCCACTGCAATTAAGAAATGTGGTCTTTCGAACATATCAGTATGACTGACTAGTTAAATTTAGCTAAACATGGTTTTTCCTGGCTTCAGGTTTCAGTTTTCTCCATTTGACGAATGTAAGACTAGGGTGAGGGTTACTCACCACTTCAACTTGTCAGATGCATCACTGTAGGAAGAATTATTGGGCCATTTGACTTCTGCAACCAGGAAATGTGAATGCGGAAATAACATTCTTGCTTCTGGAACACAAGCCGAGAGTAGAGATTAGTTCAATTGGAAATCTCTCTTGTTTCCCAAGGGCCTTATGTCAAATACAAAGCATAAGTCAAAAGTAATGGAACATAAAGTTCTATTCTGTACCTGCTATTTGACAAATAGCTAGGCATACGCATAAGTCAGATTAGTTAGGTTCATGGAATACTGAACAGGTGGAAAGTGGCAGCTTCCTTTTCAATGTGTTGCAGAATAACTGAGCTCCAGTATTCAGAGTTTATGGATGAGATATCATTTTACAAACCTGTCTTGTAAAAATCTATAACTACAGGAATCACAAAAAGGCTAATTGCTTCTATTAAAAGAAGTATCTTTAGATCTCTTTATAATCTCATAAAGGAATTATAATCACTTTTTTAACTACTTTGCTTTTGGTTTGGGTTTTGACTCAAAGAAATGTCTAGGAGACTATGTCCTATGTGGCTTTTATCTGGTGACCTGGGATCCTAAGTGCCTTTATTTCCTGCTTATGAAGTCTGTGCTAAACTCTTTGATCTATTCCCTGACTTCCATTTCTGTACCCATAAAAGTATATTTTTATAATTTCATGATCACTTTAGTCTGCCAGTATAGACCTATTGCATCAACAGCATATGTGTTATGTAAAATAAATAGGGGAGAGGTAACAGTAGAATTTGGCAAATGGGTTGAAGTCAACACTGGAAATAGGGATTAGTACTGGAACATTTTAATGACAAACTCAGTTAAGTATAACTATGTAAATTGAAGTCTTAATATCTAATAAAATAAATAGTAGAATGTGGCAAATTAAAACTGAGTCCCACCTACTTCCTTTCATTCTTTTCTAAATTATAGCCATTGGTTTTCCTTTGCTCTTATTTTTTTGTGTTATCTCCTACACCATTCCATCAATAGTCACAAATATTATGAAGAATAATTTGAAACATGATTTGAAACCTGCACCTGACACCCAATGTCATATAGACTGTGAGAAGCATTTGAGTTTCCATTGAATGGAAGTTTGCTTTAATTAGACCTTGACTAAATTAAATGTGTTAGCCTTGAAGGAACCTAACATGGCTGCTTCTCTTTGCTACTACATAAGTAATCTTAAAAATGAAAACAATATGTTTTAGATGCGTCTTTGTTGCAAGAAAAAAATTCAAGGTCATCTTTCATTTATTTATTCAATAAATCTTATTATTAATAGTGACATGTATGAGGCTGGATTTAAGAAGTTTGTGTATATAAAGAGAAATTTTACTTGAGACTTAAGAAATAGTCAAAGTCCATATGATTGCATATGCACCAAGCATGTGGTTGATGGCTTTGGATTTTCATTTTTGGTTCCCTGCTTCTCCCCACCTTCCCCCAGCACCACATATATCTTTAAACAGCATTCCGTCCGGCCCCTGTGTTGAACCAGCAGTCACTGATAATTGTGAAAGATTACAAAAGACACCAGAATTCTTCATCAAGGTAGTGGAGATGTACCTACTACCATTGCTCCACCTTGAAAGACCTTTGTAAGAAGGGAGAGAAGATGTTGGTACTGGGGAAGCACTATTAAGGTGAAAGTTAGAGGGCAAACAGTACTCTGATGAATAACAAGGACTATCCTGTGTTTGAAGAGCATAGAAGAGTAAAGGAGTAAAAGGAGTGAACGTCCATACACAAAGCTTACTGCTTATGACAGGATAGCATTACTGCCCAGGGAGATATACAGAGTGAAGTAGTAATATTTGAGGGAAGATATTAAATATTCTAACATCATTTATAGTAGAGGAAAGAAACCTCACCTTGAGACACCTTGTCTCCTCAGCACAAGACTGCTGTTTTTTTTTGTTGTTGTTGTTGTTGTTGTTTTTTCGGTCTAACCTCACAATGCTGAAATGTTACTCCTGGCTCTGCACTCAAGAAATAATCTTGGTAAAGATCTAGGGGCCATACGGGATGCCTTATATCAAACTTGCATTGGCTACAGGCAAAGCAAGTGCCCTTCCTACTACAGTATCTCTCTGGACCATTCAAATTGTGTTTTATAGAGTAGTCTTCTCAAAAATTTTCTATAACCCATTGGATTAAGTGATGAAATTTCTGCTTCCCCTGAGAGGTTATTACAAATTCTAAAGATAGTTCTGTGCTACAATTGTGTTTAAAAAGGCACATTCTGAGGCTTGATTTTATTTATTATAGACCATTGCAAGCATTTATACTGTTATATGAGTGTTAAATATTAATGAATTTCTCTTACTCTGCTGATACCCAGGAATTAGATAAGTGTGTAATTCTGAAAAAGCAGTCAGAAGCTTCCTAAGAGCTGCTCTACTTTACCCTGAAAGGAAAACATTCTTGCAAAGATTTGTAAAAATGAAGGAAGATAAATGTGTATTTATAAACTGTTCAATGTAATGTCTCCTTAAAAATGGATTCCTCTTCAGAAATAGACAGGTTTTTTAGATAGTGAGTGCAATATGGTTGAAGTAAAGTAAGGACTGAGTCTAACACTAACTTTAGTGTAAATTCACTACTATTCTTAAGAGATAAAATATCCTTCCTCTGGCACCTCTCCAAAATACCAATAATTTTATACTCTGCGTTTTTAGCTCTTCAGGGTAGGTTGTATAGACAAATGGATGTGTGTAGATTGTGATGTACTTGCTAATATCCAATGCTTTCAAAGTTACTATAAAGGCAATTTATGATAAGTCATCTAGTTTCCAAACTACTTTTTATGATAACTTAATTAGATACTGTTTGGGAAATTCACTGGGCATAGAATAAAAAAACAAATTGAGTGCTTAGAGAGTTTGAGTAACTACCTGAATATTACATTAAAGCAAAGAAATGACGTGTTTTATACACACCTTTTATTAAAAAAAGAAAAAAGACTAAATTAAGAGTAAAGAGACCTTCAGTTTTTCTTCACTTTCCAGATGCCGAAGTGAAAATCCAAAGTGCTTCAGCCCAATAAACTATAAAACTAAGCTTTCAAAAATTCTAGGTGATCAGTCAGTAATTTTTAGCAGCTTACTAAGAAAGAGAAAAAATAATCTCCATTTGTTGATAGGAAAATCTGATTCTATGCAATTTACCATCCACAATGTTCAAATAAGAATAAAAGATTACTAGTTATAGGGGAAAAAAGTGGAGAATCTAACTGTTTAGAAGAAGTAATCAAGAGAAATAAACTTAAAGATCTGACCTAGACATTAGAGATAGCAACAAAGATTTTAATGTAATGCTTTCAAGTCTGCTAAATGACTTTACAGAAAATATGGTAAGACTGACAAAATAGATAGGGATTATTAATGAGATGGTTGTAAGTACTCTGGCTGAACATCATATCAGGTAGAAAGTGTTCGATATATGCATACTTTATTTCTCCTTTATTTTCTTCTTCCATCCATTTTGAGTGCCTTTGACTAAAAATAATTTTGGTTATTTTTATTTGTATCCAAAACATAGAGGTGTATTCTAAGTGAGAAAAAATGTGTTTGGGAGCTAAAAAGTTAGTGCAGTGGGTAAGGCACTTTACTTGCAATATTAAGACACTTGATTTTCACATGGTATATATGTGCCCTCTGGCACCCAACATAGATCCCAAACTCCAGGAATGATCCCTGAGCATAGAAAGAAGACCTTCAGCACTAGTGAGTATTTTCCTAAACCAAAACTACTTTCTAATTCTGAGATAAAGGAATCAGATTATTTTAACTAGAAGTTTTGTTTTTAAATATATGCTGCTTTTTCAACTTTTAAGACTTTGGAAAGCATGCAGGAAAAAGAGACTACTGAACATTTGTCACTTATTCATCTAGATATTTTAAGCATCTTAATGAGAATGCAGCCCATATCTGTTGAATTTAAAGTGAAGTCATGAGTTTATATGGCTTCCAGATTGAAAATGTCTCTAAACTTATTTCCTGAATATATGTCTATGAAGAAAACATTTAAATCCATATCAGTTAGTATTGCATGGAAGATTTTGAGAAGTGTGAATTTTACAATTAAAAATAGTGATCACTTTGTATTTATGAAGATTTAAGTTGGTTTATCTATAAGTTAAGCTTTAAAAATTTGAGAAATACTTGATACATTTGTCAGGCAATTTAAGTTTTTATATATATAAATTATTATTCTAGAAATGCTATAAATTAATATTTTATGAGGTATCCATTTTATAAGTTGTCATTGAAACAAATACTTATTTGTTATTAAAAGGAAACATCAGTAAAATTTCTAATTTTTATTTATTTTTTGGTTTTGGGGACAGACCCAAGATGCTCTGGGATTACTGTTAACTCTGCATTTAAGGATTACTCTTAGAAGTGTTTTGGGCAAAAACTGAAAAAAAAAAAAAAAAAAGGAGCTGGGTGGTGGCGCTAGAGGTAAGGTGCCTGCCTTGCCTGTGCTAGCCTAGGACGGACCGTGGTTCGTTCCCCCGGTGTCCCATATGCTTCCCCGAGCCAGGAGCGACTTCTGAGCACATAGCCAGGAGTAACCCCAGAGCGTCACTGTGTGTGGCCCAAAAACCAAAAAAAAAAAAAAAAAAAAAAGAAGTGTTTTGGGTACAATATGGGATGCCAGGAATTGAAACCAAGTCATCTACATGCAAGGCAAGAGCCCTACCTGCTGTACTATCAGTTGAATGTTTAAAATTCCAGTTAAAGTCTACCATCCTTTGAATCTTCTTTATAAAATAATATATTGACAATTATTATAGTTTATAATAATATATATTTATAATATAAAATTCTTCTTTTATATAATGTATATTAGTAATTTCCATTAACCTAAGAATTACTGAGAGTCATTAGATTCTACACCTAAAGTATTTTAACAACTGGCCTTTTAAAAAATGTTATCATCATTCTCTTATTAATTATTACTCTACTTATGAATACTAGGTTAGGTTTGACCTTTACAAGTTGCCATTAGGGCCCTGGACATCTTAAGAGATAGTAAGATTCATGCCATTTGGTGTCCCTGCTGGAAAATTCCTCACAAATTGCTGCTGTGTAATTGCTTTAGGTTTCAACTTTGCTGTTGCTGCTCTTTTGTCTTGAATTCTTTACAAAGTTGTGGCAAAGACAGGTACAAAGATGGTTGGGTATGAATTTTCATATGGGTGTAACTTTTCATAAGAAAGAATATTAATATGGTCAAAATCTGAGCCTCAAAACTGGTCTCAGTAGTACTTTTGGTAGCTAAAAACGAAAAATATCTTTGAGAAGCAGAAAGTGCAGTTAATTGAGTGGTTGAAAGCATAAAATTATTGCAACAATGGGGAAAAATTGAACGATGCTGTTTTTAGTCTCAAACTCAATATCTTGTGGAGTGAAATGAACCAGTTTTCCTGTTTTTCCAATTCTGTACATTAACTTATATGTTACATATCTCTATAGGATAAGTTATATAATAAAATTATAGCAGTTTGCATCATATATGTTTACATACTAAACTAATGAGACAATAAAATGTATGTTATTTCTAAAACAAATATTAAGAAGACATCACTATTTTGAAAGTAGTGCTTTAGTACTTTGATATTGTAACCATTAAATCTACAAGCATAAAAGAAACCTGACAGAAAGGTAATAATATTCATGATATAAGATGCATATAATAAAGCCTCAGATATTAAAGAACTCTCAGTAGTTTTCCTTCAATACTCGCTTACTTATTTCTTATCCTTTAAAAAGTTCAGTTGACACTGGAAATAGTCATGTTTTTATTTTATTTTTTATTAAAGCCATTGCTTAAATTCATTTGAATTAATATGAACTAAATTCATAAAATTCATAGTTGAATTCTAGTTATACAGTAAATCAGGGTCATTGCCACCACCAGTGACGACATCCCTCCACCAATGATCCCAGAGTGCATCCTACAGGATGGAAATGATCATCTTTTTATGAACAGATTTTAAACAAACGCTGGTACTCTCATAATGTTAAAATGCATATCTAGTAATCTGCAGTCAGAGCAAGGCAGGACTTTGTGTTTTCTTGGCTATTCTACTGTCTGCTGATGTTTTCTTTCTTTTTGGTGGGGGGCATACCAGGTGATGGTCAGAGGACACTCCTGGTTATGCTCAGAAATCATCCCTGGCTTAGGGGACCATATGGGACCCCAGGGGGGATAGAACCACAGTTCATCCTGGGTCAGCCGCATGCAAGGCAAATGCCCTACCACTATGCCATTGCTCAAGTGCTCCTGGTGTTTTCTTTAACCTGTGATACTGGTGATCAGAATCAAATATAATCTAGAAGAAAACAAAAGACAATATCGCTAAAGTGTTAACAAATGAGTACCTTAAAATATTTTTTTAGCTCTCAACTTAAAATTTTGGAAATAGTATAGTTTCTTAAAAGCAGTGCCCCCCCCACCCTGATACCTCTTTTAAAATCTAAACTTGTGTGCTCATCTTTGAAACTGGGCACTGTTCTTTGTACAGTTTCCTATTCCACTGACTAACATACTGTGAAATTTCAAGCTTAGCTCTCTTAGCTAATAAATATACAATATATTGAAAAAACCTATCCTTACTTTGGAAAGCAATTTACTTTGGAAACACAATTTGTAAGCACTTTCTTCATATAAATATTTAACTCCACACATATATACACATAAATATGCATGCACATACATATATTTCCCTCATGTTTTGTATTTAATATCTTTTAATATTTTCTTCTAAGCTAGTACAATGATACACATAGACATTAAGCACTATCTGAGTCTAAAGATTGTATTTTCCTGGATCATATTTCAATATTGTTCTTTCTTGTGACTAAAGAACCCAGTTCATTTGGAAGGATATTTGCAACGAAGGAGATAAAAATTAATAAACCAAAAACAAACGAGTAGTTTGTTCATACTTTCTGGTGCTATTTATAAGGACTTCAGTTCTGGATATTTTTATTTTTGATAATTGTTCATTTTAACATTGCTTTTTAGTGGGTATTTTATAATATAAAGGTAGAAAAGGAGAAATGTGTCTTGAAGGTGAAATGTATGAGGAAAAAAACCTGTAGCATTATAGACAGGCTGCCCCAGAAATTTGTGTGCCACCATTCTTGATTAGATGTGGTATATGTAGTGTCTGTCGCTGATACTTCAAGAAGTTTATCATCTCTCTCCCCAAAATGTTTTCCCCAAACCAAGGTTCAGCACATTCAGCACTCATGAATGTCTCACAATATCATCAGAGATAAGATTTAATTATTTTTTCCAAATAAAACATTCATACTAACTTAAGGGAGCACACCCTTTAGGAAACATTATTGTAAGCAAAACACTCTGATTTCATTTCCAATAATGGGGTCATTTTGAGATCATTTACCCCGATTTTAATTATTTTGGGGTGTTTATAGAGATAGGCCTTAGGTCTCCTATGTCTTGCTAATAAAAACATATTTTCATGATCCTTAGGATGTATTCTTGAAAGATACATCTTATGAATCCTCCTTTAAACTACAGTTGTGATTTTAAATGCCTTGAAACTTGTTAATTTATTATTAACAAATTTTTACCAATGTATTGTGTTGTCTATTGTTTTATTTTTACCTTCATAAACACAACCCTTCAATATTCAAGATATTAAAGCAACTCAAATGCCCAACTACAATTTAAAGGCTCAAGAAATTGTGCTATATATACAATGTATTATATATATTTTATATATCTGAAATATAGAAATATATTATAAATAATTGGAATATTATGCAAATCTATAGAAAAAGCACATTTTGCTTCAATTTGAATATGATAGAGGATATTAGGCTGAGTGTAATTAGTCAAAAAGAAAGAGATCCAGAAGGATCTCTCTCATAAGCAGAACTTAAAAATATATAGCAAGTTAACAACAAAAAACAAAGTTAACATTAAGGAAAAGTTAATCCACAAAATTGAGTTTAAGGTTGAGGTATTTAAGTCCTTGGAGAGAGAGAGTGGGTACACCATTTATATATGTGGTATTGGAATTATGTGCATGAGAAAACATTATTAACCACAGAATCTCAATAAAAATATTAAAACATCATAAAACAAAATTCAAGTGTGCATAAATGAATTAAATTAAAACCCTTAGTGGAATGAGTAGTGAAAGAGAAATATGAAGACTTGATGACCTATGAGCAGTTGTAATTTCCCACCTTGAATTATTGGCAACATATGACATTATAACCTTACAAATTGCAATCTATAAACAGCTTAGAAAATATGACCTTTGCATTACAATTGGTCTCACAATGCCTTCAGCTTATTACAAACAGCTGCCACAGCATAATTTCTTGTAGGCTGCAGACATTGGAATGCATAGAACTGGAGAGCTGGATGCTATTTAGACAGAGCTCAGCAAGGCCACTTAGAGGGAAAAGTGATGGATGGTGAGTGGCAGCAAATGTCTCAGCCAGGTGAAGGTATTAGACATTTGCTTGTCATTGATTTACAGTCACCAAGTAGAAAAAAATCCTAGTTAGCTGAAGTTGGTTGACTTAGCACTATTTTTCCTCCACTTTGAAGCAGACAGAGACTTAGAATTCATAATTAGGACAACGTATCTCTAGTGTATGTTTGCCAGATATTCCAGTTCCAATGCTTTGGGTTACAAAGTAGGTAAAATCATGAAATGCTGATTTAAGATGGTAAATTGTTTATATTTATAAACAAGTATTAAATGGTAAAATTAATATTTAGAATTTCTTTATGTGACTAGTAAAAATAAAAATTTAAGGTATAAACACAGTATTGCATTATTTTCCTATGTGCTATATTTAGGTCCAATTCACAGTAACGGTTGGATTTTCTGACTCACTTTCAGGTATGAATTTTCGTTTCTCTGGTTTTAGAGTGTATCTCCATTTAGGATTACTAAAACCCTCTTTTGATTGTGCTGGCACTCACCCAAATATTGAACACAGCACTGTATTATGAGAAATAAATTCAAATATTGGTTGTGCTAACAGCAGTGTAGTCTCAACAATTCATATAACTTCTTGGACCTTTTTTTCCATAATAATATTAATCCAGTATCTGACCTTGGAGGGACACCATATCCTGATGTTTTAACTATAGTTTATTAACTGATTCTGACATGATTCTCTAGGTTATGATTGACACTTATAAGATGAGGATACTGAAATTGTAGTTTGAAGAACCTCCAGAAAGAAAATGGCAGGGCTAATTCTCTGGCCTTGTACTCTGACACTAAAGCCCGGAAATGAAATCTAGTTCTCTTAACTCATCTTTCTGCTAGGTCCATATGCATTCTTCCATTTTATTTTGCTGGAGAATATATAGTTCCTATTTTGAAATATTTTTCCAAACAATTTAAATTCATGATTTTCAAATGTGGGTAACTATCTCTCTCTCTTGTTTTAATTTTCTTTAACATTTTGCCTTTTTTTTTTTTTTTTTTTTTGGTTTTTGGGCCACACCTGGTGATGCTCAGAGGTTACTCCTGGCTTTGCAGTCAGAAATCACTCCTGGCTTGGGGAACCATATGGAGTGCCGGGGCAGGGGGGGGGGGGGCGGAATCTAACGGTAGACCATCCTGGGTCAGCTGCGAACAAATCAAACACCCTACCGCTGAGCCACTGCTCCAGTCCCTAATATTCTACTTTTTATACAACCTCTCAAACAATGGTCAGAGAACCTTGGGAAAATTACTCCTGCAGTTATATTCAGCACTCCCATGTGGACTTGATGGTTTAGTGCTCCGGCCCAATAGCTGCTGAGGTCCCAGAACACTTCCAGTAGTATCCAGTGTACCCAAAGGTGTATTCAGTACCAGAGATAGAATTCAGTGCTTTAGCCATGACTAACATATGCTCTAGTCCTTTGAGAAATCTGAAACCCCTTTCTCATTTAAAAAAATGTGCTAAATTCAATTATTATATAGGATATACAAAATATAATTTGAAATTACTGTGATATGATAGTGCAGTTCAATACATTATTTAAAACCTACCCAGTTTGCCATATTATAAAATAGATAGTTTGGATTGAATATCAAAGTTTTTATCTAATACCAACTTTCTCTGAATGCTTTGTTTAGAAGTTTCTAGTTTCTGACAGGGCATCTTTTCAAATTGCTTCTTCTATACTTTATGTGTTTTTCCTCAGATGTCTTGCATGCAAACATCCTTTCTATCACCAATTCTCTATTCCTTTACATCTCTTTGTTTAAAACCTTCTTACAAAAGTTATCTCAGCCTCTTACTTGTTTTGCTTTTTCACTTCTTATCTCTTATCTCCCAATCTTATCTCTCTTTTTGTCTTTAAACTTTTCCAATTTTAAGCCTACCATTCTGTTAGAAGCTTTCAGTACATTTACAACAATATATTTGAATAGACTTTTTTTCCCCTTGGTTTTTGGGATATACCTGCCTTTACTCTAAGATTACTGCTGTCTTTGCTCTCAGGGATCATTCCTGGCAAGATTTCAAGACCATAATGGTTGCCAGGAATCAAACCTGAGTGGGCTGTTTGCAAGGCATGCACCCTAACCCCTGTTCTTTTACTCTGGTTCCTTGAACAGACACTTGAATGTAATCTTTAATTTTTGCAACATACTGCCTTAATCCAAGACTGGGAAACCCATGCCTAAATTATAAACAAATGTTTCTTGATCTTATAATCTGTGTTTGTAAATTAGAGGGCTTAATTTCTTTGTTTGAAACATAGCTAAACCTGTCTATAGCTGCTGTCTATAGCTACTTTGTTATACAGCTATAGAATTGAGTTGTCCTGACAAATAATTTGTAGTATTCAGGTATAAAATATTTAACTTGTCCCTTAGGAGAAATTTTATGTCCTATATTATTCCATTTCTTTCAAAGATGCCTGATTCTTTTGTATCTACAGTTTTATTTATATATTATTTATATATTTTCTTGATTCAATATCATTCCATCCTTTTTGTTATTTGCTTTTCTTTTTTTTTTTTTTTTGGTTTTTGGGCCACACCTGGTGATGCTCAGGGGTTACTCCTAGCTTGGAGGACCATATGAGATGCCAGAGGATCAAACTGTGATCTGTCCTAAGTTAGCCGCATGCAAGGCAAACACCCTACCACTTGTGCCACCACTCCGGCCCCCATTATTTGCTTTCCACTCAGTTCCCATCTATCCATAATGATTCCTCAGCCTGGTTTTAGAAACCATACATAAATATCCTTCATCTATCAATCCAGTCCCTTTTCCATATCACTGTGATCTCTGATTAGAATGATTTAAAGAAGAAGCACCAACACTCCTTGCTCACTCTAACTTTTGTGAATTAGTATGTGACTAATCATTTGCCATCCAGTTCATTTTTATTTGAACTGTTATATCAGGTTTCATTTATGAGTCCAATTAAATTGGAGACTACTGAGTCACAGACATGAGTTTGGGAAGAGCATTAAGACTGCACATGCAATTCCATCTGCCCCCTATTGATATATATATATCTGAAATATATGGTTATCTACTGTAAAAATCACTTTTTGACAATAGGCCCTGTCCCAACACAAGAATTATAATTTTTAAAACTCAACAATTAATTTACAATGTAATGAGAGATAGGTAAACAAGAAATAAAGTTTGGTACTTGGACCAGAGAAATAACACAGTATTGAAGAAGTGTAGATGAAGCAATAAACTGCATAGGAATGATGGGTTGACTTCCTGCAGGAGATTGTATTTGAGTTGAGTAGTGATAATTGGAGAGATACATAGTTTAGAAAAAACATAGCATGTCAAAAAATGTAGAAGATCAAGTCTGTGGATATCCAAGGAGGAATGACAACAGATAAAACTAGGAAAGAGCTGTGTAGTTTGTAGATTGGATACTTAGTTGAAGAAAAGAGTCCTAATTCAGTAGAGCCGAGGGAAATAAATGTTTCCAAAGAAGATAGTAACTAATAGACCCTACCCAAGTTGTACATTTTAGTTTACATTATGATATTTTATGAGTCTTTCTCCCACGTGGTTTATGAGTTCTGCCTTGAACATAGCAAACAATCAGTAGAGAGTTGTTCACTGATTAATTTCTTCTCATCTTGAGCATTTCTGGATGTCTGGGAGCCAACACCATTGTTGAGTTTTCTCTGATGTCAATAAAATTTTGACACCAACATGCCAATATGTTTTTTTAGATGGAAAATATTGATTCAATGAGAAACAACAAATTCATGACATTTTTCAATGCCTGTCACATTCACTCTTGTTACTAAGAAGGCTGATTGCAGTTTTTAACACCTTTTTGGGGACAAAGAGTAAACTAGCTAGAGGAGCCTACAAAGTCTTTTTCTCTGGAAATATTTAAAGTGGAGTTGAGAAAGGTTGATTCTCTAAACTCCTAGAAGATAACATGCTATTATTTATTATTCTTCAAACCAGAGAAATATGAAAGACTTTAGTTGAATAACTGAGTGAATTTTGCTTTTCTTCCAAATGTGTAAACACATTTTAAGAATCACCAGAATGTACTAATTGACACAGGTTGCCAGAAGTAATGGAGGCCTGTGTCTAGTGCTTTGAGTTTCAAACTTCAGTTTATGTTTATAGCACTAACTTTTAAGAAATCAGAAAAGATTTTGTGAAATGGATTTGATAGGTTTGAGATAATTTCTTCAACAGGCTAGTAGCTCTTCTTTTCTCCATAATCCTCTCTAGGATTAAGATATTACCAGGAGGATTTGCCATCCTGGGCATATAGCTGTTCCAACTATGGTTTAGCTGTGAGGGAAGAACCAGAGTCTTTCTGTCTTTTGATCTGTGACACTGTCTGTGGTTCCTATGTTTACAGATTTGATACATAGCCAGTCTAGTAATGAAAGAACTTGTTGGTTTTATTTTGTTTTGTTGGTTTTTGTTTTTGTTCTGGTTTTTGAACTTATGTTATGCTTTAACAGAAAAATTAGTTTTGGTTTCTGTTCCCTTGAGCCAGTTTATCCAGAAGTCCCAGTGTCTATGGCCCACACAGGTTATTCTGTAATCTCCTGCTACTTTCTTCTTTCTGCTTCTTTCTTTCCATCTCTATTGTTTTTTTTTTTCCACATCTCTCACAGCACATTCTTTTGTCCCATCCAAAATTCTGTAATAAATGTTCTTTATCCTTTTCCCTACCCCTTAGGCCAAACCAAAGTCTGAACAGTAACAAATTTCTAGGAAATCTGTCCAGATTACAATGCTTCCAACTTGGCAAATCCTCACAGCTCTATGCATGTACCATCATAATATTTATTACATTTTATGTGTCCTGAAGCCCTTAAATATAGAGATCAGCTCAGGGCATAAGACTCATTTGTTTTTATGCCATATGTCTGACACAGAATATTCTGTTTTTGACCCTGGGCTATTGCATTTGCAAAGTGAATAACAGTAGTTGTGGTGTGAGAAGTTAAACCATGTTTGCAATGGTGTCAAATCCAGTAACACAAATAGTTGCTCACTTAAGCCTGTGAAGAAAGAAAAGGGTCACCATACTGACTCTCACTCAAACCTAGTTTCCTCCAAGTTCCCACAAAGAGGAGGCCATCACCTTTATCTTTATTATGCCTACTTTCCTGACAGGCTGTGCCATTCAATAATTCTGCCAAGTGGTATCTTTTCTTCACAACAGAATGCTAAACAGTGATGTATTGCTTGAATACACATTGCTTTCATGGAAGTGATTTGTGTAAAACAACAGTAAAGTGCAAAATAAATTATTCATTCCATGCTAATTTTTCACTTTTATGTGCCATAGTAAGCGTCAAAATAAGCAGTCTGTGGGGCATTTTATTTTTGCTACATTAATCTTGGACAGTTTAAAAAAATGAGGAAAAAAATCTAAAGAAGAAGTTTCATTTAAAAAATATATAAGATTACAGCCTACTGTAAGCAGTCAGGCAGAAAGTTCTGGAGCATGAACCATCCTTCCCTCAATCACTGTGTTTTAGTGAAGCTGCTGATAGGACCTTGGAACCCCTCATATTCCCCTTCAACCCAGGAACAATGTAGTTCTTTTCTCTGCAGAGAATGATTTACAATGGCCCTCTGCCTGTCACAGACCAGGAATAGGGTTCTTTCCTGGGAAATTTGCATTTCCTGGGGCAGAAAGAATATTGGTTTTCTAAATTTCACTAGTGTCTTGATATAGGATTAAAAGATTATGAAGTGAGAAAAGCAGCAGTGACATACTTAGCTGTTTTTGCAACTGATTTCCCTCATGAAATAGAGATGTCATTTAGATAAGCCTTTCTTATCCTTTCCTTTTTTTTTTTTTCTTCCTTTTTCTCCCCAGATGGATCAATTCCCAAATTTTACTTAGAGAGTTTTGAGTGACTTGTAGTGTATGAAGTCCCTTATGTGTAGTGGGGCTGATAGATGATGGTCTTACAGATTTATGAGAAATTCCTTCCTCTTTTTGAATCTGACCTCGCATATTCAGTGGACAAGGAGAATGTTGTCCTGTGGTTTCTGTTATTCATGTTTTTTATCAAATGGGGGATAACTAAATCAGCGATTCCTTCCTGGTACTAACTCTAAATCAGAAACCAGGAAAAACTAACTTAAATCTGTGTGTTGTGTGCCTGATCCCACCCACTCTATTCTAAAGAAGAATAAAATATTTTACTTAAGATTATTAAGTCAATTGAATGGCATTCAATGCGTAAAGTCATTATTCTTATAGGAACTTGAACCAATTCTGGTACAATTTACATCTCTTTTGGGTCTGTTCTTTTTTTTTCTTTATTCCCATGGGACTTAATTTCTAACTCACTAGATTCTAGCCATTCAGCTAGCATGCTTTTTCTATCTATAATGTGTAATTAAAGCAGGTATTCATATTCTAACTTTTTTTTTTTTTTTTTTTTTTTTTTTGCTTTTTGGGCCACACCTGGTAATGCTCAGGGGTTACTTCTGGCTATGCATTCAGAAATTGCTCCTGCTTGAGGGACCATATGGGATGCCAGTGGGGGTGGGGGTGGGATATAACCATAGTTCGTCCTGGCATAGCACTTGCAAGGCAAACACCTTACCACTTGCGCCACTGCTCCATCCCCCCATATTCTAACTTTTTATCTCCATATCACTTGGAAAATAAATAGAGGTCTAGTCAGTGTCTTGACAAATAAAAAGCTTCAAAAATGGTAGATAGGTAGAGAACTAAATAAATAGAGTTTATTTTAATGTTGATGTAAGTTTTTTCTGGGAATGATACTCAGGGGAAAAGAGCTGGTGATGGCTATGCTGTTGGGGCTATTAACAATCTTGTAAATCACAAAACCTTTTGTTCTAAAAATTACCAAATTCTTCACAAAAATAATAAAGTTCTTTATTTCTTCTTTAGATAAACTATGTATTATGTTGATTAAAGACCTAAATTTTGAGCTTAGATAATTTGGTTTCAAACGCAAACTATTATACTTACAGACTACTGATCATGAGCATATCACTAAAGTTTCTAGTCTACCATCTGAAAATGGCTGGAATAATGTCAATTATTAGAAGCTAAGAATATCTTAAAATTATAATTTTCTTTTTTTGGGGGGAAAGGAATTTTTCCAACTTTATTTTTTTAATTTTTTTATTTAAACAACTTTATTACATACAAGATTGTTTTTGGTTTCAGTCACCCATCACCATCACCCATCACCAGTGCAACATTCCCATCACCAATGTCCCAAATCTCCTTCCTTTCCACCCAACCCCCGCCTGTACTCTAGACAAGCTTTCTATTTCCCTCATACATTCTCATTATTAGGATAGTTCAAAACGTAGTTATTTCTCTAACTAAACTCATCCCTGTTTGTGGTGAGATTCATGATGTGAGCTTAACTTCCAGCTCTTTTCTCTTTTGTGTCTGAAAGTTATTATTGCAAGAATGTCTTTCATTTTTCTTAAAAACCATAGATGAGTGAGACCATTCTGCGTCTTTCTCTCTCTCTCTCTGACTTATTTCACTCAGCATAATAGATTCCATGTAAATCCTTGTATATGAAAATTTCATGACTTCATCTCTCCTGACAGCTGCATACTATTCCATTGTATATATGTACCACAGTTTCGTTACCCATTCATCTGTTGAAGGGTATCTTGGCTGTTTCCAGAGTCTTGCTATGGTAAATAGTGCAGCAATTAATATAGGTGTAAGGAACGGGTTTTTGTATTGTATTTTTGTGTCCCTAGGGTATATTCCTAGGAGTGGTCTAGCTGGGTCATATGGGAGCTCGATTTCCAGTTTTTGGAGGAATCTCCATATTGTTTTCCATAAAGGATGAACTAGACAGCATTCCCAGCAGCAGTGGATAAGAGTTTCTTTCTCTCCACATCCCCAACACTGCTTGTTCTCATTCTTTGTGATGTGTGACAATCTCTGGGGTGTGAGGTGGTACCTCATAGTTGTTTTGATTTGCATCTCCCTGATGATTATTGATGTGGAACATTTTTTCATGTGTCTTTTGGCCATTTGAATTTCTTCTTTGTCAAAGTGTCTGTTCATTTTTTCTCCCCATTTTTTGATGGGATTAGATGTTTTTTTCTTGTAAATTTCTGTCAGTGCCTTGTATATTTTGTAGATTAGCTTTTTATCTGATGGGTACTTCCTAAATAGTTTCTCCCACTCAGTGGGGGGCTCTTGTCTCCTGGGCACTATTTCTTTTGAGGTGCAGAAGCTTCTCAGTTTAATATATTCCCATCTGTTAATCTCTGCTTTCACTTGCTTGGAGAATGCAGTTTCCTCCTTGAAGATGCCTTTAGTCTCAATGTCCTGGAGTGTTTTACCTACGTGTTGTTCTAAGTATCTAATGGTTTCAGGTCTGATATCGAGGTCTTTCATCCATTTGGATTTAACCTTCGTACATGATGTTAGCTGGGGGTCTAAGTTCAATTTTTTGCAAGTGGCTAGCCAGTTGTGCCAACACCACTTGTTGAAGAGGCTTTCTTTGCTCCATTTAGGATTTCTTGCTCCTTTAACAAAAATTAGGTGATTGTATGTCTGGGGAACATTCTCTGAATATTCAAGCCTATTCCACTGCTCTGAGGGCCTGTCTTTATTCCAATACCATGCTGTTTTGATAACTATTGCCTTGTAGTACAGTTTAAAGTAGGGGAAAGTAATTCCTCCCATATTCTTTTTCCCAATGTTTGCTTTAGCTATTCTAGGGTGTTTATTGTTCCAAATGAATTACAAAAGTGCCTGATCCACTTCTTTGAAGAATGTCATGGGAATTTTTAGAGGGATCACATTAAATGTGTACAGTGCTTTGGGGAGTATTGCCATTTTAATTATGTTAACCCTGCCAATCTATGAGCAGGGTATGTGCTTCCATTTCTGCGCGTCCTCTCTTATTTCTTGGAGCAGAGTTTTATAGTTTTCTTCTTATATGTCCTTAACATTTTTAGACAAGTTGATTTCAAAATATTTGAGTTTGTGTGGCACTATTGTGAATGTGGTTGTTTTCTTAATGTCCATTTCTTCCTTATTACTATTGGTGTATAAAAAGCCATTGATTTTTGTGTGTTAATTTTGTAGCCTCCCACCTTGCTATATGAGTCTATTGTTTCTAGAAGCTTTTTTGTAGAGACTTTAGGGTTTTCTAGGTAGAGTATCATGTCATCTGCAAACAGTGAGAGCTTGACTTCTTTATTTCCTCTGGATTCCCTTGATATCTTTTTCTTGCCTAATTGCTATAGCAAGTACTTCCAGTGCTATATTGAATAGGAGTGGTGAGAGAGGACAGCCTTGTCTTGTGCCAGAATTTAGAGGGAAGGCTTTCAGTTTTTCACATTGAGGACAATATTTGCCTCTGGCTTGCAGTAGATGGCCTTAACTATATTGAGAAAGGTTCCTTCCATTCCCATCTTGCTGAGAGTTTTGATCTAGAAATGGTGTTGGACCTTATCAAATGCTTTCTCTGCATCTATTGATATGATCATGTGATTTCTATTTTTCTTGTTGTTGATGCTGTGTATTATGTTGATAGATTTACGGATGTTAAAACAACCTTGCATTCCTCGGATGAAACCTACTTGATCATAGTGGATGATCTTCTTATGAGGCATTGAATCCTATTTGCCAGATTTTTGTTAAGGGTCTTTGCATCTGCATTCATCAGCGATATTGGTCTGTAATTTTCTCTTTTGGTAGCATCTCTGTCTGGTTTAGGTATCAAGGTGATGTTGGCTTCATAAAAGCTATTTGGAAGTGTTCCTGTTTTTTCGATTTCATGAAAGGGTCTTGCCAGGACTGGTAGAAGTTTTTCTTGAAAGGTTTGAAAGAATTCATTAGTAAATATATCAGGGCCTGGACTTTTGTTTTTTGGCAGACATTTGATTACTGTCTTAATTTCCTTATTAGTGATTGGTGTGTTTATATATGCTGCATCCTCTTCATTCAACTGTAGAAGATTAAAAGAGTCCAAAAATTTATCCATTTCTTCCAGATATTCATTTTTAGTGGCATAGAGTTTCTCAAAGTAGTTTCTGATTACCCTTTGGATCTCTACCGTATCAGTAGTGATCTCTCCTTTTTCATTCCTAATACCAGTTATCAAGTTTCTCTCTCTCTTTTTCGTTAGTTTTGCCATTGGTCTATCAATCTTGTATTTTTTTAAAGAACCAACTTCTGCTTTCGTTAATCTTTTGGATTGTTTTTCGGGTTTCCACTTCATTGATTTCTGCTCTCAGCTTTGTTATATCCTTCTGTCTCCCTATTTTTGGGTCCTTTTGTTGAGTACTTTCTAATTCTATGAGCTGTGTCATTAAGCTTTTCAGGTATGCCCCTTCTTCTTTCCTGATGTGTGCTTGCAAAGCTATAAATTTTCCTCTCAGTACCACTTTTGCTGTGTCCCATAGGTACTGATAGTTTGTGTCTCCATTGTCATTTGTTTATAGGAAGGTTTTGATTTCCTCTTTGATTTCATCTTGGAGCCACTGGTTATTCAGTATTAGGCTGTTTAACTTTCAGGTATTAAAGTTTTTCTTCTGTGTCCCTTTGTAGTTCACATATAATTTCAGGACCTTGTGGTCAGCGAAGGTAGCCTGCAAAATTTCTATCTTCTTGATATTATGGAGGTATGTTTCATGTGCTAGCATGTAGTCTATTCTGCAGAATGTCCCATGTACATTAGAAAAGAATGTGTATCAGGCTTCTGGGGGTGGAGTGTCCTGTATATATTTACTAGGCCTCTTTCTTTCATTTCTCTTTTCAGGTCTAGTATATTCATGTTGGTTTTCAGTCTGGTTGACCTGTCAAGTGTTGACAATGCCGTGTTGAGATCTCCCACAATTATTGTGTTGTTATTGTTATTATTTTTCAGATTTGTCAACACTTTTTTAAATATTTTGCTGGCCCCTCATTCAGTGCATATATGTTTAGGAGAGTGATTTCTTCCTGCTGAAGGTATCCCTTGATTAATACAAAATGTCCATCTTTGTCCCTTACAACTTTCCTAAGTATAAAGTTTGCATCATATGATATTATTATGGCCACTCCAGCTTTTTATGGGTGTTGTTTGCTTGGATAAATTTCTCCAGCCTTTTATTTTGAGTCTATGTTTGTTCTGACTATTCAGGTGCATTTCTTGTAGGCAGCAGAAGGTTGGATTGAGTTTTTTGATCAATTCAGCCACTCTATGTCTCTTAACTGGTGCATTTAGTCCATTGACATTGAGAGAAAGAATTGTCCTGGGAGTTGGTGCCATCTTTATGTCATAGTTTGGCGTGTCTTTTGGTCAGTCTTGTCTTAAAGTCGGCCGTTCAGTTTTTCTTTTAAGAGTGGTTTTGAGTCTGTAAAGTTTCTGAGCTATTGTTTGTCTGTAAAACCATGTATTCTTCTTTCATACCTGAAAGTGAGTTTTACTGGGTGCAGTATTCTAGGCGAAGCATTTATTTCACTGAGTTTTCACTATGTCCTACTACTGCCTTCTGGCCTTAAGTGTTTCTGGTGACAGGTCTGCAGTAAATCTTAAGGATGTTCCCTTGAATGTAATTTCTCTTTCGATCTTGCTGCTTTCAAAATTCTGTCTCTATCTGTGGGATTCGTCATTGTGAATAGGATGTGTCTTGGGGTGTTTTTTCTGGGGTCTCTTTTAGTTGGTACTCTTCGGGCATGCAGAATTTGATTGCATGTATTTTTTTTAGCTCTGGTAGTTTCACTTTAATGATGTTCTTGACTGTTGATTCTTCCTGGAGATTTTCTTTCTGGGTCTCTGGGACTCCAATGATTCTTAAATTGTTTCTGTTGAGCTTATCATAGACTTCTATTTTCATCTGTTCCCATTCTTTAAGTAATTATTCCATTGTTTGATCATTTGCTTTAAGGCTTTTTTCCAATTTCTTCTGTTGTATAGAATTGTTATTCATCTCATCTTCCAGTGTACTAATTCTATCCTCTGCTGCTGTTAACCTGTGGGAAAGCTCAACCATGTTTTTTTTCAATTCATCTACTGAGTTTTTCAAACCTGTTATTTGACCTGAAATTTCAATTTGGAGTTTTCTGATTTCTATCTTCATAATCTCTTGATTCTTTATTAGTGTTCTGTTCTATACTTTCTTTGAGTTCTTTGAACATCTTCCATATTGCGACTCTAAAATTCTTATCTGAGAGACTGACTAGTTGGTTGGTCATGTTCAAGTCATCAGAGTTGCCATTGTCATTCTCTATGTCTGGCACTGGCCTGCGTTGTTTCCCCACTGTCACACTTGTATTGTGGGTTTTTCTAAACTTCTTATCTGAGAGACTGACTAGTTGGTTGGTCATGTTCAAGTCATCAGAGTTGCCATTGTCATTCTCTATGTCTGGCACTGGCCTGCGTTGTTTCCCCACTGTCACACTTGTATTGTGGGTTTTTCTACGTGTTGTGGTTGTATTCATTGGCTAAATGATGTGCACGGCCGGGAAGTGAAGCAGAGCGGCCCTGCTCCTCTGGCTCCACCCTTTCTGGGCTTGTAAACTCACCTCCAGGGAAGGTTCCAGGGAAGGCAAGCTGTCCGCAGATGAGCCCACACAGGATGAAATCAGGCTGAAAATGGAGCACAGCACAGAAGACAGGCAGATACGGGTGCTGGCATCTGAGTTCCAGCAGAGTTCAGCGGCTCTCTCTTTCTGGGCTTGTAAAGTCAGCCATTTCTCACTCACGCACTCGTTCGCTGGGTAGTTTCAGAATGCAGTTTTTTTGGGGTTCACTTCCCAGGGCTCTGAGAAGAGCTTCAAGGATTCAGAAAAGACAGAGAAGCACAGGACAGGGCTCCCTTCAGGTCCTCTGTTTCTTCAAAAGAAGCACAGTAGGGTGGAGACTCTGTAGGTAAAGCAATCAGCACTCCACTTGGCAATCCCCACAGTCAGCCATTTCTTACTCACTCGCTCACTGGGTCGCTTCAGACTGCAGTTTTTTTTGGGGGGGTTTGCTTCCCAGGGCTCTGAGGAGAGCTTCAAGAATTCAGAAAAGAAAGAGAAGCACAGGACAGGGCTCCCTTCAGGTCCTCAGTTTCCTCAGAAAAAGCACAGTGGGCGGAGACTCCACAGGTGAATCAATCAGCACTCCACCTGGCAATCCCCATAGTCAGCCATTTCTTCAAAATTATAATTTTCAAAGTGCTTAGCAAAGTGACATTTGAGGAGATGGGGAAAAAACTAGTGTTGTTCAGGGATTATTCCTGGCAGTTTTTAGAGAGAACATATGGGTTTTCAGGTATTGAGCCCAGGTCTGCCATGTGCAACACAAGAACTCTACCTACTGTACTGTTGCTCTGGCTCCTAAAGTGACATTTTTTGATTACCTAATAAATCTATATTAAAATCTAATTAGAAACATGAAATTTTAATTTCATTAGCACTCTTTAGTAATAAAATAAAAAAATCTAAACAATTGAGACCACTAAGAATGAAAATTTACCTTTTATTTTTGTTTTGCTTTTTGGGTAAAAACCATGGTACTAAGGAAACCTAGTGCATAGGGATCACTCTTGAAGTGCTAAGGATTGGACAGAATGCAATATAAATGCTAGAAAGTGGATTGGCCACATGCAAGGCAAGCAACTTGCCTGTAGAACTATCTCTCAGATCCTACTAAAGTTGTTTATACTATTAAAATGCCACCCTGTCCACTTGTAAGGTTAGATTCTTGCTCCATTCTTCAGCTCCATTAACTCAAACTTTATTTTACTTTCTTCAAATATACAATGAAAGTGTGTAACTCCACTCTGGATTTAGGTGTACCTATCTGAGACCCGCCCATTTCTGGGAGGGGTCTTGGGAACTGAATATTAGGTGTGACCTTACCTGCAAGACCCTGCCCATTCCTGGGAGGGGTCTTGGAATAGGTAGATAAACCCTTGAGCCAGGGGATTAGGGTCTGCCCTGCTTCGCTCTCTGGCTTTTGGGTTTTTTGCCTCTTTTGGTCTTTGACCAGGATGGAGGCCAAAGGAAGATGGCTAAAAGGAATAAGACGCAGGGCTAGCTAGAATGGCTGAATGCTTGAAAGGTTAGGATAAAGGCCACACATGTGGTGGATAGGGCATGAATAAAGCTGATGCTTCCTGATGCCTGCCTGTGAGTGAGTCTTTATTATGCCGATCACCTGGGCCTGGGACCCGCAGGCTGGATGGGGGTTGCGAGCCACGTGGCCTATGATGGTGTCCACCGCCATCCAGCCATCATTAATTATTTGATTCTACAAAAGTGATTCTGGGATCCTTGATGATAAATGGAAGGAAGATCTGTAATTTAGGTTAGGGTTTCATTTCTACATCTGCACTGTGATGCACTTTCACCAATCCAGGATTATGCATTCCTAGAGATGGATGGTAAGTGGATCTCTGCAATGTCCTGGCCAACCTTCAGATGCCTCACAGATCTGTGCATCAAAGCTAACACATTTGAATGAAAGGGCAGAAAAAATCAATAAACCTTAGGATTGGATTGTAGACATGTTTTACAACTACTGAACCCTCCCTAAAGATTCACACACATTGAATTCCCTGTATCATATAATCCTTTAATCAGCCTAAATTTACAAGAAGAAATCCAATTTCTGGAAGATCTTTTTTTTTTTTAATTTTTATTGTGGCCAAAGTGAATCACAAATCTTTCACATTAATATTTAAGATATGTAGAGACAATGAATGAGGGCTATTCCCAGTACCAGTGTTGTCCTCCCTCCATCTCTGTTCCTGGTATGCATCTTATATCTCCCTTTTATACCCCCCAGAATGCTAGTTTAACTGGTCCCCACTGTACAGCTTGTTGTAGATTGAGTATCAATTCTTTTGTCATTGAGTTTGGCTTGGTGTTCAAGTCTGATCATTTTTTATTTCCATTAAATGTTCATACGGCCATCTGGTCATTTTACCATCATGTTTCCCCCTCAATTTATGAGGCTGAATAAGATGACTCAAGTTATGTGGTATTTTTGGAGTTAAAAAAAAAAAAAAAAAAACTGGGAGGAGTCTGTCTAGGTGTTATAAATATCAATTTAGAAAATTTAGAATATCAATATAAATATCAATATAAAATATCAATTTAGAAAAACAAAACAACAATGAAAAAGAACAAATAAAAAACCAAAACCAGCAACTACAAAAAACAAGCAAGCAACAAACAAAAACAAAACAAAATAAAAAACAGTTAAAAATTTCAACTACATAAAACAGTTTGTGTTTCTTCGTTTTCTTCCTTTTATTTTCAAAGGCACAGTAAGTATCGAGGAATTTAGAAAGGGAATTCCCTTGCCCTACGCGATACTGGGTTTCTCTGCCCTTGAAGCAGAGAATTACAGGCTCTGTACACACTCATTTTCACACCCCAAGGTCTTTGTATGGTGCAATGCAACTTTCCACTAAGTTGTGGGTGATAAATAAAACTTGGTGGGCCCAGAGAGATAGCACAGCAGCGTTTGCCTTGCAAGCAGCCGATCCAGGACCAAAGGTGGTTGGTTCTAATCCCGGTGTCCCATATGGTCCCCACGTGCCTGCCAGGAGCTATTTCTGAGCAGACAGCCAGGAGTAACTTCTGAGCACTGCTGGGTATGGCCCAAAAACCAAAAACCAAAAAAAAAAAAATTAAAACTTGGTGAAATGACAATGCTACTGTTTTTGTAGTTACAGTTTCATAATTCTACTCTGCAATAATTGCTCACATAGCTAGAATTTATTATTTATACTGCTCAAGGCCCATCAGACCAACAGACACTGGAATTCTTTCAGTGACTTGGAGAAAATTATGTCTAAGTTCCCATGAAGTGCTGATAGTCAGCAGTTCATTGGTGACATGACATATTTAAATGTGAATAAAGCAGTCACATCAGACTCGGCCTTCAAAATACTATAATAAAAGTTAAACTTTAACATCAGTGCAAGGCCACAGAAATGTCTTATATAGTGTGTGATAATGTGACAAGAGTGATATCTAACCTGGTCACTAAAATTTAGGAAATGAATTGAAAAACAAAAAAGAAATTACAAAATATACTACAGTGGTATTCATGTATAAGGTGGTTGAAGGGAAGTAACATGGAAGCACTCTCAGAGGTACTGCAGCAGTCCCTACTTGGTGGTGTTGAGGTGAGATAGGAAGGGCATATAAATTTCATAATTAATTTATTTGGGGGAAAGTACTAGGGTTCCCCCCTGATTCAGTCTCAGTATCACACGAATGGAGAACTATATTAAAAATGTTTAAGGAGTAAGTAATGTGGAGTCTCAGTGAAAGGTGGATTTACAGTGAAGCTAAGAAAATTTCAAACATCAGACCCTTCCTAGGCAAGGGCTTCTCTGAAAGCTGAGAGTTGGATGAAGTTATAAATTTTTTTAAGTGAACAAGCAAAACCCATGTTGGGATTAGAAAACATTTTTATTTTTCTTTTCTGACAAACTACTAAATAAATGTGTCTCAGAAAAAATATGCAAATTATTGAGGCACTGCTCTTGTTCAAATCTCTCATTTTAGTAAATGTTCACATTGAATCTCAGTTAATTGTTACTTAGTCTGATTTTTTCTTTTGGGTACATTGGTTTACAAACTGTTATTAGTAAAGCTTTATGAATGAACTATTACAGCTCTGCACTTTCCACCAAAAGTAGGTATCTGCTTCCTTTCACCATTGTCCCAGCGTCCTTCACTGCCCCCAAGTTTTCTACTGAAAATAAGTTCTTAGTTTCTATGGAAGTTGAGTGTTTGTTATTCTGTATTTCTGTTCTTCATATAACACAAATGAGAAATATTATCCTTCATCAGTTTCTCTCCTTCTGACCAACTTCTCTCAGAATGATGCAGTCCAGCTCCATCCAGGTGGCAGCAAATTTCATATTTTTTAATTATAGCCAAGAAATATTCTATTATGTAAATGTACCAAAAATTTTTTATCAAGACATCTTGGACACTTGAGTTGCTTATAGGTTTAGACCACTGTGAATAATACTGCAATAAATGGAGTTATGCAAATGTATTTTAGAATTAACTGGATTTTTGAATTTGGGGCTAGATGCTGAAAAGAGGAATTGATAGGTCATATGAAAATCAATATCTAGTTCTTTTATTTTCAAATGGTTCAACTTTATTGCTTCATAAATAATCCCTGCAAAGACACCAAACACAAGAGGTTTATAGGAACACTTTTTTTTTTTTTATAACATTCGGATAGCATCTTTAATAGTTCTTTAAGAAATATTCAGGGGCTGGAGAGGTGGCGCTAGAGGTAAGGTGTCTGCCTTGTAAGCGCTAGCCAAGGAAGGACCGTGGTTGGATCCTCAGGCGTCTCATATGGTCCCCCCAAACCAGGGGCAATTTCTGAGCACTTAGCTAAGAGTAAACCCTGAGCATAAAATGGGTGTGGCCCAAAAACAAACAAAAACAAACAAACAAAAGAAATGTTCAAATTGTTTCCCAAAAAGGTTGGACCAGTTGATATTTCTGCCAGCACTGAATGAAAGTACTTTTCTTTTTTCCCTACATCCACATCAACACTAGTTATTTTGTTCATCATACTATGTGCCAGTTTACCTGGTATGAGATATTTTTTTATTGTTTTTCATTTATAATAAGTGATAGGAGATATATTTTGTATAACTTTTGACCATCTGCATGTCACTTTTTAGCAGGTTTCTGTTCGTCACCCCATTTTGGGGGGGGGTGGTTATGGGCCCTACCTGGTGATACTCAGGGTATACTTTTAACATCACACTCATCACTTTTAACATCACTCCTGGAAAGTCTTGGAGAATCATATGTGATGAAGGTTTTGAAGCTGAGTCATCAGTGTCTGAGACAAGCACATAACGTCTATACAATAGGTTCAACCCTATTATAATAGGAGGTTCACCCCTCCTTTTATGATGGGGTAGTTGTGGTTGTTTGTAAAGTTCTATGTATCTTTGATATCAATCCTTTATCTGATGGTTAATAGGCAAATCTTCTCAGAATGTAGGGTGTCTTTTTATTCTAGCCATCATTTTCTCTTTGGTGCAGATATATGTCTCACTTGTTTATCTTTGTTTTAGTTTGCTTGACCAAAGACTTTCAATCATTGGAGATAGTTCTAGATTCAGTGTCATAAAGTGTTTTCTCTTTGTTTACCGCTTTCTAATATTTATCACTGGGGAGGGAGAATCCTTCCATCTTTTTTTCCCCTTTCCGACTTCTATGTCTTTTCTGGAGGTTTTATAATTCCATATAAATTTCAGCCTCATTTGATCTATGTCTTTAAAAAATACATCATAGAGGGGCCAAAGTGATGGCACAGCAGTAGGGCATTTGCCTTGCACATGGCTGATCTAGGGCAGACTGAGGTTCTACCCCCCCCCCCCTCGAGTCCCATATGGTCCCCCAAGCCAGAAGCGATTTCTGAGTGCAGAGTCAGGAGTAACCCCTGAGCATCACTGGGTGTGGCCCCCCCAAAAAACAAAACAAAACAAAAAGGACATCATAGATATTTTTATAAGGATTTCCTTGAATCTGTATGGTACTTTGGAAAAAATTACCATTTTAGCAATATTAATCCTTCAATTCATGAACATGAATTTGTTTTTATTTTCTAGTGTTGTGTTTTTTTTTAAGTAAAGGTTATAGCTTTAAGTAAAGGTTTACAGTTTTCTTTGAATTTATTTTACCTATTTGTCTAAGTTGATTCCCAGGTACTTGATTGTCTGAGGCACATTGTCAGTGATATTGGTTTTTCTCCCTCTTTTATTTCATTTTTTGCATATAGTAAAGCCATTGGCTCCTATACTCTTTTACTTTTTATTATTTTTAATGATATTTTTTTTCATATATTTTTAATGTTTTGTTTGTTTGTTTTTTGGGCCACACCTGGTGACTCTCAGGGGTTACTCCTGGCTATGTGCTCAGAAATTGTTCCAGCTTGGGGGACCATATAGGACACCAGGGGATCAAACTGCTATCCGTCCTAGGTCAGCACGCGCAAGGCAAATACCCTACTGCTTGTGCCACCACTCCAATCCCAATAATCTTTTTATTTTTAAAGAGATAGATATCTTTTTATTGTTTGACTTTTACGCACAAAATATTCATATGTAATGTTGAGATTATTCTATACTCTTTGAAGCTCCTCACTGAAGAAATGAAATGATTTTTTAAAAGTATAACATACACCATTTGTTAAATGAGGTAATGGAATGAAATAAGCATTACACTCATTCAATTTTGTCTTGATTTTTCTTTTCAAGTAATGGCAAAATGTTAATTTTTGTTGCCACTCATCAACCATCTAGATGTCATTAGATGTAGATTAGAACTAGAGTCACATTAGGTTCTGTGACAAAAAATGTGTATGAATCATTTAACCACTATAATATTATTTTTTTCAACAGAAATATGCATTGTTTATTAAGATATTTTGCTTAGATTTAAATATGACATTTAAATTTCACATTTTTGGTCACATGTGGTGAAGCTCCAGGTTTATTCCAGGCTCTACACTCAATAGTCACTCCTGGTGGTTTCAGAAGAATTTATGGGATTCCAGGGATTGAACTTGGGTCAGCCACAGACAAATCGAAAACCCTACCCACTGTACTATCACTGTGGCCCCTCATAGATTAGCTGTGTTATTTATGTATATAAATAGTGTGAAATATTTTTTTCTCCCTGGTCTACCTTAAAATGTCTCCATGGTGAAGAAAAATATTTTAACTTAACTTACTATTTCTGGTGTTTTACTTTTTCCTGTTTCACATTTTATTGTATAGACCATAATATATTCTTGTCATGATTATGCAATGAAGAATTATCAAAAGGCTAGCTTCTTATTATTTTTTTTAGCATTTTATTGAGCTCTATGTTTTGACATTTGGATCACAAATATACATATTTTTATTTATTAGCTTCTTCTGAGTATGCTGTTTTAACCTTGAAATACATTCATATATAAGTATATATATTTAATTGAGTTAACTTTCTCAGGTCTGTGAATAATAGAACAAAACCAAGATAGAGAAAGAAAGGGAAGATATTCTTTATGCTTTGCACCTAAGCTTAATAGAAGGAAGCATATGAAAAGAAGAGCCCCTCATCATTAACACACCGTTTGCTGCTTAATGGTGTGTTCACTTCATGTGTGGATCTCACATAGAAAAATTCTTCATATTTAGATAGTGTGTGTAATTATGACAGTGATTTTTTTTTTTAGAGTTTGGAGATCTGTCTTTCTCAAAATTGGACATCAGGGGAGTTGAAAAAAATTTCTGCAGTTTTCACACACTCACACACATACACACATTCAGTTTGTAGTTCTCTTTCTAAAGCACTACAGCATATGACTGGTTTTCTCTTGATGTGTTCAAGGTTTCCAAAAGCAGAGATAATCGTGTTGCCTGTAACTAGAGTTTAGGAAAAGTGTGGAAAGGTGATAATCTCCACAAGAGAGGGCTGTCCCTTTCTGCTTGTCTAACCAACTTTGTAGGGTTGGATGGTACTGAAGTGATAGAGGTGCTCAAATTGGTCAGACATACCACAAGCATCAACACCAAGTAAATGCTTGTGGTCCTGTGGAAAATGCAAGGTGCACACGGGTTCTAGTTCCAAATGATCACTATGAATCTGTGCCAGTCTTCATCATAAGATTTCTTGAAGAACCTTAAGCTTGAGCTGCAGTGGGCAATTCTCTTTCCAGGAAAAAAAATGTTTTTATATTTCCCAGTTTATTATGTCACCTGTCCTCACATAGAAGAATTTCAAGAAGAATACACACAGTGAAATAAGATTATCTTTATTTGGCAATTTTTATGGGGTGAGAATGAGGGGAAAGCATGTTTAGAGAGCATGTGGATTTCTCCAAAAGAAAAAAAGCAAAAGGATAAGTCCAATGTTGATTTGAGGGTGATCTCAGTATAGTATGGGTATGCTCTGGTTTCTTATGCAAAGCTTGTACTGTACTTTTACAGGGTTTCCCAAATTGCCTCCCCTTGGCACTTTACATACAGATAGCAATCATTGTCAAAGATAAGAGCTGGGAACTTTTGGTAGCTGTCTTTCATGTGCTTATCACAGCCTTCAGATTCTTGCCAAAATTTCTCTTCTCCTGAGGGGGTCCAGTCTGTGCTGGCACCAGGATATTTTCTGGCATTTTTTCTGCATCTCTGTGTGTCTCTAGCATTCAAGCATCTAAGCAGCTTTTGGATGAGAAAATGACTTTTTTTTAGGTTTCTCCCTGCAACTCTGCACCTAAAACATTTTCTATCTCTCTCTCTGTCTCTCTTTCTGTCTCTCTCTGTGTCTCTCTCTCTCTGTCTCTCTCTCCCTGCATGCAAAAATCTAGAAAGATTTTCCCTATAATCGTACAAATCAAAATGGACAATAATTTACAATGTTTCTGTAACTTGTAACTAGAGACCAGGTGACTTAATATAGGGGTTCATTTAGGGAGGCTGTTTTGTATAGTTTCATTTACCTTCTGAGCAATGAAAAGAGGTTGTCATGTAGTTTGTTTTTCTGAAACAGAATACTTGCTCACAAAATTCTATGGAGTTTTCTTGAACTGTTGTTCCCAAATATTCCATTCTGATCCTGACTTTTATCATCATTTGCTTCCAAGTCTATATGCTTTGGCTTCTGTTCTCTGGGTCTACTTTACTTTATTATATCTCATAATCTGATGTCTTGACATGCATGCTTGTTGCAAGTCAGCCTCTGAAGAGGTTGACTGATGGAGGGATTGAGGATGAGGTCTTTCCCCTTCAGCTCGGAGCACGCCGTCTGCCGGGCTGACTTGCAACACATGCTTATTTTATTTTTTTACAACCATGCTATTTTGGTTTTGGAGGAATAATATTGTTGCAGATACTGGCTCTTCCATAGGGAAAAGAAATATATCATTTAATTTGTTGTTGGCTTATTTTTCTTCCTTTACTGCAGAAGATTAAAGTTTAGGATAGACTCATATAACTATTGGAAGAGTCATTCAATAACCATAATTATCCCAAGGTATAGTTTTATATTTTGGAAACTCTCCTCTTTTTATTAGTCAAAAAAGATTTGAGAAGAGGGTAAGAAAGAATGTAGCTAAAACATCAGTTTCAGGTTGGAGCTTTGAGATAATGAGATTTTGGAGAATGTATGTATTCTGCTAAGTCCTTCACTTTCAGGATAGAAGAGCATATTGAGAACACATGATGTTCACTCTAGACTCATGTGTTGGTGCTGCCCCATGCACATGGTGCCTTTACACACCAGATTCCCAAAGCTCCACTCATAAGATGCAGACTTTCTGACTTTTATGCTTTCCTGCTTTTATGCTTTTTGGCTAGGTACTCTCTCTGCCTTTGAAGAACCCTAAGTATCTTCTGAGCATTTTCTCTCTTTCTCTGTTTATTTCTTTCTCTCTCATTTTCTTTCTTTCCTCTCCTTCCCCTCCTTCAGAATTTCCAAATAAAAACTGTTACTATTTAAACAACAATAAAGAAGATGTTGAAAATCAAAGGTTGTATTTTCAAGATTTTATTTTAAATCAAAAAACAACTAAAGGGGGAAGATAAAAATAAAGAAAATTAAAGGCTTATGGACTTGGTGAGTTCTTTCCAGGAGGAAGTAATAAGTAGCCTTTTATAAAAAACTGTGATTTGTTCTTAATAGGAAAAAAATGGCTTTCCAGGGCTTGGGCAAATAGAAATTGTTTGTGTGGGCAGTGTAGTTGCATTCTCAATGGAAGCTCTGGGTGCAGTGAGACATTCTCAACTTCTGTGATCCCTATGGGAAAAAGTTTGAAAGAGGACTTAGCTAAATTTACAAAACTTTCCACAAGGATTCTTCTCAAATGCTATAATTTGTTCAGTGCCTGCCGCTTAAGGATAATATAAATGCTTCTAGAGGGTTAATTCATGACCTATTCTTTAATTTTCCCCAGAAAGAGAGATAGGAACTGTTGACTAACACCATTTCATATCATATGGACAATAGTACATAGATAATATTGCTTTAAATTATATGTGAATTCTTATGTAACTTGAGGGCCATTGGGGATTTCAGAGGCAAAATATTTTAACTTTCTGACAGGTTCTACACCTCATCCTCCTTTTTAATGTTTTGGGTTTTTCCTCCAATTTTTGTTGAGTTATCTTTATGTAGTGACTTCAAGTGTACATGTGTGGTAGATGTTCATTCTCATACAGGCCAAATTTTCAGTTTCCCTTTAGGGCTTCTAATAGATTTCTAGGAATTATTAAATATATAACCCCTTAGTTGACTCTGATGGAACACATCCTCATACTGCTGAGCTCATCTATTAGTGTGTATGCATTGATTTTCAGGAATCTCCTCAGTGGACTAGCTTGCAGTGACTTATGTAGAGAGATAAACTAAAAAAAAAAATCTACTATGGTTCAAAATTGAAAAAAACTAATTTAAAACGACATAAAATGATACCATTGACCTGAGGTCAGGAAAGATTAAAATTCTTAATGTATCTGTTGTAAGGATAAGTCATCTCAGGACTGTCAGGAGAAGATCCAGTGAGAAAGAAGAAACTAAACCTGAAAGATAACAAGACTCAGGAGTTCTGAGTTAAAGACAAAGCGAGCTTCCTTCAGAGGATTGATTTTGCCTCTAGTAACAATTATACTCAGATGAGGTCAGATAACAGGGTAACAATTTAGCAGAAGGATCAAGTCTGTTTATAATGACAATTAAACGTGTCCATTCTTTCTGAATAGTCTAAGTTGTTTAGAGATATGCACATACATTTCCTTATAGGAAAAAATATAAAAAATAATTACTGAGATACCCTTGTTAATGAAATTTTCCTGGTAGGTAAACTCGGAATGCATTCTATAAATACATTCTATTTAATACATTCTATAAATTAACCATAGCAACTAGTCACACTTGCAGTATTTTAGCATTTGCAGTTTTTCTGCTTCCTGTTGTGTTTGCATTTACAGTTTTAAAAGGTAAAAAAAAAGGGGGGAAATAGCATTAACACTGTGCTAAGGGAGGTTTCACAGTGGGGTTTAGGGAACCATGGGGAATGAATGGTACCTGGGCTTCCCACATACAAATCATGCACTCAGTCCCTTAAGCACCCTTCTCCCTCCTTTATATAATAAGCCTGTTTCATATTTAAGTGAACAGTTATAGCTCTCTAAACACTATTCTTATTACTCAACAGTCACTCCCCACTATCTTTAAAACAAATATCTATTTATTTTGTTTTGTTTGGGCCATACCCAGTTGTACTCAGTGGTTACTCCTGGCTCTGCATTGAAGTGTATATATGGTGTACCCTAGATTAATACCAGGTTAGCTGCATTTAAGGCAAGCTCCTTAACCAATTTACTATATCTCCAGTCCCCACAATTTTGTTTTATTGCCAGAGGAGCCCTATTGTTACCATAAAAATCACCAAATTAAAATATAAACTTATATATTTTTAAATCCTTATATTTGCCACTGAGTGGTAATGTGGCTTAATCCTGGAAATAAGGATTTGATAATTTTCAGGGAGGAATTCTGGGAAAGTTCCTTTTCTTATTTACTTTCACACACACACACACATACACATGCACACGCACGCATGCACGCACAGATTACACACATGATTTTTTTCTTTTGTGGACATAGCAGTGTCAGCATGTGCTGCAAAGAAGTTCTATGACTACCTTGCAATTTGAGAACAATTAGCATGAGAGAAAGTCTGTAACTTATTTGGCTCTACCCAGATTTAGTTTGATTTGTTTATGATTTTAAAGACTTTTTCTTTTCAAGTCAACCAACCACACACCATCCATAGTAGAAACAAAGGTAGCTCTATCTTTTGATATTTTCTCTGTCCCTATGCATACTTTAAACTTCAGTATAACTAAATACCTTCTTTTTTCCTACCTGCTCTGTATTCCCTTGAATCCTATCCCTGATGACCATACCATTGTTGGGCTCAAGCTAGCACCTGAGTGATAAGACAAAGAAACCACACAGTAATGCAAGTTACAAAGTGGGGTGGTTTTATTTGCTTAGCTAGCTAAGAGTCCAAGACTTCCACCTAGAAACAGGCTTGCAGTCAAGTTTCCCGAGTAACTTTTCCACTCAGGCTATATAGATGTACAGCATCAATCTAGACCCACCCAGTTACTTTCCTATTGGCACCTGCTACGTGTCAAAAAATACATCTTACATTCCATTGGGTCCCACTTAATGCTACAATTCAGACAACTTGCTTCCATAGTAACAGATATTGATGTAAGTATCCCCTTTTCCTGTCTCCCATCTTTACATCCACAATGAACATCCCGGCCATCTGGTCCGGACCTATGAGTCTCCCTTTGTTTCCAACTCTTATCTGAAGGCCACATTCTCACAAGTTAACAAACTAACAAAGAAAGTATGCAAAAGCTAAAGATCAGTTTTATAAAAAGTTTTATAAAAAGCAGAAAATTTTGTAAAGAAAGCGGAAACCTCAGGGTCCTACACCACAACTCCATCTTCACCAGAAACACACGTATTTTCTGAAGTTTATTTTCAATGTCTTCTCTTGTAAAAACTCATTCCTGATCACATTTTTCTAGCTCCATAAGAAGAAATGCACTTGTATTTCTTACTTTCCACCTTTCTTTTTCATTTTTGTACTGCTCTGTGATTAGTATACAGGGGTGGATGCTAATTGCCCTCTCCATTAGACTGAGTTGGCAGGAAGTGGTGTCAAGTCTCATTTTATTTTTCCTCACATCACATATTTATTATCCTTGTCACTGTAGAAAATTTTATAAATGCTTATTGAGTTAACTGTGTAGAATTTTTGAGCTGAAGGTTTTTTATTCTGAACAAAGCTTTCATTTTTCTGGGAATTATTTAACATTCTGATTCTTGGATTTCATGACCACTCTAGCATTCAAATCAGTAATGTTGCTAATATCATATTCATTATTTGATGCTCATAACCTTATCATATCAAGTTCTTTACAAGTTTCAGATTCCTCAAAAGAGTGAAAACCTCTGTTTAAATTGAAAGGTTACTAATAAATAATTGGCCAAACACAATGTGGAATAAGAATATATTTTAGGAAAAAACTCTGTTTTGATTTGTTTCCATTTTCTAAAGTGGAAATAGAAAACAAAGAATTCTACAAACCAAACACATTTCTTGCTACTGAATACTTTTCATTTCTTATTTACCTCTTCAATCAATATTTCAGATATCTTCAGTCCTTTTAAAATCTCAGTCTCTACATTCTTTTTAATCTATATCTATGAAATATGAAATATGTATTGTGTATAGTCATGTCCAGCTGCTATAATAACACAGATGAGGGTCATGAGTACATATTAATGCCAATGGAAGCTAATTGGGAGAAGGATGTAATTGGCCAGTGTTAGCCACTGCTTATCCTGATGGCTTTTTTAATGTGTCTTCCCATGTGTTACAAGGAAAAATAAAGAAGAAGAAAAAAAAAACACATCTAAAAAACTGCGTGTCTAAGTCAACTGAGTCAATATTAACAAAAAAGACTAAAAAAGAAAACACATTGTTTTATAAAATAGGACATTTGGACCTTGTACCTTCATTATTCAGAATTTGAAACTAATGGTCATTAGGAGTGATCCCCAAAATCCTAGAGATCATGAGAATTCTGGATCCCAGTCTCTGCACTACCAAGTACCCAATACTAAGGTTTGTTCTTCATTGAGATCACATTAGGTACCACACACTCACACACACCCCATACACTCACACCCACCTCAGATGCACCCACACACAAGAAAAATGCAAGTTATTCATAACTGAAAAATTCCAAATGCTTTTACATATTTTTATGAGGTAAAGGGGAAATAAATGTAGGTCATTGGAACAACCAAATGTCCTGAAGTTTCTCTAAATTTTAATAGTTCTCAGATTTAACCTAAATACATAAATAAATTGATTTTTCAAAAAGTCTCTATACCCTGGTCAAGATAAAGACCTGAAATTTATTCTAATGATACCACTTTATTGCTTGAAATCACTAAGGCCAACACAATTGTAAATATGGGTCCAGGCTACAGTTATTAATAAAAATGTTTGGTTTGGTCTGGTTTTGGGCTACACGCTGTGATGCTCAGGGGTTACTTGTGGCTATGCGCTCAGAAATGGCACCTGGCTTGGGGTACCATATAAGACGCCAGGGATCAAATCGTGGTCTGTCCTAGGTCAGCAGCATGCAAGGTATTTATGAGTGCATAAGTCACATTTTTATTAATTACTGAGGCTGGAGTGGTGCGGCAAGTGGTAGGGTGTTTACCTTGCATGCTGCTGACCTAGGACAGACCACGATTTGATCCCTGGCGTCTCATATGGTCCCTCAAGCCAGGAGCAATTTCTGACGGCATAGCCAGAGTAGCCCCTGAGTGTCACCGGGTGTGGCCCAAAAACAAAATAAAAAGACAAAAAAAACCCAGATGGTATGGTAATAATATTTAGAGACAATAGAGATGAGGGCCAAAAAGACTGGTCCATATTAGGATGCTTGTCACAAATAATAGTGGAGGGCAGTTAGGAAAGAGAAGGGACCACTGTGACGATGCTTGGAAATAATCATTCTGCATAATACCCCTTCAGTAACAAAATTACAAACTAGAGTGTCAATAAAAAAGGAGAGAGAGAGAGAGAGAGAGAGAGAGAGAGAGAGAGAGAGAGAGAGAGCAAAATAGAAAGAAAAATGTCTGCCCAGGAGGTAGGTAGAGAAGAGGACAGAGGGAGAACCAGTGTGAAATGTGCACTGGTGAAGGTTCTGGACATTGTACCACTGAAACCCATCATGAACATCATAAACACCATGTATATGAATAAAATTTTAAAAAGAGAAATGAAGAAAAACAGCCCAAGATTTATCACATAGGAAGTAGATATTGGCAACGAAGTCAATGTAACAAAAGTAAAAACATTAAAAAAAAAAGTATCTTGTTTGAAACAAATGATGGGAGTAAAACAGATAACGGGACTTTGGTCGAGGGATTTAAATAATAGTAATAGGACTGGAGTTGGAAAGTTTTATCCCTGAAATTCTATTAACAACTTTATAAATCATACTGCTTATAGAATTAAAGAAGTAGTAGTCTGATTTGCCTTTTGCTTTCAATAAAGAATGAAGAAGTATTCAATGAAATTGAATGAGAGTGAATCTTTTAAAGAGAGCATCCATTCAATTTTCCTTTCTCTGGTATGCATTTAAAGTATTAAAGGAGGGCTGGAGTACTAGTACAGCAGGTAGGTACTTGCCTGGGTTGCAACTGACAAGGGTTCCATCCCCAGCCTTCCATATGTTGTCCTGAGTACAGCCAGGAGTAGGTATTTTTAGAAAAGATTTTGTTTTGTTGTTATATGTTTGTTTGTTTGTTTGGGGGCTACATCCTGAAGTTGTCAGGGCTTACTCTTGGCTCTATACTAAGTATACTCAGGGTTTACTCCTGGTAGAGCTTGGTATGGCTCTACTGTGCTGGCGATCAAGCCTTGTTTGACTTTGATAAGTGCCTTACCTGCTGTAGTATTTCTCTAGCCCTAATAAAGAGGGTTAACCTGAAGTTATTTTCAGAGTTCTTTAAATATTTGTAATTTTATGTATAAATTAACATGTCATTTTTTTAAAAGTGAACAACATTTAAAGGTGTTTTTAAATATTTGGCTTATTAGAAACTGCCACCATGATAACAAGCCTGCTTTCTCTATTAATTTGTTCTAAATATTTACCTGGAAATGAGGTTTCTATGCCTTTTGATGTGATAGAACATTATTTGCCTGGCTTTTCTATTTTACAGTAGAGTGCTTTTATTGAAATTCTTCCACATCAGGCTAAAGAGATAGCGTGGGGCGTAAGGTGTCACTTAATATGCCTACACTGCATAATTTTCCCATGTTACCACTAGACGTGATCTCAAACCTAGAGTTAGGAGTAAGCCCTGATTACTTCTGCATCCAAAACAACATATCTGTATATTATATAAGTACATAATAAAGCCAAACAAATTTCTTCACCATACTTATTTTTCCTGTTTGTCTTTCTAAATGCTTTTGTATTTAATCTTTTTCCTGAAAGAGAAAAATGGGGTAAATGGTTCGGTATCTTTTTCCTCAGAGATATACTTTGCCTCCAACTTTAATGAGGAACATAAACAGATAATGGTATATGATTGAAGTGTACATGGTAATGATTTCTATGCTTAGATGTAATGGAAAGATTGCTAGGATCACGAGACTCTACAGTTCACATAATGTTCTTTATTAATTTATTTATCTGAGAGTACTTAAGATATTTCAAATGTACAAATTCTATTTTTAGCTATAATAATCAGGCTTTCCATTCGTTTTTTGCAACTTTCTTTTTATCATTGTTGCCCTCTTCCTGTAGCCTTTCCTAACCTTGTGACATGGTCTTCCATTGATGCAATTTTTACTTGTAGTCCAGGGAATATTCTGAGAGACCACATCTGGTCATACAGCCCCATGGAACAGTTCTGTCATACATTATTAAATCTTAGGTATATATTCTTATTTTTTGTTTCTTTGGGTCTACCTTTTGACTATCTGTACTCAGGTATTACTCCAGGCTCTGCACTCGGAGTCACAACTAGTGGGACACAAAGGGCCACATGGTGTGCCAGGGAACAAATTCAGATTGACCAAATGTAAGTCCATTACCCTAACTGCAGTACTATCATGACAGTCCACAGTAATTATATTTATGACTGAAGGTGTATACCCTTCAACCTACATCTCCCTGTTTTCTATTCCTTAACAACTGACATAAATTAAATTGTATTGTTTCTATGACTAATTATTTTTAGAAAGTGTATCTGTTTGAAATTATTACAGGATTTGATAACAACCATTATTTTTCATCTTTTCTGTTTTTTTATACTTAGCAAAATGTCTTCAAGGTTTATTTGTGTTCTGCAAATGACAATATTTTTTCCATTTCATTTGACTGTTGCATTCTGCTTGTTTTAATACTTATGTAGTGCTTTATTAGTGCGGGTGGAATCAGGAGTGAATAAGAGGCAGGAATTGTTGGAAGTAGTAAGAGTTTTAGAAGATGCCAGGGAAAATAGTGATTGTCTGGTGCAACCAGGTGGAGAAAAATTGGCTCAATTCAGAGAGGAAACCCAAGGTCATTTATTTCCTGGGAGTCTCATCCATCCCTACAAGGAACCTGGCTCTCATTCAGGTCTGATCCTTCCCTCCAAGGAATGGCTAAGTTAAAAACACCAGCTAGATGGCTGGGTTTTAGTATTCTCTATAAGAATGTACAACATGAAGTTCTCCCTAGAAGTTTTATAAGCCATGGTTATGGCAAGGAGCCACAGCAAATGAACAGGACAGATGGCATGTAGTGACAGTAACTCCTAGATTGGTTTAGGGGGAGATAGTTAGACATGTCACTGTGCAAAGTTCCAGAAATAACTGGTTAAAGTCTTGGCACAATGAAAGTAGAGGTTGTCAAGCTGTAGACACTGAATTATATCTACTTTAAAAAAGTATTCTAAGATTCAGAGAGAAACCTAAAAAAGCTGTTACCATATGGTACCCACTGATTGTTTTGAATCAGGAATATGTTGGCTCTATCTAATGGAAACAAACTAGGAAAAAAAGAGATACTGATGGATATTCCATTGTGTGTGAGTGTGGATTTCACTAAAACAGCCTTTTCTTATGGATTGAATTTATAATGAAATGCAGTATACTTGTCTCAGAAAACTTATACATGAAAAATGTTTACAAATGAATAATACGTATTTTGTATGTTCTTTAAGAACTTATATCAATTGATTTAAAAGTTTCATTTACCTTATTAACTTGGAAATTGAACAAAATACAAAAATAGTAGGCAGTAGGACTAAGAAAGAAGGAATTGCATTTGTTTCTTTCCTCTTCTAATAGTAATGATTTGGGCTGTATCTCCCATCAAAATTGCTAATTCTGTCAAACACTATTGCTAACTCACCAGATCAGAAAAAAATAAAAGACAACAAAAAAGATGAGTTTTACAGATTCATCACTATCCAGGAATAGGTAGAGAAGAGAGATTTCAAAAAAAGTGATGGAAAATACTAATTAAAGATTAGTCATTCTTCCTTTTTCTTGTTCTCTGTCTGAAAACAAAAATATTACATTGATTCAAGCAGACATGCATTGAGAAGCTATCAAATATGCCTTCCAATGCTGTATCAATAAGCTGTATCTTTGGTGTTTTAGTTTTATTTGCCCTTGCTGTGCAAACGAAGGTTGGGAGTGTTTTGGGTTTTTGCTTTATTTTTTATTTTTTGGCCTTCCTGCCCACCTGACTAAGAACTACTTAAGTAATTTCCATGCTTGTGAGTGAGAGATGCCACACCATTACCTGCTGGGTTAAAAGGCTCCCACTCTGGAACTCCTCAGATGGAAAGGAAACACAGTCAGTAACTAGCTCAACTGTGTTATTTAGTTGACGGCCATATAGTATCAAAAGTGAAGCTTCCTTTAAATGCTTTATGGCCACACACCCATTTTCTTGGTGGGGGATTTATGGACCTGTTCTGCAGAATCATCCTAGGTATAGCAGCCACTTCCCTGTATGTCTTCAAACAAACAGCCACCCTGCTGCTAGTGATCAGTGTTCCCGGGATGGCAGTGATTGAAATTTAGCACTTAGAGCAACTTAATTGGCACAAAGATCTGTTCAGCATATGCCCCCACACAGGCAGTCCATCTGATGTGCACACGGGGTGCAGCACCTCACACATGTTCCTCGTTTACCAAAGAAACACGTTGTGAGCGAATCATTGGAGGTAGTTTGGGTTTAGGAGCGAGGTAGCCTCAGAACACAGGCTTTGACATTTACATGCAAAAGTCCACATGGTGATGAGGATGAGTTAATAGCTGGAAGAAGGTAGTTTTGGCTCCTTGATGGTTTAGTCCAAGTCCTCACAAAGGCTTCTGGCTGATTCCCATTTATATCCTTCTTGGTGTACACTGGTATCTCACTGTTTTCTTCTCTTAAAGTCCAACATTGATCTGTTGTTCTATCACTGAAAGTCTGCAGACTGTTTTTGGGCTTCTGAAGACTAGCCTGCAAGGTCAGCAACTCTTTGTCCCTTTAGTTATGCTTGCTCTGGGTCCTATTTTCTGGGTAAACTAAGTCTTCCTGGCCATCCATGCAGGAGAGGTGAGGTGTAAAAGGGGAAATTAGCTGTTTCCCACACCCAGTTATTGTCATGATATTTTTTAACTGGATTAGTAAATTAAATTGATAAATTGAAGCTCCATATTCCCCACCCCTTCCACACAAGAGTTACCATAGTTCTTTGTGCCCTGGGACTCAAAACAGAGTGCCATTATTTAGCTTTTGTGGCTTCCATGTATTGGCTTACCCCATGACAGGGAGATGATTTAAGGAGACATCTAAGAGAAAGAACTGACATTTAAGATTCCCACACTAATTGAAGAACAATTTGGATTAATATGGAATATAAATATGGACAATAGCCTTTTTGTGGCATATGGATTACATCTTATTGAGCATAAAAAGTTTAGAGAAGCTGAGGAACCAGTCCAGGCTGGCTCAGCTGTGAGGAGACTCTGTTCTTATCCTTCCTCTCTCCCATATCTGCTCACTGCCTGCCTGGTGGGATAGCTATTTGACAATTCAGTTAGTCTTCCCTGAAAGTGTTAACATTTCTAGGCTACAGAATTCAGTGGATGAGCACTTAACTCCAGCAAGGCTGGAGGAGTAAGTTGGGGAGAAGATGCAGCTTGAGAGGTTTCAGGGAAGGCACTGGCAAAAGGTTCCCCAGTCTGTTTAAAGTGAATGCTGTAACAATTCATTCAATTATGCTAAGCGCCCATTAAGGAACTCTAAGACCTCCCTTGGGCCATTTCAGTTCTATGAGATTGTAATTGTTTGAGACTAACCATGATTTCTTCTTTTGCCTTCAGGTGATTCTCATTTTGACAAAGCTCTATGACTATAACCTGGGGAGCGTCACTGAGAGCTCACTTTGGAGGTATGTAGAGAAATTGAGCTAATAATTACTGCTATTTAAACTCTGTGCCCAGGATTGCTCCTCCCTCTGCCCAACCTCCTTGTGTCTTTTTTTCTTGTTGGGAAAGATTTATCGTGTGGGTGCCCTCTTTATCTCTAATTTTTTATGTTTTCTTTTTTTTTTGTTGTTGCTTTTGCTTTTATTTACTGGTCAAACCCAGTGATGCTCAGGGCTTACTCCTGGCTCTGTACTTAACCATTATTCCTTGTCTTAGGAGATCATCTGCTGCAGATGGGACCTAAGCCTGATCCCTGATGTGCTTCTCTCTCTCTCTTTTTTTTTGGGGGGGGCACACCTGTTTGATGCTCAGGGGTTACTCCTGGCTAAGGGCTCAGAAATTGCCCTTGGCTTGGGACCATATGGGACACCGGGGGATCTAACTGGGATCCTTCCTTGGCTAGCGCTTGCAAGGCAGGCACCTTACCTCTAGCGCCACCTCGCTGACTCCTGATGTGCTTCTCTTAACCTTGGTTTTGAATTTATATCTGGACAAAAATTTCCTTTCTTTGAGACTTTTGTTTGGGCACATATTATTGTTTAATTATACTATTCATTCTGCTATGGTTTTATGCATAACACATCCCAGCAGCACACCTTCCTTCAGACTGATAGTTTCCCACCATCTTTGTCCCAGTATCCCACTCTCCCATGCTCAGCTTCCTACTAAAAGGACACTTGTCATTTTCTGTTGCCTTTGGACATTTGTTATTGTCCTCCATATATATATCCCACATATAAAAGTCACCATTCTATGTCTGCCTATCAGTCTGATCTTACTCGGCATGATACTCTCTTCATCCAAGGAGCAAAAAATTGTATGATTTCATCTTCTTCTTCTACCAGAGGTGGATACCATTATGAATATGTACACGAGTTTCTTGATCCACTCACCTTATCTTAGACACTTGGATTGTTTCCAGATTTTGGCTATTATGAACATTACTGCTATAGACATCGGGTGCAGATGTCTTTTCTGATTAAAGTGTTGGGGGCTCAGTATAGACAGCAAGAAGTAGAATTACTGGTCAAGCTCAATTTCTAATTTTGAGAAAAGATGGAAGTGTTTAACTTACTCAAATGGTTGCCTTTATTTACAAACAAATTGCATCGATCTGCTTAAAGAAGGAAAGAAATAATCTTCCAAATGGGGATCAGCATGTCTGCAAGGTATGCAGGATAGAGACAGTCCAAGAAATAATATTCAGTGATTATTATCTTAGTGTCAAGCTCTGTGTCTCTTCTGATTGGTATTACCTTTGTCATGATGATGTGAGTTGTGCTGAGTACCATGTCTGAGTAGCACCCATACCTTACACAAACCAGGTTCTGTGGACAAAGTGGAAATGCTTGTGGGAACTACTTTGAGGCAACCTAAAGCTAATGGGGATATCCAGAAATATCAGTAGGGGATTTTATTCTAGGTTAGTTCATCTGATGAGGAGAACTGGGCATTGATGAGCTCCCTGGCTCAGGACCAAAGTTTAGAAGGAAATGTTCTTTTGCCCATGATTGTGTCAGGCCATTATGGAATAGGGTATCTCCTGATACAGTCAAGAGTGGCTGAGGATGAAAGACTGTTTTGCACTACATCATTGTTTTTAGAATCTCTCTCCCTCTTCTCTCTCTCTCTCTCTCTCTCTCTCTCTCTCTCTCTCTCTCTCTGTCATATGTCACTGTCTTTGTATCTATCTCTCTCTCTTTTCTGTCTCTTCTCTGTCTCTGTCTCTATGCCCCTCCCCTCTCTTTCTCTCTCTCTCACGCTCTTTATTTCTCTCTTGTCCTATAAGTAGAAGAGGATTTCGAACTTGGGAGATTCCTCAAAGGAATCTGCATTATTCCATGAGAAGAGATCATTTAAATTAGTATTATCTTGCTGCTAATTTTTATCACTTTTGACAGTACACAGAAAGTCTCTTCAAAACTGTTGTGTTTTAGGAGAAGCTTATTGGCCAAAGAAAAGATACTCTTTTCCTTTATTTGTGTGTAAGCTTTGTGATCATTGAACCTTTCCCCTAACAAAGGAGCCAATTACACGTTATTCCCATGGTGGAAGATATAATTTGGGGAAAATTATGTAAATGAATTAAAGTGTGGGAAGTTTGATCAAAAACCTGCAAGAACATACTTGTTAATGCATTAAGGGCTTGACATTTTCTGTATTGTTTAAATTCTGCTCCCCTTCACCAGAATCTTTGATTCAGAGTAAGCTTATATTTCCTTGATAGATTTTGCTAATGTATGTACATATATGAGAATAGAAGCCAGCTCTTATTCTGCAGTGCATCTGCTGTATAAAGTATAGTTGGCATATGAGAAAAATGCAATTTTATCTCAATTGGGCAGAGGCTTTTAGCAGCTATAATTCTCCCAACTCTCAACCTTAGCAGTGGGGAGGAAGGCAATGCTAGAGGGCCATGATGGGTGACTTGTCCTGGCTGCAGAATTTTAGGCTGAGCATGCTTTGTTCTCTTGGAATCAAGGGAAAATATTCTTTATTTTGATTAGAATTGAAGTTATGGAAATAAAAATGACAACATATTCCTGTATATTGATTCTCCTTCTAAAGGCAGCTTTCGTGACCTTAAATTTAGAAAAATAAAGTGGCAATTTTGACCTTTTAAGTTTTAGAACAAATTTTACTGAAATATGTATATATAAAGTACACAACATATAGTATATGCTTATATGCACATTTCTATTTATTTTCATAGCCATGTGACTGAAAACTACAATCACATAATATGCATGCATATATTTTTATTGTTATATGCCTATGATAGTCATATTTCTTATATATTCTAGTCCAGGAAAGGGGGATAGGAAGATCAATAACATTGTCATCCTATGTTTATTGTATAGATATGCAATGGTCTGTGGAGAATTAATAGTAGAAAGAAATGTATCTGCCTTGCATAATCATATTGAATAAAGTAATTACGCAGTCACCTGTAAGTGCTAGATCCCAGAATGAGACAAATCTAAAATAGATAAACTATAATGCATATAAATGTGTGTTTTAATAAATATATGTAATTACTTCTTCCTCTTCTCAACTAGTCTTTTATTCTCTGTCTTGCTAGTTTATTATCACTATGATAGTGGAAATAGTAATAATCATGATAATCATAAAACTTTTCTTTGACACACCATATGCTGGACACTATGGTATATGCTACACATCATTTTGTAAACCCTCCACTTATTTTTACAGCATGTATAAGATCAATTAGCAAATAATAGTCTGAACACTTATAGCTATACTCATTAGAAGAGTTGCAATCTATCTTGAGTGTCTTGTCTTTCTGTCTCGTGACTTTTTCAGACTGAACTTTCTATACTGAAATGAATAAATCAAATTGAAATTTAATCATTCATTGTTATTTTTATTATTTCATTTTTGGATTACACTTGGCAATGACCAGAGTTTACTCTTGACTTTGCATTCAGGAAATACTCCTGGCAGTGCTCAGGAGACCATTTAGGATGATGGGGCTACAACTGGTGTCAGCTGCATGTAAGCCAAATAAATGCCATACCCACTTGACTATTGCTTTGGCCTCAAAATTATTTTTTGAAAGCATAACAACATTCTGAACAGTATTTCCCCTATTCATAAATACTACTAATAACAGTGAGAATGATGATGATAATAAAATACAGGGCAACCAAAGAAACTTCTTTTCCAAGTAAATGATGCACTCCTCAGTTCAAGCTGTTATCTTAATAACTTTTATCAAGAATGGAAAAGGAGCAAGCATCAACTACCTTTGAAGGTTAGGAGAGAGGCCAAATGGTAACTGACCTTGTACTGATGTCCCTGAACTTTCAGTCTGGCTAGATCAATCCACCCTGGGTGACAGTGAGATGCTTCTGTACCAAATTAATGAGCTTTTGGTCCCTGTTGGTCTTGCCATTGATTACACTTTAATCCTGCAGCGAGTTGTTGATTTTGTTTTGTTTTGTGTTGGTCACTCTGGGAGTCAAGCTGAGAGGAAAATGGGGAGATCACTGGACTCGGAACAATTAACTCTACCTTCGAATCTTCTCCACTGTACAGTGGATTAAGCTGGGAGATTTGGGAGAGTAGGTGGTTTCACCACACTGAAGCAAGATAAGCTTAAAGGTTATGATACATAAAATGTCAAAAGCTAGATTCAGTATCTTTCTAAGAAGAAATATTTTCATCTTTTCCACTTGTGCCAGGATAATCAGCACTGTAAGAAGAGAGGCTTAGGCAGTGAGAAAGCCCTGGGCTCTTCTGGAAAGAGCTGAAAGTAAACTCTCTTAAATGCACATACAGCCTACAGTGCCTCTGTCCAGAACTTAGTCTTGGCTGAGTATTTTACAAATTCAATAGTACCCTATTTTCAGATCTACAAGAAACACCAGTCAGTGTCTCAACACGTCTCCAAGATTATGCATGTCTGAAACAACAATGTCTACTTTCTGGGTACAAATAAGCATATGGTGTGACTGCCAGCAATTGGGTTAAAGCTTTCTCTTTGATTCTGCCCTGGGATTCCTGAATCATAGATGCTTTTGTCAGAAGCCAAATTATTTATTCTTCGGCTTGGAGCCATTATGAGAAGAAGAGTTGCGATGAAGTCTTTTTGGAGAAAACGGCCTGCCTAAGAGTGTTTGGAGCAGCTCTGGGAGGTCTCTGCCCAGCAGACTGAGCTCTCTGCATAGCACCTGGAGTTTTGGCTGAGCCAAACTATCCTGTCAAACTGTAGGTGATTTCTACTCCCTGAAAGCACTTTTCCCCTTACTGCCCTTCTTCCAGGGAAGAGCAAAGTCGAATTCCCACCTTGTTGTACCTGACATGCATTTTTTAAAATTTTACTACAAAGTTTACCTTTCATTAAATCAGATAAAGAAGCATATAAAGACTGGGATCTTTATTTTAAACTATGATCTATTCTCCTAGTGTGATGCAAATTTCATGAAAAGGTTCAACTTCTGTGGTTATATACATGTTTGTTTGGTTCCTTCCCAGGGCCTAAGAATAAGGCAGGCATTACTCTAAGGTTTAAGGCTCTGGCAATTTGAATATAAGATTTCAGATTTCAGAGTATTGGTGACTTCTTAATTCTCTTGATTTCATTTCTTGTATTTTTGTTTTGTTTTTGTTTTTGGGCCATACCCAGTAACATTCAGGGTTACTCCTGCCTATGTGCTCAGAAATAGCTCCTGGCTTGGGAGACCATATGGGATTATGGAGATCAAACCGCAGTCTGTGCAAAGTTAGCACATGCAAGGCCGATGCCCTACCAATTTGGCCACTGCTCTGACCACATCTTGATTTTATTTTTGTATTTGTGATCTATGGAGTAGCTTGCTCTTGGACTGTTAAAATTATTTTGAAATATGTATTATTATTGGGCAGCAAGATTATAGGACAGAGGGTAGCATATTTAGGTACCACTCCTGAAAGTTCTCAAAGGATTATATGTATTGCCAGGGACAAACGCATGCACAGCAAGTGCCCTGTTTGTTGTAGTTTTACTCTGGCCCCTATTATTGGGCCTCCTTTTATTGTACTTCTCAATAGTGTTGTTTTTACAAGACTTTCCCCAACAACATCATTGTAATTTCCTGAGGTGCATATAATAATTAGAAATATTGGCAATAAATTATTTTTACAGTATTTATTTATTTATTTTGGTAGGAAGTCATACCCAAAGGTCCTAAGAGCTTACTCCTGGATCTATGCTAGGTATCACTCCTGCAGATGCTCAGGAGACCATAAGTAGTGCTAGAGCTTGAACCCAGATCCCTTGCATGAAAGGCAAGTGCCTTAACCACTGTTCTATTTTTCTAGTTCTGGCATTAAAGTATTGTTAATTCTTTTTTTTATTTTTTTTTTATTTTTAATTATGAGAACAAAGATGCAAAGAAAAAGGACAAGGTAAAGTTACAGTGGAAGGACAATCACCCATAAACAGAATTCTCAGAAGTCCCATAGCTGATATCTGAACTTTGAACTTTCAGCCAAAGAACATGAAGAAAAATAAAACAGAACCCATGTACAATTACTTTGTCCCACAAGTCCCCAGATTGTAATACATAATATTTCTTAGCAGCACACAAAGCATCAAAAGCCATAAAACTATGTAACGCCTTAAACATTGAAAGCAAAATACTTTTTTACACTTCCATGCACATGCATATTAGTTTAAGTTAACCTCAAAAGTTTAAGTGGGTTGTTTTTCTTAAGGACTAATCAAAGGAACACAGTAAAAACGGTGTTAGAGTGGCAATTATTGTTTGCATAGGCCCACCAAAATATGAGGGACATGGAAAGGAAAAGCCTTGACCTAAATACAAGGAGACCCTACCCCTGAAGTTTTCTGGCATAAGACCAACTCTAGGCTCCAGGCAAACTAGTTTGTCCAATCCAGGTCATTGTCTGTAGTGCCATTACACTTTTATTTTTCACACAGTCTCTGTTGTTGGTATCATGTTTCTGTATTAAAGATCCTGAAATCTGCGTATCTTACATTGCAGTCAGGATGGTGCAGAGTGTCTTCTCATTTCACCTCACAGTTAAAGAGCAATGCAGAGAGCCCTGTCCTGTAAGCAGGTCGTTGTTGTTGTCAAGTCTTCTTAAGTGTTAAGGGAAATCTTTATAGCAGGTCCATGTCAGAGCAGTGCTAGGGTCTTCCCTGGTAGAGGATTGCTTCCAGGTGTTGTTGTAAAATTTTTTGGATGTTTTGTAGATAGCTTCCCTGGTTCAGGGATAAATGGAGGATGCCCATTCTTCTGAGGCCTGTGCCAGGTCTTTATATCAATGTTCAGGGTGTAAGGTCCCATTGCACTACAAGATTTGTGTGTTCCAATCTCTATTAGATAAGAACTTATTTGAATGTATAGTATTTTCCCATTTTAATGTGCCTATGCAAACAAGGAACAATGCCACGTGGCGTTATCGGCACATATGGGGGCCATAAGAACATGTCCAACAATCTCCATGACATAATTCTATCATAAGCATTAAACTGAGGGACTCTTTCACCAAAATTCCTATTGAACAGCTCACAAAGAGAAGACCAGATAAAAAGTGGGTAGAATCTTCACGGTAAAAGAATATTTAGAAAGAGATATAGCTTTTAAAGAAATACACATAAAATATTCAAAAGACATATGTGTCCATTTTCTGACTTTTGAAATAGTTGGGGGTTGTTAAATTTAATGCACGACTTTAGTCTGTGATTAGGACTGTGTAGTACTGAAGTTAAATAGGATAAATGTGGGGTACTGATGGTTGGGGGTGAGAAAGTAAAGGAGTAATAATGAGCTTTGTAGGAATGTATGAAAGGGCAAAATCTGTTGGGGTAGGAGGTCAGATGTGGTGCCTAACAAATTAAAGAACTGAGGGTAAAAAGGTTTAATTAAGGGGAAGATAATGAATCTGGATTGGGAGATGAGGGAGTAGGGGCTCTGGTGTGGGGGAGGTAAAACATATCAGAGGGGCTATATACATTGTATAGATGAATTGTTTATGGATTAGGCTTGGCAGTCAGAGAGGACCACTGTATAGGAAGTCACGTCTACATATACACTGATTTTAGAGACCTATTTAAATATTATCCTCCAAATCTAGGGAATTTTTTTTTTCTAGAAACAGTCGAGAATTAAGAATATTTTGGGGTGTTGTTAAAAAGTATATATGTCACACAGGCACAAAGTGAGGTTTTTAAAAATGAATACTAGTAAGAAAAGAACTCCTGAATGGGGTCCAGTATGCATAGGGGAGGATTTTCTCTCCCCCACCCTCCCCCCAGGGCCTGATTTACCAGGCGTGGCCCTGAAGACCCATCTGGCGTGGGGGGATCTCAGACCCCTGGACTAAGTGGTCAGTCTAGGCGGCCTATGGCTAGCTGTCCTGTCCAGAAAGTATTGTTAATTCTTATTAAGGTATCTATATACATATATATATATATTAAATTCAGGTACATATATGTATACATAGAGGCATTCCATATATGCATATGGTTTAAGGCTATACATAGTAGTGCTCAGGGATTACTCCTGGTTCTGCACACCAAACTTACTCCTAGATGATCAGAGGACTACATGTGATGCATGGAATTGAACCTGGGTTAGCCTTGTGTAAGAACTACCTGCTGTATTATATTTCCAGCCCAAGATATATGATTATTTTAAAATACATTTTTAACATTAACAATTTTTTGTGAGCAATACTTTTATATGCCTAGGGAAGGTAAAACTACAAAACTCACCACTTGATTATTATATTACTTGCTCTTCTAAAGTGATCTGGAAACAAACCAGAAATAACTCTGATAGTTCTATACTTTCTTCTCTAGCTGATCTATCTTTCCTGAGATATGATGCAAGAGTTTGGTGCAATTCATTACCTATATTTATAATCTAACTTAAAAATGCCTAGAGCTATGTGTCTAATTCAGGACTACTTTTTTATGTGTTTAATCTAGTTGAAGTAATTCTTCACAGGACTCTGACAACTTGCTTTATTTTGCTTAGCAACAAATGACAAATAGCAGTCTACTTGGATGAATTCATTTATTTCTTTTCAAAAGAGATATTTAGTTTTTAAGCCTCACACAGTATGGGTTTGGATATTGAGTTAAATCACTGAAAACTAAATTAATGTAGGCAGTGGTTTATGTGTGCCCAGTAGAACTCTCAGTATGTTTCGAGCCTCATAATAGCAGCTTGAGTATATATTCCAAATTTACAGATTAGATAACTAAGTAAGATATTTAAGGCTAAAGAAAATTAAGTAATGTGCTCAGCAGTCCTGGACCCTATGAATGGCAGCACTGTCTCCTGAATCTGTTTCTGGTCAAGTCTTTGCAATATTGTTTTTAATAGAGTATGTCCACATTCCATGCTATATGCTCTTCCATGATGTATTTCAATGAAGTATTTCTAAATTTCTTACCTCTTGGAACTTTTCTTTCTGTAAACTATTAGCCAAATTGCTTTATCAACACACTGTGCATATCATATTAAGAGATAACTACGATTGTTTTTGAAGGATGAGACAGTTCATATAACTTCAAGAGAAAATGCTCCTGTGTTTTATCCACATCATACACTATCTTTATAGTTTAATGTTGCTAGTTATTTGGTCTCTGTGTTTTAATGAATATTTACCTGAGGACTAATGATGTTAGAAACCATTCACATGCTTATTGGTATTATGTACTTTGAATTCTTGTCTCTGAAACTCCCGAAATAGGTGTTTATCCTAAAACCTCCTTCAAAAATAGGCATTTCTGTTTCTGTGTCTTCTAAGCCAGTCACTATATTAGAAAGATTCTAGGAATAATTATACAAATAACAAATTATTTCTTCTATTCAAAAGTAGCAGTATCCATAAGTTAATTTCAGGAGGTACAAATACAGTGTCAAAGTTAGACACAAATATTAAAAAAAATATGTATAATGGTTTGGAGCTATAGCACAGTGAATAAAGCATTTGTTTTTGCACACAGATACCTGGGTTTGGTCCATAGCATCCCACAGAGTTCCCCAAGCAGTTCAGGACTGAACCCCAAATGCAAAGTCCATAGTAACTCCTGAGCATTGCTGGATATGCCCCGAAAACAAAAACAAAGCAAAAAATGCACTAGCTACTGCCAATGTCATTTCCATGCTATTTGGAAAGCTCAAATAAGAAGGCCATGTCTCAGTCACTTTTATTTGCTTGACACTTAAACTTAGCACATGTTAACCTCAGTAAATACTTAAATTTTGCTTAGAAGTGGAATAAAAAGAACTAGTTTGTGGTCTCTGAAAGTCAGGTACACTTGTTATATTTATCTTTTAATTAAAATTTTAACTGAACATCTTCCAAATGGGAGATAATATTTTGAATATCGTTATGACATAATGTTGTGATAACATTGCACATACACACAAATCAAAAAGTAAGAGCATATCCAGCTCCAAGTGTGACATTTCCAGATTCAAGCTGAGAATTTGGTTATGATCTTAGAGTACTCTGTATGCTTACAAACTCCCTCAGTTTTGACAGTCTTCTTGAACACCCCCATGAAAATTATTTGTACAAAGAACTGACTGCACACATTTTGCCCAAAGACACAGCAAGCATCCTGAGATCACTGTGAGAATCTGGCCTCAGACTGCACCTCTTCACTCCTCATTTGCTTCAGTGATTGGCACTCTGCTGAGTTCTCCACTTCTTTTAGCTAGTAATGGATGAGAGATACACAAATGCAATCGTTGTCCTGATGTTCTAGTAAATTTGTCAATATGAGACAAGGATATCATTGGCAAAAATGTTATCCAAGTGAGCAGAACAAGAGCAACTGGTATTCCAGTATCAGACATGGTCATAGTGTTAGAAAGAATTTAGAATGTCAGATGTCATTTGTTACCTTGTTTTTACTATATCTACAGTGACCCTGGAGAATACATAGAATGGTAATAGCCAAAGGTTAACTTTATACTTCCTTGGAGACCTTTCCTACATGCATTGACCTGTATGTCAATGTCAAAACTGAGAGTTTTTTTTTATTAGTCATTAATTACATAGTGAGAACTAAATGTTCTTTGGGTATCGAACTCTGTACTCAGCATGAAGGTCCCTGTTACTGAGTATCTATTGCTCAGAAACAGCTTAATCTTACTTTTCAGCAACAGAGTTTTAGTATTTGAAGAGCCTGGCTTGTTCTTCCTCATTAAGATCACAGACCAAATACCACCTTTATTTTAAAAAGTCATTAATGTCCCTTATTAAAAAAAAGAACCCCATTACATTCAACTAGAGCTTTCTGTTGGTTTCCTGCATTGTATATTTTAGAAGCTCTAAGTACTTTATTTATTGCTTGTCTCTTGATGTCACCAAGAGAATATGAGCACCCTAAGGGCAAACACATTGTCTGTTTTATTTTGCATTTCATCTCAAAGGAATGCATGTACACATTCAAGTGAGCTTTGTCAGATTAATTGAAGTGTAAATAAATATGTACCTGTAATCATGCAAATAAAGCAAATACAAATATGAATGTGATCTGATTATTAGTCCTAGTAATTCAAAGTCTGATTGGGGAGACAGATAAATAAATGCTAGATTAGATTAGTCAGTCAAGTGCTATAATAGAGGTACCATAATGTGCTCAGGTTGGTAAAAAGAAAGAAAGATTCCAAGATAAAAGAATATTTGATCTGACTCTTCAAGAACAAGTAGAATTCAGACTAGTAAAGGAGATTAATTATTTATTGTGTACTGTATGCCAAAAACTTTTAAGTGTTTTCAATATGACAAACTGAGGAAACTACACTGGATCACAATTTAACCTATATTTGGCTGTGTGTTTGGAAATGATTTTGAAAAACTAGGAATGAGAAACTTCAAATTCTGCAGTAAGTTCTTAGTATTATTTTAGTTACCCTTAAGAAAGTAATATATCAACCTCTATGGAAAGCTATATGGAGATTCCTCCAAAATCTGGAAATTGAGCTCCTATTCGACCCAGCTATTCCACTCCTAGGGATATACCCTAAGAACACAAGAATACAATACAAAAACCCCTTCCTCACACCTATATTTATTGCAGCACTATTCACAATAGCCAGGCTCTGGAAACAACCAAGATGCCCTTCAACAGATGAATGGCTAAAGAAACTGGAATATTATGCAGCCATCAGGAGAAATGAAGTCATGAAATTTTCCTATACATGGATGTACATGGAATCTATCATGCTGAGTGAAATAAGTCAGAGGGAGAGAGAGAGAGACGCAGAATAGTCTCACTCATCTATGGGTTTTAAGAAAAATGAAAGTCATTTTTGCAATAATCCTGAGACAATGAGAGGAGGGCTGGAACTTCCAACTCACTTCATGAAGCTCACCACAAAGAGTGGTGAGTGCGGTTATAAAAATAACTACACAGAGAACTACCATAATCATGTGAATGAATGAGGGAACTGGAAAGCCTGCCTGGAGTACAGGAGGGGGTGGGGTGGGATGGAGGGAGATTTGGGACATTGGTGGTGGAAATCTTGCACTGGTGAAGGGGGTGTTCTTTACAGGACTAAAACCTAATCACAATCATATATGTAATCAAGATGTTTAAATAAAGGGGAAAAAAGAAAGAAAATTGGAAAAATAAATAATCTTTAAAAAATAAATAAAGTAATATATCTCTGAAAGATTTACATACATCAAGGGACAGACTTGATGACATGTGAATTCTGTGAAAAAATTTCTGATGTAAGAAATTCTATAATTTACTAGAAAAAAAGAAAAATTATGACTGAGAATACTAGTTTCAGAGAAGGAAAAACATAATAGATGAGCTGGACTAACTTGATGGCAGCATGAAGGATGAAGAATGTATGTGGAGATTGTGGTGATAACAGTGATTCTTAGAGATCTTATTAAATGAAAAAAAAACTAAAAGAGGCAATCAGGATGAGTGAGAAGGTGAGAGGAAGTCACATATCTACATTGACTCTCCTCCATTTGACATAATCCAGTGAATAAATTATCAGCACATTTATGAGCACTACTATAATGACTTAGTACCTCTGAGTGATACCTGTCTTAATTTTTCGTTACGAATGAGAAGAGGATATCGAGACAGTATTTTTAATAAAAGTATTATGAAGGGAAGTAATGAAAGCACTATGGTAGAATTTGGGGCAGAGGTATGCCAGAAAATCTAGACATTCCAAATGCTTATTTGAACCTTGCTTCCAGAGAGGCCATACAGACCTATTTGCCTTGTATGCAGAAAACATGGGTTCAAGCCCTAGTGCCACTAATATTCTACTGCTTCAACCAGGAGTAATCCTAGAACACATGAGCTCCACCATGTGTGGCCCAACCCACTTCTCCAAATTAATTAATTAAAAATTAATTATTGCTTATCAGTCAGATAGCAGAAACACCGAGGACATGGTTAAGTAAAATATAAATGAAGAACTCATATGTAAATTTAAATCTGCTGGTGAACAGACATACAACAGAAGAAAAGACAAGAAGGCAGCTCAGGCACAAGTCCTGAGCTGTTAAACATACTAAAACAAGTACCAGCAATCAAGCAGCAGGATTCAGGCATACCAAAAGGAAAAAACATGCACATTCAGATATATGGGTTGATAGTGAGATGAACTGTGTGAGGAAGTGGCAAGAAGACAATGACAATGACCTGGGATATCATGAATATCAGAAAGGCCTGACAGCTGAGTGTTAGACCAAAAGCATTTAGGACATGGGATCAACAAATTGTGAGAAAAGCCAAGTATTCTGAGCTATGAGTAGATATTGGTGTAACCATTCCTGAATGGAAAGGTCCCAGATCCTCAGAAATTTATAGAAAAAAAAAACCTGCAGGAGCCTTTCAATAAAGAGCTCTGAGAATAATGACCTTGTGGGCTGTATGATAATCTTAGTCATTTTCTAAGGACCTAAAACTAGGCAAAGTCTCTAAAACAAAGATTATGATTTGTCGCCAACCAGAAACTGTAAGCAAAATATTTTCCTTACTTAATTGAAGATAATGTGATCTTTTTACCTTTTATGGTGGGAGTGTTATTGAGACAGAATAGAAAGAGATTTTAAAAAGTTGGAGAATATGATAAGATAAATTTTGTGAGAAAAATATATGATCTATCAGCCTCTAAAATAATTATTCAGGGCCCGGAGAGATAGCACAGCGGTGTTTGCTTTGCAAGCAGCTGCTCCAGGACCTAAGGTGGTTGGTTCGAATCCTGGTGTCCCATATGGTCCCTCGTGCCTGCCAGGAGCTATTTCTGAGCAGCCAGCCAGGAGTAACCCCTGAGCACTGCTGGGTGTGGCCCAAAAAACAAAACAAAACAAAAAAATTATTCAGTTATTGTAGATCAATGTCTGGTGAGTTGTGGCCATAAAGGCACATCCTATCACTAAGAAGGGAGACCAGAGTTGGCCACAGATAGAGGAATGTTCCTGTACATATGGGCTTTGAGGGAGTTCCTGTCCTTTGGTGTGAGGTAAAAGGTGAGTGGAAGAGAATTGAACTTTTGGAAGAGTGGTGAGGAGACACCCACTATTCTCTGTTCTGAGACATACATTACAGTTCTTTCTGACTCCTGGGAGTTATCAGAAAGAAAGATTTAGAGATATGTTGTTGACAGACAATAACAAAAAAAGAAGTGAGTGAGCAGATTGGAGTGATAAAATGAGTGGGATTTGCAAATTAGAAAAGTGAAGCTGAGGTAGGGTAGATGAACAGGAACAAGTATGTTTAAAAGCAAAAGAAGCTTTTAAAAAGAATATCCAGGGGTAAAAGTAATAGTACTGCATGCCTTGTATGCAACCAACCTATGTTCAATACCCAGCATTCCATACGGTCCCCTGATCCTTTCAGGAGTGATTTATGAGCGTGGAGCCTTGAGTAATACCTAAGCACCACCAGGTGTGGCCAGAAATATAAAGAAATAATATTCAAAGACTTGTGATTTTTCATATTATTAAATTTACAGAGCATATGTATGACGTAGGGGGCTCTGCAGAAGGGAGTTGGTCAGAGCTATGGAGTTCATCAGAAAAGCCTTTTATTAAAGCTGCTGTTAAGAAATTCACTTGGCTCAGTAGGAAAATCAGCTGAATTTTTTTCTTTTTGCAAATGTTTCGAACAGTAGGGTCCGCTTGTTATATCTCCTTAATTCCTGAGACAATAGTGAATGACAAGTCACTGCTCCATCTCGTAAGAACACTAAGCAGCCTTCTCATTGCTTAGTTGATTATCATAGACTCTCTCCAGGCAGTTTCTGAGTCCAAGATCTCAGTTGTGCATTGACCTACAGCTGGTAGTCACAGGGATGCTCTTATTGAGTAAGAAGAGTAGCCCGCAGGGCTTATTGAAGTACTGTTGACTTCCTTTGTGATTACCTATTTTTTTGATTTCTTTCCAAAATTTGCTCAGGAGTGGATGTCAAACAAATGTTCATTTTTATATTTCAAAGTTTGTCTTTGTGGTGCTTTTTTTTGTGTTTGTTTGTTTCGGTTGAATTTGCCAGACTTTCAGTTGACCTTGCTTTTGTTCGTTTCCTTCCTCTCTGTCATGGAGTATTCACAGTCCTTGGCTTCAGCCACGCTACTTACTAGAATTCTCAGTAAAGCAGAGCATTCCACTTTCTGGCCATGGTGAGCTCCTTGTAGATGTTGCCAAACAGCATGTGCTTTTGAAGGCTATTCCATAAATAGGCCTGAGCCATGAATTTCGCTAGGCACTCATCCAGGTTTGTCGCCATGTTGAGTTGCTTGAGAGGTTTCTTAATCTCTCTGCTTAATTTTCTCAACAGGAAAAGAGGCTATACTTGTATTTATAGAAGAGGATGATGGTAATACTAATCTTAAATGAAGATAACTTCCAAAATATACAGACGGCAATGCAAAACAAGCAAAAATTATAGATCTTGTACTGCTATATTCACCCTTGTTTAAAATTAGTTTCTCCTTCAATTTAATGAGTAGAAAAGGGAAAAATTAATGCGGATGATTTACTGTAATCTAGGCATAGGCTTGGTACTTACACATTTTCTCTATAACTTTAAGGATTTGTTGATATAATTATACCTGTTTTATACATAAGGAAACTTCTTGTCCAGGGCCATGCAAATACTTAGCTGTAAAAAAGGTCTACGAATTTGGCCAGTTTGTCTCTCTCGTCAAAGCTTTAACTCTCATATGATTCTTTTAAAAGAAAAAAAAAAAAAGACACCTGGACAACTGGTACAACTGGTGCTATGTATTTCTTGCATTAAGTACAGTATTAATCCATTTTAAGTTTTCAGTTAAAAAAATGGCATGAGGACAACTTAACTGAGTGAAGAATATTTATGACATTATAATTACCATCTAGGGATTTAAAATAATATGTTTGTCTATACTATGTATCACAAATTATCAGGGTTGTTTCATTCAAATCTTAGCTCTTGTTTAAATTAGTTACTGATATAAATAAAGGGACAAATGTTAATTTGATTTCACTATGTAGACCAGGGGTCTCAAACTTGCGGCCGGCGGGCCGCAAACGGCCCTCCGTACAACATTTTGTGGCCCTGCCCTAGAGGAATCTTTTTTTGTTTTGTTTTGTTTTGTTTTGTTTTGTTTTAGTTGTTTGGGTCACACCCTCCAATGTTCAGGGCTTACTACTGACTTTGCACTCAAGGATCACCCCAACTTTGCCTCCTGTGGCCTGCAGGTAAATTGAGTTTGAGACCCCTGATAGACTGACATTTCCATGTTGAGTGTCTCTATTGATAATTCTCAAACATTTTGAAGCTGACATGATGGAACTGATTGGAAAGTGGAGATATATTTGCTTCATTGGCATCGCCTAGAATTTTGTTTTTGTTAACATTTTAGAATTTTTTGTGGAGGGCCAGAGCAATATCACAGTGGTAGTTTATTCATCTTGCATGAAGCAGACCTGGGTTTGATTCGCAGCATCCCCTATGATCTCCTGAGCTTGCCAGGGTTGATTTCTGAGTACAGAAACAGGAGTATTGCCTGAGCACCCCTGTGTGTGGCCAAAAAATTATAGAATTTATTTTTTAAAGAGAAAATGAAATGCTGGACTCATTTTGATTCTACTAATGAGCATTATCTATAGCAATATCATTAGAAACTTCATTTCTGGAAGAGCAGTATAGGACACAACTGTAGATCAGGCCCCACTATGACCAAAGATCAGAGAGCTATGTGTTCCCTAATCCTGTCAGGAAAGACAGAATCTAGGTACTGCCCTGTTTATCATAGGGAGAAGGGGAAAGATGCAGTATTACTAGAGAATTTTAGAAAATTCTTACTTTGTTTTCTGGTGCAGTTTCTGAAATACTGTTCATATATAAATCAAGCTGGGGTGCTTTTGGCTTTGATTCTCTTCTTTTCTAAAGGAAATTATTCCTCAGCACAGCTTTATTTTGTTCTCCTGCTGGGATATATTAGCAAGGTCATCACCTTTGGTTTATTGGCTTCAAACAATCTGTGATTGCAGAGGATTATGACTTCTTAGCTTGCAGAAGCAGGAGATGCAATCAATTCATGAAAGACACAGTACTTTTTTTCTCGAAAAAAAATGTATATTTATTTCTGCCAGAATTTCTAGGGACTGAGACTTAAAAGAGCTTTTTTGAAAAGAGTTTATCTTGGAATATATTGCTTCATCACCCATTTCAACAAGAACAATTAGACCAATGTGAACTGAGCTCTTACTCTTGGAGTCTATAAGAAATAAGATGATTTACTCACCAAAGTCTGCATTTCCAATCTTCAACTCTAATGCTAATTAATTGGGGAATTTATGTCCATTGCAGTAGGCCAAATAAATACCCTTTGAAATAATTGGTGAAATAGATTGACCTACAGAACAATGAATAATATCTTTAATAGGGGCAAGTAAATATTTTGCCAGTTAGCTTTCAGAATTTAGTGTTGGTATTTATAATACATACTAATATATATCATAAGTGCCACAGTATAAATACTATAAATATATAGCTAACATAATAGTATAATATGGTATAAATACTTTAGTCCTATATATTTTTATCACTAATATAGGCATCATTTCCAGACTTCCTTTCTCAATGTGTTATCTTTCCCCAGTTGAGAATTTGTTCTTTCTGACTTAAAAGAAACATTAGCATTAAATCTGTCCTCTTTTTTCCTATGGTGCAAGTGGTATTTCTTTCTTAGAATTATGGCAAGAAATTCCTAAAAACTTGCTCTGTCAAACTTCACAAAGGTATGTTATGAAAAGAGATTATAGTTTTACAAATCTACTGATCAACTACTGGTAGTTTGAGAACTGAAGTTTTATTAACAACATATTCTTTTGATACTGTTCTATTCTTGAGAGAATATTTCTCCCTTTTATTAGTTTTGCAGAAGATGCTGATGATTTGATGCTGAGATGACTCATATATCTTAAGATCTCTCTTATAAATTCATCATATATGTGTGTATGTATATATGTATATATGTCTATATACACATATACACAGAGATAGATATCAGTAGCTGAAAAACTATAAGACTCTTCTTCAAAAAGTACCATATCTATTTATCTGTTGGGCAGTTTTAGTGTATGATGTAGGTGCTCTTCCAATCAACAAAAAGGCATGGGATTAGGGAAATGGACTCAGTTGCTATCAGGAATCTAGGAAGTAGGGTGTAACTGGTAATGGCTACTTCTCTTGCTGTTCTAATTTTTTAAATAATTTCTTTATTTAAACACTGTGATTACAAACATAATTGTAGTTGGGTTTCACTCATAAAAGAACACCTCCCTTCACTATGCAACCTTCCCTTCACCAATGCCCCATCTCTTCCCTCCCCACCCCCCCCACCTATATTCAAGACAGTCTTTATACATCCCTCACTCCCTGACATTGTTATGATAGTTCTCAGCATAGTTATTTCTCTTAACTGCATTCTCCACTCTTTGTGGTGAGCTTCATTCATATCATGAGCCAGTTCTTCAGGCCCTCATCTCTGGGAATTCTTTCAATGTCTTTAATTGTTCTTTTTTTTTTTTTTTTTTTTTTTTTTGGTTTTTGGGTCACACCCGGCAGTGCTCAGGGGTTATTCCTGGCTCCAGGCTCAGAAATTGCTCCTGGCAGGCACGGGGGACCATATGGGGCGCCGGGATTTGAACCGATGACCTCCTGCATGAAAGGCAAACGCCTTACCTCCATGCTATCTCTCCGGCCCCTTTAATTGTTCTTAAAACCCATAGATGAGTGAGAATATTTTGTGTGTTTTTCTCTCCCTTTGAATAATTTCACTCAGCATAATAGCTTCCATGCACATACATGTATAGGAAAATTCCATGATTTCATCTCTCCTGACAGCTGCATAATATTCCATTGTGTATATGTATCATGTTTCTTTAGCCATTCATCTGTTGAAGGGCATATTGGTTGTTTCCAGAGTCTGGCTATTGTAAATAGTGCTGTGATGAACATAGGTGTGAGGAAGGGATTTTTGTATTAGATTTTTGTGTTTCTAAGGTATATTCCTAGGAGTGGTATAGCTGGGTCAAACTGTTGGGGCCGGCGAGGTGGTGCTAGAGGTAAGGTGTCTGCCTTGCAAGCACTAGCCAAGGATGGACCGCGGTTCGATCTCCCGGTATCCCAGATGGTCCCCCCAAGCCAGGGGCAATTTCTGAGCGCTTAGCCAGGAGTAACCCCTGAGCATCAAATGGGTGTGGCCTGAAAAAATTGGAGCTCAATTTCCAGTTTTTTAAGGAATCTCTAAATTGTTTTTCATAAGGGCTGGACTGGACAGCATTCCCACCAGCATGTGAATAAGAGTTTCTTCCTCCCCACATTCCCACCAGCACTGATTGTTCTTGTTCTTTGTGATATGTGCCAGTCTCTATTATGTGAGATAGTACCTCATTGTTGTTTTGATTTTCATCTCCCTGATAATTAGTGATGTGGAGCATTTTATATGTGCCTTTGGCCATTTGTACTTCTTCTTTGAGAAAGTGTCTGTTCATTTCTTCTCCCCATTTTTTGATGGGGTAAGATTTTCTTTCTTGTTAAGTTCTGTCAGCCCCTTGTATATCTTATATATTAGCCCTTATCTGATGGGTATTGGGTGAATAGCTTCTCCCATTCTGTGGGTGGCTTTTGGATACTAGGCATTATTTCCTTTGAGGTGCAGAAGCTTTTCAGCTTAATGTAGTCCCATTTGTGTATATCTGCTTTGACTTGTTTGGAGAGTGCTGTTTCTTCCTTAAAGATGCCTTTAGTTTCAGTGTCCTGGAGTATTTTACCTACATGTTGTTCTATATACCTTATAGTTTCAGGTCTAATATCAAGGTCTTTAATCCATTTGCATTTAGCCTTGGTGCATGGTGTTAGCTGGAGGTCTGAGTTTGTGTTTTTGCAAGTGGTTGACCAATTGTGCCAACACCATTTGTTGAAAAAGCTGTTCTAATTCTTTAGTCTCACTAGTTAGCATGGCAGCCGAGGCACCTGCTCTCTTCAACAATTGGATTCATTCTACTATTTGATAATACCTAGACCCAGTGAAATAAGTTGATCTTATTATCTTTTTTTCTTATGAAATTTTGATGGAGAAAATAGAATTGTGGTGATTTCTTTATATTTCAGTTTTTACTGTTATATTCATGTCTTCATTTTTCTTATCTGATGATTGGGACTGATAATAGTTTTGTTTCATGACAACACACATGATAAATGTAAGATTAGATTGAGTTTCTATTGTACTTACTCAGAGACAGAAATTTTCAAAAACAATGGTGGCTGCAAAATATTGCTAATAATTTCATCCAGATAATTGCCATGTTTGAGGAGCCTACCTGTTTGTTTATTACTAAATGTTGTTAGATGGATATATATTTTTTATTTTTTTTAATTTTTATTTTGATCATAATGGTTTACATATCTTTCACAGTAGTATTTTAGGTACATATTAATATTGAATCAGGGGAATTCCCATCACCAAATTTACCCTCCCTCCATCCCCGTTCTCATCCTGCATCCCCTATCCCTCACCCTCACCCCCCCGGGATGCTAGAATAAGTGGTCCCCTCTTTGTCTAGCTTACTATTAGTGATCATATATCTGTTTGGTCTGGTACCCTCCCTTATTTCCCTCTCTATTTAAGAGGTGGAGCTAGATAAATCGAGTTATGTGGTTTTGTTTAAAAGACAGAAAAAAAATAGAAAAATAAATAAATAAATAAATAAATAAATAAATAAATAAATAAAAAAGAAGTCAAATATGCTGAAAATGGGCAGAGTCCTTCTAGAGGCTTTCAACCTCAGTTTGAGAGAGAACATGAAAAAGGTAATTGAAACACCACAACAATACAGAAATAAATATCAATTTAAATATCCAGTGATCACTCAGCAATAAAGACAAGCACCACACAATAGTCTTGGTTCAGAAATCACATCATGCAGGAGTGCAAAAAGAAAGAGAAAGATAAGATAAAATAAAATAAAATTTGAGACATCAACTTTAATATCTACACCCAAATAAAGATGTTAAAAAATCGATCCATCAATAAATAAATATGTGGGAAAAGATTATTTTAAAGATATTTCAAAAACATCTTTTCACAAGATGGTCCTTTTCAGGGAACAAATATATCAATTTATCTAGTATTTATACCAAATTTATCATGATCAAGATTATATCTGATCTATAAAAGAAGCCTTTGTTCAATAAGTCTATAAAATGTAGCTGCTTTTAGCCTTTCAGTATCCATAAAAATATTTTGAGAAAAAAATGTATATAAACCTTCAGATACATAGTATGTTATCACAAAAATATAAATATATATTTCAATTAATAGTGTTTTCCATTCATTCTTTACTTGATGTCTAAAGGTTTGGGCATTACTGATGTTTTGAAAGATGTTAGGTGCTCTAAGAGAAAACTCTTAAGTTAACTAACCAAATTTAAGCCCTTCTCCAGGGTTTTAGTTCTCTTCAATACAGTTAAATCTCATTTCTGTGCTATTTTTGGCACAGGATCTGGGGGAAATGAGTTAGTAATCATTTTGATGTTTTGCCCAAGAAAATAGTGCATCTAGTACCTGTAATGTACTGTAATACCCAATGGAACTGGGAAGAAAGAAAGGAACTTAGTAAACTGCCTATGTTACAGCTGAGGATTTGGGGCCATGTCAAAAATTAGAGAATAAGAGAATTGAGATTTTCTTTAATGAATCCATCAATATATAAGAACAGTTAGCTTCCTACACCATACATTAAAAAGATTACTTTTGCAGATTTTCAGGAGATGAGAAAGATTAAAGATTAAGTGTGCTCCAATCAAGTGCTGATGGAAGGGATGTTTATTCAAAAGCATAAGTTTGCAGTCTGATAGTTCTTAAGGTTTAGAGTACTTTCTTCATAAAAGAATTTTAAAATTATAAATGAAAATTAGATAAGTATCTGGGAATTTCTTTTTTCTTTTAAAAGGTTAAAATATAATAAAATAGATAAAGTTTGCTTCAATAATCTTTTGGAGAGATAATAATTTTGATGTGTCCTAAGGCAAGTGAGTACTGCCTTTCAGTCAAGTTGAAAGTTGGTGTGTTCATGTCTGTCTCCTTTTCTATTCTTAGTGCTACCTCTAATTGTTTGATCTTAGATAAACTCTGATACTTTAAACTCTGATATTTTAAAAATTCATATTTAAGAAATGGTCTCCCAAAATTTTATAGCTCAAAAACAGATGCCCTCATATATTTTATTGCCAATTTAACAAATATTTTTCCAAAATTTCTTCTTAGATTTTTACCTCAAATTTGTTCCTCCTAAATCTGAACTAGTTGATTAAATAGAAAGAGGTAGATAAACTCACTCTGGTTTTGCTGCAGTAATAAATCTGATGTAGTGTGACCTTTAAATTATAAAAATACTATATCCCAGATCAAAATGATAGAAAATAGAGAATTACCTGGATTTTGTTTCCTTGGTTTATTTGTACATCAACTTCCATACAATATCAGTAATAATTTCAATAACAATATATTTCAATCTTTGGAAGCATTAAAATATGTGTGATTAAAAATTAATATTAAAATATTGAAAGATGATTAAAAAAGAATCCTTAAGTCTGAATCCTGTACCTCAGTACTTTAATTTTTTTGTTTTTTTTTTCTTTTTTAGTGTTAAAATTATTTTAATGTGTGAGAAACATTTAGTTATCAATGAACTCTTGGTCGATTTGCCTAAAACTTGCTTAAAAGGGATGCTGACTGATGTGACTAGATATTTACTTCTTGATATCCAAATTTGAGTGAGCATGTTTGTTCATTTTACCATTTGTTATACCTCAACTATTCCAGTTTAACACAGAGACAAATGTGTCCTCCACATAAAAATTATAATTTATTTTGCATAGAGTTCTGAAATACAGTCATGCTGTTCATGTAAAGCACAAACTTAGATCCTATTGCAGTGTGAAAGGAAGCATTTAAATCGAGATGGAGAAAATTAATGTTGGAAGAGATCATCGGATGCTTTGTAAATTGCAAAGACCTAAATCAGAAACAGGTTTCAGAAGCATACCTATTGGTGATAGCCTAAAACATTAAGCAGGTAATGCATAGAAAGTGACTGGAAACTAATTCCTAATCAAATATTTTGTTTGAAACTCATGTTGGAGAAGAGAGGGCTCACCTTGCAGTGCTTCTCATCCAGAGAAGGGCAAGACAGAGCAGCTCATTTTGTGTATTTTGTCACTGAGTCCTTAGAGCAATATATTCTCTGGATTCAATGGAATTATGTTGCCTTGTTTTTCTTGAACAGTTAATATTTTCATTCCTCTTTAGCTCCTGAGTCCTACTAAAGTGTCATTTTATCCAAGAAGCAAATATAAGTCATGCCATAGACAGGTACCCATGGGTGATGAGGACTTGGGGAAAGATCACAATCACTCTACGGTAACAGCATACACCTTTGCTTTGTCTTTCAGTGACAAATAACAACTCAAAATTCTGCCAATAACTTATACAGGGTGACAGGAGTGCTGTGAGTTACTTCAAGCAAGGGTGATTAGATGCCAAATGAATGGTATCAGGGGAGCTATCAGCAGCCAAATGTGAAGTTATTTTTACTCAAGGCAGTGATTTTTACTCTGTTTTTAAAAACCTCAGGGTATCGCCAGGTATTTCAAAAGATGTCATGCAATTCTCAAACATAATACTATACTTGTTGAGTACATTAATATCATAATGTACTTTTAGCAATGAATGTGTAGGTGGGTAAAAATACCACACATGTTATTTTTCCAGAAATGAGAAATCAGTTGGACAACTTCTCTGCTTGAAACAACATTTCCCCAGAGCCCACCCTATTCAAAATACCCCCATTTCTCTGCTTTCTTAAGCCTCTTAGCACCAAGAAGGCCTATCACAACTTTCCTGCTATTCTACAAGAATCCTCATTTTTTCCTCCAAAACATTTTTTCCTATCTTGTTGACACGCGATCTGAATGTGAGATGCATTTATCTCCTATTGACCTTTTGTTTCTCTGTTGGCTCTTACCTTTGATTCTAGAAATGTTTAAAAATAATGGATGGTAGTTAATAAACGGCCTGGCAGGCAAGAAAAAAATGAACAGCAATGTGATCATTGTGATCGACTGTGCTGTCTGCAGATAATATACCAAGGCAGAGTGCTGATATATACAGCACCGTAGAAGATCTTATCCTTGATCTAAAACCAAAATCATTCTTGAAAGTTTCCATTATTCATAAGGTGCAATCTGTGAAAAATGCAGGAAGCTGTCCCGTGAGCTGGTGGATCATTGAGCTGGTGGCTTTCCGCTTTAGGAGTTATGAACAAGTAAATATCTGTATTGTGTACTGGTGGAGATAGGAAAGGGTAGTTAACTTTCAGAGTATAAACTTGACATTGGAGTCTAGCATGGTGAAAAAGAGGTTTCTGCCTATAGTACTGAATATTTCCCCTACCTTCTTTCCATGGTCTCTCTAACAAAGTTCTGAAACTCTGTTCTTGCAGCTGTGTTTAGCTCCAGCACATTCAATCTATCTCATCACTTTTTCTATTGTACTTCCACTGTAAACCCTTTTATGGCAGGACAGCAGTTCTTTATGTGTCCCTTGCCTACTGGAGTGCCTAGCAAATTAAGTAGGCTCATTAAAATTAATTCAGTGATTGAGTCATTGAATGAATAATGGTTTACAGGAGTATTTCTGGAATCCTCTAGGTAGTATTGGGGAAAAATCTCCTACCAAAAATTAGTAGAATTTTTAAAGCTGCCAAGATAGGAAGGGCAGGACAAATATGTTGTTGTTGTTGTTGTTGTTGTTGTTGTTTTTGTTATAGGGGTGATTTTAATTAAAAAATTGGAGGAATAATTAGACAACTAGTACTTATTCTCCCAGGAACCTGCCTCACAGTATGTGACTTGCCAAATCATACATCTGGTAGTTGGGACTTGTTGGGACTCTAAGGTATTAATATCTGAATTAATAAAATTCTTTGCTAGTTCCACTACAGCTAGGCTGAAAATTCTGTTTACAATGTTCCACCAAAATGTGCTGAAGTATTTTTTGAAAAGAATATTTGAACATGCCTGACATTGTATTCTAAGACTTTTGAACACATAGGTTTGAAGTTAGGGTTGTGAGCCAAATATCAAATACTTAACTTACTGGACTTCCTGAAATTTTAACAAATTCAGTAAACTTCATTTTCTTCTTATCTGACAAACAGTGTGATGCAGAAAACAGCAAAAGAGATGTGACTGTTAAGAACCACTATATAGTTCCAGTTTCTATGAAGAAAAGACACACACACACACACACACACACACACACACACACACACACACACACCAAGATACATTCAATACAAGCATCCAGGCCACAGGTAGAGCTCTCCTGTACTGACACAATAACTGGGGGCTGCCAATTTTACTTACTACAAAGACAATCATTTATAATGAGATGTACAAATGCATACTTACATACATCAACCTACAGGTGCCAGCTTTTGCATATTCCCTGTGGCAAGATACAGCAAGGCTAGCAGAGGGTTCTGCAAATAATTTGTATTCAGATATACAGCAGCCCTGCCACTTATTTTGCAGGCTAAGCTGATGACTGTTTACTCTAAGCATAATGACTCTCTTAGGAGTGACCTTTCCTGGTGATTTTCTAACAAATCAGCCTTAACCCTTTAATTAATTAATTTTTCTCAAGCAAAAGGGGACCTCCCTCTCCATCTCTCGTAGCAATCATTCATTTTATACCATACTCAAAATTATTGGTTTGGGAATTTTAATGAGGTACACCATTTATTTTCATCTTTCTTGCTGGCCTCTTAGCAGTTGAGTGTTCTGATTGGACTCTGTGTGTGTGTGTGTGTGTGTGTGTGTGTGTGTCTGTGTGTCTGTGTTTGTACATGCCTATATGCAAATGACCTTTGGATGTGAGTTGTCATTTGTTTCTTGTAGCAACCTTGCTGACTGCTCCAAAATTCAGCCAAGAACAGCATCTTAGGTGACAAAGTTTACTTTTGCATCCACTCGAGATACTAAAGCAATGAAGGGAAAGTGAACCAGAAATCCTGCAAGATAGCCTTTCTTGGAGAATCTGCTTCCCTAAAAGCTGATTAGAATGCTGATCTTTCTCACTGTGACTTTGTTATTAGGGAAAGGGACATGAAAAAAAATAAAGAAAAAGAGAATAAGAGAAAGTGCCTTTTATTTTATAAAAGTAAACATAGGCCACATCTCTGTAGATGTCAGTTTTCCCTAATGAGCTAATACATGCCTTTTTGTATTCTAATATCTCAAGTCTTCATTTTTTATTATTTGAATTTTCTTTTTACTGCTATCACATAAGAGAAACCTATATATATTGCAAAAGCAATGGGAAGGGAGATGTACAAGGCATAATTTCTAAAGATTTTAGAAATCTTTTGTTCTGGAAAAATTTCATTCTATTTTGATCTTCAATATAATCCCCCCTCTAAATCTCTCCTCTAAGGCTAAGCCCCCCTTGAACATGAAGCAGCTCTTAACTGGTGAAGCATATTCATGGAGACAAAGCACTATAAAAAGGGCATGGATTTCACACTTGTGCCTTTCCTGTTGCTGTATTTGTGTCCTATCATCATGGGACTTGAATAGCAATCTTTACCTTTATGTACCTGCAAAGTACATAAGTTCCTTCTTTCTAGAAAATCAGAAAGACAATGCTGTAGGTTAATAGCTATTATTATATTTATAAAGTTATAAGCAATATTGTAATTGTGAAAATGTTCTCTTTTATCTATTATAGCACACACTCACTGTAGAAACATTTCTGACAAGAACATAGAAAGTTAATTAAGAGCAAAGACAAAAGTGCTGAAGAATAGGTAGGGCTCATGTGTAAAGAATATTGGCCTCTTCTTTTCTTCCCCCTATGGAAGTCTTCCTTTTCCTGACCATTCTTGCTTTCATTTCAGAAAAATAAAACACTTCTGCCCGTGGTCCGTCATGAGGAATTTTTCATGTTCAAAGGGGCTTCTGACTCAGGAAGACCAGTGGCCTGCAGAACAGAATTTTATAAGTTCTTCTGTCCTCTCTTCTCAATAGCTACAAGATTATGATATGTGGTATTTTTTTAGATTCTGGAAAAAAGCATGTTTGTAATGACTGAGGCCTGAATCATTATTCTTGAACTTAGATATCACTATATCCTTTAGAATTTGTTAGGAAAAAATATTATACTTTGATCTTTTTTATATTTATTTTTGTAAGATGCTGGAGACTCAACCCAAAACCTCATAAAATGCTCTGCTTCTGTGCTATGTCTCTGGTTCTTAGTATTATGTTATTTTTATGGAAATTCATTAATAATTCGCTTATGTTCTGATAACAACTGTTAAATTTGTGAGCAGATTTCTGAATCAGATTTTTACTGTCTATTTTTATATACTGTCTTATTTTCAACTATTTTATTTCTAAGAATATGAAATGATCAATTTTGGATAATTTTGTAATACAAATACAAAATCTAGGTATTAAGAGCTCAGGAAGAAGTAACTCATGTACTAGGACTTCTCATGAATTGCCTCATTAAATTCTTTTAGTCAACCACACAGAACATTACTCTGCACTTTAGTTAGTGCAGTTATTTTGAGAGGCCACTATAGTACTAACAGTACTTAGGGATTACTCAAGACTTGGTATTGTATGGGGATCATTTGATGCAGGAGATTGAACCTAGGCTATCAACATGAAAATCATGATTTTAGTTTCTGGCTAGGAAATCACTCCTTTAAACCCCACTTTTCAGGTGAGAGCATTAAAACTTGGAAAAAAAAGTGACTAGTTTAATGTTACATGATGGGTTAGGAGGCAAGCCTACTTTAACTTTTTTTGACTTATTAGTTTGGGATACATGAATTATTCTAGAGTATATACTATAAGAGGTTGTCTTTTTATTTCATTAAATATGACTATTTTGCAATTTTTATCTTATGGAGTCAAAATGATAGTACAGTAGATATGTTTACTTTTGACAAGGTTGGATCATATTTTATTCCCAAGCATCTCCAGGGGAAATTCTGAGTGCAGAACCTGAAGTAAATCCTGAGCATTGTCAAGTATGATCCAAAAATTAAAAAAGTACACACACTGAATTGTTATCTTCAGATTATAACCCTTGATTACCATTTAAATTTTTTTCTTTTTTTTATTCTCTATGTAGAACATTATGATGAATATAACTCAGTGTATATATTTTAGATGGGGTTAAATGCATTTTTGTTTTATGTTCTTTTTAATTTTAGTTATGAAGCCACAGTCAGCTGTACTCAAGGCTTAATCATTCCTAACTGTCCTCAGGGAACACTCTTGATAGTGAAAAGGGACAGAATGCAGTACTGGGGATCTAACTGATTTTATTCAAGGAAGATCCTAAACCCTGTACTATATATATATATATATATATATATATATATATATATATATATATATATATATATAGACCCCTAAAGCATTTTAAATCTCTAGATCTATTTCTCTGCCCTCCAGAGATGAACAGTGTTCAATATAAACCCAATAATTAGGATAGTCTTTTTGAAGGTTTTCTTTTTTTACTTCAAATTGTTCTAATTTTCTTCTTTTTTTTTTTTCTAAAACTTTTGTTTTTATTTTTGTTGTTTGTTTTTAGTCCAAGTGGTGGTACTCAGGAGTTACCCCTGGCTCTGCATATCTGAGAGACTCAGGGAACCATATGGAACTCTGGAGCTAATCTGAGTCAGCCACAGCAAGGAAAATTCTCTAGCCACTCTGGCTCAAAAATTTCATTTTTCTATCTTTTAAATGACAGGGACCTTGTAATATGTTTGTATAAAGCACTAGGTATGTTCATATTATTTTATGAATACAACTTTATCTTTAAAATCTATCATATACTTGATATACTAGAATATATCTGATACATACTTTTTTTTGTTTTTGTTTTTTTGGGTCACACCCAGCAGCGCTCAGGGGTTACTCCTGACTCTATGCTCAGAAATCGCCCCTGGCAGGCCCAGGGGACCATATGGGATGCCAGGATTTGAACTACCATCCTTCTGCATGAAAGGCAAACGCTTTACCTCCATGCTATCTCTCCAGCCCCGATACATACTTTTCATCACCAGGAAGAACATTGGTTGTATTACTTCATTAATGCAATATTTCTTGGTCCTAAACATAAGATAGTTGTATTTTTATTGAGTTATTTTGTTTGGAAGACATGATTTCATCATAAGAACACAAAAACAGACTTGAAGTCATTATATGTAAAATTTCCAATGAACATATTTCAGATATTTTAGACATCAAGAAAAAAAGTAATTGCCTGAGCCAAGCATTCTAACATTCACAAAGAGTTGTCAATAGAAAGAACTGTTTTGGGGGTTTGGGGGCCACATTTTCAAATGGAAGACACTGTGGTTTCTTGTTCTGTTGTTTAAAAAGGTTACACATCACTATGCCAGCCTGAGGCCATGAAAAATGTCTGTTTACTAGCAGCTGTATTTCAGATTAATTTTATGCTAAGCAGGGAGCTGGTATTCTCTAGAGATGTTAAATTTCTGCTGCAGCGATAGCAGGTAAAGTGCAATGGTGGATGGTGGACTCATCAGGAGTGCAAAGGCAGAGAGGAAATGCCAATGTTTCCTGCAAGCTAATCATGCTGAGGGGCAGTATGTGCAGTGGCCTATGACAATGGATGAGAGGGAAAATCTAAGGTTGCTCAGATGGCAGAGAAAGAGCAGTATAGCAGGGAGATCTTTGTGCTGAACAACAGAACACAATGAGGAAGGCCAACATTTATCCAGGCTAGTAAAACTCGAAAGGCCCCAAATTAATAATACTAATTTGGTATTTTGATTTGGAAGGATGAATGATATAAAGTAATATCTGTCTAATAAAATGGTCAATGATGAATCACAAAGTACAATTAAAAATAATTTTGAGGTAGATATATTTCAGAATGTACATGTATGTTTCTTTAATATAAATATATTTGAGTGAGCAAAATAATTGTCATTTTACACAAATCACAATTCCTGAGGTTTATTAAAAATTGGACAAAATTTCATAAAAGTTTACCTAGATACTTATAAAAGTTTTGAGTTGCTTTGCCATTTTTATTCCTGTAGAGTGGATAAAAATAAAGTCAGAGTATCTTACCTTAAATAGAAAAGCAAAACAAAATATAGCTGAATGTAAAAGTAGTTTTTTAAAATGAAGTGAAGGATCATTGCAAATATAAAACAGGCATGTGGAACTGCTATAAGCTTCATTACCTCACAAAAATTTTGGGGGGAAAAAACAAAAAGAAGATGCTAGTGCATTTGCCTGCCAGAGGATTATCCAACAGTACCACTAGTATCTGCAGAAAAGGGAAGAGAGGTTAATGGGAAAATATGAGCATGGTCCTTCCATAGTATTTATCCATCAGCTTATTTTTTTCCAAAGTCCACTTTTGTCTTTTGTCTTACATTTTAAAGCAGTTCCTATCTATCATAGTAAAAATTGTGAGGATCTTATACTTGTGAAGATTAGAGATCTTTCTTTTATTTATTTTGTTTGTTTTGCTTTCTTCCCCATGTGGCAGTTTTATCCTGTGAATGTGATAAAAATGGACTTTCAACCATTGGCAAATCCTCAGATACCTCCATTGTCATGCATTTCTCACTAAACCTCACTATTTTTAATGTAAAAGATAGATGACATTTTAAATACCTTTTGCCCCAATAAAGAAGGAAGGAAGGAAGGAAAAAAGGAAGGAAGGAACGAAGGAAGGAAGGAAGGAAGGAAGGAAGGAAGGAAGGAAGGAAGGAAGGAAGGAAGGAAGGAAGGAAGGAAGGAAGGAAGGAAGGAAGGAGGAAGGAAGGAAGGAGGGAGGGAGGGAGAGAGGGAGGGAAATAGAAGTAGAGAGGAAGGAAGGGAGAGAAGGGAGGGCAGGGAGTGGAGGGAGAGGAAAAGATGGGAGAGAGGGGAGGAAGAGAGAGAGAAAAAAAGAAATTAATTTGATAGTTTTGGGAAAAAATAACTTGCAATTTTAGTCCTTGATGTTTACCAAATTTGTCAAAAACTCATTCACAGATTTTAGAAACATTAATCACAAGTTTCAAAACTTAGGTGCAAACTAGATGTTCTTTGGCATCTGATCAATGGCTAAAAGTTGACTTATCCAAACAATGGACATTATCAGTTAGAGCAAAAATGTGCTGTGAAATATGTTTCAGAATAGACAGGAGTACTTTAATTCACATTACCAAGTAATTATAGCAATCAAAAGAGCTACACAATTCCAACTACATGACATTAAAAAAAAAAAAAACAGCAGAAACTATAGATGGACCATTGTTCCCAATATTTTGGGATGAGGTAGAATGCAGACAAACCATTGGTGCTAAAGTTTTGAGAGGAGATAGAGGTTAAGAGGTGAAACTCTTGGGTATGAAGACATTGTCTCTGTAAAGTAAAATACTATACTTAGTTAATAAATTCCATTATACACATTTTTCCAAACCCCTTAAATATGTAGTTACAGAAAGTGATTTTATGTATAAATTTAAAACTTTAGGTTCTGATGCTGGATCAATATTGATATGTGAATTGTAACACCATGAGTAGGGAAACTTCATGTCTGAAAGTATTGGCATATGTGGTCCAGTGGTAGCACAGCCAGTAGGATATTTGCCTTTTATGTGTCTCACCTGTGTTCAAATTCTTGCATCCTATATGGCCCCTGAGACTGTCAGGATTAATTTCTGAGCACAGAGAAGCCCCTGAATGTCACCAGGTGTGGTTCATAAACCAAAATTAAAATAAAAGAAGGTAGTGGCATATGGAAATATTTTATTTTAAATTTAATTTTGCCGAAACTATAAACTTGCTTTTTAAAAATCAAGTATCTTTTAAAAATACTAAGTATGTCTTTGAAGAGCCTGGAAGTTGTCTCAATTTCTTTAAAATCAAGTGGGGCAATTTGAGGTCAAGAATTCAATCCCCAAATTGGACATATATATCAAGGTGGAATTGTTAGCCTCATTATTTGAATCCCCAACAAGGGGAGGTTCAGCAGTCTCTGGAAAATTATCTCCAAAGATCTCAATTTTGTCTGCAGTATTTCATTTACATTTATATATCATTTTAGTGGACTGGTGATCAGTCCTGAAATCAGAACCTGCTGAAATTTTTACATTAAAATGAAACAGTTAGTTTTATCATGTACATCCCTAAAGATAATACCCTGTAATTTCTGCTCAGTTAGGGAAAACATTAGTGATCAAAGATGCTTGGAATATGAGTACATGAGATAGGACACCTGCCCACCAGAAATCAAAATTTTGTTTTTGAATCAAAATTAAAATGTGATTAATTAAATGTAATTAAAATGTAAAATGTACTTATTCCTTCCTTCTTTCTTAAGACCTAGTGATACCCACAGGAGAGCTCTCTACTCAATAATATGACCATTTACAAATGTCATTTTCAAATTCTTGACCTTATTAATAAATATGTCTTAGTGTTTTCTACTTCTGAGACTCAAAAGTTCAGCAGATCAGAGGGGATTTCTCAACAAAGTATAAAAAATAACATACAAGGAAGCAAATTCTTAGATTCCCCTTGTGGGAGAAAGGTTCTAAAATTATACAGGTTGGGACCCTACAGAACTCTTTTGGAGACCCAATAATCCAGGAAAAAATTATCTTTCTTTAGATTGAATTTGTACTGTAATTGAAGGCTGAGAATACTAGCATACTTACCAGGTTTTAGCTTTTTAGGCATTAAACCCTTTTCCCTAATACGCACAAAGAGTTTAAAGCTCTTTATTTCTGTTGAATTGGTTTGTTTTCCACATTCTGCCAATATTTTCTGTGTTGTGATCCATATAAAATGGTTATTCTTCTTCATTCACAAACCTTGCCACTTCTTTGCTGATTTACAGAATAAGTGAAGTTTGCTTGTGCATATACGCTTTAATCAAATCAATAAGCCAGATAAAGGTTATTAAGATAGGTGAATTGGGGGACCAGAGCTGTGGCACAAGTGCTAAAACATCTGCATTGCACCTGCTAGCCAAGGACAGACTGCAGTTTGATCCCCTGGAAATCCATATGGTCCCCCATGCCAGCAGCAATTTCTGGGCGCATAGCCAGGAGTAACCCCTGAGTGTCAATGGGTGTGGCCAACCCCCCATAAAAAAGATAGGTGAATAGTGAAAAATTATTATTATTATTTTTTTTTTTTGGTTTTTGGGTCACACCCGGCAGTGCTCAGGGGTTATTCCTGGCTCCAGGCTCAGAAATTGCTCCTGGCAGGCACGGGGGACCATATGGGGCGCCGGGATTCGAACCAATGACCTCCTGCATGAAAGGCAAACGCCTTACCTCCATGCTATCTCTCCGGCCCCGTGAAAAATTATTTTTAAGATAGATATATTCAGAGAAATTTATCCTCTGAGCTCCACTTTCTCCTTTTCAAGAGGTGTTGATATCTATCATAGTTTTCATACCATAAGACTCACTTTTTCCCCAGACATTCCACATAGCAGAGCAATCAGGTTAACGCACTTTCACTATCACATACATACCTTTTGGTGCTTTCAATCACTGCTGAGACTTTTAATTTTTCTTGTTTTCCTTTTTTAAAAACTACGTGTCTTATTTACGGTCAGGTGCTTATTGTAGAGCAAAAATGTGGTATATCAAATGAACATAGTAAGGATCACAGATGCAGAGAATTTAATTAACCTTAATAAGAGGAGCTTTGTGAGGAGGGTTTCACAAGAAAGATTTATCAGGATCCTAGATTATTTCCTGACTCTTGATGGAAACAGTTAATATTTTGGCATTTGACATATGAACCCTACCAGAGGGAAAGACAAGTACTGACCACCCACTAGATCGTGTACTGGAAGAAAACTTGCTTTGGTACATTCTAGGTTTGAGAAGTGGAAAAACATTATGAGGACTATTAAAAGATAGCATAGTGGTGTCCCCTCAAATGAACCGTACATGCCTGTATAATAATGCAAAGGGTTGAGAAGATCACACAAATGATAACTGGATCAGTGATCTCCAGCTTCTAGAAGGTACCTAATTATTACTTGAGCATTTTACATTCAAGTAGAGGAGAGAGCCTTTAGAAAACTCTAAAACCCTCATGACGCACTGTGGGATTAATTGGGTTGTGGGATTGATCTAATCCCATCCCACTCAATATATGCCTTATTAATCATTGGTTAGAAACATCTTTGAATGTAGCACCTGGATTGGTGTTTAGACCACCTGCTCCCGCCTTCAGGTGGTTTCTTCCTTTAAAATAAATAATCAGGGCTGGAGTGGGCACAGTGGTAGGGTGTTTGCTTTGCACAGGGCTGACCCAGGACAGACACGGGTTCGATCCCCAGCATCACATAAGGTCCTTCCTGAGCCAGGAGCGATTTCTGAGCACACATCCAGGAATAACACCTGAGCGCCAATGAGTGTGGACCCCCCCCCCCCAAATAGAATAAGTACTCAGATTTTCAGGAAAACGCACTGGTATGTTTCCAGACTTCCACTGAGCTTAGGAGCAAAGAGCAAAGATGTGTGTATTTGTGTGTGTGTTTTATTTCTTAGATCAACATTTGCTTCCAAAACTGCATCTCTTCAGTGTTTTGGCTTTAGAACCTGGGGATTAATTCTATAATCCACTATGCACAAAGTTCAGGAAACTGCCCATTCTTACTTTATGTTCTTCTTTCCTACTGTGCTGATACAAAGTAGCTGGTTTCCACCAGTTGGAGAAATTAGATCAGTGTGCTTAGACAACAGAAGACCACACCTCCTTCCACGGTGAACAACCTATAAAAAGGAGTTGGGTGGAGGTGTAGTAGGAGATACAAGACATAAGAGGGGAAGAAAGGGAGGAGATGGTAAGGGATCAAGACAGAAAATTGTTAACAACTCATATATAGCTCACAATTACTGTCTTCAATTGGATATTTTTATTATTGAATTAAGACAGTGTATTTAATTTAAAGAAATCACTTAGGACTATTAAACTGAAACAGAAAACCTGGCTGAAGATTTTATTTGGGATTAAAGAAAAGAATATTGCTGGAATATAAAACTTTAAAGAAGACAATAGAGAACCATGTTTCAAATTGCTGGTTATATTTGACTTAATCAAATGGCTATATATATTTATATATATATTTGAGAATATGAGTGTTAGCCTCAGGGCCCCACTGGTAGGTGGGGTGGCTATTCCTGCTGAATTCTCACTGTAGAGGTCAATGTTCCTGAGGCATTGTAAAACTGAGAAAGTGGGAATAGTGGTGAAAATGTAAAACTTTTTGCATGGTGAAATATTTTTCCTGAAGAGTGAAAGAATATGTCACTGAGTTTTTTAAAACCTATACATTATCTTGACCAATTTATGGAAGAAACATAACTTTAAAAAATGAAACTCAATATATTAAACCAACCATGTACCTTGTGAAACTGTAGCCATATTTAAAATCACTTTATAATTTTATTTTCAAATTGTAACCCTTTTGAGATTGGACACTATAATTTATCATGTTGAGATGAAAGACAGAAATGTGGATTTTCCTGAGCAATGGGTATTTGTTTGACAAGAGATATATATATCATTTTTCTTCTTTTTCTTTGGGGGTTGCACCCAGCAGCACTCAGGAGTTATTTCTGGCTCTGTACTCAGATATTGCTCCTGGTGGGCTAGGGGAACCATATGGAATTCTGGGGACCAAACCCAGGTCCATCCTGAGTTGGCCACGTGCAAGGCAAATGTCCTACCATATTCTTCTGTTCTTTTTTTTTGGGGGGGGGGGTCGCACTGGCAGCGCTCAGGGGTTACTCCTGGCTCTATGCTCAAAAATCGCTCCTGGCATGCTTGGGGGACTATATGGGATGCCAGGATTCGAACCGCCATCATTCTGCATGCAAGGCAAATGCCCTGCCTCCATGCTATCTCTCTCTGGCCCCTCTTCTGTTCTTAAATCTCAAAAGAAAAGAGGCTCTTTTTCTATGAGTAATAGCTAAAAAGCTGTTTGCTTCTGTGCAGTTTTATGGCATTTCCTATGTAATCCTCTTAACCATCCCCTGAACCAACTATTTCATGAAATTTACTGTTTATTCTCTTTGTGCTCAGTGGTTTTGTGGGTTACACCCTATTAGAAACCAGCGAAGGCACTTAAATCAAAGTATTAGATTATGAGTTAGTTTCTTTCAAAAAAATATTTTGCATGTGGAGAGGGGAAATAATAAAATACTATTTCCATGTTCCTGATTAAAGTTACTAGCAAAACAAAACAAAACAAAACAAAAAACAAAAACAAAAACAAAAAACCCTTTCCCAGGGAGTCAACGACTAACACTCTTTTTTTTTTTTTTTTATTTTTTTTATTTTTTTTATTTTGGGTCATACCTGGCAGCACTCAGGGTTCTCCTGGTCCTACACTCAGAAATCGCCCCTAGCAGGCTCAGGGGACTATATGGGATGCCGGGATTTGAACCACTCTCCTTCTGCATGCAAGGCAAATGCCCTACCTCCATGCTATCCCTTCAGCCCCCAACGACTAAGACTTTTAAAGACCAAAAATGAAAATAAAAGATGGGCCAGCATACTGTACCACTCTTGGGTACATATCTAAAGATATAAATCATTATTAATTCCTGAAGATACTTGCATTCTTCTGTACAGCATAACTCTATTGCCAAAACAGAATGAAGCTAAATGTAAAATGATTGAATCAAGATGCCCTCTATATTTGCGAGAGTTGATGAAATCTTGTCTTTTGGGACAAAATGAATGAACTTGACATGATCAAGTGAAACAAGTTAAAAAAGTGAAAGAAAATAATGATGTTTCCACTCACTTTTAGAATATGAATAGCAAAGATAAAAATAAAAAAAATAGAAACCAGCATAAACCAAAATTAACTTCTAAAATTTAGCAAAAATATGTGTGGTTCCAGAAGATGAGTGAGAAGTAGGAGAAACAATGAGAGAGTTCTTTTTGAATGTAGAAATATATTAGAACCATGCTGGTAGTTTTAATGAGTCCTTAACACACATAGATATATGACACTATACCCTGAATTTTATAATCTGCCAAAACAATGATAAATCAATAAAAGGTATAAAAGAATAAATGAGAACATGCAGTATAGAAGGTGCAGTGGCAGTAGAATTAGGGGTGTTTTCCTTGTAAGAGTCAGCAGGATGAGGGTGTAGAGTATATAATTGTACTATCAGAAAACCTGATCTTAAGTAACTTGCACTGGCATTTACTCTGTGGGGTGCGGTAAATATTTATCTTCACCCGTGAAAAGGGCATGCCATCCTACCATTACTTCTTTACAAAAAAGCATGTAGCTTGTTAGTGCTGTAGAGGACATTGAACTTCCTGCTATATTAAACAACCTTCAGCCAGTGACTATAGAATCTCAGGGCTGTTCTTTTTATTCTGTAGTAAAAACTTTTTCACCCTTGCCCAATTGTCTCTGTGCTTTTGGGTCCAGATGTTAAAACTTCTGATAATGAGATAATTACTTTTTTTCCACCCCTGCTATAGGATTTTTAGATCAAGGATCACATTATCTACTCTCACTCACCCCATAACACCACCTATTTTTCTCTGTCTTTCAACTGTTTGATGAAGCTGTTGTCAGGGCACAGCAAATGGCAAAGCTCAAGCATATATTCTTGATTAAGAAGCTTCTTTGTTTAGGTGCTCTTGTGCCTGGCAGAAGGCACTACAGCAAAACAGGTGCAGATTCATACCTTCAAGGAAAACACACTGGACAGGAAGATAAAAAGAAAGTTATGATGATGAAGACTTAATTGGTGAGTTTAGGGGATAGTAAACAATATAAAAATTCACCTAGTGTTCAAAGGATGTTCAAAATGAGCTGCAGCTATTGAGAAAACAATTAGGAAGGAAGAAGTTAGCATAGGCTTCTGGCCAATTTGGCTTCAGTTCCTAGCACTTACAGTGAACACCACTCACAGGAAGTGTCAGGTATTTTAAGATATATAATCTATTCCTTGGCTAGAGTGAAAGATTCCAACAAGAGTTTAAAGGATTCTGTAGAACCCAAGGATTCCCAAGACAACTTGCAATCCTTGAATAAACTTTGGTTGAGTGCAACATCTAATTCAGTGGTTCTCAGTAGGAATATTTTTCCCATAGATGATATCACAGAGAAATTTTGGGATATGGCTGAGATTAATTGTTAGAGCTTACTACTGACATCTAGAGAGTGGAACTCATGCATTTTACTGATCCTCTTTCCTATAGTAGGCAGTATAGTTTCAGAATAAATAATTACTGGTGCCAAGATTGCTATAGTTCTAGAGTTGAGAAAAACTAACAGGACCAACTTTAGCACCACTGGAGACTGAAACAAACAAGAAATATTCTCTCTACTATTGAGAGATTTAGAGTCCTAAATCCAGAGACCACTGGAGCAATGACATCATTCCTTTATTGCATGATATCCATTCATCCATTGAAATAACTCTGAATTTATTAGTAATAAGCACTTACTATATGCTGAGACTCTGCACTGTTTCAGTGTAATTGAGAGGTAAGAGAGATGAGGCTATATTAGTTCTAGACTCTTTTTGTTATCATCTTTATTTCTTTTCTTTTTTTTTAAATTTAAAAGAATTTTATTATTATGAATTAGGGGAATATTTTATCTTTATTCTAGACTCTTATGTAAGAAAAATCTGATTCTGAGTCTAGGTTGGGTGGTGAGGCTGTGACTGGGAGTCTGCCTATGTAAGAGGGAAACAATTAAGCTCATAAACCTCATTAGAATTCAGAATAGAGGGGCCAGAGTAATAGTGCAGTGGGTAGAGTTATTGCTTTGCATATGGCCAGCTTGACTCAATACCCTCTATATTCCCCTGAGTGCAAAGCTGGAAGTAAACCCTTAGCACAAAAGATGTGTTCCAAAAAGAAAACATAATTTAGAACAAAGAAAAATAAATAATTGTCAGAGTCACAAAAAGAAAAAGGGTGATAAGTAAAAGAAGTTGACAGGTAGATGAATGATTGAGTGGGATGAATTATAACTTGTTTTAGAGAGAAAACTTAAAACAAAGTATCTGAATTGATTGGATTACAGTCAGTCAGAAGAGAGATTAGTTCATCAAAGTTCCTCTTACATGAGTCTCTTTCTTTATGTACAATGCAAAAATATTAAAATAATTGCAAAGGAGTTGATTAGTGCATGCAATAATATACCAAAGAGACCTGAAGCAGGGAAAAATCACCTTTCAAAGTAAGGGCTTAAAATATTTATAAAACTGATCACCCAATGAACTATGTATATTTATACATGTATATATATGAATATATACGTACTGTTATTCACATATGATGCAGTTCTTTTGCTAAATAAATATACAAGTGCTTTCTATGTATTAGGTCCAATAAATACCAGTGAGCAACTTTACAAGTGGTTTTATCTCTTAGCAAGTTTACAATTTACTTACAGTTCATTTCAATAAAATAAAATTTTAAGAAATCATCTTTTTAAAAAAAAACAAAATAAGTATTAGAAGTTAAGTATTGAGATAAATAGATTATTTGTCATTACAAAACTGTGATTAGGGCCGGAGTGGTGGCATGGAGTGGTAAGGGGTTTGCCTTGCCACCACTAGTCTAGGAAGGACTGTGGTTCAATCCTCTGGTATCCCATATGGTCCTCCAAGCCAGGAGCGATTTCTGAGCACATAGCCAGGAGAAACCCCTGAGTGTCATCGGTGTGGCCCACAAACAAACAAAAAAACCAAACAAACAAAAACAAAAAACTGAAAAATTGTGATCAAGGGATTCTAGCAAGACAAAAAAAATTAAAAGAAGTCCTCTCAGAGAACGTGATTAACAGAAAAGTTCTATAGAAATTGGACACATATAATGACTGGGGGGGGGGCTATTGATGAGCATATGCAAGAAATAATCATGACAAGAACTAAGTGAAGGACTCTTCATTGACTGGAATAGATATGACTAATGAAAAATATAGAATAAATAAAACCATACTAGAAGGATGAAGGAAGGATGGGGCTGGCATAGAGGGAAGATGGAAGAGTTATATATATATACTTTGAAATTTTTCAAGAGAAATTTCAGCCATATCAGGTAGAATAACTGAAGAGGTCAAGAGGCTGTGATGTGTAGATTGAAGGTCCTTTGGTGGACAAATTATTGATTGGTTCTTATTCCAGAAATACTCAGTGCCAGGTAGAAGTCTTGCAGATAAACCATCTGAAGCAGATGGAACTATGCAGAATACATGCTGAGGCCTGGAGTGCTCAAGGTAGCTCATGGAAACATTCAATGAGAGAGAAAAACTCATTTTTAGGCCAGTTGAGATAACCAAGGCATATTTAAGATATGCAAGAAAAGTTATCCAGGTAGTTCTGGAACTCAGAGAAGAGACCTGACTTGCAAAAGGATAGCATACCACATTTCAGCTTAATCAGAGGTAGAATTTTCCCCCTTTAAAACCCGGAGAGATAGCATGGAAGTAAGACATTTGCCTTTCATGCACAATGTCGGTGGTTCAACTGCCGGCATCCCATATGGTCCCTCTGAGTGTAGAGTCAGGAGTAACCTCTGAGTGCTGCCTGGTGTGACCCAAAAACCAAAACAAAAAACAACAACAACAAAAAAAAAACCTGTAACTTGTCCTCAATGCAGGTCTAATCTTGTTCATTGTGGTACTGAATTTGAATACAGTACTTTGCCAACTGTCAGCATATAAAATAAAATACCGCAAGTTATCTGATCACCTTGGCAACATGTTTCTCAGCCCCATACAAATGTGTTTGAAGAAGCAGGACAATAGAGAAGAAATAACAAGCCAAGCCAGTCAGGAGAGAATAATGGATTCAGTCTTATTGTGATTTCTCCCTCATGTTGTCTCCCAGCACCAAAAGCAAGAATTCCTCTTTTTTTTTTTTTTTTTTTGTGGTTTTTGGGTCACACCCGGCAGTGCTCAGGGGTTACTCCTGGCTCCATGCTCAGAAATTGCTCCTGGCAGGCACGGGGGACCATATGGGATGCCGGGATTCGAACTGATGACCTTCTGCATGAAAGGCAAACGCCTTACCTCCATGCTATCTCTCCGGCCCCAAGAATTCCTCTTTTTTATTAAACCAATTCCCCATACCAGAAGGGGTAAGGTTAAATAATCTAGGTGGGCTTTTACATATCAAAAGAGAGATTTATGGGAGAGAGAAATTTGGGGAACACCTTTATTTTGAGTTAATAGCTGGGTGTCATCTTATAACAGCATCTGCTCCTGGAACTAAGAAAGGTACCACAGTGGGTTAAAATATGTAATTATTTTTGGAAAGGAGAAAGTGAGTATTCTCTAGTATGTGGAGGTGGGAGAATGGAGGGGGTTACTTCTATACTATATAATTAGGACAGAAGTATATATAATCTGTGTGCTGACATCACTCCAATATTTCTCAACTTAACTATTGCTGTGCTGGCTAAATCACTAATTATACTGTATGATTATATTTTAGAAAGGGATCTTCAACGTTGTCTAGATCATTGCAAGAAAGCAAGAAAATTGAGGCACAGAAAGAATGAATGACTTATCTCAGTTCTCTCCACAGAAAGGAATTGTCTGCTTTTCTAGTTTATATCATTGTTTCTTCACTATCTCACTGAATCTTGATAGTGGAATAACATTAGAATATTATCATCCTTTCCTGCACCTTGAGTAAAGACATTAATCAAACAATCTAGGCCTCCTAAGCTCACAGAGGTGTAGTTTATGGCCTTTTTCTGGGACACACTTATAAATCACCCCAATGAAATCCAGAAGAGTTTGGCTAATGATATGAACCTTAACTATGGATTTAGCAGTCTATTATGGTATCCAGCCATTTTCTTTTATCACTATCCCAGGGGGAGGAAAAGGGTGGGAGATAAACCAGTGTAAGAAACAAGCTAATAACTTTGTTTTTAAAATTGGCATCCTCCTTTCCCCCCCAGCAAGTGTTGTAAATTCTGAGCATTTATGGTTTGCTTGAGGAAGCAAGCTCAATGTCAAAAGTATTTTAATAGCCTTTGATTTACTTTGTAAGTGCTTATTAGAATGATTGATGGTAGCATTTTGAAGCCATTCACAGACACGGGAGAGATGGGAATTCATGGCTGTCTTGTGTGCTGGATTGTAGACATTAGTTGGTTTGGTATTGAGAGGATTTGCATTTTCCTTTTTTCTGCAATGCAGAGATCCCTATTGCCATCTAAAGATGGTGGTATTGACGCAGTGCTATTTCTTAGGCTTCTTTCTCTCAAAGGTCCAGCTTCAGTGACCAACTGCTGATACAGTTACTTGTTCTGGAGGAGTTTCCTGTCTGCCTTGAACTTTTGCAGGAAAAATTATCCTCCTTTTAGCACAAACTCAGACAAGAATGAGCATTCCATCTCAAATACCTCGAAGTTTTGCTGAAAAGCCAACCGATGGTTGAAGCAGTAATTGGCTTGGGTTTGCATTTGTTCAGGCCATAATAACTGTCTTACCCTGCAGAGCACCCAGCAGGGAAATCTGTGAAACCCCTCTCCCCTTAATAGAAAGAATTAAGTGCATTTCATCCTGTGCTCATTCTCTGAATCCTCAATAGCCAGAATAACTGAAAAGGCAGTAGCAGTGGGCTTTTGAGATGTAAATACTACTGCTTCTATGTGAAAAATCCATGAAGTCAGTTCCTGGGTCTTAACTTACAAGACATTTAGATGAAGAATCAGTGTATTTTAGTTCCAGCAGCATTTTTCTTCCCTCTAAATCTAGCCACAGTGCTCATCAATTTGTTTAATAATGCCTGGGGAGCCTTAGGTTCCGGCATTGAATAATGAACATTTAGAGTGCCCACTGCTTTAAATACTTGCTAAATTTGTGTTCTTTTTTGTGCAGAGTCAAATTGACAGGACGGAGACTTCCTTTTTTTTCTCCTCTAAAGAGAACTAGCATAAAGGAATTTGTCTGAGTAGTCACACCTGACCCAAGATAAGAGACTTTAGCAATATAATCACTGCATTTTATTTTGTTTATTTTAATGTCCAATGGCATTACCATTAGAACAGAGGCTCACAATAAATTAGATTCTTAGATAAAACTATATAAAAAAAAGTAAGCAATTTGGGTCCTGAGTTTGATGCCTGGGGTTTAATACTGTTGAATGCATTTTAAAGCTAAAGATAGTTGAATTCTTGTGTATACAAAATGGAGAACTCAGAAGAGATTCTACCGCCCCAGTATTGAACATCTTTCTAATGAGAGCAGATGCATAGAGATTAGCATCCTAAATGTCTGACTTAGCATGCTCTAGGGAACTTGTTGAAATAAAAGTATTTTGGCACCAGAGATGATCTCCTGTCCTTTTGGGTTGAGGACCAGGAATCTATAATCTAGAAAAATGTTTTATAGGCGATACCAGAATCTCTATATGACATGAAGAGACAGAACTGTCAGGAGTTACTGCTATTGTGCTTTGACTATTTTCATATCTATTTTAGAGGGTTCTTTGGTTATTAGGACTAACAATAAGTAGAAAAATTAAGTGCAATCATTAGATTTGATCTCTACTTCTCTCCAAACATAGTAGGTAAGTTTTAACAGTCTGCTCCAATTATCCTAGAGTTCCTGGCTACATAGGAGACTTTAATTTGAGAAAAAAGGTATATAAACTGATGTCCAAGTCCCCATCTCTACCAAATTAAGTTTGTTTGGGATAAAAACCATGCCTACAGTTGCTTATTTTAATACCTCACATGTGATTCTAATGTACAACCAAGACTGAATCCTCAGTTTAGAGAAATGTGAAAAACATATCAGTTCTTATGCTCTCAAAAACATGCCAAGTGCTCAGTGAGATTGCAGTGACCTTGCTGACCAGAGTCAGTTCTTGTCTACAAGGAACTCACAGCCTAGTAATGAGTTTATATCCTGACTTCCTATCCTCACAATCATGAGAAGAAGCTACAGATAATATGTAGAGGGCATAGACTTGAAGCTATGTGACTAAGGAAAAAAAATCAAGAAAATAAAATCAAAGGTAGTCTTCAGCTTTGGTTACTTTTAGTAAACTTTGTGGGTGAAGATAATCAGTGCTGTAAGATGAAGGAGCTCAGAAGTGCCATGGGCTTGTAGAAATCTCTCATGAGCTTCTGAGTATTCTATAACCCATGATTATGATAAAATTGTCTTTGTTATAAAAAGCTAAATTTTGTTGTTGGAGTTAAACCTACTGATGTCATTATTATCAATGAGTAGTTCTTGCGTATCTTTATCATCCATGTGCTCTGTTCTTAATATTTTACAAACTATTTCAATTAATTTTTTGCTTTCCTGACCTTTTAAAAGATGTGGAACCAAGCTGCAGATGGACTTGAGAATTAAAATATGTTATTTGTGGACACCCTTGAAGAATACACAAGTTAGGCACTCATTAGTTTGGTCTTAGTATGTTGTTTCCAAATGCATGTGATTATAATTGGAACATGAGTAGAAATAACTAAAGTATGTTAGTTCTTGATGCCTAGACACATGAGGCAGTTATTTTTTATTTTTTTATTTTTTTATTTTTTTGGTTTTTGGGCCACACCCGTTGATGCTCAGGGTTTACTCCGGGCTACGCACTCAGAAATTGCTCCTGGCTTGGGAGGACCATATGGGATGCCGGGGGATCAAACCACGGTCCGTCCCAGACTAGCGCTTGCAGATGCCTTACCGCTAGTGCCATGCTCTGGCCTCTCATGAAACAGTTATTAACAAATTATACATTACATATTATTAAGGCCAGACCTAAGGAAAGATGCTATACTAACTTGTACGTTATTGGAATAACTTCCCTCATATAATTGGCAGCAATAGGATGATTCTTTATTAATATTCCTCAATCTGCTAGTTTAGAAAAAAAGGCCTGTTTTATTAACATACATTTCTTGTTTTATATGACCATTTTAGTGTCCAAATATTGATTGTTTTATAGAGGCAAATATATACACAATAGAGCTCTAAAGGGAGAATATCACGCAGTTTGCAGCAAATTGGATGAAAGAAGAGAACATCATGCTGAGTGAAGTCAAGCAGAAGAAAAGGGATAGATACAGAATGATTTCTTTCACATGTGGGACTAAGTAAACACAGAAACATGGAAACAATGCTTCAAAGGCAACAATATGGGAGAATATATGCACAACATTGCTTTAGAGGGTGGGCTTTGGAAGGAAGGGTTTTTAAGTCCTTGGGAGAGAAAAAGGGCCCACTGGTGATGGCTGTCGTGTTGGAATTATGAACAGGAAAAGCCATTATTAATAGTATGGTAAAACACAAAATCCCACTTAAAGCTTTATTACAAATAAATACAACTCTGTAAGAGCAAATCATAGATTATGAAGGTTTCATAATTTGTATGTTTGTTTTAAAACATTTTAAGGATTTTAGACACAAAATTAGTACTCATGGTTGATGGTATATTTGGTAGGCATTTTTAGAAATCATTAATCTGAAACACTCAACATTCACCACATAATTAACTATTAATAATATAAGCAAAAAATATAACAATTAGTGAAATGGAGTCAGAATCAGAAAAGTAAAGTAAATTGACCTAATTTGCCATATGAATTATTAGAAGCCTAATTCTGAAAAATAGTTTGTGTATTTTTTTCTCCTTTCATTGATAACCTTTCAAAGTTTTTATTTATTTTATTTTTGGGGGAATTTGGGGGGGGCACATGCAAGAAAAATGCCCTACTGCTGCGTTATTGCTCTGGTCCCAATGCCTCATTTTAAATGATGATGTATTTAATTATTTTCTGATTAGTCTGAAATTGTATATTTTTTTTAAAATCTATATTGATTGATTGATTGGTTTCTGGATTACTCTTGGCTCTGCACTCAGAAATCACTCCTGGCAGGCTGGAGGACCATATGGGATGCTGGGAATCGTACCGGTTCCCTCTAAGGTGAGCTGCATGCAAGGCAAACATACCACTATGCTATCTCTCTGGCCCCTGAAATTGTATATTTTATTTATTCTTTAGGAATCTCTTTTCTACAAAGTGTTTTTCATTTCCTTGTGAAACATTACTTTCATTGAAAAAAAATGTAGCTGTCTAATTTCAATTATTGAAAGCCAAACAGTGACTCTTTAAAATCAAATCAGATGTCTAAACACAAGCCCTCTGCAAGCTAACTCAGTTTGTTTTATCTAAAAAGTAGGTGAGATTTTTTTTTAATGTGGCATAATGTAGCTGTAATCTTACATTTCTATCTTTAAGACTTAACATCCTTCTAAGGTTTTATTGCTTTATCTTAAGGAGTGAATGGAGATCTAGATTCTAATGAATTCTCTGAGTTATATCAAAAACTCTTAAAATTCTATTTTAGTCTCTGTGTAAGTGCACAGGATACTTTTCTTCTGCTCACCTCATAATCCCAGGGGTATGATTTGTCTCACCTCCTGTGGTTCTTAAGGACATTTCTCACTATGACACTTTTTCCTTATTGCCCATCTGGGCTTGAACTATTGATATATGAATCTCCTCTTCTCCATTAAAAGGTGAGCTACGCCATCTGGGTTCTTATGTCTTGATAAAGCCTGAACATTTACCATACATTTTACAAGTACTTGTTCAGTTTCATTTATTTAAATAAAAGCTGACACCAAGTTCAAATTTTCCACTTGATGCAAAACTACTTGATTTAGCAGATTTCATGACTGTAAGACTGATGGGAACAAACAGCTCTTTCTTTGTATTACAAAGGGTTTCCCTGTTGTTTTTTATTGAAAATAATCCAGAGGAACATTTGAGATTTAAATAATACCCATGGTTCTGTCAGCAAATATGTGAACTTGGTCAATGCCAATTAAATAAATAAATTTTACTTTTTATATAAGTAAAAAAGATGTGTTTTTTTAGAGCTTTATAGTCCTGATTTCTAGACTCTGCATTAGTAATAGAGGTAGGTTTATTTATTTTATTTGTATTACTTTTTTCTGTTATTTGTTTAGATTTTTTTGTTTTGCTGTTTTTTTTGTTTTGTTTTGTTTTGTTTTTGCCACACATAATGATACTTAGGGGTAACTCCTGGCTCTGCACTCAGGAATCTCACTTGGTGGTTTAAGATTTTTCTGGGGATAGAATCCAGGTCAGCTATGTAAAAGACAAGGTACTATTTCTTTAGTTCCAGAAAGGAGATATTGTCTAAGTAATTTTCAGGTAAGCAATGGCAGCAATACAAACCAATCACATGCCCTAAAGAGATTACAGAGAACAAAGAAAATTGTTTAATCCTATGCACATAACTACAATAGAAATTACAAGATTTGCAAAGATCTGCAGTTCACTTCCTAAAACCTAACCAATAAAAGAAGAAAGGAGACCCATTCCCAAGCTAATAAGATTACTCATAATAAAGAGAATTTGATTCCTTTGTCCCACTGAGAATGTTGTCATTAATGTAATTTAAAGGTAATTAAAAATACATTTGCATTAGTTCTTGCTTTTCTTTCAATAATCTTCCTCCCTTAGTGTCTCTGAAAAAGTCCTGCTGAGTAAGTTTGATCTTCCAAAATAAACAATGTTCATTAATACACAGAATTTTAGGCAAAATTGTTCAGAATGCTGTGAAAATCAATGTGGAGTCAAGTCACACCAGGATTGTATGGGATTATATTTTTATTTTCTCAGCTTTCAATGGCAACTTTAGAGGTGATAGGAAGAGACTCAGTGTAAATCAATTTTTCTCAATTCAGGAAGTTGTTTATTACCAGACCAATGATCTTGGCTTTGCTGCTATATCTGATGTTCAGTTACCACCTTAACTTAACCTGAAGACACCAATAACTTCATCTGAGCCCATAAGTGCTTAGAGAGGGCATATATACCCACTACCCATAAAACTCCCATTTTGTGTGAGTTAGGTCTGAAACATTTAAAAGAAAGGGCAAAAAGAACTACCAAAATAAATTAAAAGATGCAATAAACAAAGGAAGTACAATATAAGTTATTTCTTTTACCTGCTAATTTTTATGTTTGACTGATTATTTACTATCCAGTTATGCAGGAATCACATCATAGATTTAATTTACAGGCATACCTAAATTATATTGCAAACTAATTTTACAAAAATATAAAAACTATGCATGTGTTTTAGCTCGAAATCTCATAAATGTAAATAAGAAAGTTATTCATAACCCTGTTGCCAGTTATAATCATTATGAGTCATTTGATGTGTTTATATCTATTTGTCTAGGCTAATTAACATAGAAAGTTATGGATATCACACAAATTAATAACCCTGTGTGTTTTAAGAAACTTTGCACTTAGATGACAAGGGTTTAATTAGAGTTACCAAGTCTACTGGAGTTATCCCTAAGCACAGAATTTGAAAACAGATAGGTATGGATCAAAATTACTATGTATATCTATATACATAAATGCATTTGTAAAAGAGAAGCTTTATATATTACTTTATATGCTATTTTATTCATAGAGAAGCCTACATTTTAATGCTCATTTAATTTTTATAAATCTTATTAAATAATTATTTATTTTTCAATCTATGCATTTAGAAGTTTTTTTTAATTGACAATAGAAACAATATTACAATGGTTTTCAAGTCATAGTGAATAGAGAGGTAGATTAATAGGTGGATAATGTCATTTATATCCTTAACATAAATCTATAGAAAAAAGTATAGAACGATGGGGTTTGTTTTATCGTAATGGAGAAGGTATTCAGGGTAGTGGGCATGGAATTCAGCCCACACTAGGCACTGCTTATGAATCAACACACCATATTTCCAATCCTAGGTGAGTTGATCTGAAGTATGATCACCAGGCAAGTTAATAAACAAAGCCAGGCATAGAGAAGAGAATCATGGAATTGGTGGCATCTCTCCTTGTCTCTCAGACCTGCTAAACTGAAACCTCTAGTTACCAGTTCAAATTTAGCCCAGAGTGAGAGGGTACAGTGAGAGACAAAAGTACCTGTATTAGGCAAATCTTATCTAGGCGAAAATTTATATGTCGAACTATAGGTGAAAAGGAAGGAGGAAGCTTGGAAATGCTTTTGTTTTGGTTAAAACCAAGGTGTAAACAAATACAAAGAATCAATGGAGGCTCTTTGTTTTATGTAAAACAAGGTGTAATCTAATAGTTTAGGGCAGGGGTCTTAAACTCGCAGTCCGCGGACCGTTTGTGGCCCTCAGTAAAACATTTTGTGGCCCGCGGCCGGCCTTCAAATATCGCAGTATTCACGATTATTCGCTTACTGAATAATCGCAATAAAAATCACATTAGTATCCCCAATAGTTACTGTGCCTATGCAAGGGGGAAAAAGAAAAAGAAAAAAATAAAGGCACAAAACAATCATTTTTCCACATATTTATTTATCGATTGATCGATTTTTTTGACGTCTTTATTTTGGTGTAGAGATTGAAGTTGATGTCTCCAATATTATTTTATTTTATTTTATCTTATCTTTCGCTTTCTTTTTGCTCTCGAGCATGATTTGATTTCAGAACCGAGACTATTGTGTGGTGCTTGTCTTTATTGCTATAGTACTCCTGGTTATTTAATTTGATATTTCTTTCTGTATTGTTGTGGTGTTTCAATTACCTTTTTCACATCCTCTCTCAAACTGAGGTTGGAAGCCTCTAGCAAGGGTCTCAAACTCAATTTACCTGGGGGCCGCAGGAGGCAAAGTTGGGGTGATCCTTGAGTGCAAAGTTAGTTGTAAGCCTTGAACATTGGAGGGTGTGACCCAAACAACTAAAACAAAACAAAACAAAACAAAAAAAAAAAAGATTCCTCTAGGGCAGGGCCACAAAATGTTGTATGGAGGGCCACAAACGGCCTGCAGGCCATGAGTTTGAGGGACTTTGCCCATTTTCAGCATATTTGACTTTTTTTTTTCTCTCATTTTGTTCCCCAATCTATTGCTTTTCTTCCCTTCAAACAAAACCACATACCTCGATTTATCTAGCTCTGCCTCTTAAATAGAGGGGGAAACAAGGGAGGGTTCCAGGACCAAACAGATATATGATCACTAATAGTAAGCTAGACAAAGAGGGGTCCACCTACTCTAGCAGCCTGGGGGGGGGGGTGATGGTAGGGTATATGGGTTGTAGAAAGGGAACTGGGATGGGGGAGGACATATTTGGTGGTGGGTATTCCCCTGATTCAATGTTAATATGTACCTAAAATACTACTGTGAAAGATATGTAAGCCATTATGAAAAAAAAAATTTGTGTTTTAATCAGAAACTTTCTTTAACTTACATGTATTATTATATTATATTAATTATATTATATGTTATGGTATGTACTATATTATGTTATGTTAGTTTACCTCATTATGTTAATCAATTTTGTCTCTTGAATAAATTCTAACAATAAAAAAAATCGCATTAGTAAGAAAAAAATCGCATTAAACATTCGCATACCTCGAGCAGTTTCATTCGGGGTATGCAAATGTTTAATGCGATTTTTTGAGAGTTTTTTTTCTTACTAATGCGATATTTTTATTGTGAATATTCGGTAAGTGAAATTCCTTATATGGCCCTGCCTCACCCCGACTTTGCCTCCTGTGGCCCCCAGGTAAATTGAGTTTGAGACCCCTGGTTTAGGGTTTACTTCATGATCCTTGATCCCTTTATACTCAGGGATCATTCATAGTGGTGCTAACAAGATAAGTGTTGCTAGTAAGTGAGCTAAGTACAGCAGCAGTACAGGCAAAAGCTTTTCCTATCATACTATCTCTTTAGTCCCTTTAGATTCAAGATTAGTATCTCTTTAGCCCCCTTTAGTTTCAAGATTAGTGGCTGTTAAAATTGATGACCCAAATATTGGGTTCTGTATTAATTTTTATCTTACAATTTCAATTAAGGGCCAGAAATATAGTATATAGTTTAAGGTTTTTCCTTCCATGTATTCAATTTTGCTTTAATCTTTATATACCAAATATAGTTACTGGAGCCATGTTAGAAATAATTCCTGAGCACAGAGTCAAGAGTAACCCCTGAACATCCCTTGGTAGAGCACAAAACAAACATTACATTTAAATTTTCAAATAGATTTTATCATTTTTCTTTATTCTGGGCTAAAACACATCTGGCACTGTTCAGAAACTATATAGATTTGGAGATTATTCTGCGTGCAAAGCATGTATTCCAACCATTGTTTTAGGCCTGAAGGTATCTTCCCAGTCCTAATCTAATCTACCAATTTATAGCTTTAGCACCATAAAATGAATGCCTAATAAACTCAAATACCAAGTGCCTATTATTTATTAAAGTTGTATCCATTGTACACTATCCTATCTTATTTTTGCTTATTTTGTTACAGAATGGAAAAATCTCACTTTTGAAGTTCTGCTTATGACCTTGGGCAGTCTAATACATTCTAATGTATGTTTTCTACTCCCTGTATCTCATGTTCTGGATACATTTTCTCTCATATACCATTTTTGCGTTGATCTGTTAACTACTACCACAATATCTATACAGATGTATTTAGCTTTATTTATATGTTGGAATCCCCTGTTTGCAGTGTTAGCAATAGCTTTGTGTTTGGCCCTTCTCTTCTCTTAGCAGAGCTTTATTTCTACTCTAATAAACTGCCAGGTCTAGTCATAATGTGCTGGGATATAAAAATTCTTCAGTAGACTACTTCTTGCCCCATTAGCAACTAGTGAGCTTTGAAAATCAAATATGCTATGGATTAGCAAATGCATTAAACCAAAGGGGAGAGGAAAAGCACGCAGACCATTCATGGCAGATTGTTGACTTAGTTATATGGTCTATATTTAATAAAAGTGTACCTAAATTTTTTAAATGTGTAATAAAGATAATACTTGTTCCTATACTTAGAGTCATATCTATTTGAAATAATAAATATCTCATACAATCTTTGTCATTTCGGAGAGTAGTATTCTAGTAAGAAGCTTATTTATAAGATGATATTCAGGACATATTCTCCATGGTATCTTGTCCCTACTGCATTTATTAGAGTGGTAAAATATTCTGAAAACTGAGAAAACCACAGGCATTTTAAAGCAGGGCATTTATACATAATAATACATTGATGATTAAGTTAATACATACAAGTAGACCAAGAAATGTGGATAGATATTATAGAGAACTGAAAGTCTTGTCCTCCTTCAACTTCAGAATAAAAATCCCTTGTCATTTCATATCTGAACTCTGCTGTGATAATTATACTTTACCTCAAAAATAAGGAATTTAATTTCTGATTTCTGTTCTCTCTAGCAGTTATTAGGAATCACTGGGAATGTAATGAATTAAGATATGGTTTCTGAACTCTAGTTGCTCACAATCATGTAATTATAAATGGAAGGATAATTCTACAAGCAATGTGATAAATGCATATCACTTCAAATACAAATGTTGGGTAAAGTAAAACTTACTAGGCAAGGCAAGCTTATAAACTAATAAGAAAAAGATATACTTAGTATGTGGCATCATAATCCTTGTATCTTTTACCTTTTGAGTTAGGAGTAATTAATAGCATTTCAAAAAAGGAAGAGATGAACATCTCTGGAAAAAAAAGCATGCACTAGTGAAATAAGGTGTCAGACTTCTTTTCATTTATCTGATAAGAAAACTCCATTTGATCTGTATTATTTTTTTGAATTTACAGAGCCATGCAGGATTCAGGGTGTAAAACATCTTATGAAAGAAGTTGTGAGGATTTGAGTAAGCCTCAGGGAGTCATGAAAAGACTGCTTAGATTGCTCTTGGAATATATATCCCTTGAAATTTCTTTTGTAGATGTGGGTTTCTGAAAACAAGGAAACCAGTTCTGGAGCAACTGTGGACATTTTAACAGTAGTAGAATAAACTCTGGTGACAGAATTGATCTAAGTAATAGTAAAGAGGTGCTGTCCAAAGGTCAAGGAACAGAAAATAGGATGAGTGTGATGGAAAAATTGAATGACTTTTTAGAACTGCTACTGTTAAAACAAGTTTGGTCCTGAATTCTGTGACATCAGTTTTACTTAGTCTCATAGGACTTCACAGAGGTTCTTTCATGGCAATGTGTTCAACATTGCAGTGAGAAGAGAATTACATGAAGTATTAAGAATGTTCCTGTAAGAACCACAGAGATTGTACAAAGGATGAAGTATTTGCTTTGCATGAGGCTGACCAAGTTCAATCCCAGGCACCATATATGGACCCCAGTGCCCTGCCAGTAGTGACCTATGAGCACAGAACTTAAAAGTTCAGGAATAAAGCCTGAACACAGGTGGGCTGGCAACAAAGAAATAAAAAGGAAGGAGGGAGAAAGGGAGGGAGGGAGGGAGGGAAGGAGGGAAGGAAGGAAGGAATCCTGATAAACTTTTAAGTTATTTGAATATTAAAAAATATCTAGAAAATATTGAAATAAATTTAAAGTAAAAACCAGCATTAGTCTTATAAGAATAGCCCCAGTCCATGCAGTAGCCCTGTTCTATACCTGGGGATAGTGAGTAAGTAATCATGTCTTCAGGTTTATAAGGTAAAAGGTAAAGGCAGAAATAAATGGCTTAGACCAGGGATGAAACTATGAGAATGATAAATACAATCAGGAGCCATGAGAATGATAAATAAAATCAAGAGCTATATCATTGCGAAATTTAAAAGAATAGAGAATCTAACAAAATGATGCAATCAAGCCAGTAATCCAAGGAGTGTCTCTCACTCCCCCACAAGCCTGACTCTGGCTCCTGCCAGCCCTACTTTGTCTTCTGGGCATTGTAAATTAGAAATACACCCCGAGGGAAACCATTCAGCACCCCCACGCAAAAAGTTTATTTTTTAATCACTGTCTGTGGCTACTTTTTAAATTATGGATGCTTGCTTCCTGTGCCATGCTGATTTTATCATGGTGAGAATGGTTGTTCTTTTCCAAATATGCAGAGAAAGATTATGGAGGTGGGCAGTTAACTAGTTTCTAATTTACCTGTAGAACTCCTACTTAGCAAACCTGACAGAAGGACAGAAAGCCTGCTAAAGAAGTTGGCTGTCAGACATCTAATTATGTGGGAGGATGATTAGCAGGCTCAGTACTGTAGGTGGGTTTATTTTAATATTGTTAGGGACATCATTGGGCTTGAAAGCGGCATGGAATTAAAGAAATCTGCAGAGAAAAATGACACGACTGAAAGTAGCAGGGTGATGTTTTCTAAAACCTTTTCAGAAAAGATCCATAGGGATTCAAAGCTTTCAAATGTTCCAAGACTTTGTTGAGATGGCAACCATACACACACAGGTTGCTTTTTGAAGTGACCTTGCAACTTGTTAGATAGTGTTTCTTGGCCACACAGACAGGAACTTACTGTGGCATATTTAATTTAAGAGGGGTTTATTTGTAGGATAATTGACACTTAACAGAATTCATAGTAGGGGATGTCAACTTACATGGCCAAGTCTTCATTGGTGATCTGGAAAGTTGGCACTTTAGAGTGGATCAGAACAGGATGATGATAGCAAATTCCCAAGTTCTAAAAGAATGAACCCATTTTATGTTCTAACTTTAAGTTTAAAATCCTGGGTCAGTGTGCTCCATTAGCTAAGTTTGATTGTAGGATTATGCTGTGGATTTTCCTACTATAAATCAAAAAACGCTGATCCCTTTAAATTCCACAATAGAAATCAAAGCAGTAGTGTTTTTAACCATTTGAATGTAATGAAGGAAAAAATGATGGGGAAAGTGAGGGCAGAGGGCACAGAGAGAGACAGAGACAGAGACAGAGAGAGATTTCTAGTGCAGAATGGTAGAAAAGTTTAAGTACAAATATTGATGTAATTTTAATGACGATTTCCAAAGACTCTGATTTAAGTTTATAGAGAATAAATAGAAAAATCATATTTCTTTCCTGTGGACAGAGTTTAAGTTACATAGAAAGAGGGCTAAGAAAGAAAACAGCAGATTGATGATGAACAATTAGTTTCCTCCTAAAAGTTCACGATTTCATTGGTCCAGTATATTAATCAAACAATATTTCATGGCATAAACTGGTAATTGAGAATATGAATTTTTGTGTGTATGACTTCCTGAGAAATTTTGAGCTATTTGATTCCTGAGTAATTTTGAGCTATTTAATTTCTATAAATTCAGTATTATTAAATTACAGATTGAATATCTTTTAAGGTGTTTTAGTTGGGAAAATTTTCAGGAATTAGATCAAATATATCTGTATTTTTTATGTTTTTGTGCAAAATCATGTTAAAAAGCACTACCAAGGTTTTCATCTTACATTCACAAATTTACATTTTTAAGTGTACAGTTCAGCAGTGTGTCAAGCATTGTAGTGTTATAGGTCTCAAGAATTTTCCATTGGTATATCTAAAGCCTTTCACCTTAAAAAGCGATTTTTTAACAGTGAACATCTCCCCTTTAATGTCTATAACTTTCACACTACTTTGCCAAATTACTATTTTTTCGGGGGGGGGGGCACACCCGCCAGTGCTCAGGGGTTACTCCTGGCTGTCTGCTCAGAAATAGCTCCTGGCAGGCACGGGGGACCATACGGGACACCAGGATTCGAACCAACCACCTTAGGTCCTGGATTGGCTGCTTGCAAGGCAAACACTGCTGTGCTATCTCTCCTGGCCCAACTTTCACACTACTTTGTTCGATAAATTTGACTACTAAGATTTCTTAAATTAGTGGAAGATTATTTTTCTTTCTTGGCAGCCTATTTCACTGAACAAAAAATATTTGCCATATCTATTCCTGTTGTAATGTATGAGTCTTCTATATTTCTTTATTTGATTTGACAGCCACACCTGGTGCTGTTCAGGGCACTTATCAAAAGGGATGAAAATCTTTCTTCTTACACATTGTACTATCTCTCAGTCCTGAGAGACCCGGCCTGAGTTGGCTGACTGCCAGACAAGTAACTTACAATATTTCTCTCTGGCCTCTCCTTTCTTAAGAAAATAGAGTAATATTTTATTAGTAGGCATGCACTATATATAGAGGAAGTCCAAATGACAATCCTTGTTGATAGTTCTAATTTATCAGGAAGTATTAAAGCCTAAATATAATGTAAACAATAGAAGTTACTCGGAATGCCCCTTTGAGCCAGTCCAAAAGTAGAGTTCTCCTGGGACCTAAAGAAAAAAGACTCTGAAAGACACCAGAGCATCCTTCTAAGTAGATTGTACCCCCTAAGGAGAGGAAAATATCCACCCGAAATAAATGTTGCAATAATATGAAAGAAGACCTCCAACATTTCAGTCTTTACTCTTCTACTACAATCTGAAAATTCTTATCTATCAGAGAAATCCGACTGTGTGTGTGTGTGTGTGTGTGTGTGTGTGTGTGTGTGTGTGTGTGTAAATCCTAAAAGAATTTTAATTTCTCTCTGGGGGAGTTCATACTCTCTCTTTAAAAAATTAACAAAAACCAATTATTTTTTAATTTTATTTTGACCATATTGGCTTAAATATCTTTCACAGTAGTATTTTAGGTACATATTAACATTGAATCAGGAGAATTCCCACCACCAAATTTGTCCTCCCTCCACCCCCATTCCCTTCCTGCAACCCCTATCCCCTACCTTCACCACTGGGCTGCTAGAGTAAGTGGTTCCCTCTGTGTCTAGCTTACTACTAGTGATCATATATCTGTTTGGCACCGGTACCCTCCCTTGTTTCCCCCCTCTATTTGAGAGGCGGGGCTAGATAGTTCAAGTTATGTGGTTTTGTTTGAAGGAAAGAAAAGTAATAGAATGGGGTAAAAAAATCAAATAAGCTGAAAATGGGCAGAGTCCTTCTAGAGGCTTTCAACCTCAGTTTGAGAGAGGACAGGAAAAAGATAAGTGAAATACTGCGACAATACAGAAAGAAATATCAAATAAAATATCCAGTGAGCATTACAGCAATAAAGACAAGCACCACACAATAGTCTCGGTCCTGAAATTATACCATGCCAGAGTGCAAAACAAAACAAAACAAAACAAATAAAAAAAAAACAATTTTCATTTGAAAAACTGAAAGCTTTACAATTTCCTTAATGATAAGGTCTCATGCATATAATACTTAAATACACCTTCCTCTCTAGAGTGTCTATTTCCCATCACCATTGACTATTGTCATTCTCCAATGCTCCTCCCTACCATTCTAAAACCAGTTCAATAGACCAGTTCTCTTGACCTATTATTGTGTAGCCATTTTTTATTCCCTAGGTATGTTTCTTTATATTTTACATGTGACTGAGGTGATTCTCTATCTGTCTTTTTCCTCTGACTATTTTTGCTCGGCATGGTACCCTCCAGATCCATCCATGTAGTAAAAAATTTTATTGTTTCAGGTAATTTTTATCACATCAAAATAATATCCCACAGTGTTTATATACATTATAGTTTCTTTATGTAGTCATCTGCTCTTGGACTAGAATTGTTTCCAGATTTTGACTATAGTCTGTAGTGCTCTAATGAACATAGGGTTTAACTGTCTTTTTAGAATAGAACTTTGAGTCCTTTGGGTAGATGCTTTGAAATGGAATTGCTGGATTATATGAAGTTCAATTGTTAGTTTACTGTAAGATGTTGATATTGTTTTCTAGAAAGGGTAGATTAGCATTTACACGACATTTTTTTTTCCAGTAGCACTCGGTGTTACTCGTGGCTCTGCACTCAGAAGTCGCTCCTGGCAGGCCTGGGGGATCATATGGGATGCCAGGAATCTAATTGGAATCTATCTAGGGTTGGCCACATGCAAGACAAAGGCCTTATCATGCTGCTATAGCTCCAGTCTCTCTCTCTCTCTCTCTCTCTCTCTCTCTCTCTCTCTCTCTCTCTCTCTCTTTCTCTCTCTCTCTCAATTTTATTGTTTCTCTCTTTTATTTATTTGTTTTTTTTTGACTATCCTAGACAATAAGTGAGTGATCCATGTATCTAATTTCTGTCTCTGGACTTGCAGAACTATACTATTGTTCTGAAAACCTATCTTTATTCCAGTACCAAACTATTTTGCTTAATATATTTTTATATTATAAATTAAAGTTGGGTAGAGAAACCTCCCATCTTCATTTTCTCTAAATTGCTCTGATTATTCAGGAGATCTTGTTACTTCATAAAAACTTCAATAGCATTTTGTCTTTCTCTAAAATTTGTCTTGGGTATTTTAATTAGAACAAATCATTGAATCTATAAATTCATTAGGTAAGATTATCATTTTGACCTTACAAAACCTTTGAATTCATAAAGAGGTGACATGATTCCATTTCTTTGTGTGAAGCTTTCTAGAATTATGCTTTGAATCATTTCTTTTGTGTCTCAAGAAGTTTCAAAAATTCGTGCTATATGCATGGGACAGGAAAAACTTGTAACTTTGTAATCTAATTGAATTTGAAAATGAATTAAGGTAAATATAATCTAAAATCGCAACCTACACTCAGTTTACCTGAGTATGTCTTTCAGGAATTCATCTGGATTACCGTACATTTCTTTTTCTTTTCTTTTTTTTTGGTTTTTGGGTCACACCCAGCAGCATTCAGAGGTTATTCCTGGCTCTATGCTCAGAAATCGCTCCTGGCAGGCTCAGGGGACCATATGGGATGCCGGGATTCAAACCTCCAACCTTCTGCATGAAAGGCAAATGCCTTACCTCCATGCTATCTCTCCGGGCCCAGATTTCTTATGAGAAAATTTAATTTTTTTTGTTTTTGTTTTGGCCCACACTGGGAACTGCTTAGGAGTCTGGCTCTACATTCAGGAATTATTTTGTGTAGGTTTTGGGAACCATAAGGGATTCCAGAGATGGAGAACAGGTCAACCATGAGAAAAGCAAACACCCTTCCCACTGTATTATATTTTAGTCTGAAAAACTAATATTTGCATGTATACTTGTGTAATCCCCTCATATGAATATACATACCATATGAACATGCTCACTGTTCACAAGAATTTTAATAGTGTTTCTAGCTAGAATACATTTGTTGTTGTAATTTTTGGGTCAATCCCAGCAGTCTTCAAAGTTTACTCTTGGCTTTATGCTCAGGGTCACTGTTGGTAGATATTAGGTAACCATATTGGATGCCAGGATTAAATTTGGGTGACTACATGGAAGGCAATACCCTACCTGCTGTACTAGTTCTCCATCCCATTTTCCAAATATTTTTTTCTATTTTGGGTCACACCCAGTGATGCTCAGGGGTTACTCCTGGCTATGTACTCAGAAATCGCTCCTGACTTGGGGGACCATATGGGATGCCAGGGGATCAAACTGTGATTCTTCCTAGTTTAGTGCTTGCAAGGCAAATTCCCTACCACTTGGGCCATTGCTCTGGCCCCACCCCTTGTCCGATCTGGACTCTTATTTCAGAGTTTAGACTTTTTGTAATCCCAGTAAGGTGAGAAAATGACAAGGTTTTTTTGTTTGATCCACCAAAGTATGGTATCTGCTATTACAAATATCTAAAAAGAAGTATAGCTTTATGAATCTCAGAAGAAACTACTTGTCCTTTGTGGAAATGATCATTTTGACAGCTCTTCCAATTTCTACTGTTTCTTGATAAAATATACAGGTTTTCCCCAAACAATCTTTATAATCCCAGCTGGAAGTCTCCAAAATTGCAGCTGTCAGTCTTGAGATCATTTTGTAAGAACCTTATTTTACGTCACAGATTTGAGATTATCACACTTCCGTCATTTAAGAAAGATGCTCTTTCCAACCATATCGCCCTTGATGGAGATTGAAACCAGTGTCTTAATAATTTTCCTACACAAATTAGATAACATTAATGCTCTTCAATGTTCCTTCAAATGTCTTTCTGTTCTCTATAAACACACACACGTCCCATATACCTAAATACATATGCCTTACTAACTCCCTGTATAGTGACAGATTTTCTCAATTTGCTGTTCATTAAGTTATATTGACTTTGGAAATAAAACATCTCACATGATCAAATGTTATTAGCTAAAACTAAATTTGCCACCTGCTATTTCTCCACTAACCCTCTGAAAAATAAATGGAATTGGATTTGTTGAAAAATTCCTGACTTCCTTCTCCTTTAAGAAATTCTTTATGTCAGTGAAAAAGCCACAGCTGTCAAAAGTATTTGGAAGTCCATTCTGTTATTAATGAGTAACTTCTATGTAATATAAAACCTCTATTTTATAAGATAAACTTCCTGTTTACTTGCAAACTCATGTTTTATATCAGTACTGATGATGCATTCAGATTCATGCTGCTGGCCTGAAGAGCAAGGAGATAATTATCCATTTTTGGAGAGTTTGAAGTATTGAATAAAAATGTTTAGTTTGTCATTTGAGCTGAACTCTCTCTCTACTCCTCCTTTTCTTATGCTGTGCCAGTCACATTTTCCTCCTGTGAATGTTTTGTGGCCAAATTTGGTGTATGGGGATGTGACCAAATTTGGTATCTGATAACAAAAGTTTTATTATCAGATGAGATAGACAGTTGCTAGTATTTCCAAATGAACCTTCCCCCTTAATTTTACGAGGGATATGTTAGAAACTATAAAATCCTCTTTTAAGATGTGTTCAGTGCATCATTTATAATATGATAAATTTTAATTTATCTATGCTAAGTTTCATTTATCTTAATTTCATAAGAGTGTTTTTATTGTAAACTGCAAAATTTAGGACTGCAAAAAAGAACTACTCTGGGGGTACAAAAGGCTTGTACCTGGCTCTCTGCTCAGTGAAAAAGACTGAGGTCTTGAGGGCATCATAGTGAGGAGATTCAAATCATTGCCACTCCTGGAGCTGAGTGAAAGGCAAGTGTCTTAATCTCTGTGCTACCACTCCTGTCTGTGGAACTATTCTTTTTAAATAGTGCTTAAAGGATACTTTATGAAAGGTTTTGAAATAATTTGAAAGGGTATGTAAATGAAAGAGTAAAAGCATGGATCATTGTGCTCGCTTCAGCAGCACATATACTAAAATTGGAAAGATACAGAGAAGATCAGCATGGTCCCTGTGCAAGGATGACACACAAATCCGTGAAGCATTCCATAAAAATAAAGAATGAATCATTATGAACCTTTATAAGTACCAACATGTATTTATACACCTTTTGATATTAAAGGATAAAGGTTGTGATCTGTGAGAACACTTTGATGAGTGCTGACATGGAATAGTGAAATGTAGTAAAAGATTGAGATGATAATGATTGTTTGGAACTGTTCCACCTAATACTATGCCATGAGAGAGGTATAGCCTTGGGTGTATTTGATTTGAATAAAAACCACATCTACTTAAAATAATTAAATACTGATTAATTAAAATAAAATGATGAATCATATGTATATATGTATATTTCATATTAATGCATTTGTACATTAATAATACAAATATTAACACTATTGAAGTACTATTACCTAAACAATAATAAGAAAAACTATTCAAATTATAATAAACAACTCTATGTGGTTACAAACTTATTAGAACAGTTACTTAATTTTAGGACCACATAGTAGCTTATTTACTACTGTCCTAGTTCATTTTGCTACAGGGGCTTCAACATATTATTCAATTTTACAGCTGCAGATCAATCTAAAAGTGAACTCACAATGTATATTAACCATTGGACATTTAGTTAAAGATATGGAAGTATAGTTAGGTTAATATATATATTTGGTCCAGGGCAGAGTCTTACACTTGGAGTGAATTGGTCCAAATCAAAACAAAGTTGTTGACTGCATTAGGACAGTACAATGCAATGGATGGTTTCCCGATTACCCCAAAGGAAATGAAAATACTACTTGTCTTAGTGAGTTAGACTTTGAAATAGATTTTCCAATAAAGAATGTTTCATTTTTTAGTTTTTGACTCTACATTTTCAAAAGTAACTGAAAGATAAATTGATTTCGTTGAAATATAGAAATGAAAACAAAAATATGTGATATTGATTCATTGTAGGGAAATACTTTAATCTGTTATATAGTTTGTTTAAAAAGTACCTGTTTTGAAACCAGTATATCCTTATAGATCAATGGAACTCTAAAGTCTGCTCATGCATCCAAAATATTTAGTACTTACTGTGCACAGGATTTATTGTTCATTCTGATAATGCTGTCAACCTTGTGCTAATTTGTTTTTTTCTCATTCAAAAACACTTTTCCTTTAAATTTTTAAGGGGCACAATTTACCAGGTGCACTGTAAAAACAGCTTCCTATCCCCTCCAGACCAATCATCAGCTTGATTAATTAGTTTAATCAAGCAATCCAATGTGACAGTTCATCGTAATTAATAATATTCCATTTCTTGGTACTCTTGGGACCTAGATATTTCTACTGTGTTAAATAGAACAGTCACCATATTGATTTTTTTTATTCTTGATGACCAGTGAACTTCTAGGGTGCATGATAAACTCAGAAGATGTGTGCTGCTAAGAATGAGTCTGACAAGAAAATGTATCATAAGCGTTACATAAAGGCATGATATTTAAGTCTGGAATACAAGCTGAGTGCTGGCTGGCCTTTTTGCAGTAACAGCAAATGATATGATGTGGTATCAACACACTGAACTCTGCACCAATGGGAAAATTCTTTCAATTCTGTTGAGATGGAGATTTAAGTTCAAACATTTTATTCAGGGAGCAAAATAACTCACATAAATTACAAACAATGCCAGTAACTACCAAAGTTTGAGTTTATTAGTGCCACAAATGTAGCCAGGAAATATATTTTCTTCACTATAGTCCAGGAATGGATCTTACTGGTTTGAAAGCAATTCCCAAGTTCAGAATTGAAAGCAGTGTATTTATATATCTGCTCAACCTTCTCCCCTAATAGCCTACTTATTTATTTGGCCATCTTGTGTTCTTTTGTCTTCTTAAGATGTCATTTAGAAAGTGTTCTCATCAGTGAAGCCTCTCAGGGCTGATTTTACATACTCATCACCAGCGATCACATTTTAATTACACAGGCCTTTGTTTTGTTTTGTTTTGGTTTGTATTTCTTTTTTAATAAGGCTCCACTGAGGAAATCTTTCCCTTTCTGGCTCTAATCAGGTTGTCAGATCAATTAAGGTAATTGACAGCAGGTTTATCACATTCCTTAATCAGGAGTGTAGCCATTTTATTAGAGGAAAACAATCCCTAAATTATTTAGAGATTTTAAAAAAAAAGTTCAATCTGTATAAATAAAGGGGGAAAATGAAAGACAACCTGACGATCAAAGTTCTTAATGAGAATGAGATGGGAGTGAAATTCACTCAAGTGTCTTTGGAGGCACACAATGTCATATGGTAATAGAGTGTTTCAATAATTTGGTGTGTACCATTATCACCTTGAATGCTTATTTAAAAATCTAGATATTTGCTCTGTACATCAGTGCATTTAGTATTTTGGAAAGCTCGGAAATATTCATATTTACAATCACCCTACATTTTTTATCCCAGAAAGTAGTTCTTTGCATATTGCACTGTGAGAAATATCTGTGTAAAGTCATGTCATGAATAGTATATCCAAATATAAAACAAAACATATAGTAGTGATTTTTTTGCATAAAATCATTGTGTCCCAACCTTTACCTAATTTTTTCTCACCTACTCTTTCTTCTGTGGTTCCCTTTCCTACAATCTTGGCACCCTAATTTTGTGCTATGGCCTCCTATTATTATCATTTTCTCCTACGACCCCTTGGAATATCTTGGGAGTTTTTATAGGCAATTCCCCCATCCACTAGAGAAACAGTTCTTTCAATAACACACCCATCATAATGACTCTCATAAAGTGTATATGGTATGAGTAAGTTGTGAGTAAGTTGTAAGTTTGCAAATGGTATCATTCCATATGGGCAGTGGGACAATCTTGAATTTGCACTGACCTTATGCTTGTGTCTTCTATTTTTGATTAAAAAGTGCTGTTCCAAAAAAAAAATGGGATGACAAGTGGCTGAATTGGCTTAGAACTTCAGAAAGTTATAGAATAAAAGGACAGGGTTCTGCCAAAAACCTTGGCATTAAAAACCAAAGGGTTCTTTTTTTAATACTGGGGAACCGCAGATTGGAGCTTCACCCCAGGTTGTCACAGTGTATTGTCTCAATCAATAAAATACTGGCTTTCCTATTAATCTGGGAAACTATAAAAGTTTCATCTAATTTCTGAACATATACTACCCAGCTGTTGTTTACCTTTTTTTATTAATTTATCTCAGATGAAAAGAAAGGTTTATTGTAACTTTAATAATTTCCAAAAGACTTTTTTCTCAACGTGGCACCTTTAAATGTCTCGAAATTTTTCAAATGTTTTCCAGTGTGTAGTTAATTAATTTAAGAATCATAAGTATATAATTTTGTTTTTTGCATAAAAATGCTATATAGTCAAGAGGAATCCAGGTAAATTCTGAGCTGATCATTACAGTGACACTTGAATTGGTCATGTCTTAAAAATATCAGAGGTACAACAAAGCAAATTACAGTGATCATTATTTTATATAAAATAATAGAAGCTAATTTAATATCAAGTAGTATCTAATGCTTTCAATTAAAAATGTTTATTGGTCACTCATAGATCCAGCTATTCTACAAATTCTGATCCATCATAAACAGTGCAATCTTGATTGTTTCTTATGTTGATTGAGGGAAGGAGGGAGGAAGGAAGGAAGGAAGGAAGGAAGGAAGGAAGGAAGGAAGGAAGGAAGGAAGGAAGGAAGGAAGGAAGGAAGGAAGGAAGGAAGGGAGGGAGGGAGGGAGGGAGGGAGGGCGGGCGGGAGGGAGGGAGGGAGGGAGGGAGGGAGGAAAACCTAACTTCCTTAGTAAAAGGGCACAAGCCCCAAAAAGCTTCTGATTTTTCAACAGACTCTTTATCAGCCTGACTTTATTTAAGAGGCTCTGAGGTGAGAAATTTTTTAAATTTAACTCTTTATTAGGTAACTTGTATTGCATTTTTTCACATCAATTATCTAAAATACATATTACTTCTAATCAACTTCTGAATAATGGGAAAGTGATTTGTAATCCATGGGTTTTAGTCTAAGTACCAAAAAATCTCTATAATTACCTTTACGTCATAAAAGAAGACAGAGAGGTCATTAGTGTCCCCATTTAACATTTAACTAAAACAAAGCCCAAGAAGTCAAGGATTTATATCATCCAGTTGAGCTCTAATACCAAATTAAATAGAAATACAAAGGTTCATCCTGTTTTTCCCTAGCCACTTTAACATTAGATATAGTTATATGTGTATATGCTTTTGTATATATATATATATATATATATATATACACATAAGTATATGAAAAATATCACAGAAATACGGTTTTTGATGCATTGTCTATGTTTAGGAAAGTATGTCTGTGTAATAAAATTATAATTATTTAAGCATTATAGAAAATATCAGTAGAAAAAAATTAATTCAGGACTGAGGACATGGATAGGGATTATAGCATTTGCCTTGTAAAGGATAATCCCTGATTCATTCTTAGGGATTATGTACATATAGTCCCCTGAGCACTACTGGAGCAATCCCTGAATACAGAGCCATAAGTAAACTTTTAATACCTCTGGGTATGGCCAAAAAATAGAGAATTTATCTCAAATAGTGTAAACTAAAATATTTCTTAGTGAAAACTATAGAACTTCTCATATGGCATTTTACTTTGCTATATCAATAATTCCATAACTTTTTACAATGTTCTATATCTCACTAACTTATTATAATATTCATTTATATACTGTGACTGGTATGTATTTACATTCCACTGTGTTTTTATTAATAAAATCTTAGGGCCTTTATATCTGATATTTATATTTTATTTGAGAACATTTGATTTTTCTTGAATTAGGACTACCATGTTTTCAGTATTCAGTGTTACTCCTATATCTTTATACAATTTATCCTAAATTTTCCTTTTTTTTTTTTTTTTTTTTTTTTGGATTTTTTTGGATAGTGCTCAGAGGATCATATGGTGCTGGGATTGAACCCTGGACTTCTCTATGCAAAGTGGTCAACCTTTAACTATCATTCTAAACTGAATGTCTTTATCTAAACATCTCCTAATTAGTGTCTGGCATACCCCAGAGACACATGCTAGTTTAATAAACATTAGCTAAGGTATTCAACTACTTAATTTATAGTTCTTTTCTCTCCACTAGTTCTGATAGGTTGTGTTTCTATATAGAGAGTAGGTACCTCTAACTCAACCTTGCTGACATTAGAGGTTCTCTAGACTATGGAATGGGAATGGACCTTCTGAATAAATGTTTTGTGTGCTTAGAAGTTAGTACATTTACTTCTAATAAAAGATACCTACAGAGAAACTACTCACAATTTTTAATAACAAGAATCTTTCTTTCAGGACCAGCCTGGTAAAGTTGCTTGCAATGAGTAGAACAGATCAATAGTAATCATGGGGGCTTGAAAAAGACAGCCTCCTTTGTAACTCGGGACAGCTTCCTTAGTGCTGCCATTCAATACTTTATGAGGAAGTGTTTAGTGTGTGTGTATGCATGCATGACTGTGTTTGATTTTATTTATTATTAGTAAATAATACATAATTAAATAATAAAGTATTATTTATTGACTATCAGCAAATTTTGCTAGAACAATGAATGCATTATTTACATAACAACTTCTAAATCTCAGTTCTTTGCTAGTAGGACCTAATTAGAAAATATCATTGTTAAATGTTTGGCCATGATTTCTTTCTTTATAGTAAGATATAAACCTTTTAAAGACAAAAACAAATAAAATAAAAGGAGAGACCAGATCATTCAACCATTTTTGACTGAACCCTGACCAGAAGAAACTGAAATGGAAAGTTTTTCTTTATTTTCTGCAAGTTCCCCTAAGAAATGTTATTCCATTTAGAATAAAATAGTTTATGTATGATGTAGGAAATCAGAAAACATAGAGATGCAAATCAAATAAAACATAAACTATCTATCTAAATTTACTACTTTTAATAGTTTCCTGTTCCATAAAGTCTTCCCAGAAATTCAAAACAACAATTTTCTCTTCTACAAAGCATATATACACTTTAGCATAACACAGAGACCAGAATTTATTAAACTCTTCACCTAAGTTTTTTGTTACTTTCCAATAGTTTTGTGGCTTTTATTTTCTCAGTGAGATAAATAGCTTCAGGAAGAATATAAGATTTCCCTGTATCACTTGATATATTCTTAATGATGATACATAATAAAACATTGAACTAATTTTATTATCAAGTACATTCATGGTTTGCTTTGTTTTTTTATTTTATTTTATGATCAAATTTTTGTTAAATCAATTATCACTAGAATACATAAATTTTCAGGTCTTCTTAAAATGTTCTTCATCTTTTTGTTCTGGAAAGTTTTCTTAATTGACAACCACTGATAATCAGTGTTAAAAGTGTTATTTCTGCAGACAAGTGTAAAAAAATTTAACTTGTCAGGTATGGGATTTAACTGACAATTGCTAGAAATTGACCTTTTCAATAGAGATTTGCTTGGAAGTCCTAAGTGAAGTTTCACTTTAAGCTAAATTTATCACTAAGACATGATTAAATTTTTTTAAATGTATATCAGTTGCACATACTATTAATGAAATTTAAATTACCCCAATTGATGTCCATAAGTTTATGTGAGACAGAGGAAAGAATATGGAGGTTAAAGTGCTTTAACTACTTAGTGTTTTATCTTACATGATTTGGGGACTTTATTCGAAAGAAAATTGTTCATTCCATAATGTGTTGTGGATTGCCTATTGAGAATCTTCTATTAAGGAATTGAATGTGAATTTGTTTTTATATCCCAAAATCCAAGAGCTCAATGTTTTAAAAAATACATAACAAAAATGCCCCACAGTGTTTAGAATGAGACAGAAAGAAGGAAAGAATTTGCAGTTTAGTAATACATATTGATGATATTCACAGATGCTAAGCAGCACAACATTGAAAAAAATAAAAAAATGTTAATAGAATTGCAATATGAGAAATGACTTATAGCATATTATCAATTATTAGCTAAGAACTTCATATCTGGCCTTATTTAATTATTTATGAACATGATTTAGAATCATACAAAGCAGTGATCGGGGTTTCTTTCAGGCTCCGTGTTCAGGGCTGACTAAGCAAGCCCCTTATATGCTGTACTATCTTTCCAGACCCTCAACTATGGATTTATCATGAAGTGTGAACATGACTGTGTGCCTTGAATAGAGATGCCAATATATAGTACAAAGCTTAGTTAATAGCTAAGATCTTGGATTTAAATAATCTAAACTCTAGAATGGTATTCGTTATCATTCTATTACCAAATTCTGCATGTCATTGTTTTCATTTATAAAATTTCATTGAAACACAGGTATACTATTGGTTTGCATATTTCCTGTTTCAATAGCAGAGTTTAATAATTTTGGGACACACTCCAAAGCACATTATTAATTTAGAGCAATAAGTTTATCAAGACCTTAGATATGCCATTTTACCCCTATATTTAAAACTAGGTGAGTAAGATGAAATATGAATAACAGAGAAGCAATTGAATACCATCTAGAGGTAGTAGATCTACTTATTGACTTCCTCCATTGAGCATCTGAAAGAATTACTTAGATTTCACTGTGGATGAGCTTATCCTCAAAGATCCCAGAGCGAAATAGCACAATTAATATTCATTTCTGGTCCAGGGTATTTGCAGGGCCTGCTGGCATGCAATCAGATGTTCAGTACATGTTGGTTGAATAAATAGAAGCATATCAAAGGGCACTTGGCCCATAATCATCATCAATCCACTGGAGTTTTTAGGATACTAGGTAAGAGATCTATTCTAAGAATAGTTAGTAGGTTGGCAGCAAATTTTAATCCTATCCCTATGTTAAACCCACTGGTCTCTAATTACCTTCATTGTCTCACTTCAATTTTTCTTTACTTCATCATTACATGCTGTAGATAGAGAATAAGCTTAAATTTTATTAGGTACAATTTGCAAAAATGCATTTCTGACATAAATGATGTTACTGGAACACATAACTAAGAGATGCTAATGATTTCCTTTTCTGGCCTTTACAAAATAATGGAATGCAAGCTTTTCTTTCTGAAAAGGTTAAAGACCAGGGGTGGGGATTAGTTGAGTTAGAATTTATTTATCACCCTTGGAACCTTTGCTTCAAACTGAGAGCAGACAGAAGAATAGATATTTATTAGATAACTACAACCTGGCACAATTGTAATAGTTTTTTTTTAATCTCCACTTCAGCCATAAGCCTTTAGATTCATTATGTTCATTTTATAGAGAAAAACTCTATAGAAGAAATAAGAATGAATAATTGCCTCCCTTTACCTGTGAGCAAACTAGTCAGATATGAGTGGAAGTCTAATTGTCTATAAAATTATTTTGGAACATTACAGTATTTTTGTTTAGAAGTATTTCTTCATGAAGGGCCAGAGTGATGACAATGGGTAAGCATTTGCCTTGCATGCAACTAACCTGGGTTCAATAATGGCATCCCCGATGTCCCCTGAACACCATTAGGACTGGTTTCTGAGAGCCAGGGAATAATACCTGAGCATTGCCAAAGCATTGACCCTCACCACCACCAAAATAAAGTCTTTGGTCATGAGCCAGAGTGATGCTATCGTGTATAGGGAACTTGCCTTGCACACATTTAATCTGAATTTGATCCCTGGCACCTCATACGGTAACCTTAGCCTCACTGGGAATGATCCTTTAGCTCTTAGACAGGAGTACTCACTTGAGCACTTCAGGATGTGACCAAGAAACAAAAAAATCAAAAGCAATTGTCTCTTCTTAAATGGCATTTGCTCTGCTTCTTAAAGTCTGGTTTAAAATTCTTTGGTGCTTAGGGACAGAGCAATAGCACAGCAGGTAGGGCGTCATTTTCCTTGCAAGTAGCAGACCCAAATTCAGTGCCCAACATTCTATATGGTCCCCCAGTCAGCCAAGTGTGATTTCTCAGTGCAAAGCCACGAGTAATCCCTGAGTGCTTGCTAGGTGTGCCCCAAATAAAAACAAAAAATAAAATAAAATAAATAAAACTGGTTCTTATGGTAGCAGCTGATTCTACATGCTTGCATAAACTTGTGTTCCATTTTCTTCTTATTTTTTTTATTTGCTGACTATATTTCTTTATTTCATAGTGATTCAAAGATTCCAAACTTTATTTCAAAATAGAAGACTCTAACACTAGCAAGTTTAAGATGTAGGTTACCAACTACTTCTAATGAACTTGAATTAGGAGGCCTGAAAATAAGACCTAAAACCTGAATTACTAACAGGCTCACTTTATCTATATGCAATGTGATTTTTCAGGCTGATTCAGAGAGTTGGACCTTGAATGCCTTTAATGACAAAACATAGAAGCCTCTGAACTTAGAAATGTTGTTTATTTAAACTTTCAGATATTGTTTTTCTTAAAATAGGAAAAATAATTTCTATAGTTGCAAGGCTAGTCTTACAGTTCCAAGGCTAGTCTTCAGCTCATAATATTCTTAGCTATAATATTTCTAACGTGCAGTAACTCTTTTTTATGAGCCTGTCAGAAAGAAGAAAACATGCTTGTGTAATAAGTGAAATGGAGCTCTTGGACAGAGAGACTTCATTTGAGACTATCACCCAAGCCTGATCAATATCTCTCCCAGAAACCAAATAAGGATACAGGCGACACTTTATATTCCAATCATCATAGTTGCCACCTGCCCATTGTTGTCATGATCAATTGTCTCAGAACTAATATGTTACATAAAACTGCATTAGATTTCTACTGCAGCCTGACCAATTACCACACAGTTAGCAGCTCTAAAAAGCTGTAAAAAGCACCCCAATATATTTTCACAATTCTATAGGTCATAGTCCAGCTGGAAACTGCTGGTTTGCTTGTTAGGGCTCCTTAAATGTAAAATTAGATTAGTTAGACTCTGAGGATTCTAGGAGCTATATGTCTACTATATTTATTAATTTATTTGTAACTCTAATCCTGAAAATCTTGGTCTGAGGTTATATTTACTCTACTCCCCAATATTTAGGTTTGATCTCTGTTCTCACATCTCTTTCTGCATGTCCACTTCCCTATTTCACACAGCCAGTGCACCTGAAGTCATGTTAATGTTCACTTTGATATGCTCTTTTTCTTCTGATTTTGGACCATGCCCAGAAATATTTGGGGGATATTCCTTTCTTTTAACTCATCAATTACTATTGGTATTCAAGATTAGAGCCATAGCCCTTGTGCTGTTGATAGGCACAAGACACTCATTTGCTTTTAAAAACAGAATTATATTGGATGTTCAGATAACACAGGATAATCTCTCTATTTTGGATCAGTTGATTTGTTATTTTTCTTAGATTTGCAAAGTTCTGGTTATATAAAGTAACACAGGGGCTGGAGCTGTGATGCAGCAGTAGGGTGTTTGCCTTGCACATACTGACCTTGGACAAACTGAGGTTCAATCCTCCAGCATCCCATATGGTCCCCCAAGCTAGGAGCAGTTTATGAGCCGTAGCCAGGAGTAACACCTGAGTGTCACCGGGTGTGGCCAAAAAACAAGCAAACACAAATAAATAAATACATAAATAAATAAGTCTTCTAATTGTAATAGAAATATAAAATAAATACAATATATATTGATTAATACAATTCAAATGCAATAAAATATTAGTTTTTAATATAACACAATAAGCAAAGAGCTGTGAGTTCCTTGAAGTACTATTCAGTAAAATGTAGAAACAGCAGAAATGCCCCAAAACAAATAACCAGTTAAAGAAAATATGGTGGTATATAAAAGTGGAATCCTACTCATATATAAGAAAAGGTGAAATTGAACATGTTTTCATTATGCATAGATGGAACTAAAGAATATCATGCTAAATGAACTCAGAAGGAGAAGGGCAGATACAAAATGATCTCTCTCATATATGGTATATAAAGAAACATATAAGGGAATAACAAATGCCTAGTGGTAATAAAGCTGAAGAGTTGGTCTACAGAACTGAGTGTACCAGCTGAGCTGGAGGTGGGAGAGGTGAATGGGGACCTTGTGACATTGTTGGAGAAACACTTACACTCTAGAGGAGTGTATAGTGTCTGGGCATTTCATGCATGAAAGTCTGTAAATAGGGGGACAGAAAAATACTACAAGATAGTGTGCTTGCTTTGCATGCATCAGACCCAGGTTTAATACCTGGCATTCCATATGATGCCCCAAGCAACACCAAGAGTGATTCCTGAATCCAGGCTCAGAATGAGCCCTAAGCACTTCCATGTGTGAATCCCCAGAACAGAAGCTGTCATGGTTATCATAAACCAATGGATATTGGTGAAGATGGGGAAGAATGTTGCCCAAAAGAAGAGCAGCAGTGAATGAGACAAGTGAACAACACTCTCAGTGATTTGGTCATTATTTTGATTTTTTTTAAATGATAAACTTTTCTGGGTTAAATTACCAAAATCTTTGTTTGTTTGGTGCCATACCTGGTGGTGCTTAGGACTTACTCCTTGCTGGCCTCAAGGAGCCATATGGTATGTCTGGAATGAAATCCTCATTGTCTAAGTAAAAGGAAGTTATTTAAGTTGCAGTATACATATAGGAGATTGTTTCTAGAGATTTATGTGAGCTAAAATGAAATCCTAGGTGAACATTTGAAAATTAATTTTGATGACATGAAGTGTCACTAAACTTCCTTGTACTCTAAATACTCCTCATTATGATGGTATTGAACCATTACATACTTATACAGTGTCTTCTCAGGGATGATGACAACTCTGCTAAATATTGTTAACAGAATGAGAAGAGAAATTTAACAACATGGAATCACTGGTTGTACATGAATCTGTCCGAAGTCTTAATATTCTTGGTCTGTTCATAATGGTATAACTCAACAAAATCTGACCTAGTAGGTCTTAGATTATCTGACCATTGTACCACAGAGAATAATATTCATATGTAAAGTCTTAGTGTCAGAAGGCCTACAATATTTAGTCCATTCTTGGGCAGTTCGTTGGGATCAGATTAGGTATAGACTGTGCAAGTATGGACATTAGAGTCTAAAACTGGATTTTGCCTTTGCCAATTATGTGAGCATGGACAAATTTTCCTGGAGCTTGTTTTTTACCTCAGCAAAACAAAAAAGTAACTACTCTACATTGCCCCAGTGCTGTAGATGAAATCACATTTTGGTTTAGCTTTGTTTTAGCTTTTGTTTTATTTTCAGGCATACATCTCCATTATTTCTCTTCACTATACCCCAGCACCAGCATATGTTTTGCAGACAGCAAATGATTTATCATTAGCATATATGGTCTTGGTAAATGTATACAATGACATTAGTTTTGTTTTAAATCTGCATGTTGCTGTGTCTTTCTCCAGAATTCTCATCCAGCAGGTGCTAGAAGTCTGCTATAAAGAGCAGAACATATATGCCAATTTTTTCAGAGTTCACCAAATTTTGCCTTTTTGGGGGGTTCTTTTTAAAAGCTTTATTCGTTATTTTAGTAGATATTTACCTCTTCAAATAAAGGCTGATACCTAACTTTGCTTCTAATTACAAATAGCACTCTGAATTTTATTTTATTTTATTGTCTTGTATTTAGTATACTTTATTCACTTACGTATTTGGGGATAACAATGAGTCCACAGGTGCTATTCCTGGCTCTTTGCCCCAAACTTTCTCCACACAATGGTAGGTGAAGTGAAAATTTTGTTTGCAGTGGTTTTAGGAAATCACTACTGGCAATTCTGGGGATTCATTTGATACTGGTTGAAATGGAGTTCTCCTATAATCAAATACATGTTCTAGTCCTAAGGCCCTAGTTAGTCTGTTTTAGTTTAATTCCCTGTTTCTATTTATTATTTATAATTAGCATAAAACCCAGCTGTGACAAAACAAAAGTTTTCCCTCAGGATTTTCAGACATATTTTAAAGTAAACAACGGTTGAAATGTTTCAGAGGTATGAAAATAGCAACTGTTTCTCAATAGCAATACATGATCAGAAACCCTAGGTAAATACTGAATTACTTATAGTTTGTGCCAGGTACCAAGCAGAGGAAACCATATATAGCTATTCTTTGTTCCTGAGATGCTCACTCTAGTACAATATGCATGAAAACAGATGATTGATGAAATCAGTGGGCTTAGTCATAATATCTGCTAATGACAGAAGTTCTAATGTGAGGTAAGAAGAGAATTTAGCTCATAGTCTTTGGTTAAAGGCTAAAGATGGGCTAAATTAAAAAATATCTTGAATACACTTTTTTCAAGGCCATCTGTGAATAAGATTTCAGAAGCTCATATTTCATTTTAAGAGAATTAGACTCAGGTACCCTATATATAAAAGCCAGGTCACCCTGCCTGTCATTTCTGTGCTGCCCCTCAGTGGAACTTTGACACACATCCACATTCCTGACTATTTTTCTTCTGGAAGCAGCCAGAGAGCATATTCCCTTGAGCACTTACACTGCCATTAATCTTCAGCTAGGTACTTTTGTTTCTCTTCCCCTAAAAATCCATCTGTAGGTCCTGTGCTTGACCTCAGGTGAGATGTCAAGAGAACAAAATACGGATTCTCATTTTAAATCGTTGCTATAAATAGGAAACTTTATAACCTAGCAGATCCCTTAGATGCAAAGTGATGGATGAATTTTATGGATTGAAGAAAAAAAAGTCTATAATTCTCCAACTATGGTTCTCATCGAAGTAAATGATAATAATAAAGCTCATCTATATACTCCTGAATTATTTATGCTGATTATAAAACTAGTAGCTTCAATGTAAAGAAGGTCACACTGTTCTGTATCTAGAGCCAGAATGTCTTTGGAATCACCAGGCCCAAGATGAAAAGACAGCATCAGATACTAAATCAAATTATTTAAGTCATATTATTTAAATTAATTTATTTAAGCTTAAGAAAATAATTGTAGTATAATTAATACGAAGTATTGAATCTTTAATATAATAACTGTTTTGGGAACACATAATGATTAAAAGTTTTGTTGGCAAAATCTTTGGAGTTTTTTAATGGAGTACTGTCTATTCCTTTGCTTCTTTTTGTATATTCATCTAGTATTTATATTTCTCTTTCTGACATTTAAAATGAATTTCTCTGTTTTCATTTAAGTTGTAGTAAACTATGAGACTATACATCTACTGTCTACACACCTATCTATCTCCTTGTGTAATTTTTCTCTAATGCTTATTAAACAAAATATATCAATTAGATTGATTGGTAGGAATGAATATCTTTTGTCTGAAATGCTTAGATTCACTGAGACTAGAATTCTTAGTTGTCTTATTGAATATTTATCCTTAGTATCAAAGAGTGTATAGTTACATAATGGTCTATCCTCAATGTATCTGATTTCTTGAGCAATATATTTATTTTAGTATCATCTATATGTTTTTCCTGATAGTTTTGGCACTTAGGTATCAGAATCTCTGTTTCTTTTTTTGATTGGTCTATTAGGTAACTAATGTTTCACTGAATCGATTCATTAATTCAATCCCTCAATTAGAATAAGACACCTAAACCATTCCCAAATTAGAGTATCTTTAAATTATAAAATAAAAAAATCAATTGAGCATGATGTTGACAGATATTTGGGGAGTGCAGATAGAGTTTTCTGTGGTCATAAAAATCTTTTGGCTTTCAGATGTGATGAGCTCATTGTATATTAGTAAATATATGTAAAGTGCTATATATTGACTAAGTATTTCAAAATCAGGATGATTAGTGATTCCTACCAGCAACATTGTGAGGTCAATAAGCATTACTAAAGATACAGAACAACACTGAGAGATCGGGCAACTTGCCCATGGTCACTCAGCAGGTCGGAGCCCATTACCATGACATGCCTTGGCACGCTTCTTCTAGAAGGGTGACCCCTAATCACTTTTCTTATAAGGTGGGCAAATAAATGCTGAACGTTCTCAAGTGTACAGGCCTTGTGTTGAAGGAATTATTAGTGCAATATTAGTGCAATAAGACAATAGAGCCAACTGAAAATTGAAAATTAAAAATGCTGCTTCATGGAGGTGAATTGGAGGACATATTTTGAGAGAATTTAAATGAATATAATTTTGAAAAGCAAAGTATACAGTAATAGATGTAGGTAAAATTAATTAGGTTGACTTTCAGAGGCTACAAAATTACAGGAAGAATCTGGATTTTGGAATAAGTTCTATTCAGATATAAGATGAGCTCTCCCAAGTAATATTCCATGAGTTCACTTGCATCAAGCAGTGCCTTTCAATGTTTTATGAAAATGGAAACTTTCACAAGTGTTCACATATGTTCTTTCAGTCTGTGAAGTCCAGAATATTTTTTTTTACCCTTTCTCCCCATTTTTTTAATATAATTTTTATTTTGATCATAGTGGCTAACATATTGTTGACAATATTTTAGGTACATATTTACATAAAATCAGGGGGGCTTCCCATCCCCAAATTGTCCTCCCTAACCCTCCGTTTTTGTCCTACCTCCCATTTCCTCTTCCCTCCCCCTCAGGGCGGCTAGAATATATGGTCCCCTCTGTATCTAACCTACTACTTAGTAGTCTTGCATCAGTTTGGTCTTGCTGCCTCCCTTATTTCCCCCTGTAAGTGGGGGCAGGGCTAGTTCAAGTTACGTGGTTTTGCCTGAAAAAGAGAAAGTAAATAAACTGGGGTAAGGGTCTAATACCCCGAAAATGGGGAGAATCCTTCTAGAGGTTCTCATCATCAATTTGGGAAGTGAATGAGAACAAGAAGGTGAAACACTCCACCAGTACCAAAAAAAGTGTCAAATATCCAGTGAGGACTCCAGTTATATCGATAGGCACCACAAAAAACAGATTAAAAATAATAATAAAAAAAAATAAGAAACAAACAAACAAAAAAAAAAAACACGCCGTGGTCTTGAAATAAGAAACATGGCGTAGCATAAAACGAAAGAAGAGAAAGGAAGAGAGAAAAAAAATAAGAATAATTGGGGACAACAATTTCAATAATCACATCCAAACAGAGAAATCGACCAAAATAGCTAGGTAAATAAACATAATAATAACGATAATAAATGAAGGTAAGATATATATATATATAAAATGTCCAAGGTTTTGTGTTTTTTGTATTTTTGTTTTTTTCCCTCCTGCCCTGGCACAGTAAATATTGGGGTTATTCGAAAAGAAATTCACTTGCCCTATGCGATATGGGTTTCTCCGTCCTTGGAGTATATTGTCATGGGATCAGCTCTTTGCTCAGGATCACTCAGGATCACCACTCTCCCGGTGGTGTTTTTTTTTTTTTTTTTTTTTTGGTGTGTGGAAGACTTCTGCTCTGTCCAGGGTGATACAATCAGAGCTCTGTGTTTAGAGGTCTCAGTATCTGTACAGATCCTGAGGTAGGACTTATGGTGAAGTCAGTCTTTGTGAATCTAGAGGTTCTGTTACCTCAGTGCCATTTTAATCCATCTTCTATGGTTGGTGGTCTTGGTCTTTGCACTGAACCTAGGATGGCATCTAGAATAGCGTCTTTCTTTGTGCTTCCAGAATCCCCTTTCCGTTACAATTGTCTCTGCCGGACCTATGGAACTGGGGATCATGCTAATTGTGCAGGTCTTAGCTCAAGCCCTAGAATAGGGCTTTTTTATTGGTCCCAAGATGTAAACAGTCTGGTCGTGGTTCTAGCAGCCAGTCATCTGTAAATCACGATCTTGGCTTTTTGGACCTACCAAAGGGTGCCACGTCTTCTGGTTTTGACTTGTCGTTAGCTGGTAAGGTAGGCTAAACTGCTCTAAGGTCAAGTTGTTCACATTTTCCTCATTGTCGGGATATCATGTTAGAGCTGGCCCTTGTTGTTGACCCTGCAGTATTAAGGCTGTCCCAGATGGAGTTTGTTTCTTGCAGCTGTTGTGAAGAGCTGTGCCGTTTCTATGTCTGGGATCCAGGGTTCAAGGCTGGATGGATGGTATCTAATCACCTGAGGTCTAAGTTGATTCCACATGACATATTTTCAAGGTAAGAGATATCCCTGTATTATAAACAACTATGAGTTTCTATCTCTAGTAGATAAGAGCTCTTTTTTTGTATGTAAGATTTCCCCTTTATTTAGTGTGCCTTTGCATGGGGAAGTGGTGCTCCGTTATATTGTCGGTGTATTTGGGGTGGACAGAGTGGGTAACAGAAATAGATTGCATACCCAAAAATGATAAAAAAAAAGAAATAAAAGTATATGTGCCCACAAATGTATATGTAGGACAAACATTTAAAAAAATTAATTAATTAAATAAATTACAAAAAAAATAAGATAAAATGAGTTAGCGAAGTTTTTAAAGGACCAAAGTGGTGCAACAGACTACTTTACAATTGGGGGAGAACAGGTAAAGAGGTAGTGTATTACAGGTCTTATTCCTATGTTGGAAGTACAGTTTTTCCCGTTGTCTTTTGGATTTTTCTTGTGGTGTGTGGGTTTGTAGGCATCTTCCAATCACACTCCCTGACCTTCTTCAGATTGGTAAAAATTTTGCGGCAGGGAAAGAGTTCTTGCATTGGGGATACTATTGGACCTAAGTCCGGTTTCAAGAAACAGTCCACGTTAGGGGGAGATGGTAGGGAGGGTCTCGCAGCATGAGTCCACAGGGGAGTTGGCTGTCTTTTCTTGCAGGAGACGAGGTGCGGGTTTGGCTGGGTGTCCCCTCGCCTGGGTGCTGGGTACTGGTTCGTTGGGTGGGAGGTCGCTCTTGATGCCTAAAAAATTAAGGGCTGAGGGTGGAGAGTTTTAATATGGTGGGAGACCTGGATGGGATTGAGGGGTGCAGGGATAGTTGGATTTCCGGGGGGGGAGAAAGGGGAAGGTATATGGGAGGGGTATGAAGGAAGAGAAAAGAGAAAATATCAAAGAAAGAAAGGGAGAAGAGAAAGGGAAAAAAGTAAAGAGAAAAATAGAAGAGCAAAAAAGAAGAAAAAAAAAGTAGTGAGAAGAACAAAGAGAATTGCAAGGGAATGCTGGTTTGGTTGAATGTGTTCGATGACTAGAACCTGTAGTTTAGGTCTGTACGTCGCAGGTACTGCTTTGGTGGACTGACTGGTCACGTGCTTCAATTCCTAAATGAAGGTTTAACCTAGAGATAAAGTGTATGTTAAAGAGTTTTCGCGTGGCCATCTCGTAGTGCAGGCAAGGTATGGTATCTCGTGTGGTATCCCGAGTTGCCATCTTAGTTTGTCCGCCCTTTGTATCTAAGGGTGCCTGTGAACAGAAAAGCTGAGAGGTTATTTAAAATATATTAAGGTAAAGGGATTAAAACGTAGTGTTATGGTATGTTGCCCTTGCAGTCCGTGAATTCCCGTGGTGTTCTATACTTGTGTTCCTGTTAACGATCCCTAAGGGATTATTGTGGGCCTTTGTTGTAAGAGTCTGATTACATACCTGTTCTCTCTATGTTGCTGTTTCTGTTTTCTTTGTGGTATAATGTGCTGTCAAGAGTTTGCGTTGTTCGTTTTTCATGTATTTTGGACACTGCTTCCACGTATATGTTGACTATTACAGTGTTCGGAGTTTCTACCCTGTTGAACCCTGTTATATGATTGTTAGGTATTAGTTGTGTGTAAAATGTATGTTCTAGGTATTTCAGAATAGTGCTACCATTCTGTGTTTATCTTTTGTCTTATGACTTACTTCGTTTAACATAACATGATCTAGGTCCATCCACGTTGCTGCAAAGTCTGTGATTGTATCATTTCTAACTGCCATGTAGTATTCCATTGTGTATATGTACCACATCTTAATGATCCATTCATCCGTTGTTGGACATCTAGGTTGGTTCCAAGATTTGGCTATTATACTGAGTGCTGTGATAAATAGTGGGGTGCATACGTATTTTGGAATGAATGTCCTTCCATCTTGTGGGTATATGCCTAGGAGAGCAATTGCTGGGTCAAATGGCAGCTCAATTCTGAGTTCTTTGAGCACTCTCCAGACTTTCCTCCATAGGTGTTGGACTAGGGGGCATTCCCACCAGCAGTGGAGGAGAGTTCCTTTCATACCGCATCCCCGCCAGCAAAGGTTGTTTCCATTATTTTTGATGTGAGCCATCCTCACTGGTGTAAGGTGGTATCTCATTGTTGTCTTGATTTGGATCTCCCTGATGATGAGTGAAGGTGAGCATGTTTTCATGTGTTTGTTAGCCATCCTTCTGTCTTCCTCAGAGAAGTGTCTATTCATTTCTTCTCCCCATTTTTTTATAGCTTTGTTTGGTTTTGGGGGGTTCAGCTTTCTGAGTGCTTTGTATGTTCTAGATATCAGCCCTTTATCTGATATGTCGAGTGAAAAGATTTTTTCCCATTCTGTTAGCTGTCTTCTTGCATTAAGTAGGGTTTCTTTTGCCATGCAGAAGCTTTTTAGTTTGATGTAGTCCCATTTGTTTATGTTTGATGCTAACGTTCTTGCCATTGGTGCTCCATTCTCAAAGACCTTTTTGATATATAGGTCTTCTAGTGTTCTGCCTATTTTATTCTCGATAAACTTTATGGATTCGGGTCTGATTTCAAGGTCTTTGATCCATTTTGAGTTGATTTTTGTATATGGAGTAAGGTATGGGTTGATTTTCACTTTCGTACATGTGGTTTTCCAGTTGTACCAACACCATTTGTTGAATAGGCTTTCTTTGTTCCATTTCAGATTCTTGCCTCTTTTATCAAATATTAGTTGGCTATATACCTGGGGGTTTATGTCTGGGAATTCTGTTCTGACCCACTGGTCTGAGGTCCTGTCTCTGTTCCAGTACCATGCTGTTTTGATTACTATGGCTTTATAGTATAGTTTCAAGTTAGGTAAGGAGATGCCTCCCAGCTTCTTGTTTTTCAGTATTTGTTTGGCTATCCTGGGTCTTTTGTGGTTCCAGATGAATTTTGTGAATGATTGTTCTAATTCTTTAAATAATTGTGTCTGGATTTGGATAGGGATTGCATTAAATCTATATAGGAGTTTGGGTAGGATAGTCATTTTGATTATGTTAATTCTACCTATCCATGAGCATGGGATGTTCTTCCATTTCTTTAGATCGTCTTCAATTTCTTTCTGAAGTGTTTTGAAGTTTCCCTGGTATAGGTCTCTCACTTCTCTTGTAAGGTTGACTCCTAGATACTTGATATTTTTTGAAACTATCTTAAATGGAATTGTATTTTTAATCTCTCTCTCCTCAACTTCATTGTTTGTATATAGAAACGCTACTGTCTTTTGTGTATTGACTTTGTAACCAGCCACTTTGCTGTATTGGTTAATTGTTTCTAGGAGTTTTACTGTGGACTCTTTAGGGTTTTCGATGTATATCATCATATCATCGGCAAATAGAGATAGCTTGTGTTCCTCTTTCCCTATTTGAATTCCTTTGATTCCCTTCTCTTGTCGAATTGCTATTGCTAGAACTTCTAAGGTTATATTGTTTTTTTTTTTTGGGGGGGGGGTTTTGGGGTTTTTGGGCCACACCCATTTGACGCTCAGGGGTTACTCCTGGCTATGTGCTCAGAAATCGCCCCTGGCTTGGGGGACCATATGGGATGCCGGGGGATCGAACCGCGGTCCTTCCTTGGCTAGCGATTGCAAGGCAGACACCTTACCTCCAGCGCCACCTACCCGGCCCCAAGGTTATATTGAATAAGAGTGGGGAGAGTGGACAGCCTTGCCTAGTTCCTGATCTTAGTGGGAATGCTTCTAGTTTCTCACCATTGAGTATAATGTTGGCTGTAGGCTTATCATATATAGCTGTAACTATCTTGAGGAAGGTTCCTTCTAATCCTATTTTGCTGAGTGTCTTTAACATGAAAGGATGTTGGATTTTGTCGAACGCCTTCTCTGCATCGATTGATATGATCATGTGGATTTTGTCTTTCATGTTGTTGATGTGGTGTATAATGTTGATTGATTTGCGTATGTTGAACCAACCTTGCATTCCTGGGATGAATCCCACTTGATCATGATGTATGATCTTTTTGATGAAGTGCTGGATTCGGTTTGCTAAGATTTTGTTGAGTATCTTTGCATCTATATTCATTAGTGAGATTGGTCTGTAGTTTTCTTTTTTGGTAGTGTCTTTGCCTTCTTTGGGAATGAGTGTGATATTAGCCTCATAAAAGAAGTTGGGGAGGATTCCTGTTTTTTCTATGGTTTGGAATAGCCTATGGAAAAGTGGTAGTAAGTCTTCTTGAAATGTTTGATAGAATTCACCTGTAAATCCATCTGGGCCTGGGCTTTTGTTCTTAGGGAGTTTTTTAATTACATCTTCAATTTCCTCTGAGGTGATTGGTCTGTTTAGGATTTCTAGATCTTCCTTTTCCAGTCTTGGAAGAGGGTGTTTGTCCAAGAATCTGTCGATTTCTACTGGGTTCTCTAGCCTAGTTGAGTATAGTTGTTCATAATATGATCTCATGATATGTTGTATTTCTTGGGGTTCTGTTGTAATCTCGCCCCTTTCATTTGTGATCCTACTGATTAGGGTGTTTTCCCTCTTTTTTTGGTGAGTTTTGCCAATGGTTTGTCTATCTTTTTTATTTTTTCGAAAAACCAACTCCTGGTCTCATTGATTTTTTGTATTGTTTTCTTAGTTTCGATGTTGTTTATTTCTGCTCTGGTTTTTATTATTTCTTGCCTTCTGGTTGTGGTTGGATTTCTCTGTTGCTGTTGTTCCAATTCTTTGAGGTGATCTTTTAAACTGTTGGTTTTGTTATTTTCCTGTTTCTTGACATAGGCCTGTATTGCTATGAGTTTCCCCCTAATTACTGCTTTTGCTGTGTCCCATAAATTTTGACATGTTGTCTCTTCATTGTCATTTGTCTCAAGGAATCTTTTTATTTCTTCCTTGAGTTGTTCTTTGATCCAGCTGTTGTTGAGCAGCATGTTGTTTAATCTCTAGGTATTAGTTTTTCTTCATTGCTTCTTCTTGAATTCAATTTTGACCTCTGTTGCATAGTGATCTGAGAGGGTACTTCTAATGATCCTTACCTTTGTGGTCTTATATAGGTTGGCTTTGTATCCTAAGACATGGTCTATTCTGGAGAAGGTTCCATGTGGGCTTGAGAAGAATGTGTATTCTGCTTTCTGGGGATGGAGGGCTCTATATAAGTCTATTAGCCCTAAATCTTCTAGTTTTTCATTCAGAGCTCTTATTTCTTTGCTATTTTTCTGTTTGGTGGATCTGTCCAGTGGTGATAGTGGAGTATTGAGGTCTCCTACTATTATCACATTTCCCTTCATGTGTTTCTCCAGATTTGCCAGTAGTTGCCTCACATATTTTGCTGACTCTACATTAGGTGCATAGATATTGACCAGGGTTAGTGTTTCTTGATCTAATGTTCCCCTGATCAGTAAGTAGTGACCCTCTTTGTCTCTGATCACTTTCTTGAGGTTGAATGCAATTTGGTCTGATATAAGAATGGCTGTCCCTGCTCTTTTTTGTTTTCCATTGGCCTGAATAATTACTTTCCATCCTTTTATTCTAAGCCTGTGCTTATCCTGTAACTGTAGGTGTGTTTCTTGCATACAGCAGAAGTCCGGTTTATTTTTCCTAACCCAGTTCTCTACTATGTGTCTTTTAATTGGAGAGTTTAGTCCGTTCACATTTAGGGAAATTATTGATAGAGTGGACTGTTGTGCAGTTGTATTGTGTGGCGTGGTTGTTGTTACAATCGGGGGTTGGATTGTGTAATTCGTCTCTGAGTAGGTCGCTTAGGATCGGCTTAGTTTGCACAAATAGTTTATGTTCGTTCATATTTGAGAATGTTTTTAGTCTGCCCTCCCATATGAATGAAAGTTTTGTTGGGTATTGGACCCTAGGTTGGAAATTTCTTTCATTCAGTCGTTCAAATATGTCATTCCACTGTCTTCTTGCTTGAATTATTTCAAATGGGAGATCTGGTTTGATTCTTATGTCCTTTCCTTTGTACTTGAGGTTTTTTTCTCCCTTATTGCTTTCAGGAGTTCCTCTTTCTCTTTGTTTTTTTGCCATTTGGATTATTATGTGTCTTGGTGTTGGCTTATTAGGGTCTATTTTATTAGGGACTCTCTTGACTTCCTGGATTTGTCCTGAAGTGCCTTTCCAGATGGTGGGGAAGTTCTCAGTTATTATCTCCCTAACTACCTGTTCTTCCCCCTTCCCTATTTCCTCCCCTTCTGGTATACCCACAATTCTTAGATTGTTTCTTTTGTCCTTGTTCATTTGATATTGGATTTTTCCTTCCAGTGCTTTGTCTTTTATTTCTTTGTTGGTTTCTTGATCATTTTTTGATTGTAGTTTTCCTTCGAGTTCTTCGATGTGCTTCTCCAACTCTGTGTTTCTGCTCATAAGGCTTGTTACTTTGTCTTTTAGGTCCTTCACTTCTTTTTGTATGGAATCTCTCATGTTCTTTGACATTTCTTCTTTAATTTGGCTGATTCGTTCATCCATGGCTTCCTTATACTCGGTTGTTAGGGTTTCTTTCAATTCTTGAATTTCCTTCCTCATGATCGCTTTTAGGTCTTCTTCCCATGGATCTGTGCGTTTTGGTGGACTTGGAAACTTGATAGGATTTGTCATGTTGTCTCCAGTTATTAGGGATCTCCTTGATTTATGCATAATTCTTTGTATTTAATGGTGTGTTTTGGAGTGCTGTGATTTCTAATTTCGGCCTGCTTTGGTCTCCTTCCTGAAGGTGCTTCTAGAGGGTGCTGTTGGGTGAGCTTGTTGAACCGAGCTCTTTCTCCTCCCCTTTGCTACCCAGAGTTCAGTCTTCCTGTAATAGGTATTGTTGCTTTTCTATTCCTTATTTCTGTCAGCGGTGCAGTTCCTCTCCTGGCCACAATGGTTGCTGGTGCTGTTGAGCCTAGTTCTCAATCCCCCCTCCTTTCCCTGGGAGTCAGTGGAGCTCCGCCCCCTCCAAGCCTCTTGAAGGGGTTCCCTCAAACCGGCCCTTAAGGCTCTGCCCTCACCCTTGGGGAGTCCCTGGTCCGCTCCAGGGCCCAAGGGGGTGGACTGCTCTAGGTCACCTGAGGGTCCAGATGGCTGGCCCTATCTCCCTGGTCTATTCGGGTCACTCAACTTTCCTTTCCAGGTGTCCACCTGGGGGGAGGGTCTCACCCGAGTCTCTCTTGGCGGTGCGCAGAGGTCCTGTTGCCGGGCATAGAGAGAGACTCCCCCGAGTCTCTCTTAACGGTGCTGGGGTCCTGTCGCCGGGCAAAGAGAGAGACTCACTCGAATCTCTCACTGGGGCCCTGCTGCCGGGCAAAGAGGGAGACTCAGCCGAGTCTCTCGCTGGGGCCCTGCTGCCGGGCAAAGAGGGAGACTCAGCCGAGTCTCTCGCTGGGGCCCTGCTGCCGGGCAAAGAGGGAGACTCACCCGAGTCTCTCGCTGGGGTCCTGCTGCCGGGCAAAGAGGGAGACTCAGCCGAGTCTCTTGCTGGGGCCCTGCTGGCGGGCAAAGAGGGAGACTCAACCGAGTCTCTTGCTGGGGCCCTGCTGCCGGGCAAAGAGGGAGACTCAGCCGAGTCTCTCACTGGGGCCCTGCTGCCGGGCAAAGAGGGAGACTCAGCAGAGTCTCTCGCTGGGGTCCTGCTGCCGGGCAAAGAGGGAGACTCAGCCGAGTCTCTTGCTGGGGCCCTGCTGGCGGGCAAAGAGGGAGACTCAGCCGAGTCTCTTCGAAGTCCAGAATATTTTAAACATATTTTGTTAAGTATTATCTAGAAATACATAAAAAGGACAATCTGTTTTAAAAATTTTTGTTTCTCAGATTCCATTAGTTTTTTTTTCTTTGAGATTTATGCCCAATAGTTCTAAGACTAATTCTGTTATTTCCTATGTAACTATGTATATATGTATTGTTGGTTTCTTAAGCTTCCAGTTATATCCCTTGACCCTGTTCTTAGAAGCAGATTTTTCTTAATTGACCTATAACTACAATTCTTTCTCACATATCAGAAACCTTAACATTCCATCAATTTTATGGAAAATAGAATTTTTGGTGACCTGAACAATAATAGAACAGGTAGAACATTTGCTGTGTATGCAGCCAACCAAATTCAATCTCTGGTACCTCATATAATCTAATAAATAATATCCTTGAGCACAGAGCCAGCATTAAGCCCTGAGCACTGCTAGTTGTGCCAATCCCCTCAAAAAAGACAATGTTTTTATACACATTTTACAAATAGAATAATCTAAACTTTCACATGAAAATTCAAAATGTTCACTCATTAAGCATAAATAAGATGATACTTTTCTCTAACAAAAAATTGGCATAGATAAAAGCATCCATGTGGTCTTGGTGTTTTCCCTTTTTCATCTGGCCAACTTATTATCACATTTGTCCTTATTTATACCTTTTAGAACAAGCAGGCTCAACTCCTTTTCATAAATCAAACACAGAGCTTGGATGTGACTTCAGGTCTTTGCATTGACATTTCTCTCCGCTTGTCACTCTTCTACAGAGTTAACTGCTGCATTTTTACTACTTACCATACCTAAGCGTTCCTTATCTGAGAGGGCTTCTTTGACTCCTCAGTAAAAGTACATCCAAGCTATTTTTACCCTCTTTTACTCTTTCCTTTTTCTTTAAAATGCTTATGGTCACAACACTGTTTACAATTTATTTCTTGCCGCTAAAATTTAAGTTTCAGAAAAAGATCAATTTTATGTACTTTTTTTATCTATTGCTAGTATAAAAATATAGGATTTTATGCATTCCATATAGATAACATGAAAAACAAAACATAAAGAACTGCTAAATAAATAAATTCTAAGTAACTCTTATACTATATGGATTCACTTTTTTTTCCTACCAAGTATCTCAATCATCGCCAAAGTCTTTATACTATATTTGTTTATGAAAAAAACAAAAGTCTTGAATTTTTGTTGAAATTTTTGGTCTAGTTACAAGTATTTTTGTTATTAATTAAATACTTTATGTAAACACTGTTGTTACAAAGTTTCAGTCATACATTGTATACTTCTTTCTCCAGTGGCTATTTCCCATTAATAATGTCCCCAGTTGCCCTCTTGCCCTTCTCACTGCCTGGGGCAGACATTTGACTTCTCTCTCTCTCTCTCTCTCTCTCTCTCTCTCTCTCTCTCTCTCTCTCTCTCTCTCTCTCTCTCTCTCTCTCTCACTGTGTATGCTAGGTTCAGTTACTAACAGTTCTCATTCATCAAGTATTCACATACCTTCAGTTCTTCAAAAAGATAAGAATGAGAAATAAAATTTTATGATTTCGACTATGTTCATTCGAAAGTTTGAAGACCCTGTGATGTAGAAAGCTGCAGTAAACTTGTGGATAGAGCTGAATATTTTTTAATGATGGGGCTTAGTTTTCTTTAAATGAAATTGTAAAAACTGAGGGCAATGTGGCCTGGGTACTGTGGATAGTGCAAGTGTGATGAAGAATGATGAATGATGGTGTAGGTCAGATCACTGTCTGCAGTTGACCACATCATCCTGATTTTGTGAAATGATAATTGCCTGTAGATTAATTAGATAGCACTGCATGTAAACTGGGATGAATAATGATGATGATCAATGACTAAGGCCTTTATGGCTTTTTCTTTTATTTCTAGTCTCTGAGGGAATGTTGGAATATGCTTTATGAAGCAATATATCTATCTACAAACCTGAACTTTGGTGTGGTAAAGGCACAGCAACTTTGATAACCAAATATTATCACTGTTGTAATTAATTCCTTTCCAGATATGATCCTGTTCGAGATTTAAGCAGAATTTTCATCTGGGTTTGGAAGGGTGGTTCAATAGGTTGAGTGCTTTGAGCACATGCTTTGCAAGGAGAAGAACCAGACTGAATCCCTGGCACTTGGTAGTCCCCCAAACACCTTTAGGGTTAACCCCTGTGCATAGAGCCACTGTAGCTCCTACGCACTACTAGGAAAGGCTGAACAACAGAAAAATATGTATAAACAAATCTCCTTCCTGTGATTTTGAATAATAGTTTTACATAATTTCTAATAATATTTTGTTATGTATTTCTTAATATGTAGTAAATCCTCTTCAATATATAGTATGAATTTCTACAATATTAATTTGAAACTGGTTATGCCCTACAAAGAATTTTATGAAGGTCTGTGCATATGGGTGTTTGAAATGCATAGGCATTTTTTATAATTGATAATCAATCATTCTGAGATATGTCTTACTTGGAATTAAAACTTGGTTTCATTTCATTTTCTTGTCAGCATAATGCTTGACTAATTGTAATCTTGATTTACTTAAATCCAATTCTCAATATCTTTATCTTTAGATTCAAAAGTTTGAATTCACTCTACCACAAGTGATAGATACCATAAGTGATAGTTTGATAGTATTTTTTTCCTTTCTTTTTTTCCTTTACTTAAACATCTTGATTACATATATGATTGTGATTAGGTTTCATTCATGTAAAGAATACCCCCTTCACCAGTGCAACATTCCCACCACCAATGTCCCAAATCTCCCTCCATTCCACCCATCCCCACCTGTACTCCACACAGGTGTTCCAGTTCCCTCATTCATTCACATAATTATGGTAGTTCTCTGTGTAGTTATTTCTTTTCTTTTTTTTTTTTTAATATGGAACAGTTCACGAATTTGCGTGTCATTCTTGTGCAGGGGCCATGCTAATCTTCTCTGTATCGTTCCAATTATAGTATATGTGCTGCCGAAGCGAGCACTATGTAGTTATTTCTATAACTGTACTCACCACTCTTTGTGGTGAGCTTCATAAAGTGAGTTGGAAGTTCCAGCCCTCCCCTCATTGTCTCTGAGGATTGTTGCAAAAATGACTTTTATTTTTCTTAAAACCCATAGATGAGTGAGACTGTTCTGCGTCTCTCTCTCCCTCTGACTTATTTCACTCAGCATGATAAATTCCATGTACATTCATGTAAAGGAAAATTTCATGACTTTATCTCTCCTGACGGCTGCATAATATTCCATTGTATATATGTACCACAGTTTCTTTAGCCATTCATCTGTTGAAGGGCATCTTGGTTGTTTTCAGAGGTTGGCTATTGTGAATAGTGCTGCAATAAATATAGGTGAGAGGAATGGTGTTTTGTATTGTATTCTTGTGTTCTTAGGGTATATCCCTAGGAATGGGATAGCTGGGTCAAATGGGAGTTCAATTTCCAGATTTTGGAGGAATCTCCATAACGTTTTCCATAGAGGTTGGACTAGATGGCATTCCCACCAGCAGTGGATAAGAGTTCCTTTCTCTCCACATCCCCACCAGCACTGATTGTTCTCATTCTTTGTTATGTATGCCAATCTCTGTGGTGTGAGATGGTATTACATCATTGTTTTGATTTGCATCTCTCTGATGATTAGTGATGAGGAGCATTTTTTCATGTGCCTTTTAGTCATTTGTATTTCTTTTTTATCAAAGCGTCTGTTCATTACTTCTCCCCATTTTTTTGAGGGGATTAAATTTTTTTCTTGTAAATTTCGTCAGTTCCCTGTATAGTTTGGTTATTAGCCCCTTATCTGATGGGTGTTGGGTGAATAGTTTCTTCCACTCGGTGGGTGACTCTTGTATCCTGGGCAATATTTATTTTGAGGTGCAGAAGCTTCTCAGCTTAATGTATTCCCATCTGTTGATCTCTGCTTCCACTGGTTTGGAAAGTGCAGTTACATCCTTGAAGATGCCTTTAGTCTCAATGTCATGAAGTGTTTTACCGACGTGTTATTCCATATACCTTATGGTATCAGGTTTGATATCAAGGTCTTTAAACTATTTGGATTTTACCTTTGTACATGATGTGAACGGGGGGTTTATGTTCACTTTTTTGCAAGTGGCTAACCAGTTCTTCCAGCACCTCTTGTTGAAGAGTTTTTCCCTGCTCCACTTAGGATTTCTTGCTCCTTTGTCAAAAATTAGGTAATTGTATGTCTGGGGAACGTTCTCTGAGAACTCAAGCCTATTCCACCAATCTGAGGGTCTGTCTTTATTCCAATACCATGCTGGTTTGATAACTATTGCTTTCTAGTACAGTTTAAAATTGGGGAAAGTAATGCCTCCCATTTTCCTTTTCCCTAGGAGTGCTTTAGCTATTCGAGGGTGTTTATTGTTCCAGATGAACTTCATAAGTGTTTGATCCACTTCTTTGAAGAATGTCATGGGTATTTTTAAGGGGATGCAGGATTTGATTGCATGTAGTCTTTAACTCTGGGAGTATCTCTTTGATGATGTCTTTGACAGTTGATTCTTCCTAGAGATCTCCTACCTGGGTCTCTGGGACTCCAATGATTCTTATGTTGTTTCTTTTGAGTTTATCAAAGACTTCTATTTTCATCTGTTCACATTCCTTGAGTACTTTTTCCATTGCCTGTTCGTTTGTCCTAAGGTTCTTTTCCAATTTCTTCTGTGTTGAGTATTTATGCATCACATCTTCCAGTACTCCGTTTTTCTCCTCAGCTGCTATTACCCTGCTGGCAAGACCATCCATTGAGTTTTTCAGTTGAGCTACAGTGTTTTTCAGATCTGTTATTTCAGTTCCTTATCTGAGAGGTTAATCAGGTGGTTGGAATTTATTAGGTCATCCAAGCTTTCGTCTACATTCTCTGTGCATGGTGTTTGCCTGTGAGGTTTCCCCATTGTCACGCTTGTAATGTGGTTTTTCCTGCGTGTTGTGGTGGGGTTCATTGATTAGAAAGAGTGTGCGGCCGCAAAGCCGCTCATCTGCTGCCTCTAGTTGACAGTTTTTTGGGGGTGCGCTCCCTAGGCCTCTGAGGAAACCTTCAGGTATTCAAGAAACACAGACAGGCACAGGAGAAGTTTCCCTTGGAGTCCTCGGAGTGAACAAAGGCACAGCAGGCCAGAGAGCTCAGCTTATTGGACGGCGACCCCCACAGCCAGAGTTTACTCACTGGGCAGCTTCAAAATGCAGTTTTTGGGGGTGCGCTCCCTAGGCTTCTGAGGAGACCTTCAGGTATTCAGAAACACAAACAGGCACAGGAGAAGTTTCCCTTGAAGTCCTCAGAGTCAGTTTGATAGTATTTAAAGAATAAAACTAAAAGAAGAAAACTAAGTTTTGCAGTGATTTGAATGGAGAAATATTATTCAAAGAGAGTATTTATATATAGGTCTAATATATAGTTGCACTCATACTTAAACTCTTTGAGTGCTTAAAAACTTTAAAAAATGAATCTTCAAGATTTAATTCTAGAACATTTATAATAATTTAGTTCTCCTTGGAATGGTAGTACCTTCTCTCCAAATCTATTGACAGATTAAGACATTTTAGTTACATGCAGAATAAATCACATTTTCTGACCTGGTTCAATTATTTCACCTTTAAAGAGGCTAAATAGAGATAATTACTATCAGACCAAATGTCTAACTTTATTGCTCTTCCACTGATGTCTGCAGAGCCATGTAACCAGCAAACCAACAGGTATGCCAGTTGACTTTTGGGCTGAGAATTCTGGATCTGCTTGAAATAAGAGTGAGCAGCCTCTCCTAAATCCTATTTTAGAAGCTCGACAATCATGGACATATCTCATAGTTGCTGTCATGTCGGCTCATCAATTAACTTCATAGATTCATTTTATTCTTTAAAGAGTTGTAGGCCAAACCTGAAGAAACACATTTCAACTTGCAGCTGAAAATTCAGAGCATTAGTCAGGAGGGAGGGGAGTCATCACTCTGCCGAAGCCTAGGCATCTGCATCCAAATATCAAAATTGCCACTATATTAACAGTCCAGCTTTACTGATGTTCCACTGACATCTGCAGAGACAACTATTCAAATAAAAACTATGGTATGCCATATATTTCCTATATACTGGTTTTCTCTGAGTGAGGACAAGCAGCTTCTTTTCATAATTCTGAAAAAACTTGCAGTCACAAACATATCCCACAGCTGCTACTCTGTTAGCTCATAGGTCCATCTCCACAAATCCTAGAATTCCTGGAGTACATGGCAACATATGACACCTCACAATTTTCCAAAATTGATACTCCAGTAGGAATACACCAAATTAGATGGTAAAGTAGCAAAGAGTTACTTGACATTAAAAAAAGGCAATACTACTGAAGTTTAATTAGCAACAAAACCTGCTGATAATGACTAAATGACCCCATTGTGAGATATAAGAATTTTCACAAATTTTCTTTTACTAAAGGTTTGTTTTTCAATAAATACAAATAAATTACAAAAATTTATTTTGTAAAGATTAATATAAAGTAAATTATTTTATGCCTGCCAGTGGGGCAGTCTTGTTATGGGTAAGAAGTTGGGTACATGGTAAAGTGAAAATAACATTGATAGTGTGATTGGTATTGGTATATTGAACACCAAAAACAACTATATTTAAGAACTTAGTTCTCAGGAGTTACTCCTGGCTATACACAACCATAATTTTTTGAGGGTTCAGGAGACCACTTGGGATGCAGGGGATTGAACCTGGGTTGGCCATCTGCAAGTCACTGTTTAAAATTATAAACCATAATAATTGCTTCTTAGGAAACAGATAATCTCAGTTCTGAAAGTAGTATTGAAAAATTCCATTTCCCTCAAAAATCTGCATTTATAAAAAATGGATGAACCATCATAGCTCTATATTAAGCATTCTGGCTTTTTGAAATCATAGCCTGGGTTTTTAATAAATTCAGCATGTTTAATTGTAATTCCATAGTTTGTAGAAATTTGGTTACAACTTAACCCCCCCTGGGGCCAGAGCAGTGGTGCAGAGCTGTAAATATTCTGTCTTGCACATGCTAGCCTAGGATGACCGCGGTTCAATTCCCCTACGTTCCATATGGTCCCCCAAGCCGGGAGCAATTTCTGAGCACATAGCCAGGAGTAACTCCTGAGTGTCACTGGGTGTGGCCAAAAAAAACAAAACAAAACAACCCGCCCAAAATAAAACCAATATTCACATCTATAAAATATGAATCATGCCAGCATTTAGCTTATAGGGAGTTGCAATATTATAGAGACAATTCTTATAAAATGTTAAGCATTTAATAAATGTTTGTTATAATCATTTATATTTTTGCAGTCAAATAGTTATAAAGGTGTAGTAATGCAGCCTGTGAAGTTGTAATATCAACATGAGAATGGAAGGTCTATGTTTTTGCTCAGAAATTATCTGATAATTATGATTGATAATATCAAAAGACAGAACATTTTATAAAGTTTAAAAAGCCTGCATGTCTTGAATGCCTCCAATAGAAATACCAAAACTCTAATGTAATTTTCGTTTGTTTGTTTTGTCACCTGGGCCACACCTGGTCATGCTCAGAGGTTACTCCTGGCTATGCACTCAGAAATTGATCCTGGCTGGGGGACCATATTGGACACCGGGGATTGGACCCAGGTCCATTCTGGGTGAGCCACATGCAAGGCAAATACCCTACCACTGTGCTATTGCGCTGACCCCTGAAAATGTGATTTTTATCCTAAATCATATTCTGTAGTACTAGAGGAAAACCTCTCAATTATGTTCAATTCAATAAGCAATGAACCTTGTTTCAACAGCTTATGGATCATATAAAGATCCTAGAATGGAAAAGAGAGATATGCAATATAAGTATAAATCCAACTTGTCTACTAGAAGGCCATCAGATAAAAAAAAAAAAAACTCAGGCTCATAAAAAAATACATGGCAGACTACAAAATACTATACAGGAGAGGGTCAAATAAATTGTCTGTATGTAAAGAAACCAGTCTTTCAGCAGAGGGAAAAAGAAAGTTCAATGAATTCAGAGATATTTTAATCTTCCTTTTAATTATATAAATAAATTATGATGGCACAAATATGATCTAGATCCGTGATTACATAGTGTGGTATTTAATACAGAAAACTCTAAACATTACCAATTTCAACAAAATATTTAGGGTGCTGAAATACTGTGGAAGAAAGAAGAAAGTCTGAAAGCAGACTGCTTTTGCAAAAGAAACATCCTGGGAAATTTGAGTGTGGAGAGAAGCCTTGAAAGAAAAGCAGTAATAGATACTTTCTGCTCTGCCTACTTGCTTAGCAGTAGATACTGCATTTACAAAGTATTGGGAATATGAGAAATGCTGCATAGCTGAGGAAGAGCATGTAGTTTATTTGGAACTACTCAGCCATTTATAGCCCTGGCAAAATTTAAAGAGGTCTATCCCAGAATTGAAGTAGAACTGAAGTGGAAAGTACAATTATGAGATGGTGGAGAGTGTAAATATGAGATATAGTATGTGTGTATATGAGATATAGTGTGTGTCTGTGTGTATGTCTGTGTTTGTGTGTGTGTGTGCATGTATCAAGCTATTAAGAGAGAGTGTGTGTAAGAAGGAACTCAGAGACACAATCTCATTAAGGACCATATTCTTTTCTGTATTAACTTCTAAACAGGTGATCTCAGTTTAAGTTACTCTAAATTAATATGCTCATCTTAAACAAAAACAGAGATTCAGGTAATCATGCTAATTTTGATTACTTTCACATAAACACGAAAATGAGTTCACACATATTTCACAATAAAGGTAGCCTCTTTCTTTAAAATGTCCTTATTTATAAAGTCATAGTTTTACTGACAGTAAAAATAAATGAAAAGTCTTGTATACTGTATTTTCCTTAGAACAATATGCATGTAGGGGCCAGAGCGGTGGCACAAGTGGTAGGGCATCTGCCTTGCACACTCTAACCTAGGAATGACTGCGGTTTGATCCCCTGCCATCCCATGTGCATAGCCAGGAGAAACCCCTGAGCGTCATCGGGTATGGCCTAAAAACAAAAACAAAAAAAGAATATACATGCAATAGTAGTAAAAAACATGACTGTATTCATAGAACTACAATCATATTTGTAATCACGGTGTTTAAATAAAGATAATTTAACAATAAAAAGGACAGAAAAATAAAAACATCTGAGTTTCTTGCTTCAGTTGATTTAACTGATTAGGAACATAAGGATCATTATTTGAAAAGCTACAGTGACAATGTTGCAAAAAAAAAAAATGGCACAGAACATCTACAAAGTTAGGGAAGAAGCTTATTTAATACCGAACTTTCTCTCCCTTATATTTGCAGAATTTAGCCTTTCCAACCCCAAATTAAGTTACAAGTTCTGAGCCATATGGCAACATGATCATATCTTTATTTAATATTGATGAGCTTCCTCCTAAACTCTGCCTTTAACTCCCTTTGCCTTTATCCTGCAAGTTAACCTGAAAAGCTTTGGCATCCAGGGCATCCAGGAAACAGAAAGAGGCTTACTCAGCTCAGATCGCACCATTATGTTTCAGCTGCAGTACATTTAAATTATATGTGTAGTTGACAGGCAAACATATTTCAAGACACAATCTTTAGAAAGCAGGAGAGAGTTTCTTCAGCTCCACGTCATCATTTGATGTAGATTGCCTATTATATTCTCGAGGTATTATGAAAAATGGATTTAGAGATATTTCCTTGACAATGGACAGACTAATGGAAACTGGTGACTGTATTTAAAATGTGTAGAGGTTTGTTATAACACGGTAATAGAAAAATATCAATTTCACTGACAGATTGGAAACAAAGTCTGTCAATGGAATGATAATGAAGTTATTTAAATGTCGACTCACTCACAAACATTTTCCAAACCCTAAATTATTCTCATTGCTTTAACCTCATGCATCCTAACTTATTAAGGAGAAGAGTCTGTCATGCAGCCAATGCATCTTTGGCTTTGGAAACTATTTTTATGCTGCTGAATGTGCCTATAGCAATGAAAGTGGCCACTCTTAATGATTTTAGGAAAAAAAACAAAACACAGAAGTCACTGCTATTTGATTTACAGCTGAGCATTCTGCTTCCTGGACAGCAAAGACATTGATTTGAGTGATGCCCAATGTCTCTTGTCCTTGAGTTTCCATCTGCTACTAAAATCTTTGTTTGGTGACATTGGCATTCTGACCCCTTGTGTCTAAGAAGAGGCACTCTTCCTTTCAGGGGGCCTGGTAGCAGAAAAGGATGAGATCAGGTGATTTACATACTTTCTAAAGCGCTTTGGAGAAGTGGCCTGGCTTGGTTCAAAGAATGTGTTCGTTTGGCTTCATGCCTTCATTTTGTATAGAGAAAGGACTTGCGTTGTGCCAATTTTCTCATAGGAATTGGGAATTGGGGCTGTAAAACAAGATGATCTCACTGCCCTTATAGCTCTTGGAGTAGTCAATAAGTGAATTGTAGGCAAAGATAGCTTGTTTGAATAGCTGAGGAGCATTGAATGTGCTCTCCGTACTAGTCCCACCTGGCACCACAGAACCTCTTGTATCTGTTGACTGGAACTACTGTAGTCCTTGTTAAACTATGTGAGTTTCTAAATCTTGACTTCGTAGGAAACCAGTGGGCCATACAGAAAACAAGACGTCTGTCACTTTTTCCAATCAAATACAAAACACTATCCAAGCCACCTTCTGCAATCTAGGAAGATATCATGAGACAAAAAATAATGCTTTCCCTGATCTCTTAGAAATTACAGTCTAGTGGAGGGAGAAGGAAAATCAAAAATAAAGAGTGGATCAAGGTAAATACTAGAAATAGATTTATTGCTATTAAGAGATTTAAAAAAGGGCCGGGCGGTGGCGCTAAAGGTAAGGTGCCTGCCTTGCCTGCGCTAGCCTTGGACGGACCGCGGTTCGATCCCCCGGTGTCCCATATGGTCCCCCAAGCCAGGAGCGACTTCTGAGCGCATAGCCAGGAGTAACCCCTGAGCATTACCGGGTGTCTGTGCTAGAGCATAGAAGTGGCTGTATCTTGAACAGTATGACCTGTGCCCTGAAATGGTGAGCAATCACTGGCCATAACATTCTTAGTAGAGTAGATGGCAAGAGTGGAGTGTACAGAGGGTGGATAGGAAACACATCAATGATTGCAAGACTTAGAGAAGCAAGTGTGGGTATAGTTGTGCATCTCATAAGTAAATAGTAAATATTATCAGATTAAAATAAATTGCAGCACTTAAGGAAACCAGGACAAAAATGATCATTCAGCTAGAACTTGCCTGAGTAGGTATAATCTGACCTCATATCCTTACTTACTAGGCAGTGAGATCTTGGTAACCATTCACATCACATCATATCATCAGATCATTAGCAAGCTGACCATTTTGTCCACATTTCTAGACTTCCTAGAAGGAAGATGAAGCAATAAAAACCATTCTTTCATTTTTTTCTTAGATAAATATGTACATTTTCCCCATACTTTTCTTAAAACTGATTCCCCCTGAATGATTTTTCTGTCTGCTCTACTTGAATGAAGAACAGCCCTTTTTGGATAAGAAGTTCTGGAATTTCAGTTTCACTTTATATGAATTTCACTAAGAACTCTAAGTTCTGCAATATGAATATAACTCCCTATTCTGCTTGGATCCTGAGAGAAGTTATGTACCATGTCATTAAGGAGTAATCCTGCATGAGAGCTGTACCATAATAATATTGTGTCTTTGTGTAGTTAACTATATTTGTTAGGTTACACCTTACTTTACCCTATAGAAAGATCATCCCTGGTTTCTTTGTATCTATTTGTTTACAAGTTGGAGATTGGCTTATATATAATACTTGGTTCAAGACAGTCTATCTGCCCTTGTCCTTATTGCCTTACCTGGGGATTATCTCTGTACTCAATAAAACCAGTTCTGACAGGCAGTTTGGGGAAGATAGAAGATAGAAGACTGTTAGATTATATGTGTTTCACCCTCAGCAAGTTTTGGATTATTTCATGAGCGACACTGATTCAGACTCATTTACCTGGGACTGGAGATTCAGCACATAGTGTGATTTTACATATATTCTCAGTTACATGTAAATATTATCTGTGTCTAACTTTTTTTTTTACATTTTTTTGTTTTGTTTTTGGGCCACACCCACAGAAATCGCTCCTGCCTTGGGGAACCATATGGGAGGCCAGGGGATTGAACCGGGGTTCGTCCTAGGTCAGTGTGTGCTTGCACCACTGCTCTGGCTCCCAACTTTTCTCTCAAGAGCTGAGGTCACCTTCTTAAGTCTCCAAGAAAAATTTTTGTCATCTGTTAGGAGTTTTAAGTATACTTTATTTGTTATTGGTTATTTTATTAAATGGCAATGATTTATTATTAGATAAATTTTATAATAGCTTGATGTATCATACATAGGCTATAATACTTTTTAAGCTACCTTTTTACAATCACAGAGTTACTACATCAATCTTCGAATTTCAAGATACCTTTATTATTGCCCCTGTACCTTTTCTACTCACATCTCTCTTATCCTTCTCTGTCCCCAGATTTTACTGATGTCTCAGTGTGTGTATTGAGGGATTTTCTAAATCTTTTTATTTATCTGTATTTTGCACCATATGAGTATGAATATCTGGTATATATCTTTTACTATCTAATTTCACTCAACATAGCATTCTCCAATTTCATCCACATTGCAGCTATACTGTAAGGCTTCATTTTTTTCTCCAATATACTTTGTATCTCAAGTGTCTACCTTCACAATTTCTTTATCTATTTATCTGCTATTGAACATTGGGTTGTTTCTGTAATTTACTCACTGTATGTGTATATATCATATATATCATAAATTTTTTCAGATTAAAATTTAATGTTATTGGAGGCAAGCAGAAGCAGAATCACTGGGTTATATGAAAGTTATATTAATAGGCTAGAGCAATAGCACAGCAGGTAAGGCATTTGCCTTGCACACAGCCAACCCTGGTTCAATCACTATCATCCTGTATGGTTTCCTTCTACAGGGCTAATTTCTAAGCTTACAGCCAGAAGTGATCCCTGAGCACTGCTAGGTGTGGCCCCAAAATTAAAACAACAACACAATGAAAAAAAAACTGCATAATTTTGCAGCTGGAGCAATAGCACAGTGGAAGGGCATTTGCTTTGCATGCAGCCTCCCAGGATTAGATTTCTAGCATCCCATATGGTCCCTCAAGTCTGCCAGGAGTGATTCTGAGGAGACAGGATTAACCCCTGAGTGCCAGTGTGAACCCCAAAGAAAGAGAATGTTACAATCATATTGCTTTAAGAAGTTTATGAATGGCTTACAACATAATTGATGCATGCAACAATCCTTTTGGAATGAATGAGTTTCTCTGTTACCACATCACTGCTCACATTTAGTGTTATTGTCTTTTTTATGTACCATATTTCCTGTGTATAAGACGACTTATGAAACAAAAAAAGTCAACCGAAAATCGGGGGTCGTCTTATATGCCAAGTATATCTCGAAAAATGTTTCAATATGCCGCTAAACAAAAATTGTCTGAATATTGCCACAAAACGAATTTTCCAACTCGATCCTGCACCAATCACTACAAGGCTGCTCCGTCTGCCTCTCTAACTCATCCAATCCAAGCAGGCTTTTTATGCATGCAAATGAGACAATGTTCTGAACACGAATCTACACTATAAAAAGCCTGCTCAGATTGGCCAGAGTGAGAGAGGATGTCTATTACAGTATAACCTTTGAACTTTTGCTTGTTGTGATTGGCTCACTGTGGTACATACAGTTGCAGCACAGCAACGTTCTATCTGATACAGCGAATATAGACCTAAACCTATGTTTTAACTGCAAAATTAGGGGGTCGTCTTATACGCCCAGTAGTCTTATATGCCGGCAAATACAGTAAATTATTCTTACTGATGTGAAATGCTGTCTCATTGTCATTTTGTTTTGCATTACCTGTTAATCACTGCTGATGAACATTTTATTTTTTGTGTATTGTAGGCCATCTTTATGACTTCATCTTCTCTCCCAATTCTTCAATAGGGTTTATTTTGTTGCTGTTCAGCTTTCAGAAATCTTTACATATAGCTTTCACAGTAGCCCTTTGTCTGATGTGACATGAAAATATTTTTGATTATGGTGTCTTTAAAAATATTGGCCTCAAAAAAAACTATTGGCCTCATTTTTTTCTTAGCACAAAACCTTTTTACTTTGATATTGTGTCATTTCCTGTTAATTCCTGTTTTTTTCTTTAGCAATATGGAAGACTTCTCTGAAATGAAGATCTTAAAAAGATCTATGTTTTTCTCAATGTTTTACAGATAGGTTTTGTGTTTGTTTTTGGACTATACCCAGTGACGCTCAGGTGTTACTCCTGACTATGCACTCAGAAATTGCTCCTGGCTTAGGGGACCATATGGAATGCCAGGGAATTGAAGTGAGGTTCTTTTGGGTCAGACACGTGCAAGGCAAATATCCTACCACTGTGCTATCAAAATGGCTCCTAAATACAGTTTTTATATCAAGGTATTCAATTCACTGAATTGACATTTATGCATTCTGTGACATAGGGATCAAGATTTATTGTTTTGCATGTGGCTAAACAATTTTGCCAAATCTCTTTGCTCTATTTCATTTTCCTAGACTCTTTATATTAAATTAATCATACATAGATCTGTGAATCTACATCTGGACTAAAATTTCATTTACTGTTCTGCAAATCTGTCTTTGATTCAGTACAATGAGGTTTGGCCAGTCCAATTCTGTATTGAAGACTAAAGTCTATGGGCTGGAGTGATAGTATAGTGAAAAGGTTATTTCTCTTGCATGCATCCAATGTGAGTTTGCTCCTTAACCTTCATATGGTCCATTGAACTTGCCAGAAATGATCCCTGAGTATAAAGCCAGGAGAAAGATCTGGGCACTGCTAGATGTGGTCCAAAAACTAAAATTAAAAAAATATTCAATAAATAAAGACTAAAGTCTAAATTTATAATGTTTTTTTTTTTCCAGAATTGGTTTGACTATTCTGGGAGTTTTATAGTTCCATATAAATTTTAGGAGTATTTTTCTGTACCCATAAAAATATTATGAGAGGATTTTATAAAATATGTAAATTATTTTGGGAAAGGTAGTCATTTAAACATGATAAATATTCCAATATATGATCAAGGAATAGTTTGATTTTTTGTATCTTTTTTTTGGGAGGTGTATTATAGTTATCACTAAATGCATATTTTACCTTTTTTTTTACCTCATTTGTTAGATTGATTCCTAGACACTTGCAATTTTTTTGATGCAACAAGACGAGAAGTTATTTTAACATTTCTTTTTTATATCATTGTTTACATAAAACAATGTGAGCAATGTCTGTGCAATAATTTTGTACCTTGTTATTTTGACATGCAGGTGTATAGTTTCTTGGAGTTTTTACAGCGTACTTTCTGTGTAAAATACTATGTCCTCCATAAATAGCAATATAATAAATTCTTTACCAATTTGAAATCCTATAATATGTTATTAGTTTTAAAAAGAATAATCTAGGGGCCAGAGAGATAGCATGAAGGTAAGGCATTTGCCATTCATGCAGAAGGACGGTGGTTCGAATCCCAGCATCCCACATGGTCCCCTGTGCCTGCCAGGGACGATTTCTGAGCATAGAGCCAGGAGTAATCCCTGAGTGCTGGGAGGTGTGACCAAAAAAAAAAAAACAAAAAACAGGATAATCTATTACATTGGCATCCAGGCACAATTACTATGGAAGCAAAGTACAGTAACTTTTAACTTAGATTATAGTTCTTACAGTTATTCATATGTTCCCATGTTATTTTATTTTATATTTTACATATTTTATTTTAGCAATGTTATTTATAGTACTGTTAAAGTTAGGGTTTTGTGCATACAGTATTCCAAAGCAGCACCCTCCACAAAAGTGCCATCACGTTCAGCCTATTATACCCATTCTATCCCACACCATAGTAAGTTCAATTTTGTAGACAACTCTAAGGTTCTCTTGCTTTGGGACCATTTTTATTCTTTTTCAATGTTTTCTTATATCACACATAAAAAAATTATCTTTGTTTGAACCTGTTCTTTTTTATATAGGATGTTATACTCAAGAACTATCCTTATTGGAACAAATTGCAAGATTTCATCATTTGTATAACCTTTTTTAAATAAAAGTTTTATAATATTCCATGCTATATATGTATTTACATTGTTGTTTTTTAATTTTTTAATTATTTTTATTTAAATAATTTATTTACACACCATGATTACAAACATAACTGTAGTTGGGTTTTATTTATAACAAATACACCCCCCTTCACCTGTGCAACCTTCCCATTACCAGTGCCCCATATCTTTTCTCCCCCATACCTTGCCTGTTCTACATCCCTCACTCATTGACATTGTTATGATAGTTCGTAGTGTAGTTATTTATCTAACTGAACTCACCATTTTTTGTGGTGACTTTCATATCTTGAGCCAGTTCTTCTGGCCCTCAACTCTGGACATAATTTCAATGTCTTTAATTTTTCTTAAAACCCATAGATGAGTGAGACTATACTGTGTGTCTCTCTTTCCCTCTGACTAATTTCACTCAGCATTCTATGTTCATCCACTGGTAGGAAAATTTCATTACTTCATCTCACCTGACAGCTGCATAATATTCCACTGCATCATATGTACCACTGTTTCTTTAGCCATTCATCTGTTGAAGGCCATCTTGGTTGTTTCCAGAGTCTGGCTATGATAAAAAGTGCTGTGATGAATATAGGTGTGAGGAAGGGATTTTTATATTGGATTTTTGTGTTTCTAGGGTATATCTCTAGGAGTGGTATATCTGGATTATATGGGAGCTCAATTTCCAGTTTGTTGAGGAATCTCCATATTGTTTTTCATAAGGGTTGGACTATATCACATTCCCACCAGCAGTGAATGAGAGTTTCTTTCTCCCCACATCCCCACCAGCACTGATTGTTCTTGTTCTTTGTGATGTGTGCCAGTCTTCGTGGTGTGAGATGGTACCTCATAGTTGTTTTTATTTGCATCTCCCTGATGATTAGTGATGTGGATCATTATTTGTGTGCCTTTTGGCCATTTGTACTTCTTTGAGAAATTGTCTGTTCATTTCTTCTCCCCATTTTTTGATGGGATTAGATGTTTTTTCTTGTTAAATTCTGTCAGCATTTTTATATCTTAGATATTAGCCCCTTATCTGATGGGTATTGGGTGAATAGCTTCTCCCATTCTGTGGGTGACTTTTATATGAAACCTACTTGGCCATGCTGTATGACCTTCTTAATGAAACATTGGATCCTGTATGCCAAAATTTTGTTGAGGATCTTTGCGTCTGTATTCATCAGGAATATTGTTTGTAGTTTTCTTTTTTGCAGCATCTCTGTCAGGTTTTGGTATCAAGGTGATGTTAGCTTCATAAAAACTGTTTTGACGGGGCTGGTGAGGTGGCGCAGATGTAAGGTGTCTGCCTTGCAAGCACTAGCCAAGGAAGGACCGTGGTTCGATCCCCCGGTGTCCCATATGGTTCCCCCAAGCCAGGAGCAATTTCTGAGCGCTTAGCCAGGAGTAACCCCCGAGCATCAAACGGGTGTGGGCCCCCCCCAAAAAAAAACTGTTTGGGACTATTCCTGATTCTTCAATTTCATGAAAGAGCCTGCAGAGAATTGGTAGAAGTTCCTCCTAAAAGGTTTGAAAAAATTTATTATTGAATCCAACTGGGCTGGGCTTTTGTTTTTTTGGGAAGATTCTTTATGACCATTTTAATTTCTTAAGTAGTGATGTGTCTGTTTAGATATGCATGATAATCCTAGTTTAACCTTGGAAGATTATAAGAGTCCAAAAATTTATCCATTTCCTCCAGGTTTTCATGTTTTGTGGCATAGTTTCTCAAAGTAGTCTCCGATTACTCTTTGAATCTCTGCAGTATATGTGGTGATCTTTCTCTTTACATTCCTAATCTGGTGTATTAGATTTCTCTCTCTCCTTTGTGTGTGTGTGTGTGTGTGTGTGTGTGTGTGTGTGTGTGTGTGTGTGTGTGTGTGTGTGTGTGTGTGATTTTGCTAGTGGTTTATCGATCTTGTTTATTTTTTCAAAGAACCAACTTTTGCTTTTCTTGATCTTTCGAATTGTTTTTTGGATTTCCATTTCATTGATTTCAGTTCTAAGCTTTGTTATTTCCTTCTGCCTACCTATTTTTTGTTGTTGTTGTTGTTGATGGTGGTCACTTTCTAGTTCTGAAAGCTGTGTCATTAAGCTTTTTATATAGGCCCCTTCTTCCTTTGTGAAGTGTGCTTGCAAGGCTATAAGTTTTCCTCTTAGTACTGCTTTTGTTGTATTCCATAATTTTGAACAATTTGTGTCTTCATTGTCATTTTTATTTTCAGGAATGTTTTGATTTCTTTTTTGATTTCACCTCTGACCCACTGGTTATTCTTTAGTGAACTGTTTAGTTTCCAAGTGTTAAGGTTTTTCTTCTGTGTTTCTTTGTAGTTCACATCTAATTTCAGTGACTTGTGGTCTATATAGGTAGTTTATACAATTTCTGTTTTCTTGACTTTATGGAGATATGTTTTATGGGCCAGCATGTGATCTAACATGGAGAATGACCCATGTGTATTGGAGAAGAATGTGTATCCAGTTTTCTGGGGATGGAGTACCCTTTATATATCTACTAGTCCACTTCCATTTCTCTTTTCAAAGGTAGTACATTCTTGTTGGATCTCAACCTGATTGATCTATCAAGACTTGTCAGGTCAGTATTGAGATCTCCCACTATTATCATGTTGGTATTGATATTTTCTTTCAGATTTGTCAAGAGTTGTATTAAATATTTTGCAGGTCCTTCATTGGGTGCATATGTGTTTAGGAGCATACATATGATGTACATATCCTTTGATTAATACAAAATGACCATCTTTGTCCCTTATAACTTTTTTTAGTCTAAAGATTGTTTCATCTGAACTAATATGCCCACTCCAGCTTTTATAGGAGTGTTGTTTGCTTAGATGATTTTCCTCCAACATTTGATTTTGAGTCGATGCTTGTTTTGATTATTCAGATGTGTTTCTTGTAGGCAGCAAAATGTAGGGTTCATCTTTTTGATCCATATTGCCACTCTGTCGCTTTCTAGGTTCATTTAATCCATTGATGTTGAGAGAGAGATAATTGTCATGGGATTTAGTGTTATCTTTGTGTAGAAGTTTGGTGTATATGTTGGTCTTTTTTTCTTAAAATAGACCTTTCAGCTTTTCTTTTAGGGCTGGTTTTTAATCTGTAAAGTTTTGAGCTGTTGTTTATCCATGAAGCCATGTATACTTCCTTCAAACTGGAAGGTGAGTCTGACTGGGTGTACTATTCTAGGTGAAGCATTCATTTCATTGAGTTTTGTCACGATATCCCACTACTGCCTTCTGGCCTTGAGGGTTTCTTGTGACAGGTCTGCTGTAAATCTTAAGGATGCTCTTTTGAAAGTAATTTCCCTTTTGACCTTGCTGCTTTCAGTATATTATTCCTATTTGTGGGATTTGTCATCATGAGTAGAATGTGTCTTGGGTGGTTTTTTTTTTTTGGGGGGGGTCTCTTTTAGCTAGTACTCTTCAGGCATGCAGGATTTGGTGCAATGCTGTCTTTAGCTCTGGGAGATTCTCAGTAATGATGCCCTTAACTGTTGATTCTTCCTGGGGATTTTCTTCCTGCATACCTGGGACTCCAATGATTTTTATGTTGTTTCTGTTGAATTTATCTAAGACTTCAATTTTCATCTGCTCACATTCCTTGAGTATTTTTTCAATTGTCTGATCATTTGCTTTGAGGTTTTTTCAATCTCTTTTGCTGCTGTTCTGGAGTTGTTCTGTATCTCGTCTTCTAGCTCACTGATTCTGTCCTCAGCTTCTGTTATCTGTTGGAGAGGCTTTCTATTGAGGTTTTTATTTCATATACTGAGTTTTTAGTCCTGTTATTTCAGTTCGGAGTTTTCTGATTTCTGTCTGTGGTCTATTCAGCTTGATCTATGCTATCTTTGAGTTCTATGAACATCCTCCATTTTTCTACTCTAAGCTCCTTATCTCAGAGGCTTATTAGGTGGTTGGCATTTTTCAGGTCATCAGAACTGCCATCTTCATTTAATATTTCTGATGTTGTCCTGTATTTTTTCTCCATTGTCACACTTGCTCTGGGTTTTTTTTTTTTTGTTGTTGTTGTTGTTTTATTGTAGAATTCATTTACTAGAGATGCACACAACCGTGAAGCAGAGCGACTGCGCTCCTCTGACTCCAATCTTCTCAGGTGTTGGTTTTAAACCCATGGTGCTCATGAGCACCCACAGTAAAGATGTTGGTGACCAGACTCACCCTATTCAGGCATGTCCAGGACATCTCAGTTTCTTAACTTCCTTCGGAGACCCATTGTTGTTTTTTAAAATGTGCTTATCTGATCTTTAAAACTAGTAATATTCCCAGGTTTTGGCTATTGTTAATATTCAATCATCATAGGAGTGTGAATGTATTTTCTAGTTAATATAACAATAATTGGGGTCTTTGGGTAACATAGTACACAGTGGGATTGCTTGGTAATATGGAAATTCAATTCTTATTTTTTGAGAGATATTGAATATATTACATTTTATCATTTATATATTTAATCATTTTACCAAATGACTAAAATTTTCAACATTACCACTAGAAGTTGAAAAGATTTCTTTTTCAACATTTTCACACCAATAGTGGCTGTTTTTATTCTTTTTAATGTGTTCCAGTCTTGAGAGTGTGTGGTGATATTCTATTGTTTTGATACGTATTTTTCTTATGATAAGGAATAAGGAACATTTTCTCATATTTGCCTTCTTTAGATATGTTTCTGCACATATCTTCTTCACATTTTTGATGGAGTTTTTTTTCTTGGCAAAATTTAAAAGTACTTTATATGTTTTGGATATTAACTCTTTAACACATATAGTGTGCAGATATTTTCTTCCAGTTTAGAAGTCATTATTTTATTCTAGTCATTATTTCTTTGGCAGATATGAAGTCTCAATATGTTACAGTCTTATTTCTTATTGCATATGTTACTTCTACAATAATATTAAATCATTGAAGATGATTCTAGATTCAAGGTTATGATGGGGTCTGTCTATATTTTCCTTAATATATTTTATGAATTTAAAACTGAATAGAGATGATTAATATATTCTACCTTGATTTTTACATGGTATGAACTAGGAATTTAGCTTCATTTTTTTAATCATATGACTAAAAAGGTCTTCCAGCAACATATGTTGAAAAGATTTTCTTGCTCCATTTCATTCTATATGTCAATTTTTCAAAGATTAGCTGAGCTGTCCTAACTTTTAATTCTATCCCTATTTTCATTACCAGACTTATAACATATAACATATAACTTATAACATAATGTTAAATTGAGAAAGAGAAAGAGAAGCCTATAATTTTCCTGGATTGCTTTGGCTATTTTTTACTCCATATTAATGACAACACATTAGTCTATTAAATGTAATGTGTATGTTTATAGAATTGCAATAAATATTCATAATATTTTGGGTAGAATTATCATTTTGACCATATTAACCTTTCTCATTCATATGTAGGGGAAGTATCCCTTTTATATGTATTCATATATATCTTCTAGTAATGATCTATAATTTTCTTTGTATAATATTTTCACACCTTTTTAAAGATAATACCCTTTACATATTTAATTACCAACAAAACTAGCAATAATTCCCTTTAAAATAAAGTAGGTTGTGTTTAAAATGCTAAATTCTATAAGAATATCTTTTAAACAAACTAATCTAATCCCTATTTGTGAATTTTTTTTTCAAGATTTTATTTATAATTTTGACTGATTGTCAGACAAAATGGCAAAATTATAAAGCCATGAGTGATAAAATGAAAAATACACACTCTGTTATATGCCTTATTTTATGTCACTTGTGGCACTCAGCATTTTTATGGATTAATTTTGCTTACAACTTATTTTTTCTTATTTTGTTTTATGTCATTTGATGCTTATAGATTATAATAGAGGAACTCTAATCATACATTTTATTTCTGCCTTTTCTTGAGGAAACTAACTGAGCCCTATATTGATCTTTGCTTCAAGCATAAGAGGAGACTTTGACATCACTACAAGACCAATACAGTCTTGAAAGACAGGTGCCATGACTTAAACTTGATTTTTCTTCATTCTCAGATCATTTAGTTTATTTCTGTACATATAATAGTTATTTAAGTAAAAAACATGCCTATAGACTATTTTTAAACATACTAATATAGTTTTGTTATTGATAGTGTGAATATTAAATACCAAAACAAAATAATTGAGTCTGGATTAGATCACTGGCATACTTGCTTTCCAGAAATTTTTATTTAGGTTAGCTTTTAACTATTATCTACCAAAACATTGGTTTTGAAAGAAGCTCTTTTTTTAAAAAAAAAAAGATAATTATATTTTTCTTTTATTTAAACACTATGATTACAATGTTGTTCATGACTGAGTTTCAGTCTTAAAATGTACAGCACCCATTGTACATCACCGATGAACATTTTTTTGTTTTTGTTTTTTGGGTCACAAAAAAGTGACCCGTGCTCAGGGGCCACGTCTGGCTCTGCGCTCAGAAATCACCCCTGGCAGGCCTGAGGGACTATATGGGATGCCAGGATTCGAACCACTGTCCCTCAACATGCAAGGCAAATGCCTTACATCCATGCTATCTCTCTGGCACCACCCATGAACATTTTTAGCCAACAATGTTCCCAGCTTCCCACCACCTTATTGCTTGTCTGCCTCTAAAGCAATCATTTTCCTATTCTTCTTCCTCCTTTTCTCTCTCTCTCTCTCTCTCTCTCTCTCTTCCTTTTTACCCCCTTTTAAACACAGTGGTTTGCACTATTGTTAATAAATGGGTACTATGCATATCACTTTGTCACCATTCAACATCCACTTATTGTCCAGATTGATAAACTCCAACTATCATTGTCAGAGAGGTCCCTTCTCTATTCTAAATGCACAGCTACATTATTTGTGGCAAGCTTACTATAAAGGACTTGTCCTACTGGCCCTCATTTCTATTGTCTCTGGATATTTTTACCATGCTATGTTTTGTTTTAAATCCCACAAAAGAGTGAGATTATCCTGTCTATCCATCCAACTCATTTCACTTTGCAGAATACTCTTCATATATATATCCATGTCTAAGCAAATATCATGACTTCATGTTTTCTAATAGCTGCATATCATTGCATTGTGTAGACGTACCACAGTTTCTTCATTCATCTGTTCTCATTCCTTTGTGTTGTTTCCAGATTCTGACTATTGTAAATAGTAATGCAATGAACACAGGAGTGCAGAAGGTTTTTCTGTATTGTAGGTTTCTGCTCCCAGAGTATTTGTTTTACTTCTATAAGTTAACCTGTTAAAAAAAATAGAAAATGTGTTTTTCCTTTAAATGCATATAAAAATGGTACAAGACAAGAATTTAAAGCAGCTAATACTTCACATAACAATGTCTATGCAAGTTGGAGAGATAGCACAGCGATAAGATGTTTGCCTTAGATGCAGAAGGACAGTGGTTCGAATCCTGGAATCCCATATGGTCCCCGAGTCTGCTAGGAGCGATTTCTGAGCATAGAGCCAGGCAGGAGTATCCTCTGAGTGCTGCCGGGTGTGACCCCCCCCCAAAAAAAAAGCAATGTCTATGTATAGAACATACATTTTTAAAGATAGTTTACATTTGCAATTTAGAGTTAGAATATACTGGCATTTATTTTTGCAAATTGATTTGGTTAAAAAGTAATTTATTGTCCTGATTTATAAATAAAATCAAGAAAAAAAATCTTTTTTTGATTTTTTTTGTTTTTAATATTAACATTAACCTCATGAGCTATGCTTCAGAATGAATCATGTAAGGCTGGAGTGGTAAGCACAGTGGTTGGGCATTTGCCTTGCATGTGGCTGACCCAGGAAGGACTTGGGTTCAATCGTCGGCATCCCATATGGTCCCCCAAGCCAGAAGCAATTTCTGAATACAGAGCCAGAACTAACCCCTGAGCACCTCCGGTGTGGCTCAAAAAAACAAACAAACAAACAAACAAACAAAAAAACCAAAAACAAACAAACAAAAAAAACAAGCAGAATGAATCTTGTAACTAGAGAGATTTGAAAATACTGCACAAAATATGTAGTTAGGGCATTTTCTATGTGTTAGAACAATTTAATATATATGTATATATATTTGTATATATATTCACTGAGTTTTGAAGCAAATGAATGAAAATACAATTAAACATTTTCTGACATTTCTTTGTATCTTGGAAAATTTTCTTCTTTTCTATACATAAGGTTGATACTTAATATATTTAATAGCTAATATAAAATCATAAACCTGCTTGCTGCTTAGCTGAACATCCCTCCTCTGCTATTCCAAGTCCACATCTCTCGGAGACTACAATTTTTACATTTTCTAAAGTGCAAAGGACAACTGGAAGGATTTGCTATCTATGAAGGATCCATTGATGGACACTAGAAATATCTTCAGGGTGCACTGCCTGCTCCAAGATTTTTGTCTCCACTGGTGCTCAGACTAATTGACATAGATAATGAGTAAACAGAATAGATTCTCCATTGCAATCCAGTGACAAGTTCCCCAGGGATCATTACTCTTTTGATTTTGATTGCTGGACACTGATGAGAAGTAGGAGTCACCATGAAAGGTCATAGTGGTGTCGTTGGCAGCAGTAGTTTCCCAGAGGACTTGGGGTATTAATTGTCAACTGGTTTTTAAGTGTTTCAGTATTGTCCCACAATGTCCTAGTTGTTAGTTATATCCATGATGAATGTCCACACTATCTAATTATGTGGATACTTACCAACCTGTGCCATATAGATACGTGTAAATACATAATTTTACCCATTTATTATAGTATATTAATTTTTAAAATTTTAGAGTTCCAAGTTTTGATTGCTTTTAAACATTTAAGAATCAATGTCAAAAGCTGCCACACAATAATGACAGATATCTTGAAGAATATAGAGTTTGGCAATTTTATAAAGGTATTTAATAACATACTATATGTTCTGGGGAAAAGGAAATTATGAAAGTAATTCTGACCTAATCATGCATTGTCATATGACATTGGAATTTTAGTTAAAGTTTTGGTTACATACATAGAGAGATCTACAGAATTGAGGATGGTTTTATGGAGATTCCTTATGTGTTCATTCTAGTCTGTTATTTTTTTTATTTCTTTAACACCTGAAGATATTCACTAAGTAGCACAGTGATGAAATTACTAAAAATTATAGGAAAATAACTTTCACCCTTTATAGATAATTCTTATTTATATACACTTGATACTTAGTTATTAAGATTTCTTTCCATTTATGTCAGTTGGAATGTATTAGCTCATATTCAACATGAGAGAAATTGATTAATTTATTACTAATTCACTAGACATAAAACACTGCAAAAAAGTCATAACAATGAAATTAAATTACTTCCTTCTACTTCTTTGTTTATTATTATTTTTGTTTTCAGACCACACCCAACAATGTTTAAGTCTTACTCCTGACTGTGCCTAAGGATAACTCTTTTTTTTTTTTTTTTTTTTTGTGGTTTTTGGGTCACACCCGGCAGTGCTCAGGGGTTACTCCTGGCTCCATGCTCAGAAATTGCTCCTGGCAGGCACGGGGGACCATATGGGACGCTGGGATTCGAACCGATGACCTCTTGCATGAAAGGCAAACGCCTTACCTCCATGCTATCTCTCCAGCCCCAAGGATAACTCTTGATTGGGATTTAGGTGCCAGATATCAAATTTATGTTGATCATGTGAAAAGTGGACGATTGCTCCAGCCCCATAAAGTAGATTTTTCACTTACATATTTGTTGTTGACACTCTTAATATTGAAATGGGGAGATATTACAGTAAGTAAGGCATTTGTCTTTCATGCATTGAACTAGATTTGATTATTGGCACTGTATAGGGTCCCCCAGTGCTGCCAGTAGTGACCCCTGTGCACAAATTTAGGAATAAACCTTGAGTATTGCTGTATATTGATAAAAAAAAACAACAAATAAATATCAGGGCTGGCGAGGTGGTGCTAGAGGTAAGGTGTCTGCCTTGCAAGCGCTAGCCAAGGAAGGACCACAGTTCAATCCCCCGGCATCCCATATGATCCTCCCCATGCCAGGGGTGATTTCTGAGTGATTTCAGGAGTAACCCCTGAGCATCAAACGGGTGTGGCCCGAAAAACAAAATAAAACAACAACAAATAAATATCAAACAGTAATTTATCTCAGTAATGAATAAAATGAAGAGCAAGAAAAAATGTAAAATTTTGCAGACAGAAATATCTTAGTAAGAAGAAAATGTCTTCAATTATTCCTCTTCCTACTTAACCCTGGAAGATCAAAATAAGGCAGGAAATAAATACCAATGACCAAAATTCCACTAAGTAATACAATAAGTCTCTTATGGCAGAAACCTTATATAAGCTGAGTTGGGGAAGAAAAGGATGGTCATGGGAGGAGAATTTAAAGTATTTTATTTATAGTTTATTTATTGTGGTTCTTACATTAGATTCATTCCGACAGAGTTTTGGAATATTCTTTAAATATTAGTGGATCTCAACTTGTGATATTTGGTCAGAAAAACACAAGTAATCCTCAATATAAGCAGTGATAAATGTGACCCTAAGTTGTGTTCCAGTTTTCCATGCTCTCATCTCCCTCTGCTAAATATTCACTCTTTTCTCAGATACTGTAGTTTTCCAAGAAACTTTGCATTATATATAACATGTGTAAATTATACATCTTCAGTTGTCTAGAATATGATGAATCATATATAGCATTAATTATAATATGTATGAAATACTGATGTTATAAAATAGTATAACAGTACATTTATTTCATCTATATAGATTGTAGTGTGCAATGACCAAAGAGTCTTAGAAGGAACACTTTTTTTTTTTTTTGCTTGGTAAACCAGTCAGTTTATTATTTTGAGCGACACAGAATAAACTTATTTTAAATTTTACAATAAGAAAATAAGGAGAAGATAGGGGCTAAAAGGCAACAGACAATAAGAAATGCCAGTAACAGTAGAAATGAGAAAGCAAAGAACTCTGGGGGATTCCAACAATACAATTTGGTTAATTGCCAAATTATCTCTAGTCTTAGAGAGAAAATTAGGTTAGAATTAGAAATGTGGGGCTTACTTTGGAAAGTAAATAAATAGACTATGCATATATACATAGAGTTATGTATATATACATAATTATATATATACACATAAAAGTATGTATATATAAAAATATACATAAAGAGGAACACATTCTTAATTGCTTAATTCTTTGTTAAGAAGTCTGTTACTTTTATTGGTGTTGGTAATGAATGATTGTATATTTAACTTACTTTAACCCATTTTATTTTCTAAGCAAACTCATCATTGTCTACAACATAATTTTAATTTATTTCCATCTTTAAAAAGTTCTTGAGAATAGGGACAATCTATTGTATTTTAGTACTGGTCACAGAGGTTATTACATTTCAGGGGTGCTGAATAAAGTTAGTTTGTTTTGTTTTGTTTTTCTTTTGGCCATATCTGTAAGTGTTCTGGGCTTCTTCTTATATTTGTATTTGAGGAATATTATGCAGTGCTGTGCTCAAACCCAGATTAGCTACATGCTATGAAAGCCCTCTACTCACTGCACTGTCTTTTCAGCCCTTGGCCTAAAAACATCATATGTGATCCTAAGTACATATAATAGGTATACAAATTGAGAATTTATTGAAATTATATAATACCTTTATTTTAAAATATTCTTGTGACCCTCACATTCAGTTATATCACTCTACATAGAGTCACAGACTACACAGTGTAAGAAGCCAGGGAATAAATTACTTAAGTTCTCTCAATTGCTATCTTCAAATAAAGTAATTTTCCTAGTATTGTTGATTATAAAATAATAATAAAAAGTTAATTATGAAATATATAATAGATACTTTTATAACACTGAATATCTTATTTATTTATTCTGAATTAATAAGTCATTGACCAGAGTCTAGACAAAAATGAGATAATCTGAAAAAATAAGTATCAATATCAAGAAGTAATGTACTCCAAATTCCACATATTTAATATTAGAAAGGCCACTGAGTAAGACTGTGGAATATGAGTTTTTGCTAAGACATGATTTTTTTCTTAATTAATAAAGTAATAGTTAACATTTGGTGAGATTGATATGCATTATATTCTATGAATCATCAAAGGAAGCTCTATTTGTAGGTAAATCAAAAAGGTCTTGCTTTTATAATATACCACAGATATATAAAGCCAAAGTTTGAAAATTTCAACTCTTAAGTATGAGCTTCTTGGTTATTTGCTTGACTGCAAAAATATTCCTGTTTCTTTTAAACTTAACTACATTCTGCATGCAAGGAGTACATATATTAAGGGGCAGTAGAGAGAAATGGAGTTTTATTTTTGACCAATTCAATTTAAATGCAAATGTTAACCACTCATATGATGTTACTGTGTACATAATTAAGCATCATTATATACTGCATGAATCATTTAAAAATGTCCCAAGAGCCATTCCAAGTAAAACATAAATTATACCAACAAGTACCTGAATGACATATAGTTCTGTCCTCATTAAAGCTCCTTTTGAATTACAGGTCAACTGATTATGGAACAACCTATGAGAAGTTAAATGATAAAGTTGGATTGAAAACAATTTTGAGCTATCTTTATGTGTGTCCTACCAACAAGCGTAAGGTAAGAAACGTATATTCAGCAGGTTACTTATTCCGGATGTGACTTTTGTCTTAGTTGGATACCTTCTCCAGCCACCTAAAATTCCATTACACTAAATTGGGAATATAGATATAAAGATAAGTTTGATGGATATTAAAGTGGTAAAAGGCCTGACACATCATAATTTTCAGATCAGTAGTCATGAATACAGGAGGGAGAAGAGTAGGTCTGTCATTACCATTTCTGAAAGGCAGCTCCAGGGGATGAGTACTGTTGAGTGCTGTTGCTGCTGACTCTTGTAAAAGTTCTATCCAACCAGTCAAAGAATCAGAGGAGCCTTGACAAGATAAAAAGGCAGAATGATTTTTCCACTGATCTTCCCTAATTTACCCTGGATGTAGGCTAAGAAAACTATTAAAAACTAAAAAAAAAAAAAATACAATATCTTATGGCAGGTTGGACGTTGCAGTTCTCAATTTTAGAATGGAGGCACCACAAAAAGAGCTTTAGAGGTCATCACACTCAAGCTTTATAGATGAGAAAAATCAGATCCATGGAAAGGGAATGAAACATCACTGTTATGATCACACTGGAAATTAAATTAAATTTTTTTGCCTGGTAATCATACTATTTGTACTACATTATGCACCTCCTAATAAGAGCTGGTCTTTTTTTTTTTTTTTTTTTTTTTTGGTTTTTGGGCCACACCCAGCGGTGCTCAGGGATTATTCCTGGCTGTCTGCTCAGAAATAGCTCCTGGCAGGCACGGGGGACCATATGGGACACCGGGATTCGAACCAACCACCTTTGGTCCTGGATCGGCTGCTTGCAAGGCAAACACCACTGGGCTATCTCTCTGGGCCCAAGAGCTGTTATATTCTAATAAAGAAAATCATGTATTTATTGATTTTGTTAGGATTCTCAAGCAGTGCTGAGAGGCCCTAAAGGCCACTGCTGGGATTATTTTGTCCACCAGATACAAAAGTTCAATACTAGAGCCTGGCAATCTATCTATAACTATTAAGACCCAGCAGAGCTGGGGATATGAAGGTCACAACTTATGGTACTTAAGGGCTTCCAGGGCTTTGCCACTTGGATAAGGACATATGGTGCTAATAATAAAACTTAAGTTATTGCACATGCAAATAGTTTAGACTAATCTCTGAAGTCTCTCCCCATCCCTATTTTCAAAGGAGAAAGTTCTGTTCTCCAAAAGTTATTGATGGTACATCATCATTAATTTAATATTTTTTATAAATGTTCATTATGAAAATATAAATTCAGATGAATGAGAATTCTGTACAAGAAATCATATACAAATTACTTAGAAGTATTCATCAGGAAATAGAAAAATTGTATTCTTTTATAGGTCTTAAATCATATTATTGAAATCAGAGGAGAGCTCAATTGGTAGCTATATCATCTGATTAAAACTCAGAGCCCCCACTATGTGCAGCTCAAGTTTAATTCCCAGCATTGTAGGGCCTTTATAATATGACAGGTTTTCTCCTCGCAGTCCCTAAATTATACCAGGCTTGACACATGATCTCTGTTCACTGCTAGGCCTAATACCATATTACTGGACCTGGTTAAGAAGGCCTTTGGCATGGTGGAGGCCTGCTGAACCTCATGCTGCTAGAGACTCCCGGCTCCCAGGAAGGAAAGAGATCCTTCAAGAAGCTGGGAGGCCGGAAGTTCAGAGCCCCACCCAGACGCTCCCTAAGGAGCCAAGAGTGGAATGGGGCAAAGCCTAGGGTACCTTCAAGCTCTGCCAAGGGACCCACCTCGCTGGCTTGCCCAGGCAAGTGGCCCTGGGAAGCCCTGGAGATCTGGAGCAAGTTGGTAGAGGGGTGCTGGGGTCACCCAAGTCCCACACGCCCCCAGGCCTGGTTAAGAAGGCCTCTGGCGTGGTGGAGGCCTGCCGAACCTCATGCTGCTAGAGACTCCCGGCTCCCAGGAAGGAAAAAGAAGAATTTTCAATTATAATGTCATCACCTGGTATATCAATTTCTCATTTCAGATTCTGTAAGTGACATTGAGTAAATCCTATATTTTCTTTTCTTTTAAATATGGAATGCTTCATGAATTTGTGTATCATCCATGAGCACAGGCCATGCTAATCTTCTCTATATTGTTCCAATTTTAGTATATATGCTGCCAAAGCGAGCACTGAATCCTATATTTTCTTATCTGGACTGTAAGAAAAAGTACATGTGGAAAGTACATGAGAATATCTTTAAATAGTCATTCTCTGAAAAAAAATTTCAGAGTTTTATTTTTTTATCTGTGAGACTAATATTGTTTAGCAGCCTGGCTGTTGAAAAATCACTATCAGTTAAGCAGTGAAAAATTTTCAATGGACTGGAAGAAATTTCTATAGGCCAGTATTAATCTATGGACCATGGTTGTAAACTACCGACTATAAATGATTATGATATGCTAATATCCTGATGTTGATGAATATAACTTGCATCCTTTATTTTATAAAAAAAGACCTGGGGCCGGCGAGGTGGCGCTAGAGGTAAGGTATCTGCCTTGCAAGCACTAGCCAAGGAAAGATTGCGACCCCAGTTTGATCCCCCTGTGTCCCATATGGTCCCCCCAAGCCAGGGGCAATTTCTGAGTGCTTAGCCAGGAGTAACCCCTGAGCATCAAATGGGTGTGGCCCGAAAAATAAAAAAGACCTAATAGATTTTTTTGTTGGTCCCTCCTCCCCTCCCCACACCGGCTTGTGCTTTAGACAGGCTTTTTACTTTCCTCATTCAGTCACATTTTGTTATGATGGTTTTCAGTGTAATTATTTTTATAACTGCCCCCATCACTCTCTGTGGTGGGCTTCAAGTCATGAGCTGGACCTTTCAGTCCTCTTCTATTTTGTCTCTGAGAATCATTGCACAAATGTCTTATTTTTCTCAAAACCCATAGATGAGTGAGACCATTCTGTGTCTATCTCTCTCCCCCTGACTTGTTTCACTCAGCATGATAAATTCCAAATACGTCCATGTATAGGAAAATATCATGACTTCATTTCTTCTGATGGCTGCATAATATTCCATTGCATATATGTACCACAGTTTCTTTAGCCATTCATCTATTGAGGGGTATCTAGGCTGTTTCCAGAGTCTGGCTATTGTAAACAGCGCTGCAATAAATATAGGTGTGAGGACGGGATGTTTGTATTGTATTTTTTGTGTTCCTAGGGTATATGCCTAGGAGTGGTATAGATGAATTGTATGGGAGCTCAACTTCCAGCTTTCAGAGGAATCTCCATATTGCTTTCCACAAAGGTTGGACTAGACGGCATTCTGTCTAGCCTATTAGATTTTTAAACTTTTATTCAACTCCTATAATTTCTATAATTTCTCCCTGTTTATTTGAAGGCAAATTTTGTTCAGCAATCAGAAATCTGCATAAACTAATAATCATCATTAAATATATAAATAGATAATGCCCCCAAATTTAAGTCATGGCCTTAATACTGTTGCTCTGTTTTGGGACTAAGGTAAGTGAATAATAAAACAAAATACTCCTTGGGTGCCTATTAAAAACCACTTATTATATATAATACTCTCTCTGACTCTAAATTTTTCAAGAGCTTTCATATAATTTTCCAGTTGAGCCTAGGTTTTGTCAGATAATTTGAGGAAAAAGAAACAACTAACCCAAAATACAAATGTGGAAATGGTACTGGTTTATTTAATTTTGTAAGCACAATGTCACGAAGTTTAAACAGTCATTATTATAGCACTGTATTTACCTCAGGGGGAAAATTTTGCAGATCATGTGAAATAAGGCTTTTTGAGTATTAAGCAGAGAGCAGGTAAAACTGAATGTATACTTTAGTTTTTATTATTCTTTTCTCATCTTTATTCTCCTTTATATAATTATTGGAAATAGTGGTGATGCACCTCTACTAAATAGAAGTGCTCAGTAGTATTTTATACAGTGATAATAATACATTTAAGCTGTCCAGTGTTCTTGGTAGAAACCACTGTGCTACTGAGTATTTAAAATAGAAATTAAATTACTGAAGAATCACATTTTCCTTTTCATCTAATTTTAATTAATTTAGAGTTAAACTGCCAAAATGGTTGATGACTACAGTATAAAAGTCAAATACTGCTCAAAAATGATCATCTTAACATTACTGCCTCCCCTTATTGACTGTTATCAGACTGATATCAACAATTACCTCTAAACCAGTAGCTTTCTAAACAAGAGTTTGTCAACCTGTGGACTAGAATTGGCTTGCAAACTAGCTGCTAAAATGCCACTATCAGTTAAGCAGTGATAACTTTTCTATGGACTGGAAATTTTTCTCTGGCAGGAAATTTTTCTAGACTGGTACTAGTTTATAGATCAGGGTTGGCAACCACCAAAGCAAATGGGTGTGTCAGCTATTTATGAAATCGAGGGACTTAACTTGCATCCTTTTATGCAAGACATAGTTGATTCTTTGTGCACATGTTTGTTTGCTTTTTTCCTTTTAGTCAATTTCTATAAATTTCTCCTTGTTTAATTTAAATTTTTTTTTCAGCAATCAGAAAACTGCTTATTTGGTAAAGTGTTATGCTACTTCTGGTGCAAATAAAATCAAAAATCAAAAAACAAACAAACAAAAAACACCCAGCATTTCACTTCCATAAGACCATCCAAAGGGTCCTTGAAATATAACATTTTTTTCTTGGTTTTTGGGTCACAACCAGCAGTGCTCAGGGGTTGCTCCTGGCTCCACACTCAGAAATCGCTCCTGGCAGGCTCAGGCAACCATATGGGATGCCGGGATTCGAACCAATGACCTTTTGCATGAAAGGCAAACACCTTACCTCCATGCTATCTCTCAGTCCCCTGCTATATAACATTTTATAATAAAAATATCTTTGAATTCCACTTCCTCCAATCTGCTGCTTTCATGGAGTCATTTATATTTTTATAGTAAATTGACAAAGACAATATTAAAGGAGGTGACCTCAGAATTGCTCTATTAATGGTATTAAATAAGATGCCAGTAGAGAGGAATATGAAAAGGGGTTAAGATGCCAATATTGAGGACTACAGAAACTCATCTGTAGTTGCATGCTGTGGTAATTTGTAGACACCAAAATGTTTACATAAGCACAACTAGCTCTCGTTTAGACCTAATTCCTAGTATTAAAAGGAAAGCTTTATTGGAACACCACAAATTGCCTTGTCAAGTACATCTCCTCTTCAGTATATCAATGTCAGTTAGGCTGCATTCTTCACCTTTTTTTTTATCTGGAGAACCTAAACAGGGACTAGTGGCCATGGCTTTCAGCTGGAGTGAAAACTTGGCAGACCTCATTGCCAGAGAAAGAGAACTAGTCTTTGCATTGTCCATGACTGTGAGGGTTCAGCTTTCTCTGAGCAGATTACTTTCTAGAATCCAAAGCAGATCTGCTGTTTAAATCACACTATTTATGGGTGAACCTAAGAAAATGGATATATTCCTCTACAGATAAATGAGGCCTTCAGGGTCACTTACTGAGTTCCTGATAGATTTAAAAAGTATTGGAGGACAATGAAGGTCTTTAGAATGGTATGAAAATCAATAAAGTTGACACAGCAGTATATTTGTGTATGGTTTTTCTACATAAGAGGTGAATTTATCACCATGAAGTATGTGCTTTCCCCTGCAAAGGGACATACTTAAACCAAAGACACACTACATTTTAAAGTGTCAGTTGATTTGTTCCTATCTATGATAGTTCCTATTTGAAAAATTCTACAAGAGGAGGGGAGAAGGAAAAGGAAAGAAATACCAGACTCTGTTAATTAGGCAGAACAAAGATACTCAAATTTACTCCAATTCTCCTAGGACTTGGGGATCCTCATAAAAGGCAGGCTGCTCCTTTAAATGGTTGTATTAATTCTTTCAATCTCTAGGGTGCTATCTAGCAAGTTAACATCTTTTGTACTATATACTTCTCTTTACTTTTCAAATCAGTAGGAGTAAATGGAATAAAACTGGTGTCAGGATACCTGTCTTATGTTCCCAGAAACCTATTTTGCCTTCTTATTATTGCTATTTTTAGGTACTTGTGAGGACAAGTGTGGTTCTTCAATCAGTGTGCCTCCAATGGCGGGCATCATGCCCAAGCTTTGCAGGCAGCCTGTTAGGAGCATTACTGACAACAGTGTCCAAAACAAAGCAGGTCTTTATTTAAAATTTAAATTGATGATCAACCATTGGTTCATTTCAGTGCAATCCTGATGTATATTACTGCAGCTTTTTGTGGCTATGTCTGTCCAGTTAGACACTATAATCTCATAATAGATGATGCTAGGAAATCTTAATGAGTATGACGAAGTGATGTTCCCAGGTATTTACAAAGCTCAGCACATTCTCTTTCAAAGGAATCCTGTCCCTGGTCTTGACAATATATCAGAATTCAAAAAGACAAAGATGAGTAGATCCTAGTGCAGAGGAAAGAGACCTAGTTATCTGTCACTAAGCTCTGTTAGAGAATACTCACCTACCCCTTTCTTGAAAAATCTCAAGGCTGTACTTGTCAGTAGTTTATCAGCTCCATACATATAATATGCCATGAGAAGAGGTGATTTAACCAGTAACTTAAAGAACAATTGTAGTGATACAAACAATACATGGAACAGTTATAAATTAGACAATGATGGGAAGAACTAATATGAACATCAAAGAAAGAAAAATAAGAAAAATTTATGCTGAAATCTCAGCATTACTCTTAAGTTCTCATTAGTTTCTATTCTGCTTAAAAAGCAAACTGCATTATGATCTGTTTGTTTCTTTTGTAATACTTAACCTATTGCCCCCAACCAATTTTAGTTGTTTTTCCTCATCAAGATAATGAATAATATCAAAAGATCAGGAGCTGGAGCGATAGCACAGTGATAGGAAAATTGCTTTGCACTGGCCAACCCACAATGGACCTGGGCTCAATCTTTAGGATTCCATATGGTCCCCCAAGTTTGCCAGGAGTGAGTTCTGATTGACAGCCAGGAATAACTCCTGAGTGCTGCCAGGTGTGGCCTCAAAATCCAAAAATAATACAAAATTATCTACAAAGATCAAATTCTCAAGTAAAATTCATTAAGAAATCAAAAGAGGAAAATATTTTTTTGTCATGTGTTCAAATTGGGGCAACAAATTCATTTGATTGTTTTAACATTTGCATGGTAGACTGTTTTTCCTTATCAATAAAAATAGAGAGTGTGTGTTCTTTGTATTTCTTGTGGCCACTCTATCCCCCAGTTCCTTCAGATTTCTATGTTAACATCATTTATTACTATCATTCTCACTGAGTATTCAAAGACTTTGTCTATAAATAAAACTATAGCACCTCAGAACACATAGATCATTGGTCATTCTTGTGGGTCTCCTGGTATATGCCAAAATCAAAAAAACATTGTGTGCATTTTAAGCAGAGGGTTTTTTTCTTTTATTTAAACATCTTACATATATCTTACATATATATCTTACATCTTACATATATGATTGTGATTAGGTTTCAGTCATGTAAAGAACACCCCCTTCACCAGTGCAACATTCCCTCCACCAACGTCACAAATCCCTCAATCCCACCCCACCCCCACCTGTACCTCAGACAAGCTTTCCAATTCCCTCATTCATTCACATGATTGTGGAAGTTCTCTGTGTAGTTATTTCTATAACTACACTAACCACTCTTTATCGTGAGCTTCATGAAGTGAGCTGGAAGTTCTAGTCCTCCTCTCATTGTCTCTGAGGATTGTTGAAAAATGACTTTTATTTTTCTTAAAACCCATAGATGAGTGAGACTATTCTGCATTTCTCTCTCTCCCTCTGACGTATTTCACTCAGCGTAATAGATTCCGTGTACATCCATGTATAGGAAAATTTCATGACTTCATCACTCCTGACGGCTGCATAATATTCCATTGTGTATATGTACCACAGTTTCTTTATCCATTTGTTTGCTGAAGGGCATCTTGGTTGTTTCCAGAACCTGGCTATTGTGAATAGTGCTGCAATAAATATAGGTGTGAGGAAGGGGTTTTTGTATTGCATTCTTGTGTTCTTAGGGTATATCCTTAGGAGTGGAATAGCTGGGTCGAATGCGAGCTCCGTGTACATCCATGTATAAGAAAATTTCATGACTTCATCACTCCTGACGGCTGCATAATATTCCATTGTGTATATGTACCACAGTTTCTTTATCCATTTGTTTGCTGAAGGGCATCTTGGTTGTTTCCAGAACCTGGCTATTGTGAATAGTGCTGCAATAAATATAGGTGTGAGGAAGGGGTTTTTGTATTGCATTCTTGTGTTCTTAGGGTATATCCTTAGGAGTGGAATAGCTGGGTCGAATGCGAGCTCAATTTCCAGATTTTGGAGGAATCTCCATATCGCTTTCCATAGAGGTTGGACTAGACAGCATTCCCACCAGCAGTGGGTAAGAATTCCTTTCTCTCCACATCCCCGCTAGCACTGATTCTCATTCTTTGTGATGTATGCCAATCTCTGTGGTGTGAGGTGGTATTTCATCGTTGTTTTGATTTGCATCTCCCTGATGATTAGTGATGAGAAGCATTTTTTCATGTGCCTTTTGACCATTTGTATTTCTTTTGTATCAAAGCATCTATTCATTTCTTCTCTTCATTTTTGATGGGATTAGATTTTTTCCTTGTAAAGTTCTGTCAGTGCCCTGTATATTTTGGATATTAGCCCCTTATCTGATGGGAATTGGGTGAATAGTTTCTCCCACATGGTGGGTGACTCTTGTATCCTGGGCACTATTTCTTTTGAGGTGCAGAAGCTTCTCAGTTTAATGTATTCCCATCTATTGATATCTGCTTCCACTTGTTTGGAAAGTACAGTTTCCTCCTTGAAGAAGCCTTTAGTCTCAATGTCATGGAGTGTTTTACCGGCGTGTTGTTCTATATACCTTATGGTATCAGATCTGATATCAAGGTCTTTAATCCATTTGGATTAAAGATGTTACATGATGTTAACTGGGGGTCTATATTTGCTTTTTTGGAAGTGGCTAACCAGTTCTGCCAGCACCACTTGTTGAAGAGGTTTTCCCTTCTCCCTTCTCCACTTAGGATTTCTTGCTCCTTTGTCAAAAATTAGGTAATTGTATGTCTGGGGGACAATATCTGAGAACTCAAGCCTATTCCACTAATCTGAGAGTTTGGTTTTATTCCAATACCATGCTGTTTTAATAACTATTGCTTTGTAGTACAGTTTAAAGTTGGGAAAGTAATGCCTCCCATTTTTCTTTTTCCTAGGAGTGCTTTAGCTATTTGAGATTGTTCCACATGAACTTTATAAGTGTTTGACCCACTTCTTTGAAGAATGTCATAGATACTTTTAAGGGGATCTCATTAAATCTGTATAATGCTTTGGGGAGTATTGCCATTTTAATTATGTTAATCCTGCCAATCCATGAGCAAAGTATGTGTTTCCATTTCCGTGTGTCCTCTCTTATTTCTTGGAGCAGGGCTTTATAGTTTTCTTTGTATAGGTCCTTCACATCTTTGGTCAAGTTGACTCCAAGATATTTGAGTTTGTGTGGCACTATTGTGAATGGGATTGCCTTCCTGACTTCCATCTCTTCCCTATCATTATTGGTGTATAAAAAGGCTATTGACTTCTGTAGGTTTATTTTGTAGCCTGCCACCTTGCTATATGAATCTATTGTTTCTAGAAGCTTTTTGGTAGAGTCTTTAGGGTTTTCTAAGTAGAGTATCATGTCGTCTGCAAACAATGAGAGCTTGACTTCTTCCTTTCCTATCTGGATTCCCTTGATATCTTTTTCTTGCCTGATCGCTATAGCAAGAACTTCCAGTACTATGTCGAAGAGGAGTGGTGAGAGCGGACAGCCTTGTCTTGTACCAGAATTTAGAGGAAAGGTTTTTAGTTTTTCTCCATTGAGGGTAATATTTGCCACTGGCTTCTGGTAGATGGCTTCAACTAGATTGAGAAAGGTTCCTTCCATTCTCATCTTGCTGAGAGTTTTGATCAAGAATGGGTGTTGGACCTTATTAAATGCTTTCTCTGCGTCTATTGATATGATCATGTGATTTTTTTTCTTGTTGATGTTGTATATGATGTTGATAGATTTATGGATGTTAAACCATCCTTGCATTCCTGGTATAAAACCTACTTGGTCGTAGTGTATGATTTTCTTGATGATGCATTGGATCTTATTTGCCAGGATTTTGTTGAAGATCTTTGCATCAGCATTCACCAGGAATATTGGTCTGTAATTTTCTTTTTTGGCAGCATCTCTGTCTGGTTTTGATATCAAGGTGATGTTGGCTTCATAAAAGCTGTTTGGGAGTTTTCCCATTTTTTCAATTTCATGGAAGAGCCTGGCTAGGATTGGTAGTAGCTCTTCTTGAAAGATTTGAAAAAGTTCATTAGGAAATCCATCTGGGCCTGGGCTTTTCTTTTTGGGCAGATGTTTGATTACAGTTTTAATTTCCTCAGTAGTGATGGGGGTGATTAGATATGCTACATCCTCCTTACTTAACTGTGGAAGGTTATAAGTGTCCAAGAATTTTTCCATTTCTTCTAGGTTCTCATGTTTAGTAGCATAAAGTTTCTCAAAGTAGTCTCTGATTGCCCATTGAATCTCTGCAATATCTGTCATGATCTCCCCCTTTTCATTTCTAATATGGGTTATCAGATTTGTCTCTTTCACTTTCTTTGTGAGTTTTGCCAATGGTCTATCAATCTTGTTTATTTTTTCAAAGAACCAACTTCTGCTTTTGTTGATCTTTTGGAATGTTTTTTGGTTTTCCACTTCATTGATTTCTGCTTTCAGCTTTGTTATTTTCTTCTGTCTCCCTATTTCTGGTTCCTTTTGTTGGTCATTTTCTAATTTTTTGATCTGTGTCATTGTTATTAAGGTATGCCTCTTCTTCCTTCCTGATGTGTGCTTGTAGAGCTATAAATCTCAGGACTGCTATTTCTGTGTCCCATAGATTCTGGCAGTTTGTGTCTTCATTATCATTTGTTTCCAGGAAAGTTTTGATTTCATTTTTGATTTCATCTCGGACCCATTGTTTGTTCAGTAGCAGGCTGTTTAATTTCCAATTGTTAAAGTTTTTCTTCTGTGTGGCTTTGTAGTTTACATCTAATTTCAGAGCCTTGTGGTCAGCAAAGGTAGCCTGCAAGATTTCTATCCTCTTGATTTTATGAAGGTATGTTTTATGTGTCAGCATGTAGTCTATCTTGGAGAATGACCCATGTACATTGGAGAAGAATGTGTATCCAGGTATTTTTGGGATGGAGTGTCCTATATATATCTACTAGTTCTCTTTCTTCCATTACTCTTTTCAGGGCTAGTATGCTTTTGTTCAGTTTCAGTCTGGTTGACCTATCAAGTGTTGATAGGGCCGTGTTGAGGTCTCCCACAATGATTGTGTTATTATTGATTTCTTCTTTCAGATTTGTCAGTAATTGTATTAGATACTTTGCTGGTCTCTCATTGGGTGCATATATGTTTAATAGTATGATTTCTTCCTGTTGCACATAACCCTTGATTAGCACATAGTGTCTATCTTTGTTCCTTACCACTTTTCTGAGTATAAAGTTGGTGTCATAAGAGATTAATATGGCCGCCCCAGCTTTATTGAAGGTGTTGTTTGCTTGGATGATTTTCCTCCAGCCTTTGATTTTGAGTCTATATTTGTTCTTACTACTCAGATGTGTTTCTTGAAGTCAGCAGAAGGTGGGATTCATCTTTTTGACCCATTTTGCCACTCTGTGTCTTTTAATTGGTGAATTTAGTCCATTGACATTGAGGCAGATGATTGTCATAGGATTTAATGCCATCTTTGTAGATAAGTTTGCTGTGTTTGTTGGTCTCTCTTGCCTTAAAGTAGACCTTTCAGTTTTCCTTTAAGGCTGATTTTTCATCTGTGAAGTATCTTTGCTGTTGTTTATCCATGAAGCTATGTATCATTCCTTAAAACCTGAACATGAGTCTGGCGGGATGCAGTATTCTCGGTGAGGCACTCATTTCATTCAGTCTTGTCACAATATCCCACCACTCTCCTGGCCTTGAGAGTTTCTTGTGACATGTCTGCTCTAAATCTTAGGGAAGTTCCTTTGAATGTAATTTTCCTTTTTGATCTTGCTGCTTTCAGTATTCTATCTCTATCTGTGGGATGTTTCATTGTAATGAGGATGTGTCTTGGGGTGTTTTTCTTTGGGTCTCTTTTAGCTGGTACTCTTCGGGCATGCAGGATTTGATTTCATGTAGTCTTTAACTCTGGGAGTATCTCTTTGATGATGTCTTTGACAGTTGATTTTTTCTGAAGATCTCCTATCTGTCTCTGGGACTCCAATGATTCTTACGTTGTTTCTGTTGAGTTTATCAAAGAATTGTATTTTCATCTGTTCGCATTCCTTGAGTACTGTTTCCATTGCCTGTTCATTTGTCTTAAGGTTCTTTTCCAATTTCTTCTGTTGTGTTGAGTTTTTATGCATCATATCTTCCAGTACTCCGATTCTCTCCTCAGCTGCTATTTACCCTGCTGGCGAGGCCATCCATTGAGGTTTTCAGTTGAGCTACCATGTTTTTCAGATCTGTTATTTCAATTTGGAGTTTTCTGATTCCTGTCTTTGTGTTCTGTTCAGATCGATCTATGCTTTCTTTGAGTTCTTCAAACATCTTCCATATTGCTATTTTAAGTTCCTTATTCGAGAGCTTAATCAGGTGGTTGGAATTTATTAGGTCATCTGAGCTTTCATCTTCATTCTCTGTGCATGGTGTTTGCCTGCGAGGTTTCCCCATTCACGCTTGTAGTGTGGTTTTTCCTGCATGTTGTACTGGGGGTCATTGACTCTAGTTGACAGTTTTTTGGGGGTGCACTCCCTAAGCCTCTGAGACCTTCAGGTTTTCAGAAACACAGGCAGAAAGGCACAGGAGAAGTTTCCCTTGAAGTCCTCAGAGAGAACAAAGGCACAGCAGGGTGGAGCCTCCACAGGCCAGAATGCTCAGCTTATTGGATGGCGACCCCCACAGCCAGAATTTACTCACTGGGCAGCTGCAAAATGCAGATTTTTGGGGAGTGCGCTCCCTAAGCCTCTGAGAAGACCTTCAGGTATTCAGAAACACAGGCAGACAGGCACAGGAGAAGTTTCCCTTGAAGTCCTCAGAGTGAACCAGAGGTTTTGGTTTTAATTACCAAACTAGATATTGATTTTCTACTAAATACATTTTATTCTCAACTTATAATACTATGAGATATTTCATACTTTTGGTGATTTGTTTGGTTGCTATTTTATGTATGTGACTACTAGTATGCTGATTGCCAAATTCTCTTTGGAAAAAATATGGAGTAATTGAATTAAAAAAAAAGGAAAGATCTTAGAAGTATTTAGCTTCTACTGTTTTTTATTATTTCACAACTGTTGAAATAAAAGAGCTTAATGAGTTACCTAAGATGCATGTATTGATGTGTAAAAATTTAATCTCATTCAAAAAAAAATTAAATGTCACCTATCTATAATCTCAATTCTATTCAAGAATTTTTTTTTTATTTTTTCTTACTTCTGAGACATATAAGAACTTTCTCTCTTATTATTATGGTTAATTAATGATTTATTATTTTCTCTATAGATGGCAAGGTCACTGATAGAATAAAGTGCTTTAATTAGTTAGTAGTCTCTGATATGCCAAGCATAGAATTGTGGTATATACAAGAGATCTTTAGCATATGGCTGAGGATTTATACAGAATTTAGAACTTCAAAGCTGAAGCTGAAAATTGAAAAGAAATATTACACTGTGAACTCAGTTTTGTCTCATGCATTTTCTTTAATTATGAAATTATTTCTTTCAAAAGAATAAACAAGGTTAATAATAAAGAAAACCCCCTAGGTTTTAGTCATTTCTAGGTCATAATGTATAATTTTATCTTTCCTAGCCAAGAAGAGGATGATTAATATTTAAAGTGCCAGGACTATGCATAACATTCACTCAACATTATCTGGCAAGGCAAAGGGGAACAAGCTTATTGTATAATACATCAAAGGGGGTGTATGACATTTCCCTTGGCATGCACTCAACACTTGCTCATCCACACTAGCTCTTTTATGTGTCCCTTTGTATACAAGATCTTACACTTGCCTCTAATCTCTTTAAAATAATATATATTTTATTCATAAATAAATATAAACTAAACAGTACTTTAAAAGTAACATTTTCCAAAGTTCAATAAAATTAACATATTTTTACTTCCCTATGTTTAGCCTGACCTTTGTTGGCTGAAGACTGTGATCTCTCTCTCTCTCTCTCTCTCTCTCTCTCTCTCTCTCTCTCTCTCTCTCTCTCCTTCTTATGTACTGTAGAATATTGATACTGTTTTCAGTTCATCAAGCATTATGTGTGCTACATTCTTTGTGCTACATTCAAAGAAACAAACGAACACATCAACTCCAGGATAGTATGTCACAACTGCATTTTAACCTGGTGGGTAACTTTACAACAGTCATTTAAGTTTCTAGGTATCAAACAAGCTACAGAATAATAACTGCAAAATGAAATGTTTGAAACTAGAGCACAGTGCCAGAAGCAATGCCTGTAGCAAACTCCTTCTTCATCCCTAGTTGGTCCTGGGAATCTTCTGCATCTCCTGGACTCCAGGAAGCACAGTTGGACAGAAACTCTGATTTTGCCATCCCCTTCTATATACAGAACTGCACTTGAATAGTTGTATACTTCTTGCAATTTAAATAAAACACCCTTTGATAACAGTCATAAAAGATTACATGCAAATTATATCAGTCTTTGAGTACAATGCATTAACTTCTAGTGCCTATTTGATTTTTTTGAAACATATGTGTGTGTCTGTCAGATACCAACTGAGAAAAAAAAAACCAAGGAAATTAGATATCAAATTTATCAGATAAGTCTACTGTTTTATTTCATGTAGAATTAAGGTAAAATTATTTTCCTTGTTAAAAGAAACTTACATAACTAACATCACTTATTTATTATGCCTCATTTGTAACATGTTGTGTTTATCACATATAATAGTCATTGAAAACATTAAATAGTAACACATTACTGGTTATAATCCCAATTGTCTGTATGCAAAATATGTATATCAAGTTTACAGCATTTTGGTTTAGAGAAAGAATGGTAGCTAGCTATATAGATAACTAGAAAAGTGTTAGATGCAAAGAGTATAGTCCTTTTCTGAGTTTAAACATGCTAGCACTCTGCAGACTATTTTCTACCAAAAGGGAAATAATTAAGACTCTGCAGTTTAATTACATTCTCTTTAAACAAATGGCTTGAGTCAGGAGAAAGTTGGATCCTAAGTCAGTCTCTAAATAAGAAGATTTATCTAGAAGCTGTGTGTTTCTTGTACCCTTGCCTAGATTACAGAAGGTAGGTTGTTTCCATAGTAAGATGGGACAGCTAAGCCCAGACAGGAAAGCAACCTTGTATAAGGAGTTGTTTACCTTTTCAGAGATGTACAATCAATGATCTCTTTCTCTTTATTTTGGAAAACAGATTTTAATTTATTTTATTAATTTTATTTAATTTATTTACTTTACATTTACATTCTCTGCAGAGCTGTGGGCTTCCTCTTATCTCTGTACACAGAGATCACTCCTAGTGAGGGTTAGGGGTGCAAGATTGAACCTGGGTCAGCCATGTACAAGCAAGTGTCCCACATGCTATACTATCCTTTCATTACAATACATATATTTAAATAGAAAAAACATTTTTACAGTTATCCACCTATTCATTTATTTTTGCTCCTTCCCTTCTCTCTATTCTCTAATATTAGAGTGCCTGCTCTCTGAAGTGTGCCGGGCCTAATGTTAAACTCCCATCCATTACCCTTTCATGAAGGTCAAATGCGTTATTCCAGGTTGGTTCTGAGTTCCCTTTTCTGCATTTGAAAATGGTCAGAGGTCTTTTCAACATTCTGGTCTGTGTGCTTATAATATGCTTCCTGTGGTGTCATAGATGCTTCCATCATCCGGTGTTTGACATATTGTATCTAGAACATTTGTTTCCAGCTATCAGCCTATGTTGTTCTGGTGATTGATGGAGATGAATGGCTGCAGCTATGGATTTGCCATATTTACTAGGATAGGGATGTTTCACTCCCATATATCAGATCTGCCCCCAGTTTCTCTTAGCTTTGTCAACAAAAAGTCAGTGTTGATGAACCTTTAATAAAACCACTTTGTCTTTCTGTGGAGAAATAAAAAGAGCATCATCAACCTTAGGAATTAAGTCATTCCTATTTTGCCCCTCATTTTCTGATTTGATTCTACTCTTGACCAAGAGATCAGATGGTATTTTCCTTCTATTTTTCTAGGCATCCAGATCTACTCGGTCCCAACTTCTCACTCATCCCACATCCCTCTGCATCAATTACTTAACAATACCTTCTGCAGAACAAAATAACTTTAGATGGTCATACAGTGGGCTTAGGCCTTCACAGATAAAAGACTTGCCGTGAGGTCATATTAATTAATGACTATGAAAGAGTACTGTCATTATTAAGGCTGCTTCCATTTGTGGGTGTTTGTTCAGGGACTAGAATACTAAACATTGCCATGATTGACAGCATCTGTTACCAGGAAATGAGTTTGCCTATATTAGAGAAAATGACAATGTGGATGAATCCAAGGAACCAAACAATGGGAAACAATAAAACACCCTGGATACACAATGTCTCCCAGAAAAAAAAAAGAAGGAAAAGGAGAAAGCGGGCAAATGGTAAGCCAGAAAGGAAGATAAGCATAGGTTTCTACAAAGAATTTAAAGTAAGAAAAAAAGTGATGAGAGCTAATCAAAATAGAGCAATGAAGACAAGGCCGACAGAAAAAAAATTCATAAATATTTTCAGCATCCGATCAAGAATCTCTTGAGTTCTCTCAGAGAGAGAAGGGACAATTTATCAGGTTACTTATTAAGATTTTCAAGGGACTCCAATTTACTCTTATCTTTCTGTTCTTCCTGAGTGCTTCCGAGGGGGTAAAAGATGTTGATGGCTGTGGCTGAAATTGGTTTTGCCATGGAGGAAAACACAATTATGACTCGAGTGCGTAGGAGTAGCAGACCTAGATCTAGGCACCCCTGTTCCCCAGAAGCAGATTCAAATGTCATTGCTGCTGTTGCACTTAATGTAATAATGTCGTCTTGGGAGACTGCCTGTTCTGGCTGCTGCCCCATCCCTCTGTGGGATTTATGTGTATACTGTTTCGTTTCTGTATTTGTTGACATAACAACTCAGTGCCTATTTGCAATTGCAGTTGTACTATTTTCATTGTTTGAAGATGGTCATTGCAAAATTTTGCCTGGTGAAGTCATTAGCTGTGCAATAATTCTTATAATGGATACTGCAGTCTGTTTGCCTGGCTAGGTTCCAACTAAATTAGATGCTAGTTATATACCTTAAACAAGATTTTATTTGCTCATTTCTTTGGTATTGACTTTATCTGTAAAGTAAACAGGGATAAGAGTGGTATAATTATTATAAGGTAATAATGATACAAAGCAAAGAAAACACATAGGAGTGGTGCCTGACATTCTGCAAAGTCTCACTGTTATTATCATGCAGATTGTATGACCATAACTTAGGCTACCAGACAAAATTATTAAATGTCTAGGATATAGGAAAGAAGTATAGACCATGTCCTCGAAGAAGTATTGACTGTGTTCCTGCTCTTAAGAATTTTGTAGTCTGGAATAAGCAATCAACACATCAGCAATCATTCTAAGGTTTGGAATTTATTAGTCTTAATATCTATGTACATAAAGCTCTATCTTTGGGTACCCAAGGAAGACTTCACCGAGAAAGCAAATATTTATCAAACGAAAAGGAAAAAAGATGAAAACTGTCTTTCAATGTTGATAGGAACCTTTCTGTGTTCAGTGTTGTTAGAAACCTTTGTTCATAGACTACAGTGTACTCAGTTTTGATTGATTTTTATGTATGAAATAGATAAGTGTGTACACATGTTGAATTTTAAAATGTGCTGATATGTAAGTATATTGACTATGAATAAAAGTAGTATTCATGACCCAATTGAATTTTAGCTTTAGATACGGAGGATAATATTCAAATAGGTCTCTAAAATCAGTGCATATGTAGACGTGACTTGCTATACAGTGGTCCTCTCTTACTGCCAAGCCTAATCCATAAACAATTCAGCTATACAATTTATATAGCTCCTCTAATTTATTGCCCCTCCCCAACACCAGAGTCCCTTCTACTCCCTAGTCTCCCAATCTGGATTCGTTATCTTCCCCTTAATTAACCCTCCTTACCCTCAGTTCTTAACTTGTTAGGCACCAAGATCGACCTCCTGCCCAACAGATTCTGCCCTTTTGCACACCCCCACAAAGCTAATTATTACTCCTTAACTCTCTCACCCCCAACCATCAGTACCCCACATTTACTCTTTTTAACTTCAGTACTGCACAGACCTAATCACAGACCAAAAGTCGTGCATTTGATTTAACAACCCCCAACTATTTCAAAAGACATAAAATGGACACATATGTCTTTTGAATATTTTATGTGTATTTTATTTGACAGCTATAACTCTTACTAAGTATTCTTTTACAGTGACGATTCTACCCACTTTTTATCTTGTTTTCTCTTTGTGAGCTGTTCAATAAGGAATTTTGGTGAAAGAGTCCCTCAGTTTAATGCTTATGATTAAACCATGTCATGGGGATTCTTGGACTTGTTCTTTTTTTTTTTTTTTTTTTTTTTTTTGGTTTTTGGGCCACACCCGGTAAAGCTCAGGGGTTACTCCTGGCTATGCGCTCAGAAGTTGCTCCCGGCTTGGGGGACCATATGGGACACGGGGGGATCGAACCGGGGTCCGTCCAAGGCAGCGCTGGCAAGGCAGGCACCTTACCTTTAGCGCCACCGCCCGGACTTGTTCTTTCGGCCCCCATGTGCACCAATAACGCCACATGGCATTGTTCCTTGTTTGCATAGGCACATTAAAATGGGAAAATACTATACATACAAATAAGTTCTTATCTAATAGAGATTGGAACATACAAATCTTGTGTGTTTTGCCTGGAGCCTAGAGTTGGTCTTATGCCAGGAAACTTCAGGGGTAGGGTCTCCTTGTATTTAGGCCAAGGCTTTTTCTTTTCATGTCCCTCATATTTTGGTGGGCCTATGCAAACAATAATTGCCACTCTAACACCATTTTTACTGTGCTCCTTTGTTTCTAATCCTTAAGAAAAACAACGCACTTAAACTTTTGAGGTTACTTAAACTAATATGCATGTCCATGGAAATGTAAAAAAGTACTTTGCTTTCAATGTTTAAGGAGTTACATAAGTTTTATGGCTTTAGATTGCTTTGTGTGCTCTAAGAAATATTATGCATTACAATCTGGGGACTTGTGGGACAAAGTAATTGTACATGGGTTCTGTTTTATTTTTCTTAATGTTCTTTGGCTGAAAGTTCAAAGTTCAGATATCAGCAATGAAATTTCTGAGAATTCTGTTTATGGGTGATTGTCCTTCCACTGTAACTTTTCCTTGTCCTCTTTCTTTGCATCTTTGTTTTCATAATTAAAAATAAAAAATTAATAAACAAGAAAGAAACAAATCTTTAAATAAAAGGGGAAAATAAAAATTAAAAAAAAAAGACAGTATATTGGAGTCGGAGAGATAGCATGAAGGTAAGGCATTTGCCTTACATGCAGAAGGATGGTGGTTTGAATCCCGGCATCTCATATGGTCCCCTGAGCCTGCCTGGAGCAATTTCTGAGCATAGAGCCAGGAGTAACCCCAAAGCGCTGTTGGGTATGATCCAACCCCCCAAAAAAAGAAGACAGTATATTTTTTCTTTTTATAAACTTTTTCTCGATCTTTTTTATAAATTCAATAAATGAGAAGTCATAACATTATTAAAACTTAATGAACATATCCAGCAACATAGTATGAGAGAGGAGGGAAGGTTCTTCCCTTGTATATGATAGACCTCGATTTGATCCCTGACATTACATTTTACCCTCTAGCACAGCCAAAAGTATGCCCTGAAAATAAAGCCAAGAGTAAGCCTTGAATAACACTAAGTATGAAACCTCCTAAAATATATAATTATTCAAGTAAAAATGTAGTTAAATATTTTCTATACTCAGTATCATTCAGTAAGATGTTTTGGAGGTAAAATTTTAAGAAGAAATCAGGGTCAGAGATTTTGCATGTGTGAAGGAAATTGATTTGCACCCCAGTTTAATCTCTTTCACTACATATTTAATATATTCAATTATAAGCTGAAAAAAACTGAATTTAGTTTATTGGATTCGGTGCATGTAGTCTCCAGTCATCTTCTGCCATCGCTGGAGGGGGCAGTGCTTCAGCTCAGTCTACAAGTCACAACTGAGCTGAAGAGTTAGGTGGCTGAACTGAACTGGATGCCACTGAACTATTTGACCCACAATATTCTGTGCTTTATATGAGACTGACAGCAGTGATGATATCTGCAAACTCGGTGATGATGACAATGTTTATGCTGATACCCTCACATCAGATACAGCTGAAGCTCTGTTTGAACATACAGATGATGAGAAGGAAGAATCCAGTTTTGAAAGATTTTAACTTTTATGATTTAACTTGATTACCTGTTAAGCTACGGTTTTCTGCATTTTATTTAAATTTTTTAAGTTATTGTTGCTAATTTACAGGTTTTCTTTAGCAATAAATATTGAAAAACATTTAACCTACTGGTTTCTCAATTATTGTAATTGTGTTTTGGGTATATATTTTTTATTTTTGAAATGTACCAGTGGCTGCTGCATTTTCCACCTCGGCTTATACTCAAGTCACTAAGTTTTCCCAGTCTTTAGGATAAAATTGGGGGGTGGGGTCAGCTTATACTTGGGTTGGCTTATACTGAAGTATATAGGTACTATTCCAGCAGCTGCAGGAGTGACCCTAGAGCACAGAGGCAGGAGTAGCCCTTGAGAGCTGCCAGCTGTGACCTTCATCTCCCTCCAAGAAGAAATCCATTTTGCTCACTAATTGTACCCTGTTCTTTGCAAATACATTAATTGAATTCTATCAACATACTAAGTGTTCCATTATGGAGATTCCCATCTTACTTACAGGGATTTGTTAATGAGCAGTACAGTATAGATGATGGATTGTCCCACACTAAAAAGGACCTTTTGAAGAGTCTGGAGAGTGTCATGGTTTCAGACAGGAAAGTTTTCTGAGAGGACTTGATTTCCTGATGAAGGCATGACTCAGAGATCTATATCCAAGCAGGAAAATGCAATTTAGTTGAAACAACATTTAGTGACAGCTGAGCAGCAGAACTATGAACAGGCAAAAAAAGGGGGGGGGGGTCGGGTCATTTACAAAAATTATCTCCATTCAAATATGGAGATAGAAGGGAGAATATTTACTTGCCATTACTTAGATGCTGAACCTTTCACTTCTTAACATCTTAATAACTTGATAATATATATTTCACATTCTAATAGTCTGCTGCTAAAGTGCTCCTTTGACAGTTTATGCATCTTATTCAGGATGCTTAGGAAACTCAGACATTTTTTGTTTTGTTTTTCGGGCCATGCCCGTTTGATGCTCAGAGGTTACTCCTGGCTAAGCACTCAGATATTGCCCCTGGCTTGGGGGAACCATATGGGACGCCTGGGGATCGAACTGCTGTCTTCGAATTGCGGTCCTTCCTTGGCTAGCACTCACAAGGCAGACACCTTACTTTTAGCGCCACCTCAACGGCCAGAAAACTCAGACTTCTTAACCTTTTTTTTTTTTTTAATCATTTGGGGTGGGCTCAGTGGTTGCTGACTCTGTGCTCCAGAGTGTCCCCTGGTGGTGCTTGTGGGACAATACTTGTTGCTAAGCAATTGGCCTTTACCCAGATATTATCTTTAGGCCACTTATACTTTGTTTGTATGTGTAAGAGAGCATGGAGATAGGTATCTGACAGTAGATGAGTTTCTTGAGACAGTGAAGTATGGAGTAAAATATGGTAACAAAAGAAGTGTTCAAGTATTTGTAGAGTAGCAGGAGGTGCCTTGCTACACCAGTAATGACTAGTTCATCTTTTCCCACACTGATTTATACAAGTGGTTCATATTTCCTTGAAAGAGAACAGCTGCAGTCTCTTAATAAATGCCAATATTTTGTACTCCAAACTAACCCAAATTGCCCTGCAATGGATGTAGTTTTCTGAGCCAAACCCTTCTGACTTGATTCAAATAATTATAGCGTTTGAATTTCAGAGGATGTCAAGGAAAAGAACTGAACTGCTGGGGGAAAAGTTGCTGGGTCTTACTTAGGAAAGCATTTGTTTCATATTTGATTGAGTCTGCTTTTCTTTGAATGTATAGTATGTAGTATGTTTGTGTGAGACCACTTCTATGCTTTCTTGGTTTATTTTTTTGGGGGGACACACCCCTTTGATGCTCAGGGGTTACTCCTGGCTAAACGCTCAGAAATCGCCCCTGGCTTGGGGGTACCATATGGAACGCCGGGGGATCGAACCGCTGTCCTTCCTCGGCTAGTGCTTGCAAGGCAGACACTTTACCTATAGCGCCACCTTGCCGGCCCCCACTTCTATGCTTTCTTAATGCATTATTTAACTAACAGATTTCCATATTTTCTCTACTGACTAATGCTGTTTTTGTTCTGTGAGACCCAGGCTTTTGTGTTTCCATTTGAAAGTACATTACTGACATTTACAGACTCCCACAGAGGACTCAGTCCATTACCACCATAGATGCCCATTGTTCCAAGAAAGCTGACCTTTACCCCAAGGCACCAATTAAAATCTATTGCTTCTTACCCCTGCAGAACTTGTAATTCTGGCTTAATGCCCAGTGTAACCGGTGGGATGTATTCTTCTTTGTTGTCTACTTCTTTTTCTTGCTTAAATAAGAAGAGTGACCTGCAAATAGAAAGGCATGGTTTCTCTGGAAGAAAAAAAAAAAAGAAACATAGACCACTAGAGAACATCATTTTTCACTAAATCACCTTCTGTGGCAATGCAAATAAAAACTTAAAATAAATCAAATAATCAGGCAAGATTTGGAACATCGCCTACAGTTTCAACCCAGATTCATTATCAACAGAGTTCTCCAGTGACTTCCTGATAGGAATCTGCCAGTTGCAGAGCGGTTCTACCCATGGCAAAGCTGGCAGGCTCCCTAGCAAGCTGAGAAAGAAGCAGGAAGCAGACTCTGAGCCATTTGCGGGTCAAATGCGATCAGTTCCCAGCACATTGCTAGATGGTCACTTTTAAGGTAAACTCAAATTCTTTTCTATGATTTGTGATTATGACATTTAAAGCGGGAAGTAGTTTGTCCTCGAGATCCCCCATTTACCCGATGAAGACTGGCATTTATGGCAGAAAAATAGCTTTGAGATGTGCTCATGAAAGCCAGAGAGAGTAAGTACATTTTGCAGACAGAAAAGTACCTTGTATTTGGCCAAACCAAGTTCCATCACCAGCATCTGAAGTACAGTCAAAAGTAATTCCTGAGTGCAGAAGCCCTGAACACTGCCAGATGTGGCCTCCAAACAAACATGCAAAAGATGTGCTCATTGAAAATACAACTCTGTCCAGAGGTGTTACCATCTCTCCCCCCCCCCCCCCCGCATTTTATTATGATTTTCCCATCTTCAGTTGTTCTGTGGATATGACGCTGCTGACATTTTTTTGAGGGGGAAGCCAAATTCTACTGATCCAGTTGTTTGGTAGAAACTCGCCATAGTCTAACCAGAAGCAAAGTCTGTGTTAGGAATGAGACAAGATATCTCAATCTGCTAAAAAGTAAATAAGTAAAAAAAAAAAAGTAAAAAGTAAATGGATCTTGACGTTTTCCTTTTCTGTTTAGTGAATAAATGTTGGACAGAAAGCTCTGTCCTCTTCTTGTAGAAATGGCCTCTTCCTCCCACCTCTTCTTCACACAGGCAGAGAGAATACAATTAATTCTTTGATCTGCAGAGAAAGTGATTTCTGCAGATAAATTATCCCCCCTCCTTTCCCTTACTTTAGTATTTGAAATTTTATAGACTTGAAGAAATTGTACTTGTATGAGGGCTTAAAATTTCCCAGGAGCTACAATATTTCTCTTTTCCTACCCTAAGGGCCTTGATACAGACAAGGTATGTGGCAAAATGAGTGGAAAGTTATCTAGCCCCCTGGAGAGTCATGTCAACATTCTGTTACTCTGCAACCAATAGGAACTGGTAAAGCTCATATAATAAAGCCCAGAAGATGATCAAACCTTACCCAGTTGACTCCATTTATTATAAATACAAAGTTTCCCCCATAGTTCAATGTATTTCTATCATACAATTCCAACTCAGGGGAATTACAAAGAACTGAAAGAAATATCTGGGATAGAATTGTATTGAAATTGGATAATACCTATCCACAACATTTTCTCTTTCTACCTTGCTGCTATAAAAAGATATATGTATGTAATAACTTTATTTTTACAAAAATGTTGTCATGGATGAATGAGAAGATAAATATTTTGTATCTGAGGCCTAGTTAGTGGTGGTTTTTAACTGGAAACTAGCTCTTTATATTTATATCCTATAGCCCTTATACTTTATTTCAACATTTTCCAAATATGACTTAATTGTTTTACTTGAAGATTTCATTTTCACTAGTGTTCTTAAACACGAGTAAATGTGTTTTAGGAACTCAACTAAATGTTGAGTTCACTGTAGACCTTGAATACATTTCAAGTTTTAAATCTGAATCATTAATCTCAGATTAGATGCAAAGAACAGAACAGGGGTAAAGATGAATGATATGTCACATTTTAAGTTAAATTGTAAAATAGAATTCCATTTCAGCTTATTTCATAATAGCAAGGTATATAGTTTTATAGGATAAGCTTGATGGGGGGGATTTTTTTGTTTGTTTTAGTTTTGATTTGGGCCACACACTGCACAGTGCTTGATATTTTGTTAAAAGTCTAAAAAGAGTTCCTGTAGAAGGTACAAAGCAAATTTTATTTGTACACCAAGTTCTTAGTTATGACTCCAAGAAAGAACTCAAAAATAATTAATGAACAAATGAATGTAAAGAGTCCCATTAAAAATGTTTAATCCTAAAATGAGATTTGCCAGTAATATCCACTATGACAAGAGAATAGAAATGATGTCTTTTATGTACTTTTTTAATTCTGCTGTGTCATTCCCGCAACTGGGTGCTCTTCCTTGTCTTGGCTCTTGGCTATTCCATATAGACCAGTAGCAGGATGCTTCAGTTTACTCACAATTTATTTATATATTCTGGATGATTATTTTCCAGTAGAGAAAATGCAAAGTAGCAATACATTTATCCTGCTCATCATTGCAGTGGCACAAGTAGCAAAATTTGATGCTTGAATCTGCTTAGAGGTACATTCAAATTTTCTAAATGATGCTCCTTAGCAAAGTCACTACAAAGAAATGCTTCTTCCATCCTCTCATGTTCAGAGAGAATGATATCCCCATATACTGCTCTACTCATGGACTGTACTTAGACATGATGATCCCATCATTGAATATTTTGATAACACTGGTTTTCCCTGAAATACATGGAAATTCTAAAGGTCATGTCACTCTATCTTCCAAAGATTAACTGGAACAAAGTGACCAAATAAGTACTAGCTTCTTAAACTTCTCATCTAGGCAAGTTGATAAAATGTTGAATCTTAGAGCCTACTCTATTTTATAAAAATATGAGTCAGAATCTGTACTGAGAGTCTCTTGTTGAATAAGCAGCTTCAACCTCTTCATCTTGCTATAACTGCAGCCTATAAACCTAAGATTATGCTTTTCTAAACAGAGATAAATTGTCCTAATACTAAGGGATTAGTTTTACCACTGAACATCTTAGTTTCATTTTTCTTTATAAAAAAAAAAGTAAAACTCTTAGTTTTGGTGACACAGATATCAAATGTTATGTTGTTTGGAAGCAGCTGCCCTCTACTGGACAATGGGAGATTTGATTGGAAATATGACTATTTGTCTCATTGACATTACAACTGGATTCATAATTTCCTTTACAGAAAGATCTCTTGTATTATGTATTTGATTAGTGGGTGGAATATAGGTCAAGAACATGTTGACACTTCCAGGCATCTTTATGATATAAGGAACTAGGTTAACCACTGTCTTTAGGAGAGGATTGGGAAAGTGCCCATATAGAACACATGTAGGCCTATCTCTAAGAAATGAAGTAAGTAGGATCTGGAATAAATCCTTCTTAATCACTTCACGGCATCGAGCTATTTACTAGCAATTTAGCTTTGCAGAACTGTGGGAGGCTACTTTAACAGTGTTTTCAAAGACATTTGTTAAACTCAGGGAGAGGTACTTCTTAAAATTTTATTCTTTGAGAGTTCCACTCCATTATTCCTGGGTTCTAACTTCATTCATTTGCACAGCAAGTAACTCTGTCTGGGTATGAAATACAGGCAGTCCACAGAGGCTTATTAAATAGATACAAACTGCTAGTCAAAGCACCCATTAGGAAGCGAGAGAGAGAAACATGAGAAAAATAAAATAGGTATTATAAAAAAGAAATGGATTTGGGAATAAAATCTAATGTGTGCCATTGTTCAATGTGGCACATTATTAGATGTAGGAAGATAAGTGAGAAGATATCATTATGTTGAGTTTGAACCAATAGGAGACATGAATAAGAAGGCATACATGTGAGCTCTTACCTATCACTAAATATGAATCCTCCTAAGACATGGTACTGACCATAGAACTTGTATTTTCCCAAATGTGAAATCTCCACCCCACCAAACACACACACACACACACACACACACACACACACACACACACACACACACACACACACACACACAACCACTAGCTAAGTGCATAAGAAAATTAAGACGTGAGAGTTATTGAAAAGAGATAGGTAAGAATACATTGAGTGCTCTCTTGGTTTAATAGAGAGCCTGATGCTGTGTCAGATTACCAGACAGATTCCAGAGATTTTGTGCATTGTGAAGTAGAGTCTACTATGTAAAACATTTGAAAAGAGTAAATGGTTTGGATACCAGACACTTCTTTGTATTCACTTGCCCCAGTATGGTCAATATCTGGCTGTCACCCATCTCTGTTTTGAGTTTGGCTATAATATCTTTCAAGACCCTGTAATGACAATGACAATTGAATAGGCCCTGAAGAGGGAAAATCTCACTCTTAAGGAGCTGCCTCCCCCTCCAATGTGGAGAGGAAACTACTGTCTTCTCAATGAGGCAGTCTGGCTAGCTGCAAGTCAAGAGAGCAAATGAGTTACATCATTCCTGACACCTTTCTCTCTGCCAAATCCAATATCAAGCTCTGTTTCAGGAACTTGGAGGACATTTGAAGTGGGGGATATTTTTTATTTGACTGGTGCCTAGTTTTATTTGTTAATTTAAAATATTATTTATCAAAAGGGCTAAAGAGGGGGCTGGGAAGGTGGCGCTAGAGCTAAGGTGTCTGCCTTACAAGCGCTAGCCAAGGAACGGACCGCGGTTCGATCCCCCGGCGTCCCATATGGTCCCCCCAAGCCAGGGGCGATTTCTGAGCACATAGCCAGGAGTAACCCCTGAGCGTCAAACGGGTGTGGCCCAAAAACCAAAAAAAAAAAAAAGAAAAAAAAAAAAAAAAAGGGCTAAAGAGATAGCACATCAGGTAAAGCAACTGCTTTTTGTGCACCTGACCTAGGTTTGATGCCTGGTATCCTATTTGGTCTCTTAAACACTGCCATCTGTAATTCTTTTTTTTTTTTTTTTGGTTTTTGGGTCACACCCGGCGGTGCTCAGGGGTTACTCCTGGCTGTCTGCTCAGAAATAGCTCCTGGCAGGTATGGGGGACCATGTGGGACACCGGGATTCAAACCAATCACCTTTGGTCCTGGATCAGCTGCTTGCAAAGCAAACACCGCTGTGCTATCTCTCCAGGACCCATTTGTAATTCTTGTGTGCAGAACCAGAATTAACCTCTTAGCATCGAGGGTGGGAACTCCCTCAAAACAATTATGAACCTGTATAACCTCTCATCCTCCAAACCCATATCCTCAATGGAGGAAGGAAGAACAGAAAGGGAAAAAGTTATGGAGGGAGAGAGAGAATGATAGAGAATATGTGCTTTAACTAGAAATCCATGTCATGAGTTAATCTGAGTGTGAGCACTTGGCCCAGATACCTAACTGGGTTTTTTTATAGCCAGAAGTAAAAACAACTTTAAAGTTTTTGTTTTCCTTTCATAAACTCAGTATTCTTTTTATTTTTGTTTTTTTTTCTGGTTTGTAAAATTTTGTAGGAATTTAAGAAGCATCTTCGTACTTATTAAATGGGAAAGGGAGAGTAAAACAGGGGACTTGTTTTCCTCAGCCTATCTGGAATTAAGGGACTATGAGTGAGTGTTAAAAAGGTGGATTCTGAGAACAGAGATGTGATATGGTGGGTAGGGCTCTTGCCTTATACATACTTGACCCCATTTATATCTCCAGCACATAAGATCCCCCAAGACCCATTAGGAGTGATCTTTGACAACAGAGTCAGGTATATGTCCTGAGCACCACTGAGTATGACCACAAAACCAAAACAATATTTTGAAAGATTAGTCCTGGAAGAAACCAATCTCCAGCCAATTCCCAGTCATATAGTGTATGTAAACTCAAGGACATGTTTCTCTGTGCAACAAGAAATAAAACATGGGCAAGTTTTATGGTGAACATTCAATGAAGCATTACACAAACTCAAAGAATATTGTTGAATACAAACTATGTTCTAGAGTCTAATCTTAATTCAGACTATAATAGTCTGCCTTTGTGAAATTCATATACACTGGACATTCTGCCTATTTGGAGGGATGTTTGGCTATACCTGGTGGTGCTCAGGAGTTACTCCTGGCTCAGCATGCAGAATTCACTCCTGGAAGGCTTGGGAGACCATATGGGATGCCGGGGATAGAACCTGGATCCATCCAGCTTGCAAGGCAAATACTCTACATTTGTGCTATTGCTCTGGCCCCCTCATTCTACCTTTTGTAGAAAAAAAAACTCATAGTGCACTTGCAAACATGAGTGTACCTCCCTCCCATTTTCTCCTTTAGAAAATAATCTGCAATTGTTCTTACAGGCAGCTTTTATAGCAAGGCACATATGACTGTGCACCGCCAGAATAGGTTAATATGAGCAGTCTTGTAGAAAGTGGAGACTGGCAGGATTTGAAGCAATTCTTCTTGATTAATATTGTAGTTGGTTCATTTCAAAACCAATAGTAGAATCTTCAGTGTATTGTGCCACCTGGAAAATGATGAAGGTACTATTTCTTTGGCTCCTCAGAATTATTTAAAGAACAAAATGAAGGATTATATGATACTATATATGAAGATAAAGGTTGTATTTGGAACACAAAGTTCAGATGTATAAGATCTCTACTTTTTTGAGTTATATTCAAGATAGCTTTATGGAAAAATAGCACCTTGGGACAAAAGTTGGCTTTAGTTGTAAGATGTTCCTTAATATATGGAGAAACAAGTGTATAAAATACATAGGAAAACAGATTTATGGTGAACATGTCCCAGTCTTTTTGTGGGGGAGTCAAGAGGTGGGCAGGATTAAAGTATAATGCCTCTTTCAGAGCGGAGGGAATTTCAGAAAGAGAACAAAGATTCTTTACTACGATAAAGACATCAGAGCCTTCTGATTTTAATTACCACCCCAGCTAATAAAAGACATCTGTTCATTAGTTTGCCTTGAATGTACTCTTCTTTGAAGAACATACAAAGTCCCACTGTTTGGGGGCTGCCATTACTTATTTATCTGCGAATAGGAATATTAATACCTATCCTTTTTACCCAGTGCATGGAAAAGGACCAGAAAATAACAAAAGAATGCATATTGAACTGAATTTAATCTTTCAAAAATGCATTAATAATATGGAGCAGAAACTTGAGAGATGGAGTGGTTAATCCATAGAGAACAAGTTTTTTTAAAGGGCTGTTTGGAAAACAATGTTTTGAGCTAGATCATTGGTAAATGGAAAACTTACCCAATGTTTTGACAGCTAACCTGGAGAACATTGCAGATGACTAAGGATGCTATGGGAGTTAGCTCACTGTATATATGTGCTCCAAATGATTTAGTTTCAAAACTGTTTTGACCTCAAAATAGTTGGAGCTCAGCAGGTGGTATACTATTGGCAAAAGAGCCCAACAAGATGGCATGGGAAGTCGCTTTTGTTGCAAACTGTCTGGTGGAATGCAATTACTTGTAATGGAATCTGGCCAGGGCAATTGCTGTTAATATCACTACCCTTACAGAAAGTTTCCAGGGAGCCTTAATGACTCTGAGCAGCCAGGATCTCTGTTTTACATCTCAGTGAAATGCCTGCAAAATCACAGCCAGAACTCACCAGCCAAGAGAAATCACTATTCTTCCATAGATCTGCAAATTCAACATCTGAGCCCAAATGGGAGGGGCACACAGTAAGACCTTCAGGGTAGGTCTAGCAGCTGAGAAATGTAAACCCCAGCCCCACTGCTTTGTCAATAAAATAGTTTATTATATCATGTATTAAGTGCCATTTAATCAGAAGTTTACTTTTTTAAAAAGGGCAGTTTCCATTTCAGAGTTCTTATTTGATCTCTTATTTAGAACCAAGCATTAGGAAGAGTAAGTTTTCTTTACATCTTTGTCATTTTATTCCAGGTTTGCCTCCTTTGATGGAATCACTTTCTCTAGCTTCTGAATCTCCTTCCTTTATCCAAAGTAGATCATCATGTTAGCAGAAACCCTTTTGACAGTGTCATTAGCCAACAGTACAGTATAAATTAAGCAGCCACAGAAGTAATCTAAAGAGAAAGAAGAGAAAGAATGAGAAAACTTGCATGATTTCCATTAATCTGATCATGCTAAATTTCCAGGAGCAATAGGATCATATGCATATGTGTTCTCTTTTGTCTATTGATATTCTATTCAGGAGTATGAAAACTAAAATACAGTTTCTCAGCTCCTTTTATAGCAAGATTTTAAATGAGTGGGACAGGATGTTGAAAAGAGCCAAGCAATTATGCATTTGTCATGTGTAATAGAGAAAATGGAGTTTTCTCCTTTATGCAAAAGCCTTTCTTTCTTTACCATATAGAAGAACTCCAGTTCCCCAGGATTTTGCTATGTAATTTTCAAGTTGTTATTGTTTAGAATAGTCAGTTGTAGTCGTTGCTTCATGGTCATTCCCTTCAATATTTTTAGATTATTATAATATGTAGGAAATATGTGTATGAGAAAATGATAGAATCACATCTAGGTGCAACATAGGTATATAAATCAATTTTCTTGTAGCATGAGCTCACTGCAGGCAACTCTGAATACTGTCAATAGATTGTGTGGTCTTGTGCATTGTATCAAATTTTCCTGGCAAGTGAGAATCAAACTTATTGCATTATGGAGTTTATTTTCATAGTAACATGCTTTTTCTGTGTATTTCAAGTAAATGTAAGAAAATATCATGTGGTCCTCTCTATTTATAGTTTTCTAGTGCCTTTAGTGTCTGCTACACTCTACTTTCTCTCACTGACCTTTGTTTTGTTAAACTGTGTAATTTCCAGCTGCTATTTTTTCCATTAGTAGCTCTAAAATCAATAGATTCCAGACAATACCAAATAGGAGATATCTCTTCAAGCAATAAGTTAATCCTTTCAAATCTCCACAGTTAGTTCTTTTATCATCAGGGTTTTTTGATGCTTGTTTGATAATATCCTTTAATCTAACCAATTGATTAGTTAGCTCTAAACACATTTTAATCTTATTTGCAGTCCTGATATCCATTAGCAAGTGATTATAGTGAATAATTTTAAATGCTGTATATTGAGATAAAATAGCTTTCACTTTTTTCTGAAAACCTAGTGAATGATACATTTATAGTGCTTAGGGAAGGCTTAAAAGTCAAGTCATTAAATAGCCTCTAGTATGTTTAACTTCTAATATATTCTTTTTAATAATAAATATTGTTATATATTACTTAATTTATTTTGTTTTTTTGGGACACACCCAATGGTACTCAGGAGTGTTACTTTATGCACTCTGCACTCAAGAACCATTCCTGGTGGGCAGAAAACCATATGGGATATCAGGGCTCAAACCCAAGATTGGCAGCATGCAAGGCAAATGCCCTACCCACTATACAATCACTCCGGCTTATATATTCTATGATTATAGTCATAAACTATATGTGATATCTTTATTGAGTAAGTTGAGCTTTTATTTATTTGTTTATATTTTTAATAAAATATTTATTTAAGCACCATGATTACAAACATAATTGTAGTTAGCACAGTGGTAAAGGCATGCCTTGCATGTGGCCAACAAGACAAAACCAATTCAAATCCCAGCAACCCATATAGTCTCCCGAGCCTGCCAGGAGTAACTTCTGAGCACAGAGCCCGAAGTAACCCCTGAGCACCACTGGGTGTGACCTAAAAACCCAACCCCCCCCAAAGAAACACCCCACATTACCAGTGCAACCTTCCCACCACCAATGCCCTCATCTCGTTCCTCCCCTCACCCTGCCTGTATTTGAGACAGGCATTCTATTTCTCTTACTCACTACCATTGTCATGATAGTTGTTGATGTAGTCATTTCTCTAACTGAACTCACCACTCTTTGTGGTAAGCTGAACTTTTAAGTTTACGCAGTTAATTTACTTTTCTTGCTTATGTATACTGTGTACTGTGAATGTATCCTTAGTCATATAATTTCTTATAGCTGCATTGTTAGATGTTACTTGTATTTAAATAATAAAAAGTAAACCTCTCTTTTGGATTATAAAATTATTATTTTATTTTTTATTTACTTTTAAAATCACATTAAACTTTACACAAATATAAAGATATAACATACAAAATACACCATTAATTTAATTTCATTGCTTTCAAAATTCTAATATTCTGTTAGATACCTATTTGAACTATTTTCATTTTTTTTTCTTTTTTTTTTTCTTTTTTTTTTTCTTGGCCATACCCGGTCTGCTCAGGGGTTATCCTAGCTCAGGAATTGCTGCTGGCTTGGGGGACCGTATCGGACGCCGATACTGCTGTCCACCCACCTTAGGCTAGTGCGTGCAAGACAGACACCTTATAACTTGTGCCACCTCTCAGGCCCCTGTTTTCTATTTGATTTTCTTCTAGTTAATTTTTAAATAGAAGATAAGTGAAAGTTTAATAAAGATTTTATTAAATGCAATTATTTTGACTAATTTCTTATAGTAAAGAACTACTTTAAAATTCTTTGAAAGTACCTTCCATTGAACCTGAAACATTTTCTATCAGAAACTAAATTTAAAAGTCATAAGTTTTTATACCTAGCTTTGAGATTCCATCCCACCACATCTACAGATGGTACCATTTTTTTTTTATCACTGATGTTTAACCAGTACAATTTCAATCTTGACCTACCTAAACTTCTTGAACAGAGCTTTTTTACCATGATATCTGTCTAGAAGTTTTATTGTAGGAGAACGGAGGCAGTGCAAGAATTTTGTATTCCATGAGATAGTTTCTGGGAAAAAAAAGTTGGGGACATTTTTCTATTTCCTAGCCATTCACATCCAGAAAAATTGGTTAGAGAAAACAAGCTGTTACCTAGTGGAGATACCACAGATACTCACATTGTGAAGGCAAAGGGAAAGTACCTGATTAGAAGGAGGGAAAAGATCTAGAAGTATAAATTCATGCATGCTGAAATACAAATGACTTGTGATCTGGCTAAATTATAAGTAATAGCACTACTCTATTCAGTAAGGTATTAGAAGATAGAGATATCCCCTTAAAATATTACAGATTCAGAGTGCATGAATATGTAAAAAATACTATGCCTTCAATGTTTAAGAAGTCATATAAATTTCATGGCTTTAGATTGCTTTGTGTACTTCTAAGAAATGTTATAATGTACTACAATCTGGAGACTTGTGGACAAAGTAATTGTACATGGGTTCTGTTTTATCTTTCTTAATGTTCTTTGACTGTAAGTTCAAAATGTAGGTGTCAGCAAGGGTATTTCTTCTGAGAACTCTGTATATGGGTGATTGTCCTTCCCCTGTAACTTTACCTTATCCTCTTTCTTTGCATCATTGTTATCATAATTAAAAATAAAGAATTTAAAAAAATATTGCAGATTCGTACATGGCCTTTAGACATTCTGAGATAAAAATTTCCTTTCCTTTTAAAATATAGTGACTTCCTTTCCTGCTAAAATGCCCAGTGACTTCTTTGGAAGGATTGTGAACAATAAGTATTCTGAATTTGAAAAATATAATTAGATGATCTTAGGTTTTATTTATGGTCATAAAAATACTTTGGAGGGTGCTGCTGAGGGACTACTTTTGAATCTGTACTAAAGGATCAGCTTATCTTTCAAAGGGATCTTTGAGTTCTCCGAATCTTTTGAGTGTTTTTATCTATGTATTAACTAGCCACCTTCTTCATATTTTGTTCTGGAAGTACACAAAAAACAAAAAAGCTACTACACACAACCCCAGTGACATCACTGACATGGAAGTTTCTCCTTTCTTCAAGTATTGTTTGCAGTGTCTAAATTCCAGTACATAAGTCTTTGTGATCTGTTCAGCAGAACAACATTTCACTGCGTATATTCCCCAAGAGCATAGATTAATTATTTCCAGACACACAGTTGTTAATTATGTTTCCAAACTGCAGCTGATATGGCAACTAGTCAAATTAGGCCCTGGGCTCACTGTCTTTTTTTCTGAATAACAAAAGATATTTCTTGCCACAGTTATAATTTTATTTTTCACTTTCTCCCCCATAATTTGTTTGGATTTTGTATATTCTATCCAACTGTTTGCCCATTCTAATTCAACACCAGTTTTCTAAATGCCTTCCTTTTTTTTAATGCTAGTGCTACAAATTTTCTCATATCCTCCTTAAATTTAACATATAAAATAGGCTGATTGTTATATGGTTGCCTGTCAGTTTCACTCACTCAGATCATCTACACAGTAGATGTTTAGAGATTTTGATATGAAAAAATGTCCTTGTAGAAATCAACTGTAATAGGAAACTTTCTCTAGCAATTCTTTGTTGCAAACCTAGATTGGGAGCAAGGGAGAAGTGCAGTCATCTATCTCATTGCTTCCCTTGGCTCTTGCAATTCCGATAGATACTGCATTCAGAATCTCTTTTATAAGATGCTCATAACTTTTAGAGAGTGTTCTACTATCCCCACCTTTTTCGCATCAATCAATAAACAATATACAAGCTGGAGAAAAGTCCAAGATGTGTCATGGAGATAACGAGTCCTAAAGAGCTGATGGATGTTGGAGAGGAGCTCTAGAGCATTACCAGGACTAAGAACAGCTTCGAATTCTGACTAACAACCTTCCAACACACTATCAAGAGGACAGAATTCCATCGGTCAAATACACAGAACTGGGCAAAAATGAAATGTACTCTCAGACATCACGACTGTATGTCTCTCTGCATGTGCCCATGTAGGCGCAGCCTCTTATAAGAATAGTAAAACACAACTACTATTTTTAACACTAAAAATATTTAGTGTTAATTATTAGTCTTACTACTATTCTTAACTCTAAACATAGTAAAACATTAAGTGTGATTAGTATACAAATTTGGTTTTCGTTTTTTTGTGTTTTTTGTTTGTTTGTTTCTTTGTTTTTTGGGTCACACCCAGCAGTGCTCAAGGGTTACTCCTGGCTCTATGCTCAGAAATCGCTCCTGGCAGGCTCAGTGGACCATATGGGATGCCAGGATTCGAACCACTGACCTTGTGCATGCAAGGCAAACACATCACCTCCATGCTATCTCTCCGGCCCCAAATTTGTACATTTCCCCAGAAATCAATATTTTTATAAATAATTATGTACTTATAAATAATTATATATATCTATGTATATAATAGTTATAAAACTGTATTCCAAAGAGGGGAATTTTCAGCTTTTCTGAGTTAGCCATAAAAAAGATGAAATCCTTTCCCTTTAAACTGTTCCAAACTGAATAGCCCTGGCTTTTTTACATTCTGAAGTGTTGCTGTGACCATATTAAGGGATTAAGCCCCATAATGACTAAGACAGAACTCTCATTATGAAGTCAGAAATACAATAGGGTAGTGCTGTCCTTTCTTTTTTATTTCCCTGAACATTATGTTTCTTGCCTCAGAGACAGTGACAGATCTCAAATTCATAATATGCATCTTCTTCCACCAGCAGGATGTTAAGAATTGCCAAATATCTGTGAAGACAAATGGTTTAACTTTCAGGTAAATTTTCCCTCTATTGAGAAGACCCAAGTTACTTTCATTGTACAAAAGTGTAGGAACCCCTCTGAGAGGAGATAGAAAAGCAAATAATCAGAACAAACACTCTGTTGGATGCTTCCTCTGGGCAACCCTCAGCACAGTGTCTGACAGAGCTTTCTTCTTTCATTCACAAATGATATTTTATTTTAATTTACATCTCTTATAAGGTAAACTATACTTCTTTGTAAAAGAATGCTTGCTTTTAGGAAGGGTTGTGTTACCATAAATCTGTTTTCTCAAGCCTATTGCACTCACTAGTGAACTCTAAGTTTTATTTTTCAGGATTTTTGCTAATGTCTCCTTTTAAATTTTGCAGAGTGGGTGATTTTGCTTAGGTAAACAGAGGCCTGGGCCTAAATTTGGTGTTCCAGATTAGGTTATTTGAGATAGAGTATGGAACTGTTACATGGGGTCAGCTGAAAAGGAAAAATAACTAATTCAGTTTCCCCAGTGAGAAGATCAAGTTCATATTTTTTTTTTTGTGTGTGTGTGTGGTTTTTGGGTCACACCCGGCAGTGCTCAGGGGTTATTCCTGGCTCCACGCTCAGAAATTGCTCCTGGCAGGCACGGGGGACCATATGGGACGCCGGGATTTGAACCGATGACCTCCTGCATGAAAGGCAAATGCCTTACCTCCATGCTATCTCTCCGGCCCCTCAATTTCATATCTTAATGAGATGATGCAAGTTGATTATTTAACTTTATGTCTTATCTCTTCATTTCTAAAATGTCTCTGTGTATGTTTGTATGTGTATTAGCCTTCCCCAGCTGTACACAGGACATGCTCTGTGTTTAAGGATCATTTCTAAGTCTTGGAAGATTATCTCCTTAACCCTATACTATAGCTCTGGTTACATCTTCTCCATTTAATCCAATATTTTCCTGCACTTAATTGTTAATTTTTTCAAGTCAAGTTTGCTAAGCTTTTTCTCCCTGCTTTTTTTTGTTTGTTTGTTTGTTTTTTTGGGGGGGGTCACACACAGCAGTGCTCGGGGGTTATTCCTGGTTCTATGCTCAGAAATCGCTCCTGGCAGGCTCAGGGGACCATATGGTATGGCGGGATTCGAACCACTGTCTTGCTGCATGCAAGGCAAATACACTACCTCCATGCTATTTCTCTGGCTTTTTTTTTTATTTCTCTACATAAAAATCCTTGGTGAGAATTTTAATATTTTCTAAGACTAACTCAGTCTTCAATCATCATTTCTGATTTTGTACCTACTATGCTTTATGCTATGACTGGAACTTTGCACTTACCCTTGAAGATTACCCTAAGATAGGAAAACTAGTAAAGAATTGGACAATAGTCATGGTGAAGCAGCCTGGGCCTCGAGGGGATTCTGGTGTGTTCTATATATATCCAACATAATATTTGTCCACCCGATGACTGAAAATTTCAATGTCAGTAAATACTTACAAATTCAAGATGAGGCATAAAAGTTAAAATTGTTGTCACTAGAGCTAAATTGCTACTTATGTGAGATCATAGGTTATTAACTTAATCAATATTTGTTTCTGTGTATTAATCTGAAAAAATATAATAATGCTACGAGCTTGATGATATTATAGACTTGTATGAGTTATTATTGTATTTTACTGCATAATCATCATCAATTTTATGCTAACATTCTTTGCAAAAAACATTATGTGATACTTTTTAAAGAGTTATGGGACCCAGGCAAGAGAGATAGCATTGAGATAAGGTGTTTGCCTTTCATGCAGAAAAACGTTGGTTCAAATCCCGGCATCCCATATGGTCCCCTGAGCCGGCCAAGAGCAATTTTTGAGCGTAGAGCCAGGAGTAACCCCTGAGTGCTGCCGGGTATGACCCAAAAAACAAAAACAAACAAACAAAAAGAGTTACGGGGTCCAAAGAAATAGTATAGCATTAGCATATAGTCCATATAGCACCACATATGGACTTCCAAACACCATCATAAGAGATACCTGAGCACAGCTGGCTGTGGCCGCAAGACATAAAACAAAATATTCTGACATTACTAAAAATCAGCATAAAATGATTGTGTGTTAGTGGAAATTATTCAGTGAAATATGATACATGTGTTAAGCATATAGGAAGTCTAGCAGGTTGTGCAGACTAGTCAATTTAGTATCAATATTTTGAATTAATAAAAAGTCAAATAAGGGGCTGTGTGGTAGCACAGAAGTAGGGCATTTGCCTTGCATTCTGCTGACCAAGGATGAACTCGCATTTGATCATTGGCATCCTGTATATACCATATGGTCCCCCTATCCAGGAGCGATTTCTGAGTGCAGAGCTGAATGTCGACGGGTGTGGCCCAAAAACAAACAAAAACTCAAAAAAGTCAAATCAACAGACTAAATATGGTAATACATGAAACATACATAGGGAAACACTTAATGAATTAAGTGTTCACTTAATGAACTTTTGTATAAATTATAGTAAAACACACTCCAATTTTGCTCATTTTTTTCTGCATCAATTATTGTTAAGTAGAAGATAATATTGGAAATGAGTTTCAGTGTCTTGTCTGTCCTATTCCAATCTGGGAGAGGATACTTAAGCAATGACACTGAGTTGCTAAATGACCAAAAAAATAACATAATGTTTCTTGTAACATTGAGGTATTAACTGACCTCATAATAGTCTAGTAGTTATTACAGGTTCAAAGGACACAAGTAAGTTACTAACCTGTCAGTTGAGTACATACAAGAAGTTCAATTACCTCTGAATTGACCTATAAACTAATTATATTTTTTCCCTCATTGTGTGTTATTGATAGTTCATTGTAGGGGCTAGAGCATATAGACACAGTGACCCCTTGGTTTATGGTGGTGTTCCTGTCAGTGCTCTGGAAAGAGATTTTCACTTAGGAAGAGAAATAGTTATATCTTAGCTTGAGTAAATAAAATTCATGGTCTTTTTTTTTTTTTTTTTGGCTATTGATAAAACATTCATGGGAGCAGGAGATTATACGAGGAGTACTCATTTATTTACTAATATGCTTTCATTCCTTGCTTGAAAGATTGGATTTATAGCAGAGATCTAGTGTTTAAAGGCTTCACTCAATATTGGTCAATTAAAAGGTTAGAAATAAACACTTGTTGTGGTGCATGAAAGTCAGAGCTGGGTGTCAGTTACTGAAAAGTGGAATGACTGATGATCTTAATTATCTGTCACATAACTTTTTTGGATCCCTAAATTTTAGACTTCTAAATGCACATGTATTTAGAATTATAAATTATAAATATAATATAAATATATATATAATATATATTATATAGAGAAATATAAATATAAATTATAAATACATACATCTGCTCTAAAGCTTCCCTGAATTTTAGAATACTAGAACTTCTTATAGGAAATGAAAAATAAAGTGCCCAATGGCAATTTCTTTTTTATAATCCATCAGAAATAGTAACTGAGATGGCAGAAGTCAAATAAACCTTTTATGTGAGATAGCTTTAATTTTTGGCCATTCTCCGACTGCTGTTGGATTTCTTTCTCTTGAGTGATTTTGAGGAGTCACTGATTAGCTTGGTCTTATTCTTATATTTTTGTATCACTTGGAGAATGACAGCATACCTTGGATTCCTTAGGGTGGTAAATCTGAGCCTCAAACTGCAAAAGTCATTAACAGGAGTGGCTAAAAGCATGAATTTGAAGATGATAAATCAAAATCATTTTTTTTAAATCTGGGATTGGTAGAAATAGAGAACAAAGATGGTAGTAAATACTTTTTAGATTGAAGTTTTTCCCTGAAGATAGAGAGATTTTGTTTTGCTTGTTTTTCTGAGCAGCTGGTTTAAATATTCATGGATGCACCTGGTGATTGCTATCCTCCATTTTTCACATATTCTGGTCTAGCCAAAAGCTTCCTTAGCAAGCTTAGCAAGACATAACATTGGAAAAGGTGGATTTCTGAGCTTAGAAGAAAATTTGAGTACTTTTTATCAAAATCACCAATGTATAGGTTCTGGGATCTGAAAATATGGGTGCTTTTCAGATCCAGAATCCCAAGAGTTAGCAGTATCACACAATCTACTTTTCCATCAGTCCAAAATATCCTTTAGCCAAAAGATATATTTGTAACAAAAAACTTGGGTTGGATCGTATCACCTGTGAATGAGCCAGAGCAAAATGATGCTCTTTTTCCCAGTAGATAATCTGTACTGAATCACTTAAAGATGATAGATCAGTTGGAATAAACATTATCCTCTCAAGAAAGGTGCTATATCTCCTCTACGAGATTTATTCTTGGTTTCAAGTGAAAATTCTGTACAACTGTAGATGGGCCAAATTAGACTTGGTTAAGATCCAGGGAACTCAGTTTCAGAACAATTGATCAGTAAAAGTTTCTCTCTTTTTTTTCTCTCTCTCCCTCCCCCATCTCTCCTATAAGCTCTTTTTTACTTCCTAGTTTAAAAAAAAAAAAACATTACCTTAATTGCTGAAAATAATCAATAAAGCAACTTTAATAGTTTAGTTCAAAGAATAAATATAATGATATAGGCATCACAGACAATTAAATCTTGGAGGCATGAGACTTAGGAATACAGCAGGAAAAGACTTCACCTTTTTTAGAAAAACAAATTTGATGAAGATACTGGTGAGAGATTGTGTCAGTAAGACCTGCATCTTGACAATGCATGAGCTTAGATTTAAAAGCATACTGAACTTTCTACAATTTAAACTTTCTATTTAGAAGAATTTTTTTCTGATGGCTTTATTATTTTTTAAAGTTTTTTAGAAATTCTGAACTGCCAACATGTAAATTACGGCAATTTTATTTGACAAGAAGAAATAAAAAGACATATATTTAAAGCGTTCATATATATGATTAATTTTTTATATGTAGGGAATTCTCACGCAGTGCTCACATGGTCCTGGGACTATATTTCCAGTAATACTAGGTAAACTAAGCAGGTGGTTCAATAGTTTGATCCTGAAATCTGATATTCAGTTTTACTTGATCCCAACAAGACTGGTAAGTACCATGGCCACTCTGTCAGATGCTTTGGAGGCTATGTTTTGTGAGGAAAATAAGCAGGATCATGCATGCTTTCTATGATCGATATTAGCTCTCTGGACCTCAAGTTGTTTTTAGTAATGAGTAGTCCTCGTATGTCCTACTAAATAGAGGGGATAGGTGTGTAAGATTCACTGTATAGAAAAGACTCATTAAGAATAAAGAATGAGGGAAGTAAAGGGAAAAGTTAAGTTGGAAGGTTGAACACATTGTAAAATATGTTAAAGATCCTAAACCCAATCCGGGTATTGAATGTCTCACTTCCCCCAGTGGTGAGGGGTGGAGAAAACATAACTGAGTGGTCCAGCTTTATTTGAAATGATGCAGAGAGCTATTTATCATATCCAAGATTTTGAAACAACACACATGCTCAAAGACAAATGAGTATATAAAGAAATATGATATATATTCATAATGGAATATTGGCTGTAAAGTATCAAATTGTGTATTTTTCTACATCTTTATGGAACTGAAAATCTAATTCTAAACATGTAAGTTAGTAGAAAGAAAGACAAATACTGGGAGGTGTCAGTCATGTAGTATACAAAGAAACAATTCAAGGAAATGATAAGTGAAAAAAAATATCCCTTGAACAATAGATACAGACTGAGTTTCCAAGGACTAGAAACAAGGGTAATGGTAGGAGGAATGAGATAAAGTATTAAAGAGTTTATGGCAAATCAGTTGTGGTGGTGTAATATCTCTGTATGCTCAAAGTATATGCATTAGCACTATTAAAAATCTTGTTAGTGTCCTTCCTCCCTAATAATAGGGAGGATATTTGGGATATTGGTGATGGGAATGTTGCACTGGTGAAGTTTATATATATATATATACATATATATATATGTATATATATAATGTATATATATATATACACAAAAAATAAAAGAAAGAAAAGATAAGGCCTCCCAATGCTTACTACAGGCTGTGTATTTACACTGACTGTATAGAAAGAGGAGGTACAGTAAATGCATCCCATATACACCTCAGCCCAGGCCCTTTGCCTGGTCTGTATTGTGAATGGGGGGACATAAAAAATCTTGTTAGTTTTGCTCGTTTCGGCAGCATATATACTAAAATTGGAATGATAGAAAGAAGATTAACATGGCCTCGTGCAAGATGACACCCAACTTCATGAAGTGTTCCATATTAGAAAAAAATATTGTTAGTTAATTATAGTTAATTAAATTAATATATTATTTTAAATATAGAACAATATATTAGAGTAATATTTTATGTAAGTAGGTTTTGACTAATTCAAGCTAACTAGACTGTATCTTTCATTTCCTATGTATAATCTTTAATTATAAATCTAGAAATAATATTTCTGTTTCAGTCACTAATTTAAGGCAATGAAACATGAACTTGGAGATGTTAAATAGATTAACTCAATGCCCTACAAGTAAAGGGTAAAAAATGATCATATTCCTCATTCCACTACTTTTCTATTGTCTCTTATGCAGATCTCCCTCCTTATAGAACATAGCCAACTTGACACTAGCCTTCTTTGCAGCCCTATAGTGGTAACAAATTATTAATTTAGCCATGATGAATACAAGTCACAATTATGTTGATCTATATAAATGTCTAAGAAACAGAAAAGTTTATTTTTGAGGATTGAAATTGTTACTGATTTGTTCTTTCTTCAAGTAAGGACCATATCAGTTAGAAATTCTTCCCACATTTGTGTAAATAACATTGCCTTACCTATCCCCATTCTTAGGGGTTTCTGTCATGTACTCACAGATATATTCCAAAGGGCTGAGCTTGATCTCAGGACGCAGAAACCCTACAACTAATAGTAACTAATCCATGTTAAGGTTTTCGATGAGTCAGCAGTGAATACAATTAATTGATAGCTCCCAAAATATTATAGCCTAGTTTTCATAGCTCTAGTTATCGAGAAGCGAACTGAAACAGATTCTTTTCACAAATTAGGCAAATATAAAAAAGCTGTTTGCTTCTTTTTTGCTTCCAAAGTGTGCTTTTAAGAGATGTTAACCTTTAAATATTTAAACCTTTAAATATTTTCTTTTTTGTTTGTTTGGGTTTTTTAATTTGTTTGTTTTTGGATTAGACTGGCATTGCTCAGGGGTTCCTCCTGGCTCTACGCTCAGAAATCACTCCAGGCAGGCTTGGGGAACCATATGGGATGCTGGGATTCAAACCACTGTCCTTTTGCATGCAAGGCAAATGCCCTACCTCCATGCTATCTCTCTGGCCCCTTTAAATGTTTTCTTACAAAATATAACTCTTAATTACTCTTTTAAAATACTAGGCTCTATCCTTTGCCTCAATTTGATCATCATACACCTACTCTGTGAAGTGGGTATGTTTGACTTCATTTCATATCCATAGAAATAAAGAATCACATATAATGAGGGATATCTCAAGGTCATAAAGTAAACCTGAACTTCAAGTTAAACTTGTTCTTAGTCTTGTAGGAGTTTCAATTTCTTTTTTTTTTTTTTTTTTACAAATAAAGGAATCAAAAGAAGGATGATTATAGCACCTCTGGGAGAAAATGTATAACAGTTCATTCACCACTAGAAAAAAATAAAAATAAAACTGGAAGATGCATGTTATTTTTTCAGATTTTCATTTCTCTTTTTTTTTTTTGCATTTTGCGGGTGAACTCTTTTTTTTTAATAATATATTGTATATACATTGTATTCCATTATTGAATAACAATATTTTTTTTCTTAACACCACCCATCACCAGTGCAACATTCCCATCACCAATGTCCCAAGTCTCCCTCCTCCCCACCCGACCCCCGCCTGTACTCTAAACAGGTTCTCAATTTCCCTCATACATTCTCATTATTAGGACAGTTCAAAATGTAGTTATTTATCCAACTAAACTCATCACTCTTTGTGATGAGCTTCCTGAGGTGAGCTGGAACTTCCAGCTCTTTTCTCTTTTGTGTCTGAAAGTTATTATTGCAAGAATGTCTTTCATTTTCCTTAAAACCCATAAATGTGTGAGACCATTCTGCGTTTTTTTCTCTCTCTCTGACTTATTTCACTCAGCATAATAGATTCCGTGTACATCCATGTATAGGAAAATTTCATGACTTCATCTCTCCTGACAGCTGCATAATATTCCATTGTGTATATGTACCACAGTTTCTTTAGCCATTCGTCTGTTGAAGGGCATCTTGGTTGTTTCCAGAGTCTTGCTATGGTAAATAGTGCTGCAATGAATATAGGTGTAAGGAAGGGGTTTTTGTATTGTATTTTTGTGTTCCTAGGGTATATTCCTAGGAGTGGTATAGCTGGATCGTATGGGAGCTCGATTTCCAGTTTTTGGAGAAATCTCCATATCGCTTTCCATAAAGGTTGAACTAGACGGCATTCCCACCAGCAGTGGATAAGAGTTCCTTTCTCCCCACATCCCCGCCAACACTGTTTATTCTCATTCTTTGTGATGTGTGCCATTCTCTGTGGTGTGAGGTGGTATCTCATCGTTGTTTTGATTTGCATCTCCCTGATGATTAGTGATGTGGAGCACTTTTTCATGTGTCTTTTGGCCATGTGTATTTCTTCTTTGTCAAAGTGTCTGTTCACTTCTTCTCCCCATTTTTTGATGGGATTAGATATTTTTTTCTTGTAAAGTTCTGTCAGTGCCTTGTATATTTTGGAGATTAGCCACTTATCTGATGGGTATTGGGTGAATAGTTTCTCCCACTCAGTGGGTGGCTCTTGTATCTTGGGCACTATTTCCTTTGAGGTGCAGAAGCTTCTCAGCTTAATATATTCCCATCTGTTAATTTCTGCTTTCACTTGCTTGGAGAGTGCAGTTTCTTCCTTGAAGATGTCTTTAGCTTCAATGTCCTGGAGTGTTTTACCTACGTATTGTTCTATATATCTTATGGTTTTGGGGCTGATATCGAGGTCTTTAATCCATTTGGATTTTACCTTCGTACATGATGTTAGCTGGGGGTCTAAGTTCAATTTTTTGCAAGTGGCTAGCCAATTGTGCCAACACCACTTGTTGAAGAGGCTTTCTTTGTTTCATTTAGGATTTTTTGCTCCTTTATCAAAAATTAGGTGATTGTATGTCTGGGGAACATTCTCTGAGTATTCAAGCTTATTCCACTGATCTGAGGGCCTGTCCTTATTCCAGTACCAGGCTGTTTTGATAACTATTGCTTTGTAGTAAAGTTTAAAGTTGGGGAAAGTAATTCCTCCCATATTCTTTTTCCCAATGATTGCTTTAGCTATTCGAGGGTGTTTATTGTTCCAAATAAATTTCAAAAGTGCCTGGTCCACTTCTTTGAAGAATGTAATTGGTAACTTTAGGGGGATCGCATTAAATCTGTACAGTGCTTTGGGGAGTATTGCCATTTTAATGATGTTAATCCTGCCAATCCATGAGCAGGGTATGTGCTTCCATTTCCGCGTGTCCTCTCTTATTTCTTGGAGCAGAGTTTTATAGTTTTCCTTGTATAGGTCCTTCACATTTTTAGTCAAGTTGATTCCAAGATATTTGAGTTTGTGTGACACTATAGTGAATGGAGTTGTTTTCTTAATGTCCATTTCTTCCTTATTAGTATTGGTGTATAGAAAGGCCATTGATTTTTGTGTGTTAATTTTGTAGCCTGCCACCTTGCTATATGAGTCTATTGTTTCTTTTTTTTTTTTTTTTTTTTTTTTTTTTGGTTTTTGGGCCACACCCTGTGACGCTCAGGGGTTACTCCTGGCTATGCGCTCAGAAGTTGCTCCTGGCTTCTTGGGGGACCATATGGGACGCCGGGGGATCGAACCGCGGTCCGTCCTAGGCTAGCGCAGGCAAGGCAGGCACCTTACCTCCAGCGCCACCGCCCGGCCCCATGAGTCTATTGTTTCTAGAAGCTTTTTGGTAGAGTCTTTGGGGTTTTCTAAGTAGAGTATCATGTCATCTGCAAACAGTGAGAGCTTGACTTCTTCCTTTCCTATCTGGATTCCCTTGATATCCTTTTCTTGCCTAATCGCTATAGCGAGTACTTCCAGTGCTATGTTGAATAGGAGTGGTGAGAGAGGACAGCCTTGTCTTGTGCCAGAATTTAGAGGAAAGGCTTTCAGTTTTTCTCCATTGAGGACAATATTTGCCTCTGGCTTGTGGTAGATGGCCTTAACTATATTGAGAAAGGTTCCTTCCATTCCCATCTTGCTGAGAGTTTTGATCAAGAATGGGTGTTGGACCTTGTCAAATGCTTTCTCTGCGTCGATTGATATGATCATGTGATTTTTATTTTTCTTGCTGTTGATGTTGTGTATTATGTTGATAGATTTACGGATGTTAAACCAGCCTTGCATTCTTGGAATGAAACCTACTTGATCGTAGTGGATGATCTTCTTAATGAGGCATTGAATCCTATTTGCCAGGATTTTGTTGAAGATCTTTGCATCTGCATTCATCAGCGATATTGGTCTGTAATTTTCTTTTTTCGTAGCATCTCTGTCTGGTTTAGGTATCAAGGTAATGTTGGCTTCATAAAAGCTATTTGGAAGTTTTCCTGTTTTTTCAATTTCATGAAAGAGTCTTGCCAGGATTGGTAGTAGTTCCTCTTGAAAGGTTTGAAAGAATTCATTAGTAAATCCATCTGGGCCTGGGCTTTTGTTTTTGGGCAGACATTTGATTACTTTCTTAATTTCCTCAATACTAATGGGTGTGTTTAGATATGCTACATCCTCTTCATTCAATCGTGGAAGATTATAAGATTCCAAAAATTTATCCATTTCTTCCAGGTTTTCATTTTTAGTGGCATAGAGTTTCTCAAAGTAGTTTCTGATTACCCTTTGAATCTCTACCATATCAGTAGTGATCTCTCCTTTTTCATTCCTAATACGAGTTATCAAGTTTCTCTCTCTTTCTTTCTTTGTTAGTTTTGCCAGTGGTCTATCAATCTTGTTTATTTTTTCAAAGAACCAACTTCTGCTTTCGTTGATCTTTTGGATGATTTTTCTGGTTTCCACTTCATTGATTTCTGCTCTCAGCTTTGTTATTTCCTTCTGCCTCCCTATTTTTGGATCCTTTTGTTGAGCACTTTCTAATTCTATGAGCTGCGTCATTAAGCTATTCAGGTATGCCCCTTCTTCTTTCCTGATGTGTGCTTGCAAAGCTATAAATTTTCCTCTTAGTACTGCTTTTGCTGTGTACCATAGGTTCTGATAATTTGTGTCTCCATTGTCATTTGTTTTCAGGAAGGTTTTGATTTCCTCTTTGATTTCATCTCGGACCCACTGATTATTCAGTATGAGGCTATTTAACTTCCAGGTGTTAAAATTTTTCTTCTGTGTCCCTTTGTAGTTTATATATAATTTCAGGGCTTTGTGGTCAGCAAAGGCAGCCTGCAAAATTTCTATCCTCTTGATATTATAGAGGTATGTTTTGTGTGCTAACATGTAGTCTATCCTAGAGAATGTCCCATGTACATTAGAGAAAAATGTGTATCCAGGCTTCTGGGGGTGGACTGTCCTGTATATATCTACTAGGCCTCTTTCTTCCATTTCTCTCCTCAGGTCTAGTATATTCTTGTTGGGTTTCAGTATGGTTGACCTGTCTAGTGTTGACAATGCCGTGTTGAGGTCTCCCACAATTATTGTGTTGTTATTGATATTATTTTTCAGATTTGTCAACAGTTGTATTAAATATTTTGCTGGCCCCTCATTCGGTGCATATATGTTTAGAAGGGTGATTTCTTCCTGCTGTACATATCCCTTGATTAATACAAAATGTCCATCTTTGTCCCTTACAACTTTCCTAAGTATAAAGTTTGCATCATCTGATATTAATATGGCCACTCCTGCTTTTTTTTTGGGTGTTGTTTGCTTGGATGATTTTCCTCCAGCCTTTTATTTTGAGTCTATGTTTGTTCTGACTATTCAGGTGCGTTTCTTGTAGGCAGCAGAAGGTTGGATTGAGTTTTTTGATCCATTTAGCCACTCTGTGTCTCTTAACTGGTGCATTTAGTCCATTGACATTGAGAGAAAGAATTGTCCTGGGAGTTAGTGCCATCTTTATATTAAAGTTTGGTGTGTCTGTTGGTAAGCCTTGTCTTAAAGTATGCCGTTCAGTTTTTCTTTTAAGAATGGTTTTGAGTCTGTGAAGTTTTTGAGCTGTTGTTTGTCTGTGAAACTATGTATTGTTCCTTCAAACCTGAAAGTGAGTTTTGCTGGGTGCAGTATTCTAGGCGAAGCATTTATTTCATTGAGTTTTGTCACTATGTCCCACCACTGCCTTCTGGCCTTGAGTGTTTCTGGTGACAGGTCTGCAGTAAATCTCAAGGATGTTCCCTTGAATGTAATTTCTCTTTTCGATCTTGCTGCTTTTAGAATTCTGTCTCTATCTGTGGGATTCGTCATTGTGACTAGGATGTGTCTTGGGGTGTTTTTTCTGGGGTCTCTTTTATTTGGCACTCTTCGGGCATGCAGGATTTGATCACATGTATTCATTATCTCTGGTAGTTTCTCTTTAATGATGTTCTTGACTGTTGATTCTTCCTGGAGATTTTCTTCCTGAGTCTCTGGGACTCCAATGATTCTTAAGTTGTTTCTGTTGAGCTTATCATAGACTTCTATTTTCATCTGTTCCCATTCTTTGAGTAATTTTTCCATTGTTTGATCATTTGCTTTGAGGCTTTTTTCCAATTTATTCTGCTGTATGTAATTGTTATGTATCTCATCTTCCAGTGTACTGATTCTATCCTCAGCTGCTGTTAACCTGTGGGAAATCTCAAACATGTTTTTCTTCAATTCATCTACTGAGTTTCTCAGACCTGTTACCATCTTCATTCTCTATGTCTGGCAATGGCCCGTGTTGTTTCCCCATTGTCACACTAGTACTGCGTGTTTTTCTACGTGTTGTGATTGTATTCATCGGCTAAATGCTGTGCACCGTCGTGAAGGGGAGCGGAGCAACCGTGCTCCTCTGGCTTCTCCCTTTCTTGGCCTGTCGACTCACCTCCACGGAAGGCTCACAGGAAGGCAGGCTGGCAGATGGGCCGCACCCAGGATGAAATCAGGCCAAAAATGCAGGACAGCAGAGTAGAGAGGCAGAAGTGTGCTGGCATCTGAGATCCAGCGAAGTTCAGTGGCTCCTCCCTTTCTGGGCGTGTTGACTCACCTCCACGGAAGGCTCACGGGAAGACAGACTCCCCGGAAAGCTCACAGGAAGGCAGGCTGGCTGATGAGCCGCACCAAGGGTGAAATCAGGCCGAAAATGCAGGACAGCAGAATAGAAGCAGAAGGGTGCTGGCATCTGAGATCCAGCGAAGTTCAGTCAGGAGTTTCAATTTCATTACTGATTTTCTTGTTTAGAAAAAATTTGTGTCCAGGAATTTATTAAAACAGCCAATTTATTTTTTATTTGGTTTATTTGCAATTTGGGTTAACTACTAGCATGCTCAGGGATTAATCCTGGATCAGTGCTCAGGACTTGCTTCTCCCTGATGTTGGGAGACCCTGTGGCATCTGCAATAAAACCTTAGATATAGCATGAAAAGTGTGTGTTCTATCCCTTTTAGTTATATGTCCATCAATGCATATATTTTAAGGAACCACAATGAGAGCATATGAGTTGGGGGAAGTGAGGAGTGCCCACGGATGTGCTGATTTAATGTATGTAATTGGCTCTCAGCCCTCTCAATCTGTTGTTTATTGTCTTTGTTTAAAACAGCAACAAACATGCAGTATTTATTTTATATTTAACTCTGAACTTATGTTGCTTTTCTCTTGTTCTATCTATAACAAGTGTAAAAGGCAAAGGAGGGCAATGTGAATTGTGATAAACTGGAAAGGATTTGACTACTCTTTAGATAGCAGCTCTAACCCAGTTATTGATTATTATGACCAAATTAGACTATAGTCCTAGCAAATCAAGATTTTCATGTAACATCACTGGTGAACAATGCTTCTTGGGACAACATTGTTTACACTCAACAGAACTCAGATGCTTGTCAAAACCATCCTATAGCCTATGGGTTTAACATCTGAGTTTTGTTATACTTCTTATTAAGGAAAACATATTACTGAATGCTCATTTTAGTGTGACGGTTTCCCTTGTAGTGCATTTTTAGCCTGAGGAATTCATTACACATTAAAATGTCATGTGTGTTTATACACATGATCAAGCACTAAAATGGGGAGATTTGTGTTTTCCTCATTCTTCTTTCTGGAAGAGAGTGACTTGTAAGACTTATTTGCAATTGTCCAAGGATTACAGGTCTGAAAACTCTTTCTGAATTACCCATAATTGTAAATTTGACTGGAAATTGCAACATATTATAGTTGGAATTCCAGTGCGCTGGAATCCTCATAGAGACTTAACTGCTCATCTTTAGAGACATTTGAATTTGGTCTAAGTTTTTGTACATTTATATCCTTGACATTCTTGTTTTTAATCTGTATTTTTTATTTTAACCTCTAGAGCTGGGGAGATAGCATAAATATAGAGTATATGCATTCTATACTGGAATCTCAGGTTTGATTCCTGGTACCACAAGGTTTCCTAATTCTGGGAGCAACTCACAGATACACTGGATGAGTGTGGCGCCAGAACAACAATAAAAAAAATTAAAAAAAAACAAACAAGTTTTGTTCTTATGATCTTTAGGAATTTTTATTTTTTTAATATCTTGATTCTATGTATTGCTTAAAATAGATTCTCTTACTCTATAATCATAACCCTCTTTGTATAGCCAGTGAAGCTCTTTCCGTTTGTCTTTTCCGGCAAAGGGAGAACTTTCTACTCATAGGACTGTGAAATTCATGTTCACACTTAGCTGTCATTGCACATGTTGACTCCACAGCATGAAATTATTTTCTACTCCTTATTTCAAATGCCTTCACATTCTTCAAAGACCAATAGTGTCCTTTGTATACCTTCTATCAACAGAAAGAAATGTGTTTTTCCTTGTTCCCACAATGCTATGTATGTGCCCATTCCTCTACAACTTCTGTTTTTCATTGAATTCTATCTCATCTAACTAGTTGTAAAATAATTCAGTTATGTGAGAAATTCAGTATTCTTTTTATCATTTAATCTTCAAGGTTAAAATATAGTAACTTTCTCTAATGCCTAAAACCTCTCAGAAATTAAAAAAAAAAGAGGCAAAGATTTAAGAATGAAATGTAAAAGGTGGGTAAATAAATGAGAAAGAAGAACATCTGGTCACTATATAAGGAATGAAAATTACTTTAAGAAATGCTGTACTCAGGGCAATGCCCATTTGCCTTGTACGCAACTGCTCCAGGACGGAAGGTGGTTCGAATCCCAACATTCCATATGGTCCCCCAAGCCAGAAACAATTTCTGAGTGCATAGCCAGGTGTAACTCCTGAGCATCACCGGGTGTGGCACAACCCCCCCCCCAAAAAAAAAGAAATGATGTATTTACAGAAACAAACATGTTTTTTAGCCTTTGAAATGCATCCAAGGGATTTTAAGAATGATAAATATTGAGTTTCTTTTTGTACTTTTGTTAATTTTTATTTTGACCATATTGGCTTTCTTATCTTTCAGAGTGGGATTTTAGGTATATATTAACATTGAATCAGGGGAATTCCCATCACCAAATTTGTCCTCCCTCCACCCCTGTTCCCATCCTGCAACCCATATCCCCCCCCCCCGGGCTGCTAGAATAAGTGGTCTCCTCTGTGTCTAGCTTACTACTTAGTGATCATATATCTGTTTGGTCCTGGTACCCTCCCTTGTTACCTCCTCTATTTGAGAGGCGGAACTGGATAGTTCAAGTTATGTGGTTTTGTTTGAAGGAGAGTTTCTTTTTGTATTTTATTGTGGTTTTATTTTAGCTTTATTTCAAATTTGAATTTAACATATTATAAAAATGAAATCCACTTCTTACTTTTTTAAAACAAATTTAAATCTATTTTTTATGATTTAGACAAATTTTATTATGTTTGCTAATAATATTTTCTAGATAATGCTCACTGGTGAAGAGGCTGTTATTTTGTTTTCAAATTTTATAATGCAGACCTGAGAACCAGAATTTTAAGTGTGATCCACAGAAATGACATAACTGTTCTAGAATTATATTAGAATAATATTCTACCTATCTCTAGTTAATTTTATTCCCTGAGATTTGCTTCCATTTCCAATTGGAAAATATTAATTAACCTTTGTAAAGTGCAATGTAATACTTGAAAATGTCATGTATATATAAAGTTGTCTGAAAAAGTAGTTTAGCAAGTTTTAATTTCTTTGTTCAGTGAGCTATTTTTAAAAATATCTTATAGTCTGTAATAAATGGGCTAGCAAGAGATGTTTCCCTGATTTGATAACATAGTAAAAAATAGAGAAAGATATTTTTTGCATCTTCTTTATTCTAAGAACATAATCTCCAAAGTGTTATACAGTTCAGAATTTCTCATTGCTTATTTGTCTTCAAACTTGAAATACTTACTGAGGTCATTTATGTGTATATGCAAAATAACATTTTATTTTCTTTTTCATAAGCTTAGATGAAAAAGAATGTGCATAAACAGTATTAAAAATAGACTTTGATTTTGAAATGGAAAGTTGTAAAAGTCAATAAAAAAGACAACCATAATTTAAAGTAAAAATATATAAACTGGCAGTATCCCAAACGAGAAAATTTAAATGAATAAACATATTAACTAAAGGAAGAAAGGAAGGAAGGAAAAGTTCACTGTTTAATAATGCTTATTGACGCAAGGCACATCTTTTCTCCAATTAATTTAAACAAATATTTTTAAAAGAGAAAAAGAAAACACCAAATTCTCAAATGTTGGTAATAGATGTTCCCAAGTCTCTAACAAGAATTATGAATTAGATTAAATTAATATAATTTGGTTACTAACTTTATTTTTATAAACATGATATATATAAAATATGAATCTAATTAAGTAATAGGATGTTATTATTGACATTTAGAAACTGTGTATAAAGGATTAATCAATGAAAATGCTTAACACAGAAGATACTTAATAGCCTCAAAAATCCTGTATAGTTTTAAAATGTGAATGATGGTTTAAAAATTATAAAGCATTGCCTTTATCTTTGTACTATATAAATGTATCCCACATTTTATCTCTAAACATATAAGTCTGCCTCCCACTGTCTTGCATACATTTATTTATATGTATACTTTATATATGCATCTATAAAAGTATTGAAAAAAAACTTCAAAATGTTAGTTTTTTTAAAAAAAAAAGTTTTGTTTTTTTTTAAAGAATAATGTTGTTATTTCCCCATTTATTTCTAAGTACATTGGGGGAGAATATTCAAGTTTTTCTGAAAATATATCAGTCTTATTTCTTATTTATATTTAGAGAATTATTAAATTATTTTTGTTGTTGTTGTTTTGGTTTTTGGGGGGCCACACCTGGTGGTGCTCAGGGGTTACTCCTGGCTGTCTGCTCAGAAATAGCTCCTGGCAGGCACGGGGGACCATATGGGATGCCAGGATTTGAACCAACCACCTTTGGTCCTGATCGGCTGCTTGCAAGGCAAATGCCAATGTGCTATCTCTCCGGGCCCGAGAATTATTAAATTTTAAAGCAAATAATATTCACTTAAAACATAATTATTGGGAATAGAACTTGGGAACTTGGTGGGTTGATGCTAACATTCTCATGATGGATATAAGAATAGGGGAACATTGTACCCAAAACTCTGCTACTGGATTGCTGCTGGTTTCTGCCGGAGGTCAGAGGGGTGCAGAGGCCATCTTGGATCATGGTATTTTTAGCTGCCTAAGACTGGATTTCATCAGCGTTCTTGCTGGTGATCCTGCCTGCTTCAGAGGTGGGTCGGGATGTACACATACAATTCCTGCTGGTTTCTGCTGGTAGTCAGAAGGTTGCAGAAGCCATCTTGGGCCATGCGGTTTCCAGCTGCCTGAGACTGGATTTCATCAGCGTTCCTGCCGGTGATCCTGCCTGTTTCAGAGTGAGAGACACGTTCCTGCCGGTGATCCTGCCTGTTTCAGAGTGAGAGACAGAATTGGGGAACTCTGCTGGATCTCAGATGCCAGCACCCTTATCTGCCTGTCTTCTGTGCTATGCTCCATTTTTGGCCTGATTTCATCCTGTGTGTGGCTCATCTGCGAACGGCCTTGCCTTCCCTGGAGCCTTCCCTGGAGGTGAGTTTACAAGCCCAGAAAGGGTGGAGCCAGAGGAGCACTGCCACTCCACTTTGCTTCCTGGTCGTGCACATCATTTAGCAAATGAATACAACCACAACACATAGAAAAACCCACAATACAAGTGAGACAATGGGGAAACAATGCAGGCCAGCGCCAGACATAGAGAATGACGATGGCAACTCTGATGACTTGAACGTGACAAACCAACTACTCAGACTCTCAGATAAGGAGTTTAGAGTTGCAATATGGAAGATGTTCAAAGAACTCATAGAAAATATAGTAGAGAACACTAATAAGAATCAAGAGAATATGAAGATAGAAATCAGAAAACTCCTAACTAAAATTTCAGGTCAAATAACAGGTCTGAAAAACGCAGTAGTTGAATTGAAGAAAAACATGGTTGAGCTTTCCCATGGCTTAGCAGCAGCTGGGGATAGAATTAGTACACTGGAAGATGAGATGCATAAAAATTCCATACAGCAAAAGAAATTGGAAAAAAAAGCCTTAAAGCAAATGATCAAACAATGGAAAAATTACTCAAAGAATGGGAACAGATGAAAATAGAAGTCTATAATAAGCTCAACAGAAACAACTTAAGAATCATTGGAGTCCCAGAGACCCAGGAAGAAAATCTCCAAAAAGAATCAACAGTCAAGAACATCATTAAAGAGAAACTACCAGAGCTAATGAATACATGCGATCAAATCCTGCATGCCCAAAGAGTACCAACTAAAAGAGACCCCAGAAAAAACACCACAAGACACATCCTAGTCACAATGACGAATCCCACAGATAGAGACAGAATTCTAAAAGCAGCAAGATCGAAAAGAGAAATTACATTCAAGGGAACATCCTTGAGATTTACTGCAGACCTGTCACCAGAAACACTCAAGACCAGAAGGCAGTGGTGGGACATAGTGACAAAACTCAATGAAATAAATGCTTTGCCTAGAATACAGCACCCAGCAAAACTCACTTTCAGGTTTGAAGGAAGAATACATGGTTTTACAGAGAAACAACAGCTCAGAAACTTTACAGACTCAAAACCATCCTTAAAAGAAAAGCTGAATGCCCTACTTTAAGACAATACTGACCAACAGGCACACCAAAATTCTATATAAAGATGGCACTAACTCCCAGGACAATTCTTTCTCTCAATGTCAATAGACTAAATGCACCAGTTAAGAGACACAGAGTGGCTAAATGGATCCAAAAACTCATCCAATCTTCTGCTGCCTACAAGAAACACACCTGAATAGTCAGAACAAACATAGACTCAAAATAAAAGGCTGGAAGAAAATTATCCAAGCAAACAACACCCATAAAAAAGCTGGAGTGGCCATACTAATATCATATGATACAAACTTTATACTTAGGAAAGTTGTAAGGGACAAAGATGGACATTTTTGTATTAATCTAGGGATATGAACAGCAGGAAGAAATCACTCTCCTACACATATATGCACAGAATGAGGGGCCAGCAAAATATTAATAAAATTGTTGACAAATCTAAAAAATAATATCAATAACAAGATAATAATTGAGGGAGACCTCAACACGGCATTGTCAACACTTGACAGGTCAACCAGATTGAAACCCAACAAGAATATATGAGACCTGAAAAGAGAAATGGAAGAAAGAGGCCTAGTAGATATATACAGGACACTCCACCCCCAGAAGCCTGGATACACATTCTTCTCTAATGTACATGGGACATTCTCCAGGATAGACTACATGCTAGCACATGAAACATATCTCCATAATATCGAGAGGGTAGAAATTTTGCAGGCTACGTTCGATGACCACAAAGCCCTGAAATTATATGTGAACTACAAAGGGACACAGAAGAAAAACTTTAATACCTGGAAGTTACACAGCCTAATACTGAATTACCAGTGGGCCTGAGATGAAATCAAAGAGGAAATCAAAACTTTCCTAGAAACAAATGACAATGGAGACACAAACTATCAGAACCTATGGGACACAGCAAAAGCGGTACTGAAAGGAAAATTTATAGCTTTGCAAGCACACATCAGGAAAGAAGGGGCATACCTGTATATCTTAATGATGCAGCTCATAGAATTAGAAAGTACTCAACAAAAGGACCCAAAAATAGGGAAACAGAAGGAAATAAAAAAGCTGAGAGCAGAAATCAATGAAGTGGAAACCCGAAAAACAATCCAAAAGATCAACGAAAGCAGAAGTTGGTTCTTTGAAAAAATAAACAAGATTGTTAGACCATTGGCAAAACTAACAAAGAAAGAGAGAGAGAGAAACTTGATAACTCATATTAGGAATGAAAAAGGAGATATTACTACTGATATGATATTGATCCAAAGAGTAATCAGAAACTACTTTGAGAAACTATGCCACTAAAAATGAAAACCTGGAAGAAATGGATAAAATTTTGGACTCTTATTATCTTCCATGGTTGAATGAAGAGGATGCAGCATATCTAAACACACCGTCACTATTGTGTGACAGTAATCAAATGTCTGCCCCAAAACAAAAGGCCAGGCCCAGATGGATTTACTAATGAATTCTTTCAAACAATTCAACAAGAACTTCTACCAATCCTGGCAAGACTCTTTCATGAAATTGAAAAAACAGGAAAACTTCCAAATAGCTTTTATGAAGCCAACATCACCTTGATACCTAAACCAGACAGAGATGCTACGAAAAAAGAAAATTACAGACCAATATCACTGATGAATGCAGATGCAAAGATTCTCAACAAACCCTGTCAAATAGGATTCAATGCCTCATTCAGAAGATCATCCACTATGATCAAGTAGGTTTCATTCCAAGAATGCAAGGCTGTTTTAACATCCATAATTCTATTAACATAATACACAACATCAACAAGAAAAATAGAAATCACATAATCATTTCAATAGATGCAGAGAAAGCATTTGATAAGATCCAACACCCATTCTTGATCAAAACTCTCAGCAAGATGGGAATGGAAGGAACCTTTCTCAATATAGTTAAGGCCATCTACCACAAGCCAGAGGCAAATATTGTCCTCAATGGAGAAAAACTGAAAGCCTTTCCTCTAAATTCTGGCACAAGACAAGGCTGTCCTCTCTCACCACTCCTATTCAACGTAGCACTGGAAGTACTTGCTATAGCGATTAGGCAAGAAAAAGATATTAAGGAAATTCAGATAGGAAAGGAAGAAGTCACCTCTCACTGTTTGCAGATGACATGATACTCTACATAGAAAAACCCTAAAGTTTCTATGGAAAAGCTTCTAGAAACAATAGACTCATATAGCAAGGTGGCAGGCTACAAAATTAACACACAAAAATCAATGGCCTTTCTATACACCAATTGTATTAAAGAAGAAATGGACATTAAGAAAACAACCCCATTCACAATAGTGCCACACAAACTCAAATATTTGGAATCAACTTGACTAAAAATGTGAAGGACCTATACAAAGGAAACTATAAAACTCTGCTCCAAGAAATAAGGGAGGGCATGTGGAAATGGAAGCACATACCCTGCTCATGGATTGGCAGGATTAACATAATCAAAATGCTGTACTCCCCAAAGCATTGTACAGATTTAATGTGATTCCTCTAAAGATACCCATAACGTTCTTCAAAGAAGTGGATCTTGCACTTTTGAAATTCATTTCTAACAATAAACACCCTCGAATAGCTAAAGCAATCATTGGGAAAAAGAATATGGGAGGAATTACTTTCCCCACCTTTAAACTTTACTACAAAGCTATAGTTACCAAAACAGCATGGTATTGGATAAAGACAGGCCCTCAGATCAGTGGAATAGGCTTGAATACTCAGAGAATGTTCCCCAGACATACAATCACCTAATTTTTGATAAAGGAGTAAGAAGTCCTAAATGGAGCAAAGAAAGCCTCTTCAACAAGTGGTGTTGGCACAACTAGCTAGCCACTTGCAAAAAATTGAACTCAGATCCCCAGCTAACATCATGTAAGAAGGTTAAATTCAAATGGATGAAAGACCTCAATATCAGACCCGAAACCATAAGATATATAGAACAACACATAGGTAAAACACTCTAGGACATTGAGACTAAAGGCATCTTCAAGGAGGAAACTGCATTCTCCAAGCAAGTGAAAGCAGAGATTTACAGATGGGAATATATTAAACTGAGAAGCTTCTGCACCTCAAAAGAAATAGTGCCCATGATACAAGAGCCCCCCACTGATTGGGAGAAACTATTCACCCAATACCTATCAGACAAGGGGCTAAGCTCTAAAATATACAAGGCACTGACAGAAATTTACAAGAAAAAAACATCTAATCCCATCAAAAAATGGGGAGAAGAAATGGACAGATACTTTGACAAAGAAGAAATACAAATGGCCAAAAGACACATGAAAAAATGCTCCACATCACTAATCATCAGGGATATGCAAATAAAAACAACTATGAGGTATCACCTCACACCCCAGAGATTGGCACACATCACAAAGAATGAGAACAAGCAGTGTTGGTGGGGATGTGAAGAGAAAATAACTCTTATCCACTGCTGGTGGGAATGCTGTCTAGTTCAACCTTTATGGAAAGCAATATGGAGAGTCCTCCAAAAACTGGAAATCGAGCTCTCATATGACCCAGCTATACCACTCCTAGGAATATACCCTAGGAACACAAAAATACAATACAAAAATCCCTTCCTTACACCTATATTCATTGCAGCACTATTTACCATAGCAAGACTCTGGAAATAGCCAAGATACCCTTCAACAGATGAATGGCTAAAGAAACTGTGGTACATATACACAATGGAATATTATGCAGCTGTCAGGAGAGATGAAGTCATAAAATTTTTCTATACATGAATGTACATGGAATCTATTATGCTGAGTGAAATAAGTCAGAGAGAGAGAGAAAGACGCAGAATGGTCTCACTCATCTATGGGTTTTAAGGAAAATGAAAGACATTCTTGCAATAATAACTTTCAGACACAAAAGAGAAAGAGCTGGAAGTTAGAGCTCACTTCATGAAGCTCACCACAAACAGGGATGAGTTTAGTTGGAAAAATAACTACGTTTTGAACTATCCTAATAATGAGAATGAATGAGAGAAATAGAAAGCCTGTTTAGAGTATAGGTGGGGGTTTGGTGGGGAGGAGGGAGATTTGGGACATTGGTGATGGGAATGTTGCACTGGTGATGGGTGGTGTTCTTTACATGACTGAAACCCAAACACAATCATGTATGTAATAAAGTTGTTAAAAAAAAAACTCTGCTATTAATGCCATGTAAATCACAGTGCCTAAAAAAATTGGAAAACTGGAAGAAAAATTTTGTAGTATTGGCATAAACATTGTTTTTAGCAAGAATTAAATACCTGCCAAGTAGCTGTAAATTCTGTACTCCTTTATCTTGGAGTGCTCATATCCCACATCCTTTTATTCTGAGTTGGAAGAATTAATTCCAGTATCAGTTTGTAAATTGAAGAAGGGCCAGGTTTGAAGATCTCCCAGTGGCAAAACAAGCTGCAGCCTGATGCTAGGAAGACTTTGGAGGTCAAGTTTGTATATTCGAAGTTCTAAAGAAGTGGAGGACATTCTTGTTTGCTGCTGCATTCAAAAAGGAAAGCTTCGAATGTCTCTGAATTTGAAGTAGTCACTGAGGGCTTTTTTTCAGAAGCTCCTTTAGGTATCAGGATATTAAAATAAAGATACTAGAAAAAATGTTCAATTGTTTGAATATAGGGATTAGAGAAAATGATTTTCCAAATTTAACCAAGTTTCTCACCAGAAAAATTAGATTGAATGTGGAGTGAATTTTTTGTTACAATTGTAGAGGACTGATAGAGGAATCAGCCTACTCCAGTTGTTCCACATAGCATTACTCTGTGTGAGTAAAAATAAGTTATTGAGATATTTTCTCATGACCTTGAATTTCAAGCAAGGTCAATTTTATACAATATATTCTTTCTAGGACACCATCCATGAATGTATCCCTGAGTTGTTCTTGTTTTTTAAACATGGTTTCTATTTTCTGAAAAATTTTCAGGGATCTGAGAAAAATGCCTTTGGGAAAATTTCTCTGAGTACTAAAAGTAAACAAATCCTCATTTAACTAATCATATAAAATATGGTCCAGATTATGTATTTATACTGGCTGTATTACTTAGAGTGTTGCAATAACCCTATTCCTAACTGTAAATTTAACCCTAACCCTAACCATAAAATCTATTCTAGCATTATCTATGGTAGAATATGACATATGTTCATCCTATTTATGATTTATTAAGAGAAAGCCATATTATCTCTCAACTATCTCTCAGATGGTCAAAGCATCTCTTAAAACACCACCTGCCAACCTTATAAATAAATGACAGTATCTTTATGGGCATATTTAACAGATGTTGATTATGAATCTGTTTTAAAAATGCATTAGAAATGTCAGAACAGAGTTATATTTGAAGTGACTGACCACTAAGTATATAAAATTCTGCACATTTATAAGGACTAGATTCACAAATTGTCACATTGTTTATTAAGTTATTATAAAATCAATTATTTTTTACTTCTTGAACCCATGATACTTTGATCAGGGTACTGAGGAATGCCACTGAAGTGGGAGCACTTATTCCCTCTCAGGAATAGATTTCCTGTTGGTAGTAACTTGGAGCAGATGAATATTTATAGGGTTGGCAAAGAAGTAGTAAAAATTTAGCTATACAGCGGGATGAACATAAAATAAAAAGTTTGGGTAGTTTTACATGGACTTACACAGATAAAAATGTATTTGCTATATGATTCTGGGACACATTTCCCATTAGATTGAATTTACCCTTATCCAAATGGCCTATTTTTGTTGCTGGTGGTACAACTCAACCTAGAAGTCAGTAGGTTCATTTTCAGACCTAAAATAATAAATTTGTATTCTAAAATTCTGTAAGAGAATACATTGTCTCTTTAAAAAACAAGTTTTATTATATTTTATTTTAACTAAATTATAAAATTATAAACCCCAAACAGGAGCTCTCTTATATCATATTAGTCAGGCACATTTTGATGAACATTTAAAATATATATAAAATATATATAAATATATATAAAAGTATAAGCTGATCCCCCCCCCCAATTTTACCCTAAAGACTGGGAAAAATTAGTGACGCGAGTATAAGCGGAGGTGGAAAATACAGCAGCCACTGGTAAATTTCAAAAACAAAAATATATACTCAAAACAATTTACAATAATTGAGGAACCAGTAGATTAAATATTTTTCAATATATATTGCTAAAGAAAAACGGTAAACTTAGCAACAATAACTTTAAAACTTTAAATAAAGTGCAGAAAACCATAGCTTAACAGGTAATCAAGTTAAATCACAAAGGTTAAAATCCTTCAAAACTGGATTCTTCCTTCTCATCATCTGTATATTCAGAGCTTCAGTTGTATCTGATGTGAGGGTATCAGTATAGACATTGTCATCATCACTGAGTTCACAGATATCATCATCACTGCTGTCAGTCTCATACGAAGCACAGAATATTGTGGGTTAAATAGGTCAGTGGTATACAGTTCAGTTCAGCTGCCTACCTCTTCAGCTCAGTTGCGACTTGTAGACTGAGCTGAAGGCACCGCCCCCTCCTGTAAAAGGCAGAAGACAACTAACTGGAGACTATGTGCATTTGATTTGGTGTGCGTGCACTTAATCAAATAACCTGTATGACCCGAGTATAAGTCGAGTTTGGGGCTTATCAGAAAAACTTGGCCTATACTGGAGTATAATCAGTAATTTAATCTTGATAATTTATGCATTCTGACATTCTAAAGACTGTTTTTTATTATTAAGATTAGTTCCTTTTATGATGCTGAGACAAACAGTAACATTCATTTGGACTTTATTGCACAGATCCCTACTATAGAAGAGATATTACAGAGATTGAGGAGCTTGTCTTCTATATGGCAAATGACTTTAGGTCTTAGCACTGAATATGATTCTCTTAGTGTTTCAGAATTGACACCTGAACATCAAGCATGTGGCCCAAACAGACACCCCAACTTTATCTTATATTGGCAGCAGATCAAAAAAATGTCTTTAAATGTTTGACACAGAGCTCTTTTATAATCAAAACCAAATGAAAAATCTGACAGCTGCAAGTTATATAGCATATATGCTATGCTTTCAAGAAACCTTGTTATTCATGTTGACTAATACAATTGCATTTTATTATATTCTTTTATTATTAACTTTAAATCAAAATTATTTAAAATATAGTCTCATTCATAATCTAAGATGAATATCATCAATTCTTGCTGTTTATGAATGTGTATATGTTTGTTATTTTTATTTTATTTTATTTATTATTATTATTATTTGTTTTTTTGAATCACACCCAGGATTGCTCAGGGGCTTCCTGGCTTTACGTTCAGAAATCGCCACCGGCAGGCTCGGGGGACCATATGGGATGCTGAGATTTGAACCACTATCCTTCTACATGCAAGGCAAATGCCTTACCTCCATGCTATCTCTCCGGCCCTGAATGTGTATATGCTGTATATGTCTACCGTTAGCCCCAAGTTTCCTTGAGATATGGAGTCTATTCATCGTCCTTTCAGATATAGCCCAGAATTCTTGACATGATTGGTTAATACAATGAGAGAGAATGAAAGTTCAGAAGATATTGCCTAAGAGTGTTATACCTGCACTTAGTCTCTTAAAATGATTAACCCTTAGGACATAAGCATTGGAATAAACCAGTAACTAGTGAAGAAATGCAGCTACCATTTAACCGAAGTTCTATTTTCAGGACCCGAAAAGGTTTCTAGCACCATAACACGTGATCTCTGAGCACAGAGCCAGGAGGAAATACTGAAAAGCCACAGAGTATGGCCCCAAAACAACACAAAACAAACAAAAAACACTGCTATGAAATTTCAGTCCATGGTGAAAGGACTGAAGGTGAGGATGTCTTCAGAGAAAAAGGCTTAATGAGAAAGAAACTCTCTTGGAAGTGGAGCCTCTGCTCCAGTTAATTTCAAATGGATACTGACCACTAAACTGAGCTCTTACAGAATTTGGGCCCAGAGGATCTAGCCCAAATTAAATAGTCCTCACAAGTTACTGTTCTGATGACATTTGTCAAACAGTTATAGCAGGTAAAATAGACAATTTCCACTTTAGAATAGTATACCAGATATGCTACTTCTAAGATCTGTATTTTGCGATAAAATAGACCAAAATAGAGAACTGCTTAGTAAATGCAATCTTAGAGAAAAATCATCTTCTTAAAATACTGCAAGATTAGATTGCTATGTCTGACTGAAGGAAAAGGCAGAAAGGAGAAGAAGAAAAGCATTAAATAATGTAATTATGCTTGGAATTATGTTTGTAGATTAAACACATTCACTCTTTTCTGCCTCTCAAAAACAACTTGAGATGATCAATGTCGGTTATTATGTCATTGGAGAAGGAAGGAAACAATTTTATGAAATGCATCTCCTGCTTAACAGGAGGCAATGCTGCCCAGATGATCTTCACCAACCTGAGCTTCTTAAGAGCTCTGAAAGGTAATTTGAAAGGTAATTCTCACTTCAATGATCTGCAAATTCTGTCTGAGAGAAACCCCTGGTGGTCTCCATAATCTTCCCAGGAGAGCTATAATTGTCAGATACATTAACAAGGTCTCATGTGGCTGAGACTTCATTTAATCTTTCCCAATAGGCCTTGGTAATATTTGCCTGTTTATCACAAAGCATTACTATAAGTGAAACTAAAATATACTTGACTGTGTAATACTACAGTTAAAGCAAGGTATGAAATATGTAGATATATTTTGTACCTTTTCTAAAAATGGGTTCGTGCCTGCCACCTCTTTTTCATTCTCCTGACTTTCAACTTGATATTTAATCAAAGTTTAAAGTCAAATGGAAAACTTAAGAGATTTTTACCACAACACCATTTTTCCTCACCTAAATCAGTGCCAAAGTAAGTTAATCAAATCTCTTTCCTTTCCTTCACACCTCCTCTTCCTTATCATTTCTGGTGGAATAAAAGATTCTTTATCATTAAATGAACATCACTTGTAAATTGTTCCATGAGCCAAGAAGATGAATGTGCATTTCTCCAAGCATCACTGCTCCTTCTGATAGAAGTTAACATTTTAAAATGATGTAACCTTTGGCATTTATAGATCTTTGGGGAAATAAGAGAGAAGTTACTCTCAGACTGATAAAGTCTATGGACGTGAGTTCTGTTTGAGTTTGAGTGGAGCCTATGGAATAATTCTGTTATTATTAAAGGCAGCTAAGTTATTCTTATTATTTCATAAGTTTTCATATTGACTGCATAACAAAAAATGTCTATCAAGTCTATACACCATCCTTTTCCTCCATATATTTTTATAATCCAGATTTTTAAAATGATGAAAATCCATGTCCACTACTACTATTCCTTTAGTATGACAGTAATATTTTCTGGGCAAACTTGTTCTATTCTATAGATGCCTGTTAGACATGGGATCTTCTAATTAAGAAAATAGTTGCAGCACACTGATTCCAATTGTGTTTATTATTAACTCCTTTTAGGATAAAATCATGGGAATATTTTTCCTACCTGTACTCTCTGGTTTTAGGACCGTATGTATTGTTCTCTCCCTATATTTATGACATAACATAAAACTAGTTATATAGAGGTATATTTTGAATTGATAACTAGAATGAGGTCAGAACTATGTGAACCAAAATTGGGCATTCTTATTCTAAATAAATTTTAATAACAGTCAATGAATTTTTATAAAATCTTATCAGTCACATATAAATGGGAATTTTTGTTCTCTATCACCTATTTCTATCTTGCTTTCTAGCCACACACTTTTTATGATGCATTTACAATGTAAATTTTATTTCTTCCTTTTTACTTTTTAGAACTCAACACTCACAGCATAATATTGAGCACTAAATGTGCCATTCTCTATGATGTAGTGAGAATATCATTTACATAAAACTTAGACATTGTTTCTTTTTGGTGGGGCAGGCAAGAATTCTCAGAAGGCCTGGAGACCCCTTCTGCTGTTTTATTCTAGGCTGCCAAGCCCTGTGCTGTGTATGGACCATAAGGTTACAAGAATGAAATGGAAACAGGTGCATTGAAGACCTGAGCATTCACATTTGTACCACCTCTCAGGCCTATACTTTACTTTCAAATAAATGATATGTATTAGTTTTCATAAAGACATATGCAGTGATGCTACTGACTGTGTTATTTCTGTGGTCATGATCAAATGGCCTCATCTGTACATGAACATATATCTATTTGTATATTTTTTAGAAATAATAAATATCTGTTGAAGGTTTAATAGTTCCTCTTCTATAATTTATGATCAATAAAGGTAAACTGTTATATGAGAAAAATAAGGTTAAAAAGATTAAGCAAATAATGATCTCTTCAAAGATATAAAAATGTCCATATGTATGTAAGTTTGACTTTTTTCCAATATAAATTTTAATTTTTACCTCTCTTTATCATAGCAAAGACTTCAAATACAACATTGAATAATAGGGGTAAAGTGGCAAATTTTTCTTTTACCCAATCTTAGAAATAAGGCTTTTAGGTTTTCACTATTAAGTATTGTGTAAGATGCATGTTCATGTTAGTGGATATAGCTATATTGAGGAAAGTTCTGTCTCCCTTCATTATTATTGAACATTTTTTTGAAAAATGGCTGTTTTATCTTCTCAAATCCTTTATCTCTGTCTATTGATGTTATGCTATGTTTTTATTTTTCTTGGTATCATGATATATATTTTAAAACTGACTTGCATATTTTAAACCATCTTATTTGGTCATAGGATATGATTTGTTGATGTATTGTTGGATTTTATTTACTAATATTTTAGTAGGGTATTTAAAATAACCCAAGATATAGTTCTGTAATTTTTTTTGAGTGTTGTCTCTGTAAGTTTTTATTATTAGGATAATGTTGTCCAAAATAGAAAACATTTATGATCACTTCTGTTTTTGTAATTTTCTCCATGAGCCTGGAAATGATTGGAAGTATGTTTTTTATGATTTGGAAAAATTTCCAAATTTTATATAGTAGCAGGGAAGGCTACAAATGCAGTATCAAAAATTCAAAGTATTCCTTTATTTTTATTTTGGGCAACACTCAGTGATGATCAGGGGTTACTCCTGGTTATGCACTTAGAAATCGCTCCTGGATTGGAGGACCATTTTGGACTCTGGGGGATCAAACCGCAGTCCATCCTGGGTCAGCCATGTGCAAGGAAAATGCCCTACCACTGCGTCATCGCTCCAGCCCCAGAAGTCCAAAGTATTCTTTTGTCCAAACAATGTAATAGAAGAGAGAAATTTTAAGCTAGTTCTAAAATTTCTATCTCAAAAATTCAAGTACTTGGAAATAACCTGAACAAAGGAGAATAAAGGTTTAAAAAAATTAAACTATAATGAATATGGAAAGAATTTTCTTAAAATGGTACAAGAAAATAGACAACTTTATTCATGGATTGGAAGGTGTAACATTGTCAAAATGGCAGTTCTACCCAAAATACAATCTAGGTTTAATGCTATCTATTCAATACTGTAAACATACCCATGAATTTTTTAGAGATATAAATTAAGTGCTCTTAATTTTATGGAAAGTAATTTCTCCAAATAATCAAAATTCTAGAAAATGATAAGAGGGAGACTTTTCCCATTTAATATTATGCTATAAAGCTAAATTAAATAAGACAATATAGTAGAGGAATAAGGATAATCCAACAGACTAATAAAATAGAACTGTAAGCACAGAGAGAAATATTCAGGCATATGGATAGTTAATCTCAAAAAAGAAATGAAGAGCATGAAGTGGACACAATCTAGGTTTAATGCTATCTATTCAATACTGTAAACATACCCATGAATTTTTTAGAGATATAAATTAAGTGCTCTTAAATTTTATGGAAAGTAATTCCTCCAAATAATCAAAATTCTAGAAAATGATAGGAGGGAGACTTTTCCCATTTAATATTATGCTATAAAGCTAAATTAAATAAGACAATATAGTAGAGGAATAAGGATAAACCAACAGACTAATAAAATAGAGCTGTAAGCACAGAGAGAAATATTCAGGCATATGGATAGTTAATCTCAAAAAAAGAAATGAAGAGCATGAAGTGGAGTAAGAAAAACCCTTTTCTCCCACTATGGGAAAAAGTTAATTCCAAATGAATTAAAAACCAGTATCAGGTCTGAATTCATAAGTTATACTGAAGAAAACACATAAAACCCTTTATGATATTGAATCTAGATGAATAATCAATGATTCAATGATATTGGCTAAGCAAAAAAAAAAATGAACAAAGAGAACTACATCAAAGTAAGGACTCTCTCTTCCACAAAAAAATGATGTCCAAATTTAAAGAACACCCTAATGTTTGGAGCAAATATTTGCATACCACTCATCCACTGAGGATTATTTTCCAGGATTTATAAAGTACTTGAAAAACATAACAGCAACAAAATATTTTCAACTGAATAAACTATTGGAAAAAACCATTAGACAGACACTTCATTGATGGAGACTTACAGATGACCAGTAAGTATATGAAAAATAGTCTCATCACTGTTCATAAGAGAAAAGCAAATCAATCCATCCTAGTGAGACTATGCATGCATGCCAAAAAGAACAAAACCAACCAATACTGGAATGGGTCTGGTGGGGGAAGGAATCCTCTTCATCTGTTTGTTGAAAAGTCAACTGCTTCCAAGCTTTTTGAAATTAATATGGACACTTCTCAAATAACTAGGAATTGAGTTTCCACAAGACTCAACAATTCCACTTCTTCACATGTACCCTGTAGTCCAAAAAGACATTTTCTCATCTGTGTTTACAGTAGTACTGTTAATAATCAGCAAAAATTGGAAAATAACTCATGGCCCAAATCAGATGACTTGGGAAAGAAAATATTATAATATATAATATATTATATAATATACAATGAGGAATTGAGAAAAAATCTATAAAAGTCACACTATTCTATGGAACTGAAATTATATGTTAGTTGATTGTGGGTAGAGAGGGAATGGTAGCATTTGGGGGATTTTGATGGGAGTAATTGAGACAATTATTAAAGAAAATGGACATTGTAAGGCATTGAGTTGAAATGCATAAACACTTTCATTGTAGTATTGTAAAAAAATGTCAGTAAAATTAACTTTATAAATTAAACCAAAATGTAGAATAGAAAAAGAAATTAAAGTCATAAATAAAATAGATAATACCACTTTATATTAGATATGAAATATAAATCATGATTGCATTCAGAGACCAATTATTTATAATTTTTTGTGTCACACCCAGTGATGCTCTGGGATAACACCTGTTATTAGAGATAACATGCTCAGAAGACTAATGTGGTGCTGGGGATTGAAACTGTGCCATCCACTTGTAAGACAAATGCATTACTCACTGTGCTATATCTAGTCCACATATTCTTTACTGTAATAATAAAACGTAGTCTTGTCATTGTTTTGAATCAATAGACTTTACTAAATATTCTTTCTTTTCTTTTCTGAAAAATAAACAATTACACGGCACTACTGACTAAGATGAGGTGTATGATTTGTCCATCACACTTTCAATGGGAAATGGTGTAATTTACAAGTCTCTTGTTCAATCCTACAGATCAACCCATTCAAAGACATAGAAATATGTTTTCTTGGTGAGTATTCACTGCCATCTACAGTAACAGAATTGGAATCTCACATTATTTTAGGTATATATTTGGTAATCTAAAAAAATAAGAAATCTTCCACAAACTTTCCATTTTGAATTTCTTTTCAATAAGTAAAATTTAAATGTTTTCATTCTTAGTGAATTTTGTAGGGGTAGGTAAATGTCATTTTATTTAATTTTGATATTTTATGTATTTTATCACTGTGGTTATAGAAATGGTCATACTTGGGTTCCAATCATTGAATAGACACACAGTGTAACTTCTCTGCCAACAATGTTCCATTTTCCTCCTGATCCACCTGTCCTCATGGCAGGCATTCTACTTCTCTCTCTTGCTATTATTCCTATCATTGTCGTTGTCAGTGCAGTTAGTGCTCTAACTATGCTCATCACTCTTTATGGTAAGGTCTTTATGGCTCTCATCTCTATTGTCTCTAGAGATTATTGCCATCCTGTTTTTTTATCTTTATTATATTCCACAGATAAGTGAGAATATTTTTGTTTATTTCTCTTCCTTTTATTCATTTCACTAAGCATAATAGTCACCACATCCATCCACATATAGGCAAATTTCATGACTTCATTTTTTGGTAACAACTGCATTAATCTGTTGTATAGATGTACCACAGTTTCTTTAGACACTCCTCTGTTATTAGGCACCTGGGTTGCTTCCAGGTTCTGGCTATTGTGAATAGTGCTGGAATGGTAAATATGGTTTTAAATGAATGATCATTGTTACACATACTAAGTAATGGTAGAGTTATGAGTAAGCAGATAAATCTAGTGAGAAATGTGAGGAATAAATTGTACTGTATACTGTTTGGAAACTAATTTTCCTACTCCCTAAAAGCCTATGTTTTGGGGTTTGTGTGTGTGTTGTTTTTTAGTTTTTTGGGGGAGGCAGTGTCACATGATGGTTCTCATGACATGTTTTCTATTCTGCGCTCAGCATTCATTAGTGTTCATAGAAAACCATATGAACTTTTAATGAATTTAATGAAGTACTACTTGTACATGCAATGCAAGACCCTTTTTGCTGCATTAGCTTTCTATCTCGCTGAAGTTTTCTTTAAATTAAAAAATAAAAGTAAATTTATATAAAATAATTTTCAGCATACAATGTCAAATCACCCTATATTTTCATGAAATCAACTTTCAAAGAACATGTAGATGGTTTATTCCCCAAAATATTTGCTCTGCTCAAATGGTCTTTGAGTTCTGAATTATATCATATTTTGCATTAATGAACATGGCTGATACATTAATTGAGCTTCATTGAGTATGTAGGGTGGGAATAAAACTTAGAACAAACTATATAATGGTGTGTCTTTCAGTGGACCTTTTTTACTAGATTATACATGATTGAATCGTTCACAACACAGTCATTTTCCTCTCCTTTTCTCAGTATTGTTTCTACTTCAGTACTTTTCTTTCCATGACTCATTCTGTGATGCTGTATTTCATGTTACTGTTCCCAGATACCAATAGATAATAATTTACTGTACTCACTGTCATTCCATCTAGAAAGGATGAGTACTTAACTTACATGAGGAAAAGCAGCTTCCCTAACCATATAGGTCAGCAAATTACTAACTTGTTCTTATTGAACTTTGGTTAATTTTATTTTCATAAGCAAAATAATCAAGAAATTTGTAAAGACACTCTCTTGTTATATATAGATAGATTTCTGTTTACATAAAGTGGATAGATAACAGTATTGTCTGGTTGTACCTATTGCAATTTTTCTTTGACATAATTATTATAACCTATAAAGTATTTATTATACTTACTTGAGTATCTGATATGAACAAAACAAAGCAGATAATTCCCAATACTTTGCTTCTCCTTGATATAAGTCTAGAAATGAAAAGGACAAGAAAATGAACCAATCATGAACAAAGCATAATATATATTTTTATTTTTAGACCAATGCTTATTGGAAAAATTAGATGTCTAGAAGTGATAAGGCTTCCCTTTATTAGTGTTACCCCTTATTTTTTTTTTTTTTTTTTGGTTTTTGGGCCACACCCGGTGACGCTCAGGGGTTACTCCTGGCTATGCGCTCAGAAGTCGCTCCTGGCTTGGGGGACCATATGGGACGCCGGGGGATCGAACCGCAGTCCGTCTCCTAAGCTAGCGCAGGTAAGGCAGGCACCTTACCTCGAGCGCCACCGCCCGGCCCCAGTGTTACCCCTTATTAAGGATGGTTAAAGTAATTCTAGCAACACACCTAGAAAATAAATCTGCAGCAAGATTTCTCTCTGAAGAGTGTCCTCAGTGGACACCTGGAAGGATCAGAAAGTGTCAGCCATTATTTTCTAGCATTCCATCAGATAGCCAATGATGATTATCAAGTCAAAGAGAGTGAACATATGGATTTCCCTTATATTGGCCACACCTGGGGGTGCCAAGAGATTACTCTTGGTGGGGATTATGGGTCCATATTGTGTGTCCAAGATTGATCTAAGGTCAGCCACATTCAAGTCAAGAACCATATCCACAGTGCTATCCTCCAGACTTTTAAATGTTTATTTTTTGATAACACTGATCTGAAAGGATGAATCCTAAATAAATAAAAAGTTAAATATTTAAAAATCTATAAATTTTATTTCATGTTTGTTATCACCTCTAGCAAAAATAAGAAAAGCTTCTTCCATCTCCAATGGTGAATGATGAGTGATTGCTGAAATTTGAGTAGTGGGAGCTTGAGTCACCATTATTGACTTTCTATAGAAACCACTTCATCTGCAGATTTCATCAGTACTACATCTGCACTCCCTACTAGCAATGAACAAATGAGTTCTAATCATATGTGGGCTTATCTGAACAGAGAATTAACTACTTTCCTGTTAAAGGAAGTTTTCTTCCTATCTCTAGTCTTATTTTTTTCCAAGCAGAACAGTATTAAAAAACAAAAAACAAAAAACAAAAAAAAACAGTGGTGCAGAGTTCAGAAACTTTATTCAGAAAGCAGGGATGAAAGGACTCATGATTTTACTCATTTATAAAGATCACATTTTATGTCAGACAAAAAAAAATAATGCTTTTTTTAATTGAGTTCTCTCAATTTAGGAATTGTTCAAAACTTGAAATTCATACCTTTTCAAAACTTTCCACTAAAATTCTGTCATTCAGTATAGGTTATAGTCTATGATGCAAAGACTAACCATAAAATACACAATCATGACAGTGTACAGAGTCAGTGTAAACTAACAGCAATTGATATGACTTAATATTTAAGTAATGTACTCAACTATTTTTAAGGAATAATCATAATGTTCTAGTATAAAAACAAATATATTTTTTGGTTGAGGGGGCATCTATCGGATAAAATTTGATGGCCTCCAGGATAGTTCATTGCTAAAGTGAAATACACAAAGCTGCTAGACTCTTGCAGTGCTGGGTGTGACCAGACTGCACCCAGTGGTAGTCTAAAGATCATGCAATCTCCCATCTGAGAATACTTTCATAAGAAGAGAGGACTTTATTTTTATTGATAGGAACATCTCTACCTAATGGATTACATTATTACATACTATTTTTGTTTTGTTTTTGTTCTGGCGGCACTCAGAAGTTACTCCTGGCTTTGAGCTCAGAAGTCACTCCTGGTAGGCACGGGGACCATATGGGATGCCAGAATTCCAACTGGAGTCCTTTCTGTGTTAGCCTCATGCAAGGCAAATGCCTTACCACTGTGCTATCATTTTGCCCCGATTACACACTATTTTTTTCTCTCTAGTAGGCTATACAATTATATTGCAATTTCACTTAAATTTTGTATTTTCATGGGCCAAGGATATGACTCCATAATCTTACCTTGAAAATGTGAAATTCTTTACTTTAACACCACACAGACACAGACACACACACACACACACACACAAACACACACACACAATTTTTGTTTGTTTTTTAAGCCACACCTGGTGATACTCTTGGCTTTGTGCTCAGGAATCATTCCTGGCACCACTCAGGAGACCATTATGGGCTGCTGAGGATCAAACCTACATCAGCCAAGTTCCATCCAAAAGACCTGCCCACTGTACTATTTTTATGACCACCCGGTCACACACATCTTTAATGACTTATTTACCCATTTATTTCTAATAAAGTACAAGTATGACAGCATAAGTCTGTGCATTTGAAATCAGATTACAAAATAATCTAAATGTGATGCCTAAAATAAGAAATAAAATTTAACTTTCTCAGTTAACAGTAATTCATTAAGTTTTTTCTGTGGTTCACCACAATACTAATTGTAACCTGATTGTTAACAGTTGAGATCAACTAATAGTAAGCTAGACAAAGAGGGGACTACCTACTGTAGCAGCCCGGGGGATGATAGTGGGAGATACGGGTTGCAGAAAGGGAATAAGGTGGGGGGAGGACAAATTCGGTGATGGGTATTCCCCTGATTCAATGTTAATATGTACCTAAAATACTGCTGTGAAAGATATGTAAGCCAATATGATCAAAATAAAAATTAAAAAAAAAAGTTGAGATCAAGTAATTAGGAAAATATCCATAGTAGTATATATTATTGTGAGTATGAATTTGTGTATGTAAGGTTAGTTGAAAATGCATATGCCATGATATTAAATGAAAAAAAAACTCAATAAAAAGATGAATATCTACATGTGTATAAAGAAGTCAAAGAAAGCACAAAAATAATTTAGCTTGTTAAAAGCATAAATTCATGAGCAATTTATTTGGGGAGTATTGGGTCATACCAGCTGTGTTGGGGGTCAATCCCTGGCTCTATGTTAATAGATCACTCCTGATGGTGCTCAGGGGAAATTATGGGGTCAGGTATTAAAGCATGGATAGCTGCATGTCATTAGATACTTTAACTTCTGTGCTAGTACTCAGGCCCTGTGATTTATTTTTACTTCTATAGGTTTGAATTCTGTTTGCAGACTTACAAAGTTGTTAATACAATAAAAAATGACTAAACAGAAAGTGTCTTGGTTGATCTATTTGTTTTGAGTGAATTCCAGCAGAGATTGAGAGAGAAACGACGGGAAGGTTTGTGTACTACAGACAAGACCTCCTGTAAGACCCGTGGCAGGTATTTTCTGACATCTCCCATTTTCAATGTGTCTGAACCCAGAAAAAAACAACTTCAAGTAAGAACTCTATAGAGAAGGAATGCTTTTGTATCTTTATGTTTTACAAACTGGGAGAAAAGCCGAAGAAGTCAGGAGTTCCATGTATAAAACATGAAGTGTCCATATGTGTAAAAACATATGTGGTTTTTTAGCAACTTATTCATCTTTTGACTCTGTATTCCCTTGATTTGAACTCACTTATGTAGACATTAAGGATTTTTTAATAAAATGAAAAATAGAACTCAGAATGATTTGAGGGTTGTATATATCTGGCAGTTTTGATTTTGAAGAAGTGTCTGCCAGGAGAAGCAGGGTGTAGAGGAAAAGCATAGTCTGGTTAACAGGAAAATAGAAAATAGACAGGTGGGAAAAGTGCCTTGCCTGAGAGACAAGATGTTTTATAAAATCAAACCCTCTTCATATTATTGTGGAAATTACCTTTCAGCAGTAGTGCACAAAGATTTTTTATATATTATTGTTAATTGTGGTTGGAGACACAAAACAGTGTGATCATTTGATGGTATTTTTGTTACTTGGAAAATGACAGCTTTTATATGTGCTGGTAAGAGGAAATCACCAGGAGATATTCTTGAGAATTTCCAAACCATCTGACAGTTCGTTCTTACTGAATACAATAGATTTTAATGAAGCTGCGTGAGTTTGCACTTAGCCGATTACCTGAAGGCTGGGTGTCAGCTCTCCAATGAAGAAATACTGTTTGCTGGATGGAGGGGAGACAAAGAAACAAGTAACTAAGTCAGAATTTATGGTGGATGGTGTCTTTGCTGAAACTTAGATTGCCAGGCAATTAGTCTCCAGTTTCATATTTCTCTTCAGTGTCTGGAGTTGGTAGGCAGCACAGCTTCCCCTTCACTCCTTTTCACTTCCTTTTTTTTTTCCCTCTTTGATAAGAGGATATTGGAAGAAGAGCAAGGAGCTTTAAATTCATCCTGGATAACATAAACACAGATCAGACTGTGAATGTCAGATATGCACTCCTCAGGTGCCGTTTGCAGTGAGAGGACTCCACTTTTGATGATGACACTAACTATTCTGAGGTTTTAATATGATTACCGCCAAGTGCTTGAGAAAGCTCTTGTCAGCCCAGCACTCTGCTCTTTCATGACATAGCTCTTTATTTTTCTCCTCTTTTCCTGGCACTGCCACATCCTTGCCTGGTAATTGTTAAACCTCTGGGCTGCAGTGATTTCTCATCATACAAACACACACTAAGCACATCCTTCATGTGCCTCTGAAAGAACTCAGAAAGTGCCAATTAATTCATGGATGAAAAGAAGTCAGTGGTAGTCTGAGGCCACCTGTCTGAAGATATTAGGGGTGCATTCTGACTGAGTGAAAGAAGACCTGCAGAGAGTGAGGAATAAGCTACTTTATCTCACATTCCTAGAGGCATCAAATGAAAGAATAAAAAGCAGGTTGCAAGCACCTCCTCTATCTTGTTCTGAGATTAACCATCCCAAGGAGAGACTATTAAGTCCCTGTGGACTTCCCATAGGTATCAGCTATTCTTGTGTCATTAGACCAGTCAGTGCATGAGAAGAGCATCTATCTGTTCAGACTATTTGAAGCATCTTTGTGGTTCTGCCTGTCTGCTCTGAAAATACTTGTCACTCATGCATTTCTTCAGCAAATATTGATGGAACATCAATATCTGCTAGGCTTCAGGATACCCAGAGGGAATATCACTGTGAAAGATGTGCAGTAGACCAAGGCCAAACATCAGTAATCTCATTGAGTATATTTTCTAGTAGAAGGTATGTATGCCTGAAGCAAAATAAATAACAGGTAAGGAGGTGATAAAGTGGCTTCTCAGGAGAAGATTTTATTTGTATCTATTTATAATTTGGTTGGGGAATCCTTTATAATATTCAAGGGATATCCTTGAATAAGTACCTGATGATCTCTCTTGAGGGTGCAGAAGGACTACACAGTACTGAAAAATGATCTCAGGTTTCCTGTATGCAAAGCACAAACTTAGTCCATTTTGCTGTATCTCTAGTCATATTCCCACTCTTTCCTCCTCTTCTTCGGTAGAGAAAGTATTAGGAAGCCTGAATTTTTATTCTAGAATCAAAAAGCCTGGGATTAGAGAGACAGTACAGAGGTTAAGGTGCTTTCACTGCATGTGGTCAACGACTATCAGGAAAGAACAGTTCTGGAATCTTCCAAATATCACCTGAATGTCCCTGATTATCTCCAAGACTACAGGACCTGAAGATTACTAGATGCTCCATTTTTCACATTGAAATTGTAACTTGCTGGCTTAGAATATTATGGCGGTACCTAGAACCTGGACCACCTGAGCTGCTCTCAGACACTATCTCCTGAAAAAAAAAAGTTTGATAATATGGATTATTGTTCATGTGATCAAGGGGCCTTGTGACAGAAGAAATAAGGCAATGGAACCCACCCATTTCTCTTTTATTGTACCTTCCCTACAGTGGAGCTTAACATGTTTTACTAAGGATTCTTTCTCAATAAAGAGAGTACAAGGAATGTCACGGATAAGAGGGTACTAGTACATGCATTAGATTAAAGAACGAACCTATTGTGGGGGATCATCTATAGAAGAAAAATCAGACCTCTGTTTTTTTTCATCTCCTTCCAACTTGTATAGCCCATTTTATGTATGAGTGAAAAATGATTGCATCCATAGCTTCGGTCTAGGATGGAATTATGAACTGACAGAATGAGGGCCTGCTAGGGCTCTTGTTCTTCTCTTTATTGTTTAGTTTCTTTTCAAGGTTTTCTACATTGGTCTATTTAACTTTCTGTTGCTTTATTTTACCCAATTTCCTGCTACAGATGATGCTGCTGACTGACCCAGAGATTGAAAGCAGTTTACTAATCAGCTCAGATGAAGGGGCGACCTACCAGAAGTACCGGCTCAACTTCTACATTCAGAGCTTACTTTTCCACCCAAAGCAAGAGGACTGGATTCTGGCATACAGCCAAGACCAAAAGGTGGGCATGAGTTCCTGATATAAGACAATGGGGTATGGTGTAGCAAAATGAATACTAGCTAATCATGTTGTATTACTTACGAATGATCATTTTATTCTATGCATTGGACTGAGTTCTGTACTAGTGGGGTGAGGAGCTGTGCCTGGAAACAGGATATTTGCGATATTTGCTGTTTCACAGACATTTGAAACCGCTTGCAAAGGGAAAAGTAGGCACCACAGAAGATATTGTAGAGGAACAATGTCTTTCTATGGAAGGTAGTTTGCCAGAACTGACGGCTTGTTCAGTTTGCCTTTTGGAGCTGGTTGCAACAGACAAAAGACTTTCTTTGCTGAACCTTTGGTCCCCTAATCTTTTGCATTCGTTGATTATTCACGTCGAATATTATTATCAAAGTCTTCCCCAAAAGGGGGGACAGAAAAATGGGATTCAATTTATCTTTTTGGGAATCATTCTTTGACTTGGAGACCATCAACAAGGGGTTTGACCTCCCCCCACAATCATCCACTTTTTTTTTTCTCAATTTGTAAGAAGACATAGAAATATGAGACAGAACAAAATGATTCTTTTTTTTTTTTGTGGTTCTGTTAAAAATATAAGAAGGAGCCAGAGCAGTGTTAGGGCATTTGCCTTGCATGCAGCTGACCTACGAAAGACCAAAGTTTGATCCCTCGGCATCCCATATGATTCCCCAAGCTAGGAGTGATTTCTGACCACATAGCCAGGAGTAACCCCTGAGCTTCATTAGGTGTAGCCCATAAACCAAAACAGAAAAAAAAAAGCAGGCAGGAGCCCCTCTCTAGAAGCTATAAATATAAATTTAAAAGAAGAGAAAAAGAAAAAGAAATAAAAATAAATAAATAAAATTTTAAAAAGGGGGGCCTAGTGTGGCAAGGTTTTTTGTTTGTTTTTGCATAGGCACAGTAAGTATTGGGGAAATTAGAAAGGAAATTGCGTTGGCCTAAGAGATACAGGGTGTCTTCACCCTTGAAGCATACTGTCATGAGATCAGCTTTCAGCTCTGGACATGTTCATTGTAAAATCCAAGGTCTTTCTTTAATGTGCCAGGAAATGTTCTGCTCAGGTGTGGTTATCAAAGTCAGTCCTCTGTAATTAGAGATCTTGGTTATTTCATATACCTAGGATGAAGTCTATGATATAGTCTTTCTTTATGGTTTCAGATGTTCTGCTCAGTAACAGTCGTAGTCAGTCTTCTGTTTTTAGTGATCTTGATTTTGCACAGATCAAAGGACAGAGTATCTTCTGAACTCATCTCATTGTTAGGGGATGAGGTAGGACAACCTGCCCTTAGATCAATTTGTTGCTGTTTCCTTATTGACACGATGTCATATGAATACATTGGGCAAGTTGGTACCAGAATGGTATTAGGAACTCCCCCTAATACTGGGGGTGTTTACTTTCCGGTTCTCCTTCAGGGAATGGTGCCAGTTCTAAGGGAATCTAAGGTTTGAGTTAACCCTTCTTTTTAACTTGGGTTTTTTTTTTATTTAAACAACTTTATTACATACATGATTGTGTTTGGGTTTCAGTCATGTAAAGAACACCACCCATCACCAGTGCAACATTCCCATTACCAATGTCCCAAATCTCCCTCCTCCCCACCCAACCCCTGCCTGTACTCTAGACAGGCTTTCTATTTCCCTCGTACATTCTCATTATTAGGATAGTTCAAAACATAGTTATTTCTCTAACTACACTCATCCCAGTTTGTGGTGAGCTTCATGAGGTGAGCTGTAACTTCCAACTCTTTTCTCTTTTGTGTCTGAAAGTTATTATAGCAAGAATGTCTTTCATTTTCTTAAAATCCATAGATGAGTGAGACCACGCTGGGTATTTCTCTCTCTCTGACTTATTTCACTCAGCATAATAGATTCCGTGTACATCCATGTATAGGAAAAATTCATGACTTCATCTCTCCTGACAGCTGCATAATATCCCATTGTGTATATGTACCACAGTTTCTTTAGCCATTCATCTGTTGAAGGGTATCTTGGCTGTTTCCAGAGTCTTGCTATGGATAATTTTTATTGTGACCAAAGTGCATTACATATTTTTCACTGCATCATTTATGGTACATAGTGACAATGAATGAGGGGCATTCCCACCACCAGTGCTGTCCTCCCTCCACCCCTGTTCCCAGTATGCATCCCATATCTTCCTCCTCTACCCTTCAGCATGCTAGTGCAACTGGTCTCCACTTTACAGCTTGTTGTAGATTGAGCATCCATTCCACCATCATTGGAGATAAAAAGGATAAGAAAAAGGGGAGAAAAAAATTTGGTGACAACTACCAAAGAAAAGAAAGGAGAGAAAAAAAAAGAAAGAAAAATTAAAGAAAAAAGAAAAAAAATGGACCCGGCAAATAAAAATAAAAATATATCTCTAAATAATAACCACAAGCGTGAAAAAGGAAGAGAAAAGTGGAAGAAAAAAGAGAAGGAAAATAAAGTAGAAAACTAACAAATCAAAACAAAACAAGAAAAAGTATGGGTGCTGAAGTGGTAGGGTTTGGCGTCCCCCCCACATTTTTTTTTTTTTGCATAGGCACAGTAAGCATTGGGGAAGAAAGAGAATTCCCGTGGCCTAAGAGATTCAGGGTTTCTCCATCCTTGAAGCATACCATCATGGGATCAACCCCTGGCTCCATATATACTCATTACCCCCATCCCAAAGGCCTTTTTGTGATGCCAGGAAAGTTTCCTCTCAGTTGTATGTGAGAAAATCAAGCCACTGTAGCTAGCGATCTTGGTATTTGTGCAGGTTATAGGTCAGGGTCTAGGATAGAGTCTCTAGGTTCTAGAGGTTCCTATCCATCTTGTTATGGTGTTCAGTCTTCTGTAACACTTGCTCCCTGTTTTCGTTCAGTTCCTAAGCCGAAGCCTAGGATATTATGGATCCAAAGGTTCTGCTCAGTCTCTGTTGTTCAAGTTGGACCTCTGCAAAAAGACATCTTGTTGTTGTTGTTTTTTATGTATCTTGGACTACAGCCTATGGTAGGGTTATCCTTATTAGTTCCAAGGTAGGCTCTGTTCAGTAACAGTTGTCAAAGTCAGTTTTCTGTTGTTGGTGCTCTTATTTTTTCACAGTTCAAAGGACGATAGCTCTTCTCATTTCCATTTAGTGTTAGGGGATGTGATAGGACAGCCTGGTCTTAGGTCAAGTTTTCCTTTCCTCATTGTCATATAAAAACTGGCACAAGTTGGTGCCAGAATAGTGTTATAAATCTCCCAATGGAGCAGGGGTCCTCAAACTTTTTAAACAGGGGGCCAGTTCACTGTCCCTCAGACCATTGGAGGGTCTGACTATAGTAAAAACAAAACATATGAACGAATTCCTATGCACACTGCATATATCTTATTTTGCAATGAAGAAACAAAACAGATACAAATACAATATGTGACCCACAGGCCATAGTTTGAGGACCACTACGAGCTTAGTTCCTGGTGGTGTTGCCCAGAGCTGTATCATTTCTACGTCGGGGATCTGGGGTTTCGGATTGGACTAACACTGTCCAATCTCCTGGGGACTGGTTACATCCACATGACACATGTTCAGGATGGGAGGCACCCTTCTGCTATAAAAAGTGAGTTCTTATCTCTAGAAGATAAGATCTTGTTTCTGTGTCTATGGTTTCTCCTTTTTTTTACTGTGCTCATACAAAAATGTATGGTGTCATACTGTGTTGCTGGTGCTATTCTGGGTAAGGATGACAGGCTGTACACACAGTCTCTGTCGTCTGGTTTTCTTCTGAGCTTTTAACTCAGTCAAGGCTTTTTGTACCAAGCAGCACCAAAAATGGTAATGATAGAGAAAAATGTATATATTAAAATAGAACAAATAAATAAAACTAAGTTAAAAAGAAAAGGTATTTGAATAAAACAAGTGGTGGAGGAGACTACTTGTATATTTAGGAATACACATCTTAAGATGTATTGTTATACAGGTATTGAGCTTCTATAGGCAATATAAGACTCCCAGTTAAGTCTTTTGATATTGATTCACAGGTCTTGGAATTGAGTTTGAGAGATGCTTTGCTGCATTACAAGACCATATAGTGTCTTTGAGCTGGGAGTTTTGCTGAGGCCAATTCCTGTATCATGCAACAGTCCACGATTTGGTGGGGATTAGAGGGGCCATCAAGCTTGAGTCAGCAGGCATGCTGGTTGCAGTTCTTTGCCGATGCATGAGAACAGGGACCCAGAGGGGGTCTTTCACTGAGGAGCTGGAAGGTGGTCTGTTGGGGCAGGAGGTCAACCATGGTGCCTACCGAGTTAGGAACTGAGGGTAAAGAGGGTTAAATTAGGGAAGATCAGGATTGGAAGATGAGGAGATAGAAGAGACACAGGGGTAGGGGAGAGGCAATAAATGACAGGGGCTATATACAATACATATATATTAATTGTTTGTGATTTCGGCTTGGACTCAGTATGGAAAGTCACGTCCATAAAGACTGACTTTAAAGATACATTTGAGTGTTATCATCCAAATCTTTGGTATTCCATTTCCTTTCCTAGGAACCGTCTAGAATGAAGAACATTTTTAGATAATGCTTAAAAAGTATTTGCATTTGCACCCATGCGGTTATAAAAATGAGTATTAGTAAGAAAAGACATCGCTGCAGGGGGTCCAGTATGAATATATGAATACAGGAGGAGTTTCCTTCCTCCCCCTTCCCCCCAGAGCCCAGTTGCCAAACCTGGCCCTGAAGACCAGTTTGGTATGGGGGGGATCTCAGTCTCCTGGACTAGGTGGTCAGCCCAGGAGGCCATTGGCCAGCTGTCTGCCCAGATTCCCAGCCATACCCGTAGGAGAGGAGCAGGAATCCTGGCATGTGGGATCCTCTGAGTCCAGCTGCAGCCTCCCTCTCCAATATGAAGAAGCATGGGGGAGGGATTTGCCTCCTCCCCATCCCCCCAGAGCTCAGATGCCAGACTTGGCCTTGAAAGCCAGTTTGGCGTGGGGGGCTCCCGGTCTCCAGGACTAACTGGTCAGTCCTGGGGGACTTTGGCCAGCTGTCTGTCCAGAATCCCAGCCATGCCAGTAGAAGAGCAGTAATCCTGGCATGTGGGATCTTCTGGGTCCAGCTGCAGCCTTCCTCTCCAGTTTGAAAAAGCATGGGATTGGAGTTTCCCTCCTCCCCTCTCCTCGCAGAGACCAGTTGCCAAACCTGGCCCTGAAGACCAGTTTGGCAGGGGGGATCTCAGTCTCCTGGACTAGGTGGTCAGCCCAGGAGGCCATTGGCCAGCTGTCTGCCCAGATTCCCAGCCATACCCGTAGGAGAGGAGCAGGAATCCTGGCATGTGGGATCGTCTGGGTCCAGCTGCAGCCTCCCTCTCCAGTTTGACTTAACCCTTTTTTTAAAGAACTTTCATGATCAGCTGAAATATAAAGTTAATAATAACTACATTTAATAAAAAGAAACTAAATATACATAAAGAAAAATGTGGGAAAAGCCTATGTAAGCCTATGTAAGCCTCTAGAAACCTATGAAAGCCAAAAGGAAAATAGGAAAAATACTAAAATACTAAAATGTTCTTTTAAAGTGTACTTCTGAAATGCATAATTATGTAAAGTCATTGTTATAAATTGCATATATTTAAAGACATGAGGGAGGAGGATATTCTAGGTTTTATCTGTATAGTATTGTATAACTATATTTCTTCTTCCTATAAGAAGGAAACATTTTAAGCAATTTTCTATGGTTTCCACTCATGAGCATTTTGGAGAAAGCAAAGTAAAATTCCTAAAATTGGAGTTTTATTCATACTGCCCTCATTGACAAATAAAACACACATTAAATCTAAAAATAGAAAAGATTTATAATTAGTATTTTTCTCTTGATTAGCTTGGCTCTGCTTTCAGAAGAATGTACAATTTTAATCCTGGAGTCCTGCCATAGTGCTTCTGGTACAGGATGGTGCAGTTAGCAGTTGAAAGGCCAGAGCTGTTCGGGACACAGTTTAGTCATTTAATCTACTGTTTTATTGTATTTTGTTTTGACAGTTGGCTAATTTCTCCTTGCATGGCAGTGGCACAGTGAGGGCCAAATTTACCTGGCTCATTGAAAACTAGATGTCTTGGTATGTGGCTGTAAAAGATGCTAAAAATGTAAACCTTCATTTTCTAGCACTTAAACTCCCATGATCACTGCAGCTAAGCTGATAACCTTGGAAGAGTTAGGGTATGGTATCTGGGTTGTGAACCCAACTTGGCAGCCTGTGGTGGGCAGTACTTAGGGTTGACTTTGTTTTGCATTAAAGTGTTCCATGAGGCTGATTATAACTGTGAATGTTCTTTCAACAAGATTGGAAAAAAAAAACAAAACAATAAATTCTGCCTGTTTTACACATGCTTTTCATGGGGCATTGTTGGTATAAAAGTCTATATGAAGAAGTTTTCATCCATCTGGGGAAGGAAATTAATGCATCTAAATTTCCCAAGTCTAAAGGAAATAAAAAAAGTCTTTGCCCTCATTCATATACAAAAGGTATCAAAACATGTGAAATTTATAGCACAAAGCTTAGGAGATGGAGCTGTTCTGAAATGATTTAACCTGGACTGTAATAAATTTGCTTTATTATTTGTTGTGTGAGTGCACATTTTGTTATTTCCCTAACAATCCTTAGGGCCTAGGATTTGGGGACCACTTCTGATAAAGCAACCTTACATGATCCTGGAGCCCAGTGATGTGAAGAAAAATTATGAAGACTTCTAGGACCACCTGTGTGGTTCTGGTAGTTGGAACATGTAGTATTAGAAATCAAAGTTTTGGTCTGAAGCTTTCAAGGCATGCATTTTATACCCAGAAGACACATTTTATCTAATTATAAATCCATGTGTTTAGAAATAACACATATCTAGGATTGATTCCTCAGGGTAACCTGAAATTTGGTATAACTACTTTTACTTGTATAGATTTTGGGGATTTAATCTCCACTTTTATCAATTTTTAAATGTTTGGACTATATCATTTTGAAAAATTAGCCTTGTTTTAATTAAATTTTTTCCCAAAAGTTGCATCAATAAATAATATTGTTAGAGATGTGGATAAACAAGGATACTCTAGTATCCAGCTAAACAGCAGTAGTAGAAATTCTAACGTCCTAAGAATACCAGTTAGGGTGCTATAATAATAATATTGGTCACACTAAAGAAATTATCTTTGTGACTATGGAACAATATAATCCCACCATCTTAGAACCAGGAGAAGTCTTACACTGTCTCAGCTGTATTTGAGCTCAGAACTCTAAAATATTGTAAGTTACTAGATTCTTCCAAAGGGAAAAATATTTATTGGTTAACATTCAGTTTCTAGAAGAAAGTCTTAACTGAAATGTGGTATGGAGCTCATTCTTGAGGATGGTAACTGCAGATATGCTTATGGACAGATATAAGCCTTTCTGTTAAATTCTCTATTTCTTCTGGAAATAATGAAGGGGAAAATTTCTGGAACAGGTATAAATGTAGGGATGACACAGATAGTCTGCTATGGGGGAGGTAAGTTGAAGAAATGAGCATTCAGTACATGCTTCACAGTGTGAAGAGTGGTACATGAGCTGGAAAGGGAGGTGGGCTGCAGTCCTCAAGTGATTCATTAGATGCTGCTGTTGGCTTGAAGTCAGGTTGAACAAGTCTGTGGCCACTCAAGTAGGTCAGTCGTATGGAAATAATAGCTGGCAATCACCTCTGAATCATGGAGCTTTTATCACTGATGAGATACAGCAGTGAAGCCCCAAGGAAGGCCCCATGCTGCTGTTGACAGGTGAATGACTGTTTTTTCAGGAATAGGGAACAATTTATTTTTTGTATAAGTATTGCTCATCAATTTTTGGTGACAGCTGTGATTGCCACTTCTACTGCTGCTATAGAATCTTGGGGAGGATCTTAGTCTCAGTGCAAGCCAAAATGCTATGGGATGCTCTTTTATCCAAGCCTTTGGTGAAGAGAATCCTCAAGTAGAAACTACTACCTTTTAGACAATATCTTGTACAAGTGGCAGAGCCATTAGGATTCTGCCAATTTCTGATTTCTTCTCTTTTCTTGTATAATACTATCACTTTTCAGGCTTACATCCTCCCTGTGGAATATATAGCATCTTCATTTTTTTGCATTTTCCTGACATGGCGCTTGCTATCCCTCCTTCAATGAATGAGATTCTTAGGTCTGAGTCTGCATCACTGACTAGTAGACAGAGCCCCTCTGGGCTGCAGAGTTCCACTCTGACTCATTTCACAGAAGTGTCTGAAAACCCTGTGGTAGTTTTTTGGTGTGAGCATTTTGGGGACTTCAATTGTTTATTTGAGACTCGAAAATTGTACTTCCTGGTCCAAACTAGCCTTCCTTCACCTATTCCATAGAAAGTCATATTTTAAGTGTGCTTTGGAGCCAAACCTGTAAAACTCAGGACTTATTCCTGGATCTGTGCTTAGGGATCATGCCTGACAGGCTTCAAGGATCATATGAGATGGCAAGGATTGAACCCAGTTCAGCTGCCACCTTCTGCACTATTGCTGCAGCCCCGATATTTTAAATAAATTTAACATTTTTCTCATCTGCATAATAATCTATGACAATGATAGTTGGAATTGATCACTATTGAAAAGAACTCAGTACTGAAATGGGTGAAAGTGACATGAAAGACACCCCACCATTAACAATGGTACAAATAACATTGTCAAAAAGTAAAGAGAGAGAGTGAGAGAGAAGCAAATTGCCAGCTCTAGACAGATGGGGGAGGTGAATGGAGAAAGGAATGGAAATATTAGTGGTGGGAAGAGTGCACTGGTGAAGGGTGGTGCATATGCTATGAATGAAACCCCAAAATGAACAATTTTCTAACCTCGGTGCTTAAATAAAGCAATTAATAAAGATTTTTTATCAAAAAGAATGTGAATAAAATTCCTTTATAACTTGACAAATCATTATGTTTTGATATCTTAGTAGAGACAAAATTAATATTTGATATTCAATGAATATGTAGTTGCCATGAAGTAAATCTTTCTTGAATAGACAAGAGAGATTATTCAACAGGCTGTGTACAGCTCCATAAGTAGGAAACCTTGAGTTCAATCTCTAGTACCATATGGTTTCCTGAGCACCTTCAGAAGTAACCAAGTACTAAGTCCAAACTAGTCCTTAAGCACCACCAGCTCTAAAACAAACAAGTGAAAAAGCTTTCTTGAGTAGAATCGTGGGTCTCCAGACAACAATAGAATTACATTTTCCATTTCGAAATTCTAAAAGAAATGGTATCACTACTTAGAAATCCCTATAGGATAGAAGTAAATAAGTAAATAAGCATCGCATCATAAGTGTTATGGAAATTGTCAAAAGAAGTCACAGTAAATTTGAACAAAAAATGATAATGAATTTACCATGGACTCTAGGTAGAAAGACATGACTTTGTTTTTCAGAACGCTAATATATTTTCTGACAGTTTTTTCTTCATAATCCTGTGTTTAAATCATAAACCAATCCAACATTCTGCTAATTCTTTTACCTTTGCATTTGGAACTTGAACAGGTAAAAGGATGAAATGGTGTTCTTCATTTACACAAATACTCACTTCAGTGAGTATTTCCCTTATTTCTTTGCCTTAATGCAGAAAGCCAACCAGCAACAACAGCAACAGGCTGATTCTGCCAGATTACATCTTTATTTTAGTTTGGCAATAAACTAGTGTACAAACTGTGCTATAAAACATTTCCTCCAACAGCATCTCTCAGCCTTTCTTAAATACCTCACTAAACATGATGTGTTGAGAAACATTTGTAAAGAGAAAAAACAAAACACAGATGTTTCTGGAAGAAAAAACAGAAGGAAAGTATGCGAACATGCATGCATGTTGGCTTTGCCAACTATCCCAGGGCTCTGGGCTTTGGGCCTCTGGCAAGATTTGCTCTAGAGGAGTGTCTGTGAAAGGCGATTCTGTAGTGTTGTGTAGCAGAAACAAACACTTGCAAGCTCAGTCTGCAGAACAGCAAGGGAATTGTTGTTTGTTTTGGTTCTTTGTCCTGAAGAGACTCCTTTCTCAGTCAACTCTACAGAAGTTGAGTTCTGTAGCACTCTGTCTTTCCCAGAGTGGGGGTAAGTTCTCCAATCTTGGACAGTGGGATCCTTTTTCCTACCCCTGGACAAGAAAGTTCATTTAGACAGTAACTTCTTTTTATTGGTGGTTTAGGGTGTTGATAACACTGAGAGATGCTTGTGGCAGGGCTGCATAAGGGATTTCACCAAAAAAAAAGTCCTCAAACATCATTATTAATAGTTTTAATTATTTCTTCTGAACATGAATAGAACATTGAGGGAAGATCATGAACAGTTCTTCTGAACATGGCATCTTTTGCCTATTCCTTGCTGCCAGAGACTTGACAGCACTTCTTCTCACAAAGCTGAACCACAGTTGAGACCCTCAGTATGGCTTGAAGATGATCATCATTAAGTCTAGACCTCTACTTTGAATTATTGAATAACTTTTCACACAATTATGTGCTCCCAAAAATAACATTCGGGAAAGCTCAGGGAAACTGGAGGGCAATTCTCTCAAAAATTGCCCATACATGTCTGCTTTCCCACTAATCTCCCTGAACTTGACTTTGAGATCAGAGTTGCATTGCAGGTCAATGAACTCCATTTGAAGCACAGGAGGGGCATCTTGCACATCAAAGGAAAAGGGGTCCACAAAAAATTGGAAAGTGGCTCTGTGCTTTTTGAAGTCTGCAAATCTGTAATCAAATTCCTTCTCTAGCTTAAAAATAGCATCAACATATTCCTCACCACTGAATGGTATGCCTGCATCCACAAGTTTATTGCATGCTGGGAAATGGCAAAGATTTGTCTGAGAGAGCTGGGATTTCCATAACACAAGTTTTATGGAGAATGCTCTCACATTGTCATAGGCAGCACTGATAAACCAGCCCGGGCCTTGTAACATCTTGTTTAGTACATTCAGCTTATGTGTGATGTCAACAAGGAAAGCTAAGTCCATGAGCCATTTGTGATCACTCAACTCAGAAACAGCATTCCCATCCTTCTCCACGAAGGCTTTCACTTCTTCTCTCATCTCAAAAAATCTTTTCAGGACATTTCCCCTGCTGAGCCAACGTACCGTGGTGAAATAGAGCACATCTCCATATTCTGACTCTATTTCCTCTAAAAAAGCACGGAACCCCCTGTGTTTTAAACCCCTGGATCTGATTTGGTTGATGCATTTCAAAACAACAGACATCACACTGTCACACGGCAGGCACTTATTGCAAAGGGACTGCTGGTGGGTAATGCAGTGAAGAGCAATGGCCTTCTTCTCTACACCCTCCTCTTCAAGTTTTTTTTGAACAAGTGCCACCAGTCCATTTTTCCTCCCTGTCATCGATGGCACTCCATCGGTTATTATTCCAACAAACCTCTTTCATGGCAAGCCTGCATTTTCAATGGCATCACACAGATGCTGAAATATCTCATTAGTGGTAGTCTGGCCATGCATTGGAATTATTGTGAACAGCTCCTCTGTCAATGCAAAATTGCAATCAACATCATGGACATAAATTGTGAGCTGTGCAGTGTCTGTTATATCTGTGCCCTCGTCAAGAGCAACTGAGTATGCATCAAAACATTTGGCTTTCTCACACAGTTGATGATAAATGTCACTTGACATGTCAGAAATGCACTCTGCCACAGTACTGGCAGAAAGGCTGATTTTGCTAAACTGACATTTCTTTTCTGGACAGATAATACTTGCAGCCTGTAACATGCATTTTTTAATAAACTCTCTTTCTGTGAATGGTTTCCCTGCCTTAGCAATCATCTCACTAACCATGTAACTAGCTTCGACTGATGCAACATTCTCTTTGGTTGCTTTCTTGAGAAATCTTGTTGCCTCATTAGACATGCTTTAAGACTGGCAACCCGCTTGGCTCTCTCCTTTCCTTGATATTTTGCACATTCCTCAGCATGTTTAGTTGAATAATGGCGTTTCAATTGTATTTCTTGTGCACTGTAACTTTCTCTGAGCAAATAAGACATGTGGGGATGCTCCTGTGCTCAACAAAGAAATACTGTGTCTCCCACTTTTCCTGAAATTGTCTGTGCTTGTCATCAATCTTTCTCTTCACTGCAGGCTTTGATGAAGTCATGATGAAGGTATGACAAAATCTAATTCTGTAATAAACTTCTCTCCCTTCTCTCCGTTAGGCCTCCAATAATGCAAGGGACAGCGGGCAGAGCAGTGGAAATGACATCTGTGCTAGGCGTAAAGTATTCGCGATTATTTGCTTACCAAATATTCACAATAAAAAATCACATTAGTAAGAAAAAAATCGCAATGGATCGCATAAAACATTTACATACCCCGAACGGAACTGCTCCGGATATGCGAATGTTTAATGCGATTTTTTCTTACTAATGCGATTTTTATTGCGATTATTCAGTAAGCGAATAATCGTGAATACTGCGATATTTGAAGGCTGGCCGCTGGCCACAAAATGTTGTACAGAGGGCCGCTAATGGCCCGTGGGCCACGAGTTTGAGACCCCTGGTCTAAGCTATAGGAATCTGGAATATGGTCTACAATAGTCCCCAAAAGAATGTTTTTGATCTAAACAATGACCAGAACTTACTCTTAATCCTGTGTTTAGGGAAAATTCCTGGTAGTTCTCAGGGGATATATATGATGCTGACAATCAAACCATAGCTGGAACCATGCAATGTATGCACTATATCCCCTTAATTATCTCACAGGCCCTACTTTCCACTTTGAACAAAGAGGCACTGGAGGAAGTCAAACTGCAGCTTGATGTTTTTGTTATAGAGGGAGTCAAGTAACAAGTCATTCCTTTTATTTTTCAGACAATTCTGCTAATTATGCATTTGTTTGTAGATGTATAATTTTAACTTTACAATCAGCTCCAAATTTTAAAGTAGAAAACTTCAGAGAGAAATTTAAAATAAGCCTTTATGTTACCTTGAATTAGTTTCCAAGTAAATTTTTCTAACCTTTTCTTGTCTTTTTCTTTATTTTTGCTTTTCTCTTGTCATGAATTTCCCTGAGGATTTTAATTCAGGAGGTAAATAATTTTTTTTCCTGATTTAAAGAACATGTGGTCAGTCTGTGTTGGGAAGACAGACACCTTCAGAGCAGTCAGGTGCTGGGCCAGCTCTTCAGTGCCCAGGTATTTCTACATCTCAATTTCCCAGTGTTCTAGGAGTTAGCTGGCCTGTAATACACAGAGAAATCTTAGTGATTCCTGATTTCTATAGTCTAGATAATTACAGCATATTACAGAAATAAGAAATCATAACAATCCTTATGTAGTACATGCTTATATAAGACATAAAATGATTTTAAAGATGGAACATGTTCTCATGGAGTGGTTCCACTCTTCCTTTTCCTCCTTCTCCTTTTTTCTTTTCCTCCTCATCTTCCTCTTCCCCCTCCTCTTCCTCTTTTTCTTTTTCCTCTTTTTATTACCTCTCTTCTTCTCTCTCCAACTTGCAACATTATTTAAAAAGTTACATAGAAATCAGTCTCATTTATTTTTTGTAATCTTTTCTTTTTGTTTTTTTAAACAGAGTTCAGACAAAAGGATATTGTTTGTCACTGCTGCTTTAAATTCCAATATTATCACCTTGAATTGTGACAGCAGAACTGTGATTACCAAATCCTGGAGGATACAGGTCAGGGAGGATTTACTGTGGAGAGGGAAGAGGTGAACTAGAAATGATATGAAGCAGTATTGGAGGGCTTTTGACAGTTTGGTGGTGGTACAGATATAGTAACTTTATACAAAAGTAAAAACAATAATACAATTATAACTATAGTTGCCTAATAATAATGATTTTGGGAGCCCACTACTGGCAGGATTTACTGATACCTCAGGATTTACTCCTAGCTCTGTGTTCAAGGATAAATTTTAGCAGGCTCTCGAAACTGTATGAAGTGCAAGGGACTGAACTTGAGTCAACCACATGCAAAGCAAGTTTTCTACACACTGAAATATCACTCAAATCCAATAAGAGAGAAATAGAATAGTTGTTATTTCTCACATACAATACATCTATATGGATTTATCCCCAAGAATCACCTGAGAATCATTAGCCCGTGAGCAGTGAAGGGTGTGCCCACTGTGTCTCTATTCTAGTTTTTGTATTTTTAGTCCTTTTATGCCAATGAGACTTCACTTCTACTACGTTCCTGATATTGTTATTAAATGCATCTTATTAAGCCTTCTCTCCACCAAAGTTGTGTATTTATTCTCCTCAGTTCATAGCTATAGAACATAATTCATGGTTCTTTATTGGCTTTTTTCTTTTACCAAAATAGTTGCCATGTCCTAAATGTACAATAAAGATTGCTCGGGTCTGGAGAGATAGCACAGCAGCCGATCCAGAACCTAAGGTGGTTGGTTCGAATCCCGGTGTCCCATATGGTTCCCCATGCCTACCAGGAGCGATTTCTGAGCAGATAGCCAGGAGTGACCCCTGAGCACTGCTGGGAGTGGCCCAAACCCCCCCCCCCCCAAAAAGATTGCTCATTTGATGAAAATTAAATTAAATTAAATTAAATTAAAAGGTGGCATCCCCTGGAATGATTATCATATAAAGGAAATAGATGACAAACTTTTAACAATTCAGTGAATTGTGGCTTATTGATATGACAGGCAGGCAATGAAGGAAACTGTAAAGGAGCATCTGCACTCCATTATGCCAGACTTCTCATGGGGCATGACCCAGAAGGAGTCATTTGACTATTCCTTTTCCCAGTTCAATGTGAAAATATTGAATAATGGCAAAGCCCAAGTAAAGGACTACCTGAGGTTGCTGAGATAAAGTTCATTCAACACATTTCTTGGCATATAGCAAGCATCATATAAATGTTAGCCCTAGTATTGGTCACAGGTCTGAGAAAAAGCAAACTTGATTGAAGCTGTATTGGTCATGATTTGTCCTAGCATCCAACCTGCCTCATACCAAATTTACGGGCACTCCTGTCATTATGAACCCTTTCATGGTCCATCACTGAAAGGTATCATGGAACTAATATAAATGGAGCAGTGATGAGTCAATGTAAATATGGTTTAGAATAACAATAAACCATTCCATTCTAAACTATTTAGCTTCACAGTGTCTCTATTGCTTTTGAATAGATCTAGCAGTACTTCAAATGTCAAAAGGGCAACTTTGAAATAAAAAAAGATCCTTGAAATTCATTCCCTTGAGGATATTCAAATGATTTCTGTACAAGCACGGATACTTAGGAAACTGATTTCTACCTAATGCCATTACATTTCCCCAAGGCACCAAGTTAAGGAAAAAGACACTCTGGTATTTATAAGAAATATGTTGAGCATTATATACCATGCTGGTTTGTCAGAATTTCCATGTGCTTAAAATTTCCCAATGTCAGAGCTGATTTCTAATCTCATGAATATGTAAATAATTTAAGTATCCAAGTACAAAACTGACAATTAAAGTGGAAACCAGGGAATTTGCTAAATGTCAACCCCAATGCTTGTTTATAAAACAAATTCTCAAGCTCAAATGCCATCATATGCAAACAAGGAAGGCCTTATTCACCTCAGATATCTTGTTTAATCAGGTTATATCATTAGTTTTTACCTAGAGTGGTTTGATCTACCTATTTCTTTTTTTTTTTTTTTTTTTTTTTTTTTTTTTTTTGGTTTTTTTTTGGGTCACACCTGGCAGTGCTCAGGGGTTATTCCTGGCTCCAGGCTCAGAAATTGCTCCTGGCAGGCACAGGGGACCATATGGGGCGCCGGGATTCGAACCGATGACCTCCTGCATGAAAGACAAACGCCTTACCTCCATGCTATCTCTCCGGCCCCGATCTACCTATTTCTAATTTTTAAATAAAATGGCTCTAAGAATAGGGGAAATGGACAATTGAAAATGAATGCTTAGAAATAAGATTTTGGCAGGTACAATTAGGCTATTTAATGACCATTTAATCTTTGTAATATAGTTATATTATGCTTGTGCAAGTCACCTTGATGGGCTCTATGGGCTCTTCATCATCTTACACTTCACCAGTGCATACAAGTTTCAAAGGGATCCCTAATTTAATTGAGCTGAAAAGATGGCCTGCAAATAAGAGTCCACTGTTCTAGGGATTGACCTTAGAAATGTAAAAATAAAGGCTTTATTCCTTCTCAAACATGGTTACAATCAAGGATGATAGTAGTTTAAGCAGGAGGAAATAAGCTTTATATGCAAAGAAAAATTCTGTGTCTGTAAATTTATGACTATGAGTTTTATTTTTAAGCAAACACTAAAATATGTCCTTTTAACATGTATGTTCATACAAAATATAAATGGCACATTTAGTGTAACTAAAAAATCCAATTAGCTAAGTCAGAAATAATTAGCCAAATCCTTGATATAAAATATGGGCTGGAGTCACTGTACAGCAGGCATGGTACTTGTCTTGTATGCAATCAGTCAACCAGGTTTCAATCCTTGTCTCCACATCACCATTTGTTTTTATTTTGTTTTGTTTTTGTAGTCAGTGAGCTCCTGAACCTGAACTCAGATCCAGAAATAAACTCTGAGCATGGGTGTGCACCATTGTAAAACAATGTTTCATTGTAAAAACAATGAAACAGAAATATGTATCTCCAGAACCTCTTTCTTTTCCCTCACCGTCAACTCTTTTGCCCCTCCTACCTTCTTTGTTTACTAGAATAACTCCAATTGTTTCTTATTTACTCTAGATACAGGCATGGTTAGAAAATATTCCAGATAATAAAATTTGCAATCCAGTGCCAGAACAGTCTCAGCTGTTCCAGGAAAGGCCATGTTAAGCAATACTCATCGCAGATGGGGGACTGGGAAACATGATCTCAGATGCTTCTTTGCTTCCTTAAAGTCTGGAAACAAACATGCAACTCCATTTCCCCATTGCTGCCTACCAGACGTCCTCACTAGGGTATGTGAGCAGCTTTAGCAAAAACAACATGACTGGAGGAGAGAGAAAAGAGTACTAAATATTCTGTAAGCATTCTTCTCAGCTTTTTTAGATTGGTCACTAAAACCTTTTTCTTATATCAAGCATTGAATGTAACTATATATACCTACCTAATATTTAGGGAACCTGAAGCTCTAAGATAGTGAAAGAATTACCAATGTAGCTTATAAAATGTTTGGTAGAGCTAAGGGTCTAATCCATGTTTGATTTGATTGGCACTTCAGTCCCATTGCATCAAAACTTTAGGGGCCAGACTACAGTATCATGTGTAGGATGAATGTTATAGTCACACCTGACCCAGGTTCAATCCCCTGCACCACATATAATCATCTCCCACTTCTATAATCTCCCACTAATGATCCCTGATCATTAGGAGCCAGGAAAATCCTCCTCACAAAAAGGCCCTGAGCACCCCTTCCCCAAAAAACTCCACATTTTTCCTAAAAATGACTGTGATCTTTTATCTCCTTTTCTCTAATTGCCAATATTTATTTAAAGACCTCTTTCCAGCCTACTATCTAGCTATTCTCTTTAACAGTCACCTAATGTCAAAAGTGGAATTTCACACACAGAGGGGATAATTGTATGAAGGAGCTCATAAAGGAGGAGAAGGAAAGAGGAGAGAGAGAGAAAGAGCACCCCTGTCTGGTTCTAAGTCACAAGTTACCCTTCAGATCAGCTAGTAAACTTTGAGGTACAGAAGCCCAATGCACCCATACAGATGCACCTAGTGCAGCCTATCACCAGTTCTTATTAGGGATCTGATGTAAAGTCTCACCCTGCCTAGGCAAAACCAAATCCTTGATAAGATTTCAGAAGGGAATATCTCTTTTGAACTTAGCTGGTTAGGTGCATTTTGCATTTAAATGTTTAATTTGTTCTCTTAATCGTTGCCCTCTTTCTTCAGCATACTTAGGAACCCTGACTAACCCCAACATTATTTTTCTGCTCTATTTCCATCACTTATAACTGATTTCTTTCTACTCGAGCCCATCTTCACATCCCTAAAGAATTCATTGTATGAGACACATTTCGAATTATCTTCAAGGGACAATTTTCTTCTGCTACTGATTTGTTCTCTGCAAACTGCTGTGCTTTATCACCTAGGCTTGAAAGAATGGTGTGATTCCATGTTTTGTTTCATTTTTTTTTGAATATGAGCACCTTGATTTAAGGGGCTTATGATAGAGATTCTTACCTTAGCCTCTAATTATGTATCTTGTACTTATTGCTCTGTGTATTTTCTACCACGTTGACATCAAGAGTCTCTCCTAAATTGTCTCCATATCTTCAGATTTGAGTTCACAGGAAATGTCTGTAAATTGAACTTGCTTGTAGTCACCTTCTGACCCTTCCTGTCCAACCAGCCTGAGTCCTATATCTCATCTCCCAAGCCTGTCTGTCTCAGAGAATACTACCCACTACAAGGCATGTGACAGACTCCACTGACAGCTCAGGAATGGCCAGTGACAGATTTGATCAATTCATTTTAAAGACAGATTGATGGAGCCAGGGATGTGTCAGCATCCCAACTCAAACTTCATCAGCAAAGCCTGAACACTTGGCCATGGTACTGTTGTCTTTTGACCTTGCAGACACTTGGGTCCAGGCTATTTTAACTCATCCAACTTTGGATAGACTTACTTTTCTCCCTTCCACTTCAGGCTCTTTAGAGTCTCTGCTCTCTTTCACTGTTGTTATGTATTGCAGCCAAGTTACCTCTGACTCAATTGAGAGGAAAAATGAAAAGACATTCCTCTGAATGTTGTTACTCTATTTATTCAGGTTTATCTCTTCCCCCTTTTTCCATATATTCATATTAAGAAATTCTATTTGTCTTCTCTTTTTTAAAAAAATAATATTTTTATTTAAGTACCATTATTACAAACATGTTTGTAGTTGGATTTCAGTCATAAAAAAATACTCCCCTTCACAATTTGTCTCTTCAAATTTTTTTAATTTTGGTTTGAAGGCCATACCTGGTCATGCTCCGATATCACTCCTGGATTTGTGCACAGAAATCTCTCCTGATGGTACTTAGGGAACCATATGGGATATCAGGGATTCAACGTGATTTGGCCTTCTGCAAAGCAAATGCTCTACTAGCTATACTATTGTTTCCTTCACCTATGGGGCCAGAAAGATATCATGGAGGCAAGGCTTCCTTCATCTTAAAGGGCTTGCAAATTCTGAGGCTGGAGTAATAGCACAGTGGTAGGGCCTTCACACTGCCGACCTAGGTCAGACCCGGGTTCAATCCCCAGCATCCCATATGGTCCCCCTGAGTCTGCCAGCAGCAATTTCTGAGCTCAGAGCCAGAAGTAACCCCTGAGCACAACTGGATGTGCCCAAAAGACCAGAAATAAATAAATAAGTAAACAAATAAATAAATCCTCTATCTCTATTTGTCTCTATTTCTTTCTGTCTGTCTGTCTCTCTCTCTCTCTTCCTCTCTGTCTCTTTCTGAAAAAAAGTTTTGCAGATTTTCAGCATCCCCATTGCTACAAAGGTAACCATAATATTTTGAACCAAATTTGTTTACAGGAACCAAAGAAAGAGTACAAAACAATAAACACACATACATACAAAGACAAAAGTATGTTTACATTTTCTTCCCTCCTTCCCTCTGATGTTTTGTCCTTTTGTTCTTTTTATTGTTTTAATAATGGGTATAGCACTTCTATTCTTGGTGATTGTGCTTACTAGGCAGCCAAACTATTTTTTTGTGTTTTACATACATCAAACTGCCACATGCAGAATTGTAGACCAGTTGTTCTGGGTCTCACATTAGTAATTCTGAGACTGATCTCAGACTGAGATGGTTACAGGTTAGAAACCTCAATCTTCTTTAGAAATACCAGGTATAATAGCACTGAATCACACCCATGAAGCATGAATCAAATCCTATGTGTAAATATATTGTCAATGATAGAACATGAAAGTCTAGTTTTTTCTTTGAGAAAATTGCATCTGTTGGGAAAGAAGGCTGTCCTAGAATGGTCATCATAATTCTTTCAATATTTACTCCTGTACCAGTAAGCCAAGGAAAATAAATATTCATCAATGTTTTGTGTAATATTATTTTAGTTACCACATCTAGAAAGTATTTCCCCTCCCAAAGTAATATTTTGACCATTCCAGTACTGTGAAAGTTGAGTGCAAGAGCTTCCTTCTGAAGATTATGGGTTAATCTGCTAAGATTCTCTTTCTTCTTTTTGAAGCTAGTAGAGGAAAGAGTTTGATAGTTGCAATGCTTCAGGCCTGACATTAGGGATTTATTTGAAGTCCTCCAGGTACCATCTCTTTCTTGCTAAAAAGAATGCAGTAACAGCAGCAAGAACTGAGAATTATGAGGTAGATGAGAGCTTTGTACCCAGATCTTCCCCAGGGCAGTGTTAGGATGAGGCAAATAAAATAGAACTGGCAGAGTTTTCTATCAGCCTTTTCAAGAAGTGCTATTTGAAGTCCTCCTGCCTTTAAAATGTTAAGGACAGAGACAGAAGAGGAGTGAGTAGGCACCCTTAAAAAAGACTTAAAAGGTACACAATGTGGGGCCGGAGTGGTGGCGCAGCTGTAGGGCATTTGCCTGGCATGAGGCTGACCTAGGAGGGCCTCAGTTCAATCCCCTGGCATCCCAAATGGTCCCCCAAGCCAGGAATGAAGTCAGGAGTAAACCCTGAGCATCACAGGGTGTGGCCCGTAAAGCAAAAACAAACAAACAAACAAACAAAAAACACAATAAACGAAGAGACACAATGCTAGAACAGTGGGCAAGGTGTCTGTCTTGCATACTGCCAAATGAGTTTCAATCCCAAACATCTCAGATTGTCCACTGAAATATACCCAAATAATTAACTAATTAAAAGCAGAAGTAAGTCATGAGCATCATTGGATGTTACATCAATACAAAAACAAACAAATAAATTGTCCTAGAGCTAGAATTGTTCCACCAGTAAGGAAACCTCCTAAGGAGTCTGCCTGCTCAAGGAGACCCAGGAAGAACCCTTCTGACTAGGAATATGGCATGAGATTCCTTGTGGTCCACAGTATTAAGCTTCATGAACCAAAATTAAAAGATGCCATCACTCTTCTTTTATATGCATTGTGTCCTTGCACAGATAGCTTTGCTATCAAAGACAATGAATAGTGTGTGCCTAACAGTCTAAAAAATAGCACTATCTTAATCTAGGTTAGAAATAGTGAAAAGCTGCCAGGAACTATTTCTGAGCAGACAGCCAGGAGTAACCCCCAAGCAACGCCGGGTGTGGCCCAAAAACAAACAAAAAAAAAAAAGAAAAAGAAATAGTGAAAAGGCTTAACAGTGACAGTGATGGTATCAAACTTTACAACATTCTGGAATTTTGCAGAAGAGATATTGCTCTTCTAGGGAATCAACCAGAATGTGAATGATAAGAAGATAGAAAAAAAATTGAAAGCAACTATCCCTGTGTGCCCCTTCTTTCTTCTTATCTGAAACTACTTGTCAGTTAACAATTCTATAGGAAGTCAGTGAATCTTGCTCCTTCTCCAACAAAATATGTGCTATTCAATGCCTCCATTATTATCCTTGATATACATGCCCTTCAGCCAACCTGTATTTCTACAGACAACCTAAGAATGGCACCAGAGATGATTGAACTGTTGAATTGGAGCTTATAAAACTATCCTGTGCAATGACATCCTTTGCGATTACTGTATTTTTATCTATACTCTTCTTATAGCAAAAACAGATGGCAAGAAAAGAAGCCAATGTAAGATGTCTTTAAAAAAAAAACTGTTTAGAAGAGGGGTAGAGAAGAGGGTTAGGGTAAGAAGAAGTGTTGACAACCCGGGCCTGCAGAATGACAGAGTAGATAGACCTAGGGGGTGCTAATAGGTCTTGAGCACAGAACCACACTGGGGTTGTGCTCATTAAGTTGTATTTACCAAGGCAGAGAAATAGTTCCAGAGAGTACAGAATGATTTTAGACAGCAAAGATTTTCTGCATATATTCCTAGCCAGCCTGAATATTCTCCACCAAAGAGCACTTTCTAAATTTTCTACTTCTTCAACTTTTTCCTAGTAGTTGGTAAGTTTGTATCAGTTTTATAAAACAAAGAAAAACAAAAAACCTTCCAAGAATGAGTTCTCTCTCTCTCTCTCTCTCTCTTTCTCTCTCTCTCTCTCTTTCTCTCTCTCTCTCTCTCTCTCTCACACACACACACACACATGCACACATGCATGCACTTTTCCTGGCATTACAGGAGGAAGCTCCTGCTGCTTTGTCTGATATGACAGTAATGATAATTCTCAATTCTGAGTTCTGACAGTCAAAAGAAACCTTGAAGCTGGAATGGACATGTAGGGATATAAATCTTATTTAGGCACTGCCAACACTATGAATTGTATTAAAGGACATTGACTCATTCTGCACAAAATGTCTTCCACTGCCTGCGAGTCACTGGGCAAAGGTTTGATACTGGTCTCTTCTTTGTGGAGGAAACTGCTGTCAGACTCTGTAGGCTTCATATGTTACCTTGAATGGTGGTTCATTGTTGTTTTCTCCTTTCCTTAGTAAAGCACAAAGCTAGACAATTAATTTTATAGGAAGAAATTGTTTCAAGTAGTAGGGAGAACATGCAGAACTGTTTTTTCTTGGGGTAAATTTGCAATACCCTACTAACACATTCTTGAGAGCTTTGAAGATACTACATTTTTAAATGGTTCATATTTTTATTTTATTTTGTTTATTTTTAATTTTTGTTTTTTTGGGGGGCCAAACCCACTGACTCTCAGGGGTTACACCTGGCTATAAGTTCAGAAATCGCTCCTGGCTTGGGATATGTACCATATGGGACGCCCAGGATCGAATCAAGGTTTGTCCTGGATCAGTCACATGCACTATTGTTCTGGCTTCTCTTTATATTTATAATCATAAATAAAAATTGAATCACCATAATACAGTTACAAAGTTGTTCATGATTGAGCTTCACCAGTGCACATGTACTGCAAACAATGTTCCCAGTTTCAATCTAGCCCTACCTGCTGCCCTCTCCCCTGCCTGCCTTCTCTCTCTCTCTTTCTCTCTATCTCCCTTTTAGGAAGTGTGGTTTGCAATGTTGTTGCTAAAACATATCATGTATATCACTTTACCTTCTCAAGTAACCAGTTCTTGTCCAAGGTGATCATTTCCAATGATTTCATCATCTTAGTGGCCCCTTTTCTACTCTAATTATAGTCTCTCACTATTTGTGGGAAGCTTCGTACCATGTCCTCTTAGTCCTCAACTCTATGTCTCTGCATTCATATTTTTATATATTATGAGATCATAATATATTAAAGTGATAGTGTGGGAAAAGGCACTTACCTTGCCTGTAGTTTACCCTTATTTGATTCCCAACACCAAAGATGCCCACCCCCCATCTCTTGACCATTAAGAATGGTCTCTCTTGGGGCCAAAGCAATAGTCTTTGCCTTGCATATAGATGACTAGGGTTTGATTCTCAACATCCCATATGGTCCCTGAGCCTGCCAGGAACATTTTCTGAGTGCAGAGCCAGGAGTAAATCCCTGAGCACCATCAGGTGTGGCACACACACAAAAAATAAAAAAATAAAAAAGAATGTTCTCTCAGCACAGAGCATGGAGTAATCCCTGAACAATGCCAGGCAAAGACACCAAAATGCTAAAATAAAGTATCTAAGTATTTTCTAAGGTTGATATATCTCCAGGAGAATTTGTGTACACTTTTTTCTTTTGACTTTCTCAATTTTCATCATAGAAGTAGGGGCAGACAGATGAGATTCTTGACTACTAAAAGCTTTTTGATCTCATCAGAGAATCACAGAATAGTCCCACCAATTTAGTGTGATTTTTTTTTTAGATTAGAAAAGATTTTTACCTTGTGATTGTAGAAAGATCTCTTGAAAAACTACTGGGAAGATTCATATAAATATGTGACCTGTAGTTTGAAATGATATTTTTGTTGCACTACAGTTCTCTGGAAATGAGGTGACTGGAAATTGTCATGTGTAGAATAAGGTTCATATGGAAGGTGGCTTTGATCTTGCCCTACAGGAAAATCTGGCATTAAAGTGGGCAAGTCTTGAAACTGCCTTGGCTAGAATGGATAGCACCACTGAGAAAGTCTGGTAGCAGGCATGTGTCCAGATGTGAAAGAAAAAATGAGAAGGCAAATTTACCAATACTGAAGGATTCCTTGCAAGAGAGAAAACTGAAAAGGATGTCCCTGCATTGAATGAGAAACATTTGGTTTATTGGATTGTCTGGCTATATCCACTGCTTAAGGGCTCTCTTGAATCTCACAAATAACAGGGCAGTCCCTTGAAGAGCATAAAAACAAATATTCTGGGACATACCTGACTGGTTCACAGGTTCTGAACCCAAGCCTAGGGGACCAATTAAAAATTCACAGTGGAAAAGAGCTGCAGATGTTGGCACCCACAAATCCTCTGAGAAATGAATTCTGTGAGAAAACATCAATGCCAATTCCTTGTAGTGATACAAGTCTTCTATGCTAATATATTACTTTCAGAATATATGTGAATCCAGCCAACACACAAAGAAATATCTCAAGCTGCCCCAATTCTGTTTCATTTACATAAATCTTTGTATATAAATATAGATATCAACATATATTTATACATAGACATAAGCACACACAATGGTGTGAACTCTGTTCTCTTTAAACTCATAGAAAAAAGTGTAGTTCTGCATTTAAAAAAGACACAGCTGGGGATATAGAGAAGCAAATACTTTTATAACAGGCAATTGAGAAGCAGATACTTCCATAACAGGCAATTGGTATAGTTTTACAAGAATGTATATCGTAGTGCAAGGTGTTTAAGGTACACGGGGGAACTAGCAAAAAGATGTGTGTACTGCAGATATGTGGGTACCAAATTAAAATGGTATTGAACTATCTTGTTATATTTGTGAGAAGATCTGATGCGTTGGTTCTCTTTGATACTTTAAAATGAGTCATGCTCCAAGAAAATCTCCCCACAGCATGATGAGTCAGAGAAAAATGATAAGACTTAAATAAAGAAGTCACAGATTCTTCTTGACTGAATGCCCAAATATTCAAATACTGAAGTTAGAGCCAATTGAGCTGCTTGCTTTAGTAGTCAGATATTTCAGCTTTCTTTTGGCTTCAAGATATAGTTTGCTCCATTGGACTCAAGGTCATCAGAATCTTTTCTAAGATTCAATAAATAATCCCTGGACCTGACTTAGTTCTTGGATATGATTGTGCAGACTTGGTGAGTCACTTGGTGAGTCATATGACTTTCACTATATGCTGAGATGGGAAGAGGATGTGGCTGGGTAGTCTGAGTTCTTAGTTCAGTGTGTCTTACTGATACACTCACTGTGGATTTAGGCAGATGCCCTGACAGAAGATTGGTGAATGAGTTTAAAGCCCAGGCACTAAGTTGATGTGGCCAATGATATTTGTCAAAATGTTAACTAAACTGCAATGGAACCAGAATTCTAGAGCAGCAACAACTTCTGGGCTGCTGCCCTAGCAATATTTTGAAGGCACAGAGGGCCCCATGGTGCTGTAAAAATTATTGAAGTGTAGCTTGACATTGGGGGTGTCAAGCAAGCGAGGTATAAAGGTATGAGTAGAAAAAGACATTTTGAGGGGAAGGGGTGGGGAACATTAGAACCTGCCAGAGTTGTGGCTCCAATGAGTGACTACTGGAGCAGAGTAACTTGTGAGCTTGAAGTTTTACTATATGTTTATCTGTAAGAGGGTCACATCAACCTTATTAGTCATAGGGATTGTTTCCATTAAACAAACTATGCATTAAAAATACTTGGATCATAGTCAGAGCTTAGTTCATGGAAGCTGTATTATTCTTCTAGCCTAAATTTCTTCTGATTGTCATTACAAAGACCAGCAATGGCTCTTCATGCATGCAAAATCAATATTAATCTCCTGAGCTTGCCTTTCAAAGCCTTTTCCAAGTTTCCCTCAACATTTCCATCCAGATTTATTTAGGTAAGCCAAGCATCATTTACTGTCTTGGCATATCTCACCCTTTGACTCCTGCTGTTCCCTCTGTGAATAATGCCTGCCCCATGTTTTGTCATTTGGATGGCTTTCATTCATTTGTATCCAAACTTAATCATCTTGATATCTCAGAGGCTTTTCTGACTGACTCTTGAGTCTCCTTCCCTTACTTTTCAATGCCACTCATTGCCTTCTTTATTTCTCAGTATTTCAGCCAGGTTAAATGTATACAATGTGTTTTTTGAGGCCAAAGCCTAGATGATGCAATTCTTTGCACCCCATACTATGATAGGCACATTTGAAGTCAAGTAGAATGGCTGACTTTGTGACCAGGAAGAAGAGAGTTTGAATTTCAATTCATTTTAATACTTAGCTGGCATTTTATTTCTATCAATTTACATCATGTTCCTGAATCTTAGTTTCCTGAGTGGTAATATGGAAATATTAATATTTGCCTTGAATAATTATGTGAGATGTAGGAATGTTTTATGCAACATTTACCTGGAATATGGCAGGTACTATATCATTATTATTATCCTATGGATTAATATTTGTGTATGCATCATTATATGACAGAGCCATGGTACTGACTAATATTTCTTCTCTACAGTTATACAGCTCTGCTGAATTTGGGAGAAGGTGGCAACTTATCCAGGAAGGGGTCGTACCCAACAGGTTCTACTGGTAAGTCTATATTTTATAGCACATTAAATATCAACAAGTATATGAGTAAGGAGTTCATATTCAAAAGATAAAAAAAGTACATCTCAGCCATGAAAAAGCATGCCACACAATCCAAAAAATGAGCAAAAAACTTAAAGAGACACTGTTCCACAGAAGTGAACTCTTCTCTATAAAAGACCCAGGAATCATTCCCCTATAGACTCATGAAAAAAGGAGCCATCCATGATTCTATTAATAGAATAATGCAAATAAATACCACAGAAGTTATTGTCTTAGTAAAAATAACCTATAGCAAAAGGATTGAAAGCAACGAATTTGGCAAGGATGTGGAGATAAATACATTTCTGGCAGACAGTGGAAATATAAATTGGTATAGCCAAAATAAAACCATCTAGAAAAAAACATTTTAAATATAGAAATTTCATAAAAAACAGCAATGACACTTGTAGCATTTATCCAATATATATAAAAAATTTTATTTGAAAGGATATTTGTTCCCCCAGAAGAATGGATCACAATAGCGAAAATGTGGAATCAACCTAAATGCCCTTAATAGATTGATGACTAGTTAAAGAAGCTGTAATATATACACTTTATCAAAACTGTTTTTACATTACATGAAATTGTGCTTTTTGGAGCAAAATGGAAATAATTTGAGGTGATTAATCCAAGTGAAGTAAGATGTGATAGATAATTATTAAATAGTTTTACATATATATATATAACATGAATAATTCAAAACCTGTCAGGTAAGTCAAACAATGAAATTAGCTCTAGAATTAATGAAAACTAAGATGGTGACCCGAGTGAACAAGAAAGGCATGGGGTCAGGTGACAATAGTGTCAGAATCTTAAATGGGTCTTTTGGATGCTCCTAGAACCTAGTATGGATTATGATAATCTTATGCACACATGAAGTTATAAAGCAATGACCATCAAATGGTATTATCTTATGAGTAACAAAAACAAATCAATTTTTAAAAAAGATTTTTTTTAGGAGGGAAGAGAGGAATAAGAGCAACTTAAAACCTAGTAAAGCAAGTCTAATTAGTTCATTCTTTTTATTTTTTCTTTTCATCTTATTTCTTGGTAAATTGTGTGCCCTTTATTTATATAGTTTATTGTTACCAAGGAAACATAGTTATAATTCTGTTCATGTTTATGCTTTTGATATATAAAGATAGTGCAAGTCTACAATCATCTAAGTACCAAAGACCTATTACTTCCTTTTTAATGTTGTTATTGTTATTTATTTATTTGGGAAGGTGCTTCTTAGAGGTATTCAGTAGGTTTGGGGCCATTTCTGTTGATTTTCAGTCAATTGGGCCAGACTGTTCATTGTTGCAGTGTTGCTTAAGCCTAGTGACACCATGAACCATTTAGACCAGCCTGGCAGTGCTCTGGGAAATGTAGGGGCAGCCAAGGCCACACCCAACCATGGTCTGGGCCTCCAGAATCACATCTTTGAGGAACGATGTGTTGCTGGGAATCTAAACTGAATAGAATGAATATAAATCATAGGCCTTATACCTATATTTTCATTCTTACCCTCATTTGTTCTAAAGGTTCAAAATTAATCCTATTTGCTTTAGTTCTCAGCCTTCTGGATCCATTGGTATGGTAGTGCTGCTTTTGAATCTTTACCAGGCTGCAAGCAGCCCACCTTCCAGGCTCTTAGCAGTGTCTAGGGCAAGGGTCCTCAAACTTTTTAAACAGGGGACCAGTTCACTGTCCCTCAGACCATTGGAGGGTCTGTCTATAGTAAAAACAAAACTTATGAACGAATTCTTATGCACACTGCATATATCTTATTTTGCAATGAAGAAACAAAACAGATACAAATACAATATGTGGCCCGCGGGCCATAGTTTGAGGACCACTGGTCTAGGGGATATATAGAAACTAAGACTATGCATCTTGCCTATGTTCACCCAGAAGGCATCCCTGGTGAAGTGTCAACTACCTGGATCATTCTTTCTTTGTCTTAGAGATGAGAGCCTGTCTGTAGTTCATGACCCTATAGTGTGGTCTAATCAATTGTAACAAATCTGTCTTCTTCATTTTATCCTGACTCTATCTTTCTTAGTTTAAAATAGTAGTATTTTTGATGTGGTGGCTGGATATAACCATAGTTTCACAACTATACTAATCCTCTCTCTCCCCCACCCAGACACACCCTTAGAGTTCTTTCCAGAACAAGCTTTCTTACATTTTGTACTATGAATAGTCTGAGGATTTTCCAAATCTTTAAGTTCTGACTCCAGTTTGCTTAACAGCTCCTCAATGTATTTCTCTCTTTTCAACTTGTACTAAAAGCAGATAAAAGGAGAAACTAGGCCATTCCTTGAACATTTCCCTTAGAAATCCTCAATTAATTCATCCAATTCTATCTCTCCCAATTCCTCTATAGAATATTACAATGCAGATTATCCAATCTGTGTCTCTTTGGCAGAAAACCAATTTTGCTCACTGACCAGTGACATGCTGTTCATCTATGTATAATGTTTTTATCAGCATACATGTTTCTTATAATTTATGTATATTATTATATATTCATATATATATTCATATATATTTTTTTGCTTTTGGGCCACACCTACCAGTGCTCAGAGGTTACTCAGAAATTACTCCTGGCAAGTTTCAGGGACCATATGGGATGCCAGGAATCAAATCCAGGTTGGCCACATGCAAAGCGAATGTCCTACCCACTGCACTATTGATTTGCCCCCATATTTATAATTATTTCAATACTGTTTAGTCTCTGGTCTCTTTAAATATTTCACTTCTCAACAGATTTAGCCTAAATATTTCCATTAAAAGTATATACTACAAACCCTTCGAACCCCTTTCCAATTCCAAACACATTTTGTTATTTGAGGTAATCCTACTTCCCAGTTGCAAAATTTATTCTAATAAACCTTCAGATTGGACTACTATAACAAACTACTATAAGCTGTGTTACTGGCTTAAAAAGGAGACATTTTTCCCCGCAATACTAGTGACCATAGTCTAAGATTAAGTTTCCAATAGTTTCAATCCCTGGTAAGAGCATACTGACTTTCTCATCATGTCTTTACATGGAAAAGAAAACAAAAATCTGATCTGTTTCTCCTCTTAGGGACAATAATCTTATCCTTGTATCCCCACTCTCATGGCCTCATATCAGCTTTATTAATTCATTAAGACCCTAGTTCAAGCACTGTCATTTTTGCAGTTAGGACATCGCATATGAATATGAGGGGCCACTTGCTGAGACATATGAATATGAGGGCAGTTTAGTCCATAAATTTGCATTTACACAAATGTCAGCTTATGCATACTATTTTATTTACTTATTCATTAATTTATTTTGGTGATGATGCAGTTAACACGCCTGGTGTGGGTGTGGGCTTAGGACAGGGTAAGGTTTTTGTCTTTATTTTGTTGTTTGGTAAGCTGCATCTGGCATGCTCAGTGGCTACTCTGTGAGCCTCTTATTCATATTATGGAGGCTAATACAAACAGATGTGCTTCCTTCAGCAAAGACAATGAAAGGCATCTTACCTTTTCTCCTCTTGAAATCTCTCATTAAGCCTTTAGATTTAAAATGCAGAACTTCTTCTCCAAAGTGCTTATAACTTTTTACCCTTACCCATTTTCCCACTACTAAGAGAAATGTATTTTTATCTTACTTATTTTCAAATGCATCCCTGAAACCCTTGTGGGAGTTGAAAGCCAGAGAACTGCATCAGAGAAATCTCTTAAAATGCTAGTGAAACTACCTGGAAAAGTAAAAGACAAGTCATTTGCAAACAAACTGGCTCAAGATGACACAGTGACTTCTTTAAGGAGTAATATTCTTTTCCCTCCATCATAAAGAAGCATTTCTAATTAAAGGTTCTTGTTGCTCTATTACTTGTTTACTCACACTTCTCTCACTACTGCTATTGTCCAGGAGTCATTTAAACTTTAAATTCCTCGTCTGGGCGAGTCTCTCCTTTTCTGGGAATTCGTCACTCTTCTCCCCCTTTTTCTATCAGCATTTCTTCTCTAACTCTTAACCTTATATTAGTCCTAATTCATGGCAAATTTACACAAATGTTTCTCTATAAAATATGAAATCACTTTTTTTTTTGTTTTGGGGCCCTTCCAGCAATGTCCTAGTTCTATTCTCAGTTCAATGCTGAGAGGATATATTCTTTCCAGTGCTCTGAGGACTAGATGGTGCTGGGGTTCAAACTCATATATTATTCTAGTCCTGTGAGCCATCTCCCCAGCCACTAACACTATTTAAGAAGAAAGGATCATTTTTGTTTTTCCCATTCTCTCTTTGGTATTAAATATGCCTAAAAGAATCTCTAAAGTAAATACATGAAGGACTTACCCTGGGAAACAGGTGAATGGACCCATCTTTGCTTTGGCTGGTGCTAATTGCAATCAATTGTTTTTCTATGAAGTTATCTCTCAATGCCTGACTAGCAAAACCCTTGTCATCAAGTGATGTGTATTAAGATCTTTATAGAAACTTCACACATGATTGTGTATAAATTCTAATTAGTTTTATATTAAAAAATAAGTATATCTCCCCTGTCTCTGCCTTTGGAAATGAAAGAAATAATCTTTATGCAAGCCCTTACATTTTGATAAGTATTATTAAAAATTATTTCATCTATGATAATTGTATTATCATTATTACAGATAAGGATTTGCAGCATGAGGAGATTAAGTGATTGGAACAAGGTCACACATACAGTCAGGTTTCAAATTCAGACAGCTTGGCCCCCAAATACCACGCCTTTCTAAGCAGAAGCTCTAAAATCTTAGAAATCCATGCTATTGTATGGATGATAAGAAAAATCCCGAAAACACTTCTGTCCATTGTGTCTACATTATTATATATCTTCAACATAGATCTGGGAACTGTCTTCATGGATTCTTTGAGCTTCCTTATCTTTTCAGAGAAGCTAGGAAAATTTATAAATTGCATTTACATTGAACTGTTTATGAAAATATATTTGCCTTAGTCTAGGTAGCCTGTAATTTTAACCCTAAGGTTTGAGGTTGGGAGAAAAAAAGTTAATTAAAGTAATTTTATTAGGCTTATTTCTAGAAAACAATTGATTCAAATTACATAGAAACTATGGGGCTATCTAATTTTTTTTCAGAATATTCAATTATCATAAATTCCCTTTAATGATTTCTGTTCAAATCCTGTAATATTAGGGCATGGAAGTGAATTAGAGGACCTGCTATACTGTTCACTAGAATTGCTAAGTGACCATAGATAATAATTGTATTTTTCTGGAAAGAAAAATTGAGGACAGGTTCATAGCTTTTTCTTATCACCTAATACACTTGAGAAATATATTTAATTTTGGTGTAAATAAGAACTGAATCCTGGAAGAAAACAATAATAATTTAAAAAATTCTGGAATTGTATCATTAATGCAAAAGACTGCAGAAAAGCTAGCGAGCTCTTTTACTTAATAAAAATAGATTCAGACTTGCTTTGGAGATTAAGTTGTTGAAACACAGGAAGGAGAAAACAAGAAACAATGCTATCTATGTGAGTTTTAGATACTTTCTGTGACTAATTCATAAATTGAAGATGAAGATTTGGTTAGACATGTATGCAATTCAGAAATGACCGTCTTATTTCTATCTTATGGCAAGTAAGAATTGCATTATATAGAATGGAAATTAAGAAATACAAGATCATGTTAAATGTGTTTGAACATGATACACATTCATGTTATTTCTTAGTTCTAATAGTGCAATGCCACTCAATGTGTATAACAATCCATTTCACATTGTAAAGACTCATTTGTTGAAACTTTCTCCCCATTGCAAGTCTTCATGTACTTTGTGTCAAGTGGTCCTTAAATCAGTGCTGAAAATTAAGTTATATTTTAATATATGCAGTGAAAAAATTCACCTATTTTATGAGAAATATTGATATTGGCTGGTAGATGTTTGTAGAGGTCAGTTGAGATGTTCATTGAAGTCAACAGATATTGGCTCTCATCTTTCAATACTACTGTTGTGTTTTGGTTTTCCTTAGGCAGGCTGTTGCCTTACAGTGGCCTCTAACAGCTTAAATCTTTCCAGAATTGCCCCAGTGGAAAACACTTTTGTTGTTCCAGCAAAATTCCTCTGACTAAAACTTATGGGTCCCTATTGAGTGACATGTCTACATGTAGACCTGGGGGGAAAATCAATTTCAATCAGCTATCCGAACAGAAAATGAGAAATTATGGCACCCCAGAGATGCCGGGTAGCTGTTGTCAAAGGAAAGAGAGGGTTCATGAGAAACATCAGCTCAATGTTCTCATTGCTGGTAGATTTTTTAATTTCTACATTCATATAAAAGATAAATAAGAATATATATAATAAATGATAAACTTGAAATAGTGAAATATTTTTCCCTTGTGTTACTTGCTTGTAATTTATGGTGAAGTAATTTAAGTCTGTCTGGTGAAGCAGCCTAAGGACTGTGCTATAAACTCTCTCCAGTGTAATTTTTTACTCCCAAGAGCCATGGGATCAGCTGATATGGGGCTGATCTAGACCTCAAGTTTTCTTGAAGCATCTCTGAGGACCCACTTCACAAAGTTCTCTTTTTTCGTCAAGAGCTACTACATTGACAGATATTTCCTGTGGCCTCCTTTCACTGAGCCCTACAATCAGATTCAAGTCGCAGATATGTATGTAGTAGGCATTTGTCACTACCTCACGCTCACATCTAATTTCTAGTATACAAGGAATATCAATAAACACTTGCCAACCTATCAGTTTGTTTTATGGGAAAATACTCCAGGATTTAAAATACTTTCTCTGATATTCATATCACCAACTCTCATGCTCCAGTCCTTGTTATATATTGTTGTTGAACCCATTTTAACGTTGGTTCCCATTGTCATTATCACTTGAAAGCTAGCTTTTTTGTTTTATACACTACAAATAATCATGAACCCTCTGCACAGCCATTTATTACAGTATCTCTAATGCAAGCAAGCCACTGACATGGCAGAGACTTAGAGAATCAGATATAAATGGCTCAGTGTTTTCTTTCCTCAGATGAATTTAATGAATTCAACATAAGAGATGAATCTTTGCACTGAGAATTATAAGGAATGCAATGGTTTTACAAAAGGAAAAAGGAAAGAAAGAAAGAAAGAAAGAAGAAAGAAAGAAAGAAAGAAAGAAAGAAAGAAAGAAAGAAAGAAAGAAAGAAAGAAAGAAAGAAAGAAAGAAAGAAAGAAAGAAAGAAAGAAAGAAAGAAAGAGAGAGAGAAAGAAAGAGAGAGAGAAAGAAAGACAGAAAGAAAGACGAAAGAAAGAAAGAAAGAAAGAAAGAAAGAAAGAAAGAAAGAAAGAAAGAAAGAAAGAAAGAAAGAAAGAAAGAAAGAAAGAAAGAAAGAAAGAAAGAAAGAAAGAGAAAGAAAAAAAGTTCTTGTGCTAGAGAAGTAGTAGTACAGAGTTAAGTATGAGACAACCTTTGTGCAAATCTTCACATGATATGGTTCCCTGAGAATCTACACAAAGAACTTGGAATAGTCCCTTATTACCACTGACACTGTAGGATTTGCTCCAACCCCTCTCACCCTCAAATAAACCTCTTTCTATCAAAATAACTTGGAACTATATTAATGAGTGAAGTTGACTTTTTTAAAGTATGTGGATTTTGTGGGAGTTTAATTTGGGGGTGAGGACTAGGGGGTCACATTTGTAGTTTCTCAGTTGCTTCTTTACAGTCTTTAGTGGTTGCTCCCAGAGTGGATGCTCTGGAGAACTTGTAGTGTCAGGAATCAAACCCAGGGATCCCTAGTGCCAAGTATGTGCCCCATATCTCTTACCATACTGATTCCTATTTTTTATTTTTACCTTTTGTTTTGGGGACCACACCAAGCTGAGCTCTGGGGTTACTTCTTGCTCCGCGCTCAGAAATCACTTCTGGCTGACTCGGGGAACCATATGGGATGCGGGTGACTGAACACAGGTTGGCCACATGCAAGGCAAGCACCCTCCACTATGCTATTGCTCTGGCCCTGGGTAGTTTTAATTTACCTACCCCATCCTTCACTGAAAACTATAAGTAAAGTTATTTTCTTCAAAATCTTCTAAATTAACATTTTCTGCATTGAGCTTTATTTTAGGTGACATGGAACATGCCAACATTTAGAATCAACTTTTTTTTTTTCAGGCTCCTATATTCCTATTGTCTGTTGTATCCCAGATATTACACATGAGACTCACATTTTACTCATAATCATTTTCTTCTAAGTAGTCATATTCTACTTGAATCATATCACTAAGTAGTCATGTGGCTACTCTTCCTTTTTCACACTGAGATTAATGAAAAAAAATGTCACCATTTACACCTCCATAAGAGATTCCTCTTTCCTAAGGAATAAATTAAGTATTTTACTGATCAAATATTTACCTCATTCCTTAATACATATAGCATAAAATTGAAAAAGTAGGCATATACATGGGTTCATGCTATCCCAAAATAAATTGTACTCTTTGTGACCTAGCCCCATAGTCCCAATTTTGTGTGCTAAAGTTCAAATGATCATGTAAATCTTTCTTACTAAGTCTATCAACCAGTATTAATTCTTATTTCTATTGTTTCATTGGTGTTACATCTGGCCAATGCACTGCTGATATTTGTTTTAATGTTTCTTTATTTTCAATCTGGTTCTGTCACATATGAAATATCATGCATCATAACATATATTGTCTTAAAGGTCTATATAGTTATTTGGTAGAAAAAGTAAAGACATAGGGCCCGGAGAGATAGCACAGTGGTGTTTGCCTTGCAAGCAGCCAATCCAGGACCAAAGGTGGTTGGTTCGAATCCTGGTGTCCCATATGCCCCCCCCCACCCACCCACCCCCCCCCCCCCCGTGCCTGCCAGGAGCTATTTTTGAGCAGACAGCCAGGAGTAACCCCTGAGCATCGCTGTGTGTGGCCCAAAAACCAAAAAAAAAAAAAGTAAAGACGTAGAGTCAGTACACTGATATTCAAATCCCAACTTAGTATCTGCTAACAAAGCGCCTAAAAACTACTAAGATTTAATTTTCTTTTTTCAAGGCTTATTTGAGAATTTAAAATGACAGTATCATGATCCTTATTAGGTCACTTACCACTTAGTGTGTTTTTCAAATAAATATATTTTTAATTTGTTCATGTCCTTCTGCTAAAAAAATAAATTATTTAGGTACTAAGACTTTTTGTGACATTAAATAGTTTTTATGAAAATTTGTTTAGAGAGTTATGAGAGAGGAAGAGAGAAGTACAAGTTTGAGAGAGAAGACAAGATTCTTCAGAGGGAAATAAGTAAACAAATAAATATAGAAATAAGCAAATGGGGTCGGAGAGATAGCACAGCAGTAGGGTGTTTTGCCTTGCGCGCACTAGCCTAGGAAGACCACAGTTATATTCCCTGGCATCCCAAATGGTCCTTCCAGCCAGGAGCTATTTCTGAGCACATAGCCAGGAGTAATACCTGAGCGTCACTGGGTGTGACCCAAAATCAAACAAGCAAAAAAAGAACTATGCAAATGAAATTCAGGTTCAAGGGAGAAGCTGGACTTGGAGACTAAGTAGATACTAAGACCATCTTTAATATCTCTCTACTATGCCTCTATATGTATAGTGCAGTATATGAATAAACTCATTTGTATATATGCACACACAAAAGATACTAAATTCAATGAAGCATGTATATTTTATGCACAAATAAGCACACATGCATTGAAACACATCTTGAATGAACTTCTTTTGTTAAATTATAGAACCATTATAGATAACCTGATTTTCTTTTTAGCCTGAAACATTACTTTGAGGCCATTGAAGTGTTTATTTTTTATGTAGTAAGAAATTTATTAGCTCTGCAATCTATCCACAGATGTAATGAGATACATGACTGAAACCCAACCACAATCATGTTTGTAATTAAGGTGTTTAATTAAAGATATTAATTAAAAAAATAAATGAAATTGGGCCTACAACTGAGTGACTTCACCCTCAACTCAAAAAAGTTTGGCTTTAGATTTAGGTAGTTTACAGATACTTTACACACTTCAGATAAGAACTTCAGGAAAGAAATCCAGAATCACCATATCTTTAGATTATGAATATTCTCTTCTAATCCCCTTTTTCATCCTTCCCGAAATTGCTTTCTGCCTCTAAACCTCTAAACCTCTCCTATTTTTCTGAGTTGATATGATAAGAGCTTGTGGAGGAAACAGAGAAATGGAAGCAAACTACTCCTGATATCACATCCCAAGTTACACTGGGATTTTTCTGCTACCTGCCCCAAGTGTCCTAACTACAAGTATCAATGTTATACTTTTAAGAACTCATGCTTCATCTGTTTCTTCTTTGTTCTTTTGGTAGTGTCCGCACCAGTCTTATTCAACCTTCTTATTTGTTATACTTTCCTCTTCTTAATCACTTGCAATAATTAGCCAAGTTTTCTTTATGTATGGTTTGTTTCCTTTTCCTTATAGTGTGAATTTCATTCACTAGTGAAATTAGTAGCTTGCTTGATATGAATGATTTCTTTCTTCAACAAATGCAGCTCCTTTATCTCAGAACTGATAATCAGTTAATTGTCTAGATTTTTGTTAAGAACATTTATTCTACACAGTGCAGAGTTGGTGATGGATGTGTGAAAGTATTCAAATTTATTGATTCCTAATTTAAAATTCAAAAAAAAAGAAACTTTGGGGCCGGGAAGGTGGCGCTACAGGCAAGGTGTCTGCCTTGCAAGTGCAAGCGTAGGAGGACCACGGTTCGATCCCCCGGTGTCCCATATGGTCCCCCCAAGCCAGGGGCGATTTCTGAGCGCATAGCCAGGAGTAACCCCTGAGCATCAAACGGGTGTGGCCCAAAAAAACAAAACAAAACAAAAAAGAAACTTTAAAAACACATAGGTACAGTGATCAGACCTGACTTAGCCTTCAAATTCAAGGCCCACTGAGTGTATACAGTATTGCAATCAATAAAAAATGATGGTTATTGTTTAAGAATAAGAGCTATAAGTGCTAATTATTATTTTTTTGGGGGGGCCACACCCGGCGCTGCTCAGGGGTTACTCCTGGCTGCCTGCTCAGAAATAGTTCCTGGCAGGCACGGGGGACCATATGGGACACCGGGATTCGAACCAACCACCTTTGGTCCTGGATTGGCTGCTTGCAAGGCAAACACCGCTGTGCTATCTCTCCGGGCCCAGTGCTAATTATTTTTATAATCTTGTTGGCAAGGAAAATTATTAGCTAGTTTATGTACTTCTTTATGGTTTATAATCTTCATCTGTAAACTTGTCTGCATAGTAAATCCTTCCACATAAATAGTATTTTTTAAAGATCAAAATGCAAATTCAGATAAAAGTTAAATATTATATATGATTTATAAAAGTTAAAGAAGAGAAAGAGGGAAAGATAATATTAATGAGTTTCTGAAAAGTGACAATCACCTTTTGTACTTAATTAATAATCCATATATAATATCAATGAAAAAATTTTATATAGACATTACTGTTACTTTCTTGTAGCCTCATAATCAGAGCAATAGATAGAATATCAGTTTACTATTTGAATTAATATCATCTCAAATAATTGACAAATTATTTTATCCAGTTATTTTAATCATATCTGCTGAATGGCAGATAATTTTCAGAGCTAACTCTTAGTCATAAGGATAGAGTAATAACCTGATCCCTACACTCAAGGGGTCTGCATCTTTTCAGGTAGATGCCCAGAAAAAAAGCATATGGAAGGTCTCTGAAGGTTGTTGATCCCTCTAAAATTAGCATCAAACATAAGGTTTGTATTATGCAGGCGAAGGTTTACTATCTGAAGAAAAATATGGACATGATACCAGGAAAAGAAAAGCAAAGGCATATTGAATCTACCACCACTTCTGCACTGCCTCTCACCACTTTGAATCTAAACAATGTTGTGAGTTAAATACTGCCTCACCTCTCGTACCTCTCATGTGCATCTTCTTGGCTTCTAACTTGGAACCAGATAGACCCTGGATACTATATTTGTAGTGTTTGTTGCCCAGTTTTTAACAGTACAAAATCTAATATGACCCCTAGTAGCTTGATACCTGTAAACATCCTTTTAAGCCATCTGGAACTCTCAAGTTAAAATAAAACAAAATTATGCTTCTACCAAGGATGATGGATCTCCTTCCTATATGACTTAGAATGTATCTCCCCCCAAAATGAGAAAATCTGACACATGTCACATTATCTATCTTTGATATTTCATTTCTGAGTCACAGTTCCCTTTTATCTATATTATACTCAGAATACTGAGATGTAATGTCATATATCATTAATCTATTGCCTATTCTATAAAAACTTAAAGAAAAGGGAGAGAAATAAAATAAAGGAAATGTGTATCACCCAAGAATATTAATATATTTTAAGAGTGGAGTAGTTCTCTAAGGAATGGTTACTAAGGGAATCAACTTTTCAATGATAGGTTTGGATGAAAGGAAATTAAATAAAGGATATAGAAAAATGAGAGAAATTCCTAGAACAGTGACATATGCCACATACTACCAAAACTAATAATTACCAAATAATGACATATTCTTGTTTTATATGTCTGTCAAGTTTGTTTTTGATATTTGAATTTATCATTTTAATGATTCTAAAACTTTATAACAGAAAATATATTAATTCATTTTCAATGCAACTCAAGGGAGTCAATCAATTGAGGAAGAGATGTTTGAGATAATGGATCAAGAGGCTTCATATTAGTAGCAAGCTGGTGGGTTCAGAGAAGGTGGAATTGTGCCTGAGAGATCTAGGCACACACACAGCAGCTACCATATAAAAAGAATTGGGAACTAAATTTGTAGAAAGAGCACATGTAGTTTTGAATTCAACTCTCAGTTGCTTCTAGATCAGTTTTATTTTAATTACTTTATTTTTACACTTGTTACAAGAGTGTTCACAATACAATTCATGTGTTTCACAATTACAAAGTTGATTATGATTGAGTTTCAGTCAAACAATCTACAGCACCCTTCACCAGTGCACATTTCCCATTACAAATGTCCCCACTTGATTGATTTAACAGGTATAAAATTTTAAACAATAACCGATAAATAGATGCTCCATATATAATTGTTGAATGAGTAAAATTGAGGATTTTGATGATAAATAAAATATGACTATTTATTTATTCAAAATAAATTTTAGATAGAATAGGTTTGTCATAGTAGATGTGAAATATTTAATAGAATTTTGATTGCTAGTATTAGGTGTAAGGTTAGAGAATTTTCAGAAACTGTATTATTTGACTGCATAGGAATAAAAGGCATAATCTGGAAACCAATTAGAAGACTAGTAAGACCATGATGTGTTTATGCATCAGCATCTGTGGATTCATGGGAGAAAGTAGACTATGGTATCACTTCTAACCTTCCTTCTCTTGTAGCAATTTATTCTACATATTTTATATAAATGGCCAAAATAGCTTTTTAGATTGAGACTGGAACTTTAACTATCAGGATCATTCTCCTTATAAAGGGAATAAACAGAGGAAATGGCCTTGCCCCACTCTTTTTTATTGTTGACTTTGGCACCTAAAACATCAACACCTCTAAACAGAGTACTTCCATAATTTAGAGAAAACTGTCAAGGTTTCTCCAAGCATGGCAAGATGTGCCCTGGGGTTGGGGACAGAACCTGCTGCAGCATTTATGAGATTTATGGTAAAGAGTTTTACATGAGTGCCGGAGTTTAAGGCAGATAAATCCCAGAAGACAAATACCACCAATAATTGAATTACAAAGCCATTATCATGTGCTGAACAGAGCAACTTTATGACTCTATTGTGACAAGATGAAACTTGTTAGAATATTTATGTGCTTAGGATGCTTCTGACTCCCAGAGTGAAAACAAGAGCTTCCAATGTGCCTCCTTAGAGAAGTATGTTTTTTTCCAGTGATTCAGCAACCAAGGAAAATAAGATGCCTTTAGTGTAATCCAAAATAGACACAGAACACAGCCCCATCAGGCACAAGATTGGCATTTGATCTCACAGGTCAACAGCTCTTGAACTCAACATATTTATGTTGTCAGCTGAAATTATGCTTTTCCCAGAATAACTTGGGTAGCCCTAGCCTGAAAAAAAACCTCCAGATGGCCATAGTCTCCTTTTGGACAATTAGAGACTCCAGTAATAAGAGTCCCTTTCCACTCTTAAAGTTCCTAAAACAAGTCAATCAAATTTCTGACAGTTGGAATTTTAGAGTAAGTTATGAGCTTTGCATGATTCAATGAAATTCTGACCTATTTACACCATGTAAAGTAGGATTTAGTAAAAATAATTCACTCTTTTTTCATAGTAATCTTGCTGTAATTATGTACCTTCTTATCAAATTTCGGTATCAATTTTATTCCCATAACCTTTCATTTTTATCTAAATTTAGTATTATAGAAGAATTTCAAAGATAGAACAAGTTACCAAAAATCATTGACTCACTCTCCTCTTCAATGTAAATGCTCAATTAAGAAAATGACCTGATACTGTCAGATTAAATTGGAGATGTTATTTGGATTTCCTCAGATTCCTTCCGAATGTCCTTTTTGTTTCTTATCTGGAGTGTAACTCAAAAGACCAAGTTATATTTATTTTCTTTCTCTCTGTTTTTACCTCCTCAAATGTGTGTCCCATCTTTCCTTATCCTTGAGGACCCGGACAATTTTAAGATGTGCTACTCAGGTAATTTGTGGAATGGCCCTCAAATTGAGTAAATTTGATATTTACTCTTGGTTTCTTGGCTTCAGGGCTGGGCAGATTATGACAGAAATGATGTGTCATCTTATGTCATCATAGAAATGGTGCCAGATGCCAGTTTGTTTCATTATCAATGATGTGAACATTTCTCACTTGGTGACAGTATTTTCCAGAATTACTCTTTGCTCTGTTGTTTACCCTATTTGAAGTGAGTTACTCAGTACAGATCAGACAAAAGGGAAGGAGAAATAAGCTCCAACTTCTGGTAGAAATATAAAATAGTGTGAACCTATGTTAAAATTACTACAATAATAAATATCTTGATAAATAGTAGAGATTAATATATTTCATGAACTAATCATAACATTCATAAATGTTGTCTGAATAATTTATTGTGTGGGGTCCTAATGTAAATTTTTATTTTGATTACCTTCATGCATTTAATAATTTTATTTATTAGATACAGAGCGATTGCCTTGCTTGATTACTTATAGTGTCTTTTTACTTCAGTCAATAAAGTTTCCAGGAAAAGTGGGTTGAATAAGTTCAATCTTGGGTTATGTATATTTTAAATTTCATTCTTATCTTGGCTTATTTCCCTGACTTTACTCCAAACTGGTAACTAAATGATACCTGTTAATTATTACATCATTAGTATTCCACCTGTTCATAAGGGGAAGAGCCCTCTGTCTATTGATGTTATTTTTAAAGAAACATTTTGGAGTCTTACTTGGGATAAATTTGTCTTTAGAAGAAAATATATTTTCTCAAATAATTGAAATGAGGGGCCGGAGAGATAGCATGGAGATAAAGTGTTTGCCTTGCATGCAGAAGGTGGTTCAAATCCTGGCATCCCACATTGTTCCCGAGCCTGCCAGGGGCGATTTCTGATCATAGAGCCAAGAGTAACCCCTGAGCGCTACCGGGTTACCAAAAAAAAAAAAATTGAAATGAAGACATTACATAATGGTGATAACTATTGCTGCCTTGAAAATTAAAACTCTCGGGGCCAGAGAAATGGCATGGAGGTAAGGCATTTGCCTTGCATGCAGAAGGATGGTGGTTCAAATTCTGGTATTTTATAAGGTCCCTTGAGGCAGCCAGGAGTGATTTCTGAGCATAGAGTCAGGAATAACCCCTGAGTGCTGCTGGGTGTGACAATCCCCCCCCCAAAAAAAAGAAAATGGAAACTCTTAGGTCTTGTTTCTAGGAGTGTAGTTGGACAATATACTGGAAGTCTTAAATGACCACTCTTTTTGAACCAGTAAAGTATCATCTTTCAAAAATTCTTCTTATTAAAAATTAGGAACATTGATATGTATATTATCAAAATTGTATCATCATTATTAACCTAGGATGAAAACATTAAATTATAAAAACAATAAAATTTGATATATTAAGTTACTCTTTGTTATATCAGAAGAAGAATTCAAGACTTGTTTCTGAACAAAAGGAATGCCTTCTCAAACATAGAATAAGACTGAAAAGTCAACAACTCATTGTTTAACAGTAGTTAATTCTTGATAGAAGTGGTGTGAATGTTTTATGTTCTAGTTTATAATTTGATATGCTTTTATGCTATTTTTACTGGTTTTCATATAGTTTCATTTTATTTGAGGACTAGCCCTGGTGATGCTCAGAGCTACTCTTAGCTTGGTGCTTTAAAGTCTCTTTTGGTAATATTTGACGAATCAAAAAGAGCAGTGACCTCTTGCATGCAAAAGAGCACTTAAGTTCATTGAGCTATAACTCTGGCCCTCTGTTCTATTTTAATTGTATCCATATTACTTTAGCCATTGAATTTTTAAAATCAGTCTTGCTTAAATTAATTACATAAATTATGATATTAATAAGACACTCAAGCCTGTCTTCTTTGTGGGAGTGAATCAATCAATAAAATATAAATGGCCAGAGAAAGCAGATACCCTGCTCTCCTTCTAGGTCTCTTGGCCAATTTATCCTGAAGCTTGAACATTAGTTGACCTTTTCTTCATTTTTTTCTTTTCCCATCTGCTATTTCACACTTCTTTCTCCCTCTGCCCTTCATTCTTTTTTCCTCCTCTTCTCATCTCCTTCTTTGCTTCACACTGAGTTGTTTTTATTCTAACATTTGAAATTTGCCTCATTATTAGAGTATTTATTTTAAGAGATGCTAACAGGTGTGCTCTTGTTTCTTATCATCAGTTTGATTTTTTGATCAAGAAATTAATACAAAGGATTCTGTTTATCATAATTATTTCAGTAAAATAAAATAAAATAAAATAAAGTGAATATGAGTTCAAGGGAAAACTGGCACTGCCTTCATGATATCAACAAATAGCTTCTTTGGATCTGCCCAGTCCCAAATTACTTCACACCATACACTCAACTCTTTATAAATTATTCATAAATGAACATATTTTCAAGAAATAGAAGCCATTTGATACTTTAGGAATATTTGTTTATATTGTGAAACTAAAGTTTTGCTTATACTCCCAATATAAAATCTGTCTCTTTATTTGAGTCTGACTGATTAGCTCACTATTCTTTCTCCACTGAGGAACTTGTAGGAATAAAAACCTCTTAGAGTATTCTGCTAAAATAGTAATAATTAAATAAAGAAAAACAATATTTATGTCATAATTGATGCAAAGTATACAACAAAATAGTTCAGTCCTAAGGGAGACCGAAGACCTAGAAGCAAATGTGTGGGCAGACTATGCAAACTGATAATTTCTAAGAAGAATCATCATTTCTGCATCATTTTTAATTTTCCTGTAGTAAACCACCATATTAGTTTAAAGCACTAATTTTTGAGGGCCTAACAAAATTTTGATAGCTCATTTGTTCAATTCTCTAAGACTCTGAAACCATCCTAAAATTGTCTTTCCTAATCCCCACCATCAGTTTCTTTGATTTCTCTAACAAATCATCATAGAGTGGGAGAACTTATAAAGTGTATCTTTTGTAAATCTGGAGACTGAAGTCCAAAATTGGGGTGTCATTATTATAGGGTTCTGTTGATAACCTATATCAACTGAAGATTTTCTCTCATTTGATTATATATGGTAGCAAGTACAAGAGAAATTTCTTTGACAACTTTTATAAGGATGCTAAGCTCATTCTCGAGGGCTCTATTTTCTAGATCCAGGCCTTTCGCAAAGATATCAAAAGTTGCATCTTTTTTTTTTTAAAGCATTTATTTTATTTATTTATTTTTTTTGATTTTTGGGCCACACCCGTTTGACGCTCAGGGGTTATTCCTGGCTATGCACTCAGAAATCGCCCCTAGCTTGGGGGGACCATATGGGACGCCGGGGGATCGAACCGCGGTCCGTCCTACGCTAGCGCTTGCAAGGCAGACACCTTACCTCTAGCGCCACCTTCCCGGCCCCCAAAAGTTGCATCTTAATACCAGATACTTTTTTTCATTTGTTTGTTTTTTGGGCCACACCCAATAGTGCTCAGGGGTTACTCCTGGTTCTGTGCTCAGAAATTGCTCCTGGCAGACTTAGGGGACTTTATAAGGTGCCAGGGATTGAATCCAGGCCTATTCTGGTTTGACCGCCTGCAAAGCAAAGCCTGCAAAGCACAGCCCTACTGCTGTGCTGTTAACCAGATATTTTGAGGTTACATTTAACATACAAATTGAGGAAGAACACACAAGCATTCAAACTTAGCAACACATAAGCTTGGCTTGATGTTTCAATGTTTTCCCCTGATCTCTTTCATAGAAGATGTACACTTCAAATCTGGCATTAATATAATCTTTTTTGAGATTCTCAAGAAATAATATTTAAGGAATTTTTTATGAGGATCTCAGCAGTAGCTCAGGAACCCAGATCTATAATTTCAATCTTGGTGTTAACTGATTGCAATGAATTTGAGTATTTGTTTCCCTGAATCCTCAGTTCTCTTCCCTGTAATATGAAGTAATTAGACTCATTAACAGACACTACCTCTCCAATGGATCTCTAAATTTATACCAGTTACCATAATGGCAAGAGTGTGCACGTATTCTTTAAAATATCACAATTGGGTTGTTAATTATGGTTATTATTAAGCAATTTATGCATGATGTAAGATGCTCTAACTAGAAAGCTTAGGTTCCAATTTGATTGCATCATTTATTAATGCCTGTCTTTAACTCAGTACCTAGTTTTCTAAAGTAGCATTGCCATTTCTTAAGCTTATCATTATTTCATTCTTGATATGTGTCATGTTTGAATTTTCGACACTAACAATATATATCCTTATACAGGTTGTTGAGAAGTGACAAGCAAGAGCAGCAAGGGCACAGCCCTGTAGCCTCTTTGTGACATCGATCTCACTTTTAACAACCCTTCATCTCCTACATGTGACATCATGTTTTCTTCTAAATAGGGTTACAATTAAAACCACATTTGTTTTCTTTTGATTAAATGTGGTTGCATATTATTTTTCTGAACAGCTTTTATGAAACATTATTTTCAACTTATAATATATCCATTATTATACATTTATACACAAAATAATTACTGGGTTTATTAAAATATTTTAAATAATTACAATTAAACTTATTCTCATCTTTCCATATTGAACTGTAAATTTTATAAAATTTCAGGCATTTCCATTTTATTTACTCATAAACCTTAAGCAATAAGACTTGCTACTGGCACTTAGCATTTAGTAGCTAGTTATTGAATCAATTTATTAAATTATGTATCAGAATCAGCAATGATCCTTGATGACTATAAGCAGCACTAGCTGCTTATTAGATGTGGGGGGAACTTGTTAGAAATTTCTGGGTCATCTTTTGCTTTTATTTTGTGCATATTTTTCAGGGTTAATGTATAACCACTCTAGTGAATTTCTTATATTTATAACAAACCATCTCATATTGGGTATGTGTTCTTTTTTTCCTTACTGGATGTATTCAAAATCCAAAATTTAAAGATTATTATTTTTGGGATATTCTATGAAATATAAATTTTCTGGATCACATTGTTTCCCATAAGAAAATTCTCAAATTTTAATTTCTTTATTGTTTGTGCTCTACTCTCTAAAGTGTCTTGTTTTAAACAGAAATAGAAAGAAGTAGAGGCATTTTCATCTCTCCTTGTCTTCTATTAATAAGATCTCTCTGATCTCTTTTTTTTAAATAATACCCTTATTTAAGCACCATGGTTACAAATATGTTTGCAGTTGGGTTTCAGTTATAAAAATAGAACACCCTCTCTTCACCAGTGCAACCTTCCCACCACAAATACTCCCCTCTTCCTCCTCCCCCACCACTACCTGTGTTCGACACAGGTATTCTATTTCTCCCACTCACTACCATTGTAATGATAGTTGTTAGTGTAGTTATTTCTCTAACTGAACTCACCACTCTTTGTGGTAAGCTTCATATCATGGGACAGTCCTTCTAGCCCTCATCTCTATTGTCTCTGAGTATTATTATTATTACAATAATGTCTTTCATTTTTCTAAAACCTCACAGATGAGTGAGACTATTCTATCTTTCTCTGACTTATTTCATTCAGCATAATAGTTTCTATGTCCATCCATGTGAAGAACATGTCATGAGTTCATTTTTCCTGATGACTGCATAGTATTTCACTGTGTATATGTAACACCGTTTCTTTAGCCAGTCATCTGTTGTTGGGCATCTGGGTTGTTTTCAGATTCTGGCTACTGTAAATGACACTACAATAAATATATGTGGGCAGAAGACATTTTTGTATTGTGTTTTTGTATCGCTAGGATATATATGTGTGTGTATATATGTATATATATGTATAGGGATCATATGGGAAGTTAATTTCTAGCTTTTTGAGGAATTTCTATATTGTTTTCCATAAAGGCTGGACTAGCTGGCATTCCCACCATCAGTGAATACGAGTTCCTTTTTCTCTGCATCCTCACCACACTGATTGTCTTCTGATTTCAGCCAGAACCTCCACATCTTCCTTCTTCCTCAATGAATATAAAATCCACATAAACATCCTACTCCCAATGTCCATAGCAGTGATCTTCCCAGCAAAGCATCAGTTTCCCTAGTAATCTTCGAGTCAGAATTTTCAGTGTTCTGAGATTTCAGAAAATTCCAGCTTTCTTCCCTATAGAAATTTTATTTATGCCTCTTCTCTATCCCTATGTCACTTACAGACATTACACTCTGTCCTGATCATTATTTACTAGACCAAAGACACTATCTTGTTTATATTAACAGAATTTTTTTTTGTTTTTGTTTTTGGATCACAACTGGCAGCGCTCAAGGGTTACTCCTAATGCTCTGCTCAGAAATAGCTCTTGGCAGGCTTGGAGGACCATATGGGATGCCGGAATTCGAACCACCAATTATTTGCATGCGAGGCAAATGCCTTACCTTCATGCTACCTCTCCAGCAACAGAACTTTTTATTAATAGTAAAAGCAATGCATATGAATGCACTTTGTAAAGTTTAAATATAATTCAATATAATATACCCACTTTGTATAATTTTTAAAAATCACTTTTAAATGAATGAAACCATTGAGCATAAATACTAATTCAAAATTTTCTATACTAGCAATATTACATATTATGAGTTTGCATTACTTATTTAAATATTTTACATATAATTCACTAAATGTATCCTATATTATGAAACAGTATCCAGATTTATTATTTAGTACATTTGACACATTTGTTAAAAATGTATAAAGTTGAGGCCAGAGCAATGGCATAGCTGTAGGGGATTTTCCTTGCACACGGCTGACCCAGGACAGACTATGGTTCGATTCCTCAGTGTCCCATATAATCCCGATTTCTGAGTGCATAGCCAGGAGAAACCCCTGCCCATCAACGGGTGTTAACCAAAAATAAAATATATATATAAATAAAAATATATATAGTATAATAAATAAAATATATACAATATATATAAAATATATATAATAATAAATAAATATAATATATATAAAATATATATAATAATACATAAAATATATATATATATAGTATTCTTTTTTTTTCTTTTTGTGGGTTTTGGGTCACACCCGGCAGTGCTCAGGGGTTATTCCTGGCTCCAGGCTCAGAAATTGCTCCTGGCAGGCATGGGGGACCATATGGGATGCAGGGATTTGAACCGATGACCTCCTGCATAAAAGGCAAATGCCTTACCTCCATGCTATCTCTCTGGCCCCTATATAATGTATTCTACCACTAAGTCTTTAAATGCTAATAAAGAAGACTTTTTTGGGGGGGGGGGTTGGGCCACACCCATTTGATGCTCAGGAGTTACTCCTGGCTATGCACTCAGAAATCGCCTCTGGCTTGGGGGGACCATATGGGACGTCCATAAAGAAGACTTTTATGGGTGGCTACACCCAGTTATTCTCAGGGTTTACTTCTGGTTCTACACTCAGGATCATTCCTGGCAGTGCTCTGGGTACCCAGAGACAATCCTGTTTCATACATGCAAGATAAAATGCTCTATACACTGTGATAATGCTCCAGTTTGGACTTTATTTTAGACTATTATAAATGTTTCCTTTACCTAAGTAAAAAAACTTTAATAATTGATATATATTTCTTTGTGGATTATTGGCACAGTAAGTTCAGTTTGGGGTTCAGAGTCATAATTGGTCTCTGGATTCCCTCCTTCATTCCCTACTTACTTTTACTGCAATAAAACAGTGGCAGGGATGAGCTTTGCAAGAAGCAAATAAGAAGAAAACAAATGCAATTAGGTATAAGCAGCAAAGTAATTTTATAGGAAAGGGGCAAGTAGGGAAGAGATTGGCTATAGAAATGTGTTTTGTATGTTGATGGATTTTAACCTAACAATTTAGTACCCTAAAATGTGGTTTGTTCATCCTCTCTCACCTTTAGTGCTGTCTATTACTTTGGTGCAAATATCCATATCTCCTCACTATCCTCCTGAAATTTCTTCCATCTTTTTTTTCCAGTCAAACACCACATTTTGCATTTTATTCTACTCTGCATATGTATTTATGAACAGTCACTCACAAGCCCATTGTTGTTGACCCCATATAACAAACCAGCCTTTAGGAGGATGGCAAAATGCAAACTTTGCTTATCTTATGGAAGTTAGTCTTGGTGATTCTCAGAATCTAATATACTTTTAAAACTGTTGTTTTTATTCAACTATCTAGGCACATAATTGTTAGTTGTTGTTGAGGCTTTGAGCTTTGGAAAGCTATTATGCAGGAAAAGAACTAAAGGAAAGAAAAGCACATCTCTTAGACTTTAGGGAGAAGTTAACATTATATACATGAAGCACTATATTGTTAACAGTGACAAAAATAAATGTTTAAGTGAGACCATCATGCTGATTTTTTTTAAATTTAACTCATTTCTCCTAGCTGAACAGATAAAACCATGGCAGGTTAAGTTATGCTGATCAATAATAAAAACTGTTTTGTTAGCCAGGATGACTCTAGATTTAAGAGTCTAAATGATGACAGGTGAAAGGGAAATATTTTGCTGCAGAAGAGGAAATCAAGCCTCAAGCTGCTAATACCTCCTGGCACACTTTGTTTTCTCTCTGTAGCGGACAGACCTACTTTCTTCAGTATATTCTGTTTATGGAAAGAGCCTGTAGCCACATACAAGTCCCATCTGTATCACAAAGTAGAAAGCAGGTGTCTATAACACCAGCCTTTGTTCCTCTGAAGATTCTTCTCATTCTTCTAGGTGCTATGAACTGCAATTCATAATATGAATAAATAGGTGCCATCTTGTCATGGGGTTTATTTTTTAATACTTGCTCTGTGGTTATCTACATCAGGACATTTTGCAGTTCTGCAGCATTTATTGAGCACTATATTAAACTGGAATAAATTCTGACAAAATGCCAGGAGAATGATAAACTGGTGACATTTCTGACATTCTGCGTAGAAAATGCCTTCAAAAGCAGCATTTGGCTGATTATATTTCAGAAGGCTGATGTTGCCTTGCTTATATCATCCTGTACTTTTTCAGGGAATAGTTGTGGTTTTTCTTTTTAATTCTTTGATTCTAGTAGTCCTTAGATTTTATTTCAAAAATCACTCCTACATGTGAATACCCATTAAGAATATTACAAATGTCATTGTATGAAGTTAGATCTGTTTTATTTCAGCAATAGAATTGGAGATAGCATTGCTTGCTGCCCTTTTGTGGACTGAGAGGCCTACAGAAAGAGAGATGGGTGAAAGGGGCTTCTTTGCTTCAGTTTATCAGTGTAAATGTTTGACTTTCTGAAATAACATTTTCTGGCATTTAGAAACAAACAATTGCATGATATACAAGGTGCTTTATAATTGGATCCCTTCCTGTTTGTCATTCAATGCTATCTCTGAAATCATTGTGTCAACTCTGTTGTGTTGGTATATTACCTATATGAATATCCTCTCTTTAATTCCTTTATACCTGCTGTGTATCTCTGAATAGAATGATACTACATTCTGTTCATTGACCACATCTACATATTCTTTTATATTTTAGTGTACACACTAATTGGTAATGCACAGGGGACCATACTTGGTACCAAAGATAAAACTATTGTTAGGGGTGCACATGACTGTGCCTGTACTAACTGTTGCAGAAGCTGCACATGATTGCATATTCTTGAAAATTTAGACAATTTATTTTTAAGGCTTCTTAGATCTTTCTTCTCCTCTGTACCTCAATCTACAAATGAAAGTATGTTCCTTCTCTGCTTTCAAATAACAACTTTAATATTAAAATCCTCGTTTTATAAGAAGATACCTCTTCTATTAGCGCTCAATTATTCATGATGGTGGATATGTAGTTCTTGTTCTTTACAGCAAAATAGAGAACTGCAATGTTTCATTATTAAAAAGTGATTTTATTTATTTTATATGATTGGTCTCTGAGAATTGGCTATTTTATATATTGACTTATGATAATATATATTTAATAAATTACTTCTATTAATGAGGTACTCAAAAAGTCTCCATTATAAATAATAATTGTAATATGAGTATTCATCTTTGTCACTAGCCCTTAAAATAAGAAGAAATAAATCAGTTTCATTTCTGAGCTTCATTTCATGCCAGGAATCTATTAGTTGCTTTAAAATGTATATTCTAGACCAAATGAATCCTCTCTTCGTAGCTTAAAAAATTAAATTACAGAGATGCTAAGCAACTTGCCAAGTGTCTTACAAAGAGAAAATTGACATATGCTGGTATGAATAATGGTGCCTTCTCCTTTATTCAAAATCAGTAATTAAACATATATATATATATGACATTTATAGTGCCTGACATGAAAACATGGAAAAAATATAGCTTTTCTATCACTGAGAGGGATAGAAAACTATATTAGCAATTGTAACGAGGCCTAATTTATGCTATGTAAAATTATGTGCACAGTTCTGAAAGTTTCACATGAGAAAAACACCATAACTTGTGCGCTTACCCACTGAAAAGCCTTCCATTTATTTACCTAGACCTGAGACACAGCATAATAGTTAAAAGAAAGATAAAAGGAAGTTCAAGGCAAAAACTCTGGTATATACAAAAGTCATCCTTCTCTCTTCCTTTCCATGAGATTTAGTTTCAAAAAGGAGTTCATTTTTCCAATTAGCTATACAAGTAGCTAAAAATATATAAGATACATTTATCTAATTGCCTTTTTATAAAGAATCCTGGACCAGCATTTTCCATTTCATATTGATAATGAGATTCTAAGTCTAGGAATTGAACAATCCAATATGTAAGATATAATGATCAGTAGTAACCACTGTTAAAATGGTATATGTACATATTTATTTATATATGTGTTTATCTATATATAGCTAGGTAGTTTGATATAAGAAAGAAAATGTCTTCTGTGCTTTGGTAAGTGCAAATAATTCAGTGACAGATGGGCATTTGCCTTTGGCTAGCTAAGTGAAGTAAGAAATGCATTTATGCAAAAGAGATTCAGCAAACTAGGATAAACCATGTACAAAGGATCCACATAGGACAGTATAGACACAAAGCGAAGGTTATCAACCATTTGTACTTATTACCATACATAAGACTTTCTTTATACTTAAAGAGAAATGTTTTTGGATTTTATTATGAGGGTCAGACCCAGCAGTGCTCAGGGTTTACTTCTGTCTCTGCTCTCGGAGATCATTCCTGATGGTGCTTGGGTGACTATATGGGATGCCTAGGCTCAAACCCTGATTGGTTGCATGCAGGGCAAATCCCTAGACACTGTGCTATTACTCAGGCCTCATAAATAAAAATATTTAAAATCATTTGATCTTCACTTTGAAAATAGAAAACACTTTGGATTCAATTTTAGAGTAAATCAAGAAAACATTTTGGATCAATTTTATCTTTGTTACTTTGATATATTGCTATTTTTTCAGAGTCATTAAGTAAATTTATTTGACAAGTAAATTTTAATTAATTAATTATTTTAATATGACTCTAGGGACATCCCAAGTGAGGTCTGGGCCTGGGACCCACTTCCATAAATTCTTAGCCAACTGGATCAAATGTTTCAATGATAGACCTAAAGATGTTGTGATATTTCACAGGCCCCATGGTGGAGAGCACCTGGAAAAACTTGCTGAAATTTTGGGTGATTCCAGTACTACTCCTAGTGATGATCATAAGGACTATGTGATACAAGCCTTCGATACTACAGTATTTCCCTGCCCCTAACTGTAATATCTCTATACTATACAATATGACAATTTAATATGAATTTATATGACACTTACTACAATTGAGTCAGCACAACTATCCCTCACATAATTTTGTGGTATTTTGGTTTAGTTTTATTTTGGTAAGAATGCTAACTTTTTTCTCTCTTAGCCAATTTCAACTGATACATCGTTATCAGACATATGTTATCAACTATGGTTAGCCTGTTATACATTGGATCTACATACTTTATTTACGTTATAACTGAGTGTCTGTAATCTCTTATTATCAGCTTCTCATTTGTGCCTCTCTCATCTCTGCCACTGTAATTATCATCAAATACAATAGTTGGTCTTAAGACACAAAGAAACTGGGTTCAGATTGGTGGTGTAAACAGTAGGGCATTTGTTTGCCTTGCATGCACTAGCCTAGGACAGACCCTCATTTCTATCCCCCAGGGTCCCATATGGTCCCCCAAGTCAGGAGCGATTTCTGAGCACATAGCCAGGAGTAACCTCTGAGCATCACTGTATGTGGCCCCCAAAAATAAAACAAAACAACAACAAAAAAAAAACACAAAGAAACCATCCAAATTTATATTACTAACCAAACTGGATATACAGATAGGCTAGGTGGAAGGTAGAAAGGTGAAAAATAGAATGTTTAGCTAAAGTGAGTCTTCCGAAGTAATGTATTTCTCTATAAGATGTCTGGTGAGTGGTAAACAGAACCATTAAACTAGTATCACTGCCAATATTCAGAATTGGTTGGTTTTAGCTTTTGAGAATTCAACAGGATCACAAAGTCAAAGGCATTAATAATTATTTCAGAGTGTGACTCCATATCTAGAGGAATCCATAAACCCTAGAGGGAAAAAAAAGCACATCATGAAATTAAAATTGTTAGAAATTCTGATCTAACTAGAAACTTTTATTTTTATATTAAAAATTGTAATAAACAATAATTTGGGGATAGGAATTTGTTCCTCACTAGAAATGCTCAGGGCTTGCCAGAGAGTTAGCATGGAGGCAGGGAATATACCTTGCATGCAGAAGGATGGTGGTTCGAATCCCAGCATCCCATATGGTCCCCTGAGCCTGCCAGGAGCAATTTCTGAGTAGAGCAGGAGTAACCTCTGAGCTCTGCCTGGTGTGACCCTCACAAAAAATGGGAAGAAAGATAGAAAAAAAAGAAGAAAAATTGTAAGGGGCCGGGTAGGTGGCGCTGGAGGTAAGGTGTCTGCCTTACAAGCGCTAGCCAAGGAAGGACAGCGGTTCGATCCCCCGGCGTCCCATATGGTCCCCCCAAGCCAGGGGCGATTTCTGAGCACATAGCCAGGAGTAACCCCTGAGCGTCAAACGGGTGTGGCCCAAAAACCAAAAAAAAAAAAAAAAAAAATGCTCAGGGCTTACTCCTATCTCTGCACTCAGGAGAACTACTGCAAATGTTTTCCAGATGCCAGGAATTGAACCTGGGTCAGTCCCTTTCAAGGCAAGTGTCCTGTCTGACGTCCTATTGCTCTAAAACCACAGAAAAAAATATTAGGCATAAAAAGAAAGATATTTATCGACATAGAATTTAGAGAAACAACCTTCGATTTTCTCTTTGTTAGATGTTAAGACGAGCAAATTTAATGGAAACAACAGCTTCTGCCCCATGATAATAAACAATCTTAGGAAACTATTGTTTTATGTGGAGCCATGAGTACTTGGAATGACCTGACTATTTGGAGGGTAATTATTTTGCCTCCTGCTGATATTAGCCATAAGCCAAGCAGATAGGTTTGCATGCTACTTGCTAAATTGTACTTCTGGAATAGTGGGATTCTCTTGGGAGTAATAAGTACCATTCACTTCAAAAATGAAACTTGGATTTCAGTAAATGTAGGTAATGAACAACAGATGTCTATATAATAATCTTTTAGAGGAAAATGAGACTAAATGCTGAATTTTTCCATTTGAAGATTGCTTAGGGATATTATTTCATTCTTTATGTTCATAAGTGTGATTTTATCAAAAGGTCACCTTTTTGCTTTGTTTTGTTTTTGGAGTTTGGGCCACATCCGGTGGTGCTCAGGGGTTACTCCTGGCTCTACACTCTAAAATCACTCCTGGCAGGTCCAGTGGACCATTATGGATGCCAGGGATCAAACCTGCGTTGACCAAGTGCAAGACAAATGTCCTACACACTTTGCTATCAGCACCAAAAGGTCACCTTTAGATCCAATCAACAGTTTAGTGAGAGAATGAAAGCAACCGTCCCTGGATAAATGAGCACCCATGTATCAATTTGCCAGTATTTAATTCCAGGTCTATCCCTATCCAAGTGCTTACCTCCTGTCTCTTCAAAAAGCCCTTATTAGGCCATCACTGTTTCTCAGAAGAAGAAAGTAGGATTTAATGTTTCAAGCATATTCTTTGAATATCAGGCCAGGTATCAATCAGAGAAAACTTACTGACATTGATAATAGTGCCTTAAGGAGGCTTATTTTCTTAAGATGGAAATAGATTAAGCTAGCTTGGCTTTAGTCTTTGCACTAAAATAAAAAGAAAAAACATTTTCAAATAAGAAATGTGTTGGACATACCCTTAGGAAAATGATTAATTTGCTCTTTCAAAGATTTCACAGAAGTTTATATAGTTCCCCCTTTTTTCTCTTCACTCCTTCCCTCCTTTCCTTTTGTTCTCAGTTTGTATTCCTTTCTTCCTTTCCTATCTTTTTTTCTTCTCTTTTTTCTTCCTTCCTTTTTTTCTTTCCTTTATTCTTTCCTTCCCCATTTAAAAATCTCCTGTAACCCCATAGAAACATATATGGCTAGCTAACTATATAATTTGTGTAGCCTAATTTAAAAAATCTAAAAATTTAAGTGGATCTCTTTATAGTGCAATATTTTCCAAAGTGGATAATTCCATGCTAATAAGACCTGAGGGGAAAGTAATTAGTTTCCAGTGAAACTAGGGATCATTTTCTGTTTGTTGGGTTAAAGAAAGTAGATTTCCAAGGGAACACAGAGTACTCTTTGTTTGTTTGTTTTGTTTTGAAAAAGCTTAAGGTATGCCAAATAAGTTTGGGGATCTTTTTGTATTGGTGTGGCTGCTTTTACAAGGGCAAAAGCCCGTAAATAATAGCTGATCAGACTTATTTTGAGAGTGTAACTGGTGTAACTTTTTAGAGTAAGTAAAAGTGAGCCAAAGAGATAAACTGAGGCTAGAGAGAGGGATAAGGAACAAAATGAGGTAGCTACAGGGAAGACAAATCTGTCTTTGTCATTGTACCTGACTACTTGGCATCTGTAACGCCAGGGTCTATGCTCCTACTTTCTAGATTCTGGAAAACTATGAATAATTTTAGCATTTGCTATTTTCTCACCTGAGATGCTAGCTGAGATGAAAGAAGGTGGCTGAAGGAAAGAGGCATTCCACTAGGCTTCATATAGAAAGGGAAAGGTTCTTAAGTTCTCATTAAAGTTATATATGATCCCAAATTTAATTAATTTTGTTGACCTAATTTCTAGAGATATAACATGGCTGTTCATATTATTTATGCAATAACATAATAATTTTTTGTCCTCTCCAATTATTTTTATTTAATCTGGCTCACCACAGGATTATACTAAGAAATATGCACCTATGAGACATTTCCATTGAGCTGTGTTATTCTTACACCATGGGTCTGGTTGTATGCACAGTGCATGAAGGGCAGTACATCTAAATTACTTGATCTCACTGGCCAAACAATATTGGAAATCATCACTCTGTGCTCTAAGAGCACTGGTTGGTCACATAGTTTACTTGTAGCTCAGAGTCAAATAGAAAATAATCCACCCAGCAAAAGCAGCCTGTCTGGCATCTGCCTGGTAAGTCTTGAAATTTTAATATACTGTCAGAAATATGGTTGCAGACGAACGCATATGCCATGTGTAGAACTTTTTTGCAAGTCTGAGCTAATAATACATAATATCTTTACCAGACTTAAACCTTGCCATCACCAAAGAAAGACTCCATTATCATTTTTATTTGAAGTGGAAGTTTTCATTAAGTTATATAAATAAAAGAAATAACTTTATTCCAAAATTTAGGGTTTGGGAATCCTATAGTCATTCATTCATTGTGGACTCAGTTGAATTTCACTAAGTCACATGCAAAGTCATTAATGTTGATGTTTCTCCACTTATTAGGTCTGTGATGGGGTCCAGCAAGGAACCAGATCTCGTGCATCTTGAGGCCAGAACTGTGGACGGTCGTAAGTATATCAGCATTGCTGTAATATCCATAGTATTTCTTAAGCAGTGCCAAATCTGTTTAAGAATTTGAATAGTAGCATCCAACTTTGGGCCTGAGGAATTTTCCCATCCTTTAGTCATTTATTATTGTCTTTACAATTTTCAACAACTTTTTTATTCAGTCAAGTAGTTTTTCTTCCTCAGTTATGAAAAACTGCAAAATTTCTTTTTTTTTAATTTTTATTGTGATCATAATGGGTTACATATCTTTCACAGTAGTATTTTAGGTACATATTAACATTGAATCAGGGGAATACCCATCACCAAATTTGTCCTCCCCCCATCCCAGTTCCCTTTCTGCCACCCATATACCCCACCATCACCCCCCGGGCTGCTAAAGTAGGTGGTCCCCTCTTTGTCTAGCTTACTATTAGTGGTCATATATCTGTTTGGACCTGGTACCCTCCCTTGTTTCCCCCTCTATTTAAGAGGCAGAGCTAGATAAATCGAGTTATGTGGTTTTGGAAAAACTGCAAAATTTCTTATCCCTAACATAGAGTGTAGTTACTTTGTTGTTTCTTCTATTTTTCTTGGTTTATTTTTAATTTTCTTTCCTTTGTCAATTAGTACCTCACAGTCTTAGACAGAGGCACAAAAAGCACTTTGAAAAATATTCTTTAAATTTTTACTTTATCAGAAAGAAAGGATAGTGTTTTGTCTCTTGGAATTCCTCTTTTGTTTTTGTTTGTTTGAAGGAGGCACACTGGTTCTTTTTTTTGGGGGGGGGGGTCACACCTGGCAGCACTCAGGGGATACTCCTGGCTCTATGCTCAGAAATAGCCCCCCTGCTCGGGGACCATATGAGACACGGGATTCAAATCAACGTCCTTCTGCACACAAAGCAAATGCCTTACCACTGGCAGACTGGTTCTTAACTTAAGAATCAGTCCTGGTGGTATTTGGGGGAGCATATGGGTGCTGGGGATTGAGCCTGAGATATCTGTGTACAAGGCAAATACCTTACCTTCTGTATTTACTAATCTCTCTAGCCATCTATTTAAAGTTTTTAATTATCATTAGTTTGGTGAGTAAATTTTTATAAAGATTGTTGCTTTAGTTACATGGTATGGAGTAAAGCAAGTTACTGATCAAAAATTTAGAATCCTTGTCTGCATTACTTAAATTTCCAATTGCTAATAGCGTGACCTGGGAAAACATGCTTAATTTTTTCCTGGCTCAGTTTCTTCATCTGTGAGTTAACTAAGTTCTTATTGACCATTCCCAAAGAAGCACTTGGAACAAGATTTATGTTAAGGGGGCCAGAGCAACACTGCAGGAGAGGGGGACATTTGTCTTGCATGTGGCTGATCAAGGTTTAATGCCTGGCATTCCATATCACTCTGGGAGCACACAAGTAATGATTCCAGAGTACAGAGCCAGAAGTCAGAATTAAGTAGAGTACAACTGTGTGTGACCTCAAAGTAACAGCAAAAAGAATTATGCTAAGCACTTTAAATTCTTTAGCAAGACTAATCCTTACCAAGCCTCTAAGTTGTTATTTACATTTCACAGATGAGAACACTAAGGCTTAGAAAGAACCATATTTAAGTAAGAATAATATATTTTCTTCCCATTTTCTAATCCAAGGAATCCAGAAGAACTCACCACTCAGGTGAAAAGAAGGTACTGCAGGAAAATAAAATAGGATAAAAGGGAAGATATCTAGAAAAATGATGAGCAAAAAAAGATCTCTAGAATAAAGGAATATAAAGAAGAAGAAAATAAACCGTCTGCTACATACAGTTAATGAGGCTCAGAGCTTCTCTTGCACACAGAGAACCATCAATCTCATCATTGAGACATTCTATGTTGCAAAAATATTTCTCACAATTTGAAAACATTATTATTATTATTATTATTATTATTATATTTGTATCTATTTTTCTTTGTCTATTTTGGGTGTAGAAGTAGATGTATATTACTTTCTTTAATCTGACAGAAGAAGGTTACCCATGCACTCCCAAATTTACAGAAACCACATCTACCTGATGAATCAACACACAGCATGACCTCTCTGGTGGGGATTTTGCCTCCCCTTGTAGGAAATGATAATATCCATTGTCAGAATGTCCTACTTCCATGCTGACTATCACTTTCTTCCTTTGTAAAGAAGGGCAGGGCTGTCTTAAGTAATACTCCCCCCAGTAAGAGGATTCACTGAGTGAATATATTTCCATAGAGCAACTTTCGCAATTCCACAGTAGTCTTTTTGATGGTGACCCTCCATTCCTCAAGAGCTGATAATAGGGTTTTTTTGGATGCCAAGGTCCAGCTTTCACCATGTAAAAGCCAGAACTTTCTTCCCCTAAGGCAAAAGCAGTCATGTCCTTTTAGAATCTTTGATTTACTTCCTGTTGCCTAGATAAAAAAAAAAAATCAAAGTTTCATCTTAACTTTAACTACAGGATCATCAGGGACTGTTCATTTCCTGAGTTCATCTCATTCTGCCCTTTCCTTGATCCTTCCCTGCAGGTCTATAGACTTGCTTTCAATTATTGCAACATGTTCCAGCCCCAAAGATATGGTACTTTTTATTCTTCTGCCTGGAATGTTCTCCTCTCTTATCTCTTTCCTGACCAATCCAGTGTAATAAATCAGTCGGGTTGATAAATCTCTAGTTAAGCAACCATTCCATTGTGACATTTTTTAACTGTTAACTTAGAAATAAACTTATTCTCATCTAGGGTCTGGAGAGATAGCATGGAGGTAAGGTGTTTTCCTTGCATACAGAAGGATGGTGGTTCAAATCTCGGCATCCCATATGGTCCCCCGAGCCTGCCAGGAGCAATTTCTGAGCATAGAGCCAGGAGTAACCCCTGAGCACTGCTGGGTATGACCAAAATAAATAAATAAATAAATAAATAAATAAATAAATAAATAAATAAATAAATAAAAGTTATGAAAGTAGTTTAAAGAATTCCTCTTATCCTTTACCTTGCTTAAGCCTAAATAGTACCTAGAATTAAAATGAGGAATTTCTTATTTTTTATTTGGTACTGTGGGTCTTCCAATTCATGCACAGGAAGATGAGTCAGTCTCAGGGTTCAAGGATACAGTAATCAGGGACCACCCCTTGAAATCCTGACTATGATTGGAGATTACTAAGGGTACACATAAGGATGCCAAGAGTCTGTGTAATGCCAGAATCAAATCATGGGTGACCACATATAAGGCACGAACCCTCATCCCTATTCAATCTCTTTAGCCCATAAAAGCTTGCTTTGTTTAGTGTTTTGTTTCATTTCCTTTTTCCCCCTCACCTAATCTTTTGTTCATCCTATTCATCTCAGTTTGAAATTACAACATTTCATTTGAAAGACTGTTTGATCTCAACTTTTTCTGCCTACCAGCCTGTAAGTTTTTTTTTGTACAGGGACAATGTATATCTTTGTTCAACGTTGTATGTCCAGCCCAGGACTATATGTAGACATGGCTTAATAAATACTTTGCTGGATGGCTGAATGCATAGTTTACTAATTGTCAGGGTTATTAACTGACTAGCTAATTCCATTCAAACTGTCTGGGTCTTTTTAGAATATTCTTTCTCAAATTTACATGCACAAAACCCATCTCGGGATCTTGTTCAAGCATGGATTCCAATTCAGTAAGGACGGGAGCGTCTGCATTCCTAACAAGCTCCCAGGTGTTGTTACTGCTGCTGGACTGTGGAACATGCTTTGAGTAACAACGTCCCACAAGAAAAAACTAATAAAAGAGCTTTCGGGTCTGTCTCCCATGGCGACAGCCCTTGTTCTGAAAGCTCTGCATGGAATTGGGAGCATCCCAGATTGCTTTCATTTTCAAGCTTTCGGGGATAAAGTTGCTTTCTGGTCTGTGGTATCTAATGCACGTAACCCAAATCCCGACCAACAAAAACAAAAGCCTTCCCTGTCCCTGGACTGCGCCATTTCTTTCACCTAGCATTATTCTTGGGTTCCCTGAAGGCACAAAGGTTGAAAATGCCAAACTGTCATCTCAGGCTCAGCTTTCACAAGGTGTGAAATATATCCGTTCTAATTTTATTTATTTTATTTTACTTTTTTTTTTTTCGTTTTTGGCAAAGGCAGCATCTTCAGAAACTATCCAAGTGAAAATTCAATAAAGGTATTTAATTTGAAAAGTTGCCCTGTCAAAACTAAGCAGAAAAAAAAAAAAAAACCCTACCAACTGAAATAAGGGATCTAAGTATAAACAACTAACTTGACTGTTCTTGTAAAATAAAATGCATTTTAATTAAAAAAAAAACTCTCTCTTTCCCTTTCTTTCCCAACACATCCCTCCTTTCCTCTCTTCTCGTCTGCCCCTGTCCAGTCTTTCCAGCCTTTTCAGATGGGCACCTGGTAACCATGGCTCCAGGTGAATGAATGAATGAATGGTGTGTATGTGTGTGTGTGTAAATAGGTCAGAAGGCCCAGGTGTGGATAAAAGTAACCACTACCACACATGTCAAAATCAGCTCCAGGCTACCCAGTTGTTCTAACAGTTCCAATCATCCCCACTGGACAGTCCCCATATTCTATGATTGAGATTTCTTTCCTCTTTTCTTTATTATCTGAGGTTATGTATTTGCTACACAATTTCAGTACACTAGAAACCACTGATTATATTCCTAGTCATAGATCATTTAGCCTATGTGCAAAAATAAATGACTGTTGTTTTGCTTTGAACTTTTTCTTTTTTATTTTAATAGCTTAAGAAAATTGGAGTTAAGGCATTTAAACCAGAAATAAAAACCTCTCACTTATTTCTTCAGCTATTTCTTTAGAGGGTGGGAGTACAAGTGTTTTTCTAAATTTGTTATTCAGTGTTCAGCCTTAGTTCATTTCCAATCTTTCTCTATAACATTTTTTTGATTGAAGTTCTTGTTCAATGGGTGGGGAGGGGAGCTCTGGAAATCTTTTGCTCTATGTGGGACTGTGAGTGTTATATAAGTTTCTTGCCAACTCTCTTATGAAATCTTATAGTCACAAGTGTGCCATGAATATGATTATTTCCTGTAACACCTCTCTACCTTGGGAGACAAGCTGAAGTGAGCAATCTTAATTGCAATCAATAACAAGAAGTATAATGGTCTAACTTGAACATATTTATTGGGCATGACACTCATTATTAGCCCCCAGATTAAATGGGGAAGAATTTGACAGGCACATACCAAGGAAACAAAACCTAATGTTAAAATATCATGTGCCGGGCCCGGAGAGATAGCACAGCGGTGTTTGCCTTGCAAGCAGCCTATCCAGGACCTAAGGTGGATGGTTGGAATCTCAGTGTCCCATATGGTCCCCCGTGCCTGCCAGGAGCTATTTCTGAGCAGACAGCCAGGAGTAATCCCTGAGCACCGCCGTGTGTGGCCCAAAAACCAAAAAAAAATCATGTGCCTATACATTTGTTTGTACATGGGTTGTGTGACCCTGCATATTAAACTGTATTTAACCAGTACATTTGATTAATTTTCCTCTTATGGGTGCATAGATTTGTGTTTATGTGTAATCTATGTAATTAAAGAGAAATAGTCCATAGAATAATTGGGTTGAAAATCTTGTTAAGTCACATCCTATTTATTTTAATGTTAAAATTTAATGTTTATTGAATTACTATGTGTGTTGTTATTGTATGGCAATATTTCTTTTGCATTTTTATTTTAATCAAGGTGGATTATAAATTTTTCACAGTAATATTTTAGGTACATAGTGATATTGAATATAATACTTTATTATAATGAAGGCAACATAGTTATAATAATATTAATTTTATGCCTTTGTTTTGGGTATTTTGGTTTGTTTTGGGGCCATATCTGGTGATGTTCGGGGTTACTCCTGGCTCTGTGTTCAGAGATCACTCTCGGTGGACTCCAGTGACCATTTGAGATGCCAGGGATCAAACTTAGATTGGCTGCATTCAAGAAAGTTTTACTTTCTGTACTATCTCTCTGGTCTCTGTGATTATGCTTTAGATAAACAATTGACCTCTGTCCCCACCAAAATTCCTAAAACCCTCCTGCATTATTTTATGTTACTTCTAAGTTTGCCCCACCCTACTACCCCTATTGACATGGAAGAATCTCTAATCATAATTAAAGCCTGTAGAGAACTAATGAGGTTGTACCAGAGTTTCACCAACTCTCTGAAATCATGTGCCACTTAGCCTATGTTACAAAGTAATATACATTTAGTATGTGTGCCTTGTTTTGGAGGAAATAACATAACTGCTTTCATAAATCTTAATTAAAGCAATTTCCCTTGGGCATATTTGTTTGTTCTCTTCTTATGCTCATCTGAAATATCATCTTGTAAGAGAACCTATTGTACCAATTTAACCTTTATAGTTTCTCTTTTTTAATTATGAATGAGAAGGCGTAAGCTGGTGACATGAGTGTCTTTGTGTTGGAGGTGACTATTGTTATTAGAGAGGTCACAAAAACAGTAACTAGGTCAATTGTTTATTTGCATGAGTTACTTTGTTAACAAACTTGCCCACCGACTTACCTCTTTCTCTGGGGAAAAACCAACCATGACCTTTATTAAACTAAAAATAACTACCCCCACCATCTTCCTGAAGCAAAACTCAAACTATTTTTCTTTCCATATCCTAGCCTTTCTACTTAATTTTCATGTGTAATAGCATGTATGTCAGCATTGGGACAAAGAAGTACTTATAAAATACAGCAGGGAGATAATTTCAACCTCAGTTTATTAACTCTGGGGTGTTTGTGTTTTTACTACAAAAATAGGTTATTTCTATACCAAACACATGTAGCAAGGACAACAATAAAATGGATAAGTAATATTCAAATATACCAAGTGAAAAGTAAAATCCATTTCTGGACCTTATTTCCATTTTCAAAAGGTAGTTTTTTTTTAAATCTCTTCTTTGTTTTTCCAAGACTTATTTGAATTTATGCTTATAAATATGTATATGTATAAACTTATACACATATTCATAAGTGTTCATGTTATCAAACCATTATGCCAAATACAAAGCTTGAAAGTGGAATAGAAAGTTAAAAATGTTTGTATTTTAGCACATATACATGTAGAACTGTCATTATGTTCCATTATTCAGTCAACTATAATTTAGTTAATGACTTTACCTTTTGTAGCATATGAATATTTGACTCTTTTATGCAATTTTGTGATACTTACACATACACACATATTTGGTGAGTAAGCATACATGCTATTATAAGAAGTAAACCTGTTGGAAGAAAATTTTCTAAAGAAAAAATCCTGTGTTTAAGTATTAATATTTTTGTAGACAAAGTTATATTTCCCAGATGACTAGTAGTACATGTTTCCTCAACATCAGGAAGACCTGTGTTTGCAAGCCTCAATAGTTCATGATATTATAAGAGTTTTCTTTTTAAAGTAAACGATCTGATGAGAAAAAAAAAAAGCTCACCATGTGAATGGTTTTGTTTTCATTTAATTAGGAAGTATGAATTTCCATTTACTAAATTACTAAAAGAAAAATGTAGGCACTCTTATAGGGTAGAGGGGGTCCAATGATATTGGAACTTGGGAAGTGGATTTGGAAAAGTAACATATGTTTGAAATATTGCAAAATTGTACTCCTAAAGCATACTGTTTTAAAACTATTACCCAAAGAAAATGTTTCTAAAAATATCTTAAAAGTCTATTATATTTGGTCCAGCTAGATAGCTCATAAGGCAAACCCCATACCTTACATAAAATAGTCCTGGTTTGGACTCCCTACAAGCGTTCATAGAAGTGATCCTGATTCCAGAGCATAGATCTGGAATTATCTCTTGAGCATCACTACATGTGGACTCAAAACTATGAAATAAAAAAATATTTTCTTGCCTATTTTAATTTATTCTTTAATCAACCTGCTTAAATATCAACCCTGTTTAGGGGCCGGTGAGGTGGCGCTAGAGGTAAGGTGTCTGCCTTGCAAGTGCTAGCCAAGGAAGGACTGCAGTTCGATTCCCCAGTGTCCCATATGGTCCCCCCAAGCTAGGGGCAATTTCTGAGTGTTTAGCCAGGAGTAACCCCTGAGCATCAAACGGGTGTGGCCCGAAAAACCAAAAAACAAACAAAAAAACCTATCAACCCTGTTTAATATTATAAAAGCTACTACCACTATATTAAAATACAAAATGCTCAAACTTTCTATCCCCACTCCAAATAAATTCTGATATCAGTGCTTCAGTTGGCATTTTCTTTATTTTTCTTTTTTTATCTTTTTCAGTTGGCATTTTAAAGCTTTCAGTTCAGAGTCTTCATTTGCCTTTTTTCTCAATTATTTCATTTATAAAATAAAAATAATTTGAAATGATTTGAGTAGAACCTGGGAAAAGCTTAGAAATTTCTATGTCTGCTCACCTTTGGGTTCTAAGGACTCTTCATCATTTCAGAGCAAGCTGATCTATTGCACTCTTACTTCTCCTCTCCTCTTCTGCATCAAACTTCACAAAGTGGACAATAGCAGCTGCACTTTACTCTTCCTTTTAGCATTTCATTACCAAATCCATTTCCCATTTGATAAAAGCCTCTTGATTTCAACTATTAGGTATATAAAAGAGATCTCTTAGATTAAGTAGCCAAAATACACTCCTAAAGACCAACCAGAAAAGTGTGAAGTAAAATAACACACACCTCCACACATCCTTGAAAACCTGGCAGGCAGCTAGACTACAAAAATAGCCTTCCTTGGCCAAGCTTTTTGACCAAGCTCTTAATACTCTTCACTGTAAGTTTCACATTACCTGTGTACTTGTTCATTTGGGACTCCTTTCTGAGGATGAGTGCACATGAGATATTTTTAAACCCACAAAACCTGGGTTTCTAATGATCCATTAGATCTACAAGAACACATTAGTACATGTTGATCTATAAGGCTCTAGAGTATTCTGAAATGATGCTTACTCTTTCACAAAAATTAGGGAGAAAGAGGTAGTACTTAGATAATGTATTTGGTTTGCAGGTTGTTGAATTGTGTCAATTCTTAGCACCCCATATGGTCTCCTGAGTTCAGAGCCAGGGTAAACCCTGAACACCATCAAATGTGGTTCAAAGCCAAAAAAAAAACCAACAAAACAAAAAACAAAAATCAAAGCATTAAATTTTCTACACACCCGATCCTTTCTTTCTCTGGCTGAATATGTGTTTCAGTAATAATGATGCTGGTATCATGGATTATAACCTTGTTGTTTGTCTGTAAGACTGCATGCAATCCTTTTTATCTCACATACACTGACTCTGTTTTACTCTTTAAAAAAAATTCTAGGCAGTCCTGGTTTGTAATACTCTATATTTTTCTCGATTTAGCCATGAGAAAAAAAATAGTGCATACAATGATTAAATATTGCTGCCGTTGCCTCAAAGCTAAAATTTGAAGCTAGTCTGATGCATTACACACCTATTATGCATTGATTCAACAAGTACTGTGAGGCATATGTGCTCTGCAGGTGTTCCTAAAGGCCTCCCATCAATTGGGATACCAGAGAATTCCACAAAGAACCTGCTCTTGTAGACTTAACCTTCTAGTTCAGAGAAACAGTATATAAATAAATGAATAACACCAGATGCTATAAATCACAGGAAGCAGAGAAGAAAGTTTAGAAAAATTGTAGAATAGAGTTGTTCAGGGAGGAATCTCTGCTAAGATGATATTTGACATTCTAACAAAATAGATAAGGGGATAGAGAGAGAGGACAAGAGGGGGAAAAGAGGAGGAAAGAGAGAGACCAAGAGGGAGGTTGAAGGGATGAGAGAGAGAAAGCTGTGTCTACCTAGTAGAAGAGCATTCCAGACACTTGGACCACCACATGAAAATGCTATGGATTATCCCTGGTATGACTTTTGTGAAATATTTCTTGCTATTTTTATATTTTATAATATACATAATTTATATAATATATAATTTTTATATTTTATATCTAAATATTTCTAGCCAGGAATTTACACATATCTTCCCGATCAGAGTTCTTTGCCTATAATAAACAACAATTTCTGGTTTAACTCACAGTTTAAAAGAGAAAAGTTATCCAATCCACTCAGCACAATCCCTAACCTGGAAGTTTCTTGAATTATTTCTGCTGAGGTTAATTCTGTAGATGTTGCTGCCATGGAGACATCCTGGGAAGGGAGAACTTGGCCTTTGCCTCAGGAAACACTCCCCAGAAGTTGGTTCTTGATGTATTTTGAGAAAGTATTGAACAAAGGACAATTTTGAATAAATAACAATGGGATGGCTAGTAGTTTATTAGAAACGAGCCTGTATATAGAAGTAGCAGAAGAAAAACTTCACCTGAAGAAATATTTCAGTGACCTCACAGGCCTTCATTTATGCAAGAATAACACGTCAATAGGTTTCCATATTAAAATATGGTCAACATCTCTCTGGTCTTAAAATAATTACCCTGTGCATCATTTAAGTTCTAAACTTTTCATAATAAAACTTATGTGGAGAACAGGTCTCAACAGCCCTTTGCAGAGTCCCTCACTATGTTAGAGGCAGACTTCCACCTAAACATTCCAAAGCAGAAGGAGGTATGAGAAGGGGAATATGGCTTCAGACAGACTGGCCCTATGTAACATCCCCATCCTCCTCAGAATCTGAAATATTTTCCCATTCTGCCTGCTGGCCATGGCCTCACACTGCCTACACAGAATATTTGCTCTAGCTTATATACAGATAAGAAGACTATTTTTATAGAGTTTAGAAATGGCTCTTTAAAAGAAAGTTTAAACCTAAACCAAAATTTGAAACTAAGGAAGATATTGTGTCATGCTAACATGATTGAAGCGCTGTGCTGTTGATTCCAGTAAAGAAACACAGTGAGTGGAACTGGTGATAAACAAGTAGAGTTTTAGTAACCATGGTCTAAGCACTGTCTGGATACCACTTTAGAAACTAATAAGAAAGATTTAGTTTGTTCCCATTATAATGATAAGCATTTAGGATCCAGAAAGCTGAGCAGGTGGGGTTTTTGTCTTGCAAGTGACCAGCCAGGGTTCAATCTCTGTCATCTCATATAGCACCCAAGACTACCAGCAATGATGTATGAACACTGAACATCACCATGTGTGGTCCCCAAATGAATGAATGAATGAATGAATGAATGAAGATCAACATTTAGAAAGATGAAGTGATCACTTATTGAAGCTGCATTTGAACTGCTGTTCCTCTGTTTAAAACATGGCCCAGGAAAGCAGATTCCCTTCTGAAGATCAGCAATTTGGGTGGATAAAAATTGCATTCTCTTTCAGGCAACAGCTGCTGTAGAGACTGGAAAGGCTTGAAAAGAGCAGCACAGTATCCTAATTACCTGTGGCAAAGAAAACATCTGTGTGGGGAAAGTAATGAAATTAATTCTAAAGTCTAGCAGTTGCATGCATTAATTGACATTAATTAATGCCAAATTAAAAGATACTTCCTATGGAATCACATCATACATTCTCCAGAATTGAATATGGAAAGAGTTCATCATACTTAATGCTATTACAGTGAACCCCAAGGGGAATAAGAGTGATTGGTCCCTCATTATGAAGTGCAGCCAATTTCTTTCTATTTCCATTAGAAGGAGAAAGGGAACAAACCAGGAGCACTTTAGCATGGGCGGGCAGCTCAAAAATTGATTCTTTCCCCTTCAGCTTGCAAATTTCACTTTGCATCACTGTGAACAACAAATGGTTTCAAAATTTCTTCCAGGGTTTTTTCTTATGTCACCCATTTGTACATTTGATAAGTCTCAGCTCAAGGACAGACCTTTTACACATTCCTTCCTTTGTGTAGCAGAGAGAGTAGAGAAAGTCAAGACAGGCAAATCAATTAGAGCGAGTTGATCTCAGGAGCTTTCCTTGACCCCAATCCGACTACCTACTCACCCAGCTAAGAGTTGCTGACCAAGGGATTTGACAGAGCTTATTTGCCTCTTTTCACTGCCTCTGTGCTATTGTTGACATCTCATCTATAGACAGGTAATCATTTTTCCTGTGCAAATATAAACATATAGATAGCTATATATATCAAAATATACACACATATATAGTCTGCACAAACTCATGTCCACATGTTCATCTTTGGGCAGCCTAGTTTTAGAAGAATTGATATATGGAAATAATTTTAGATAAACAAAAATGTTAACAAGAGAGTACAGTTTTATTCAGCCTCACCTAACATTAACTTCTTCTATAAGAATGGCCTGGTTTTCCAAGCCAAGAAATTGATACTTATAGACTATCATTAATTGGTCATCTATTTATTTAAAATTTGAACTGTATTAAATACTGTACAATCTCATGTCCTAATTAGAGGCAGGGATTGTATTTATTCTTAATTACCTTTGTTTGGGGGAACACCAATCTGTACTCACCATTTCCTCCTGGCTCTTTGCTGAGGGACCACACATAGCAGTGCTCATGGGCCTTATGTGGAGAAGGGGATCAACCTGGGTCAGCTTTGTGCAAGTCAAACACCACTCCAAAAGTAAAGAAAGATTTATAGCATATTTATGTGTTCAATAGTTTAGTTATACATTGTTGTCCATTGTATCCTCTCTTATTACAGAGATACATATTAAAGTAAATATATACATCATAATTTTTCTGGTGAAATTTTCGGAAATGAAGCTGAGATCAGGAGGATAGAGAGACAGCACAGTGGCAGGGCATTTGCCTTGCATGTGGCCTGCCTGGGACAGACCTGGGTTCAATTCCTGGTATCCTATATGGTCCACCCAGCCTCCAGTAATGATTTCTGAGCACAGAGCCAGGAGTAACAACTGAGGGCCACTGGGTGTGGCTCAAAATAAAAAAAAAAACATCTTCCAACCGTTAATTATTACAATTAATAATGAGAACATTCACATTTTATGTCGCCATTTCATGATGATTAAATTAATATGGTGTACAATTTTAGGTCTTTTAAGATAAGGTCTAAACTAAATTCTCTACTATCATGATGTTTCTGAAAGTGCTTGTGACTTGTTCAATACCCATATTACTTTTATGTGAAGCAAGATAGTTTCCACTGAAAAATATTTAGAAAGAAATGATAGGAGAGAAGGAGAGAAGTATGTATTCAAGGGAGAACATATGCTTCTCTTGAATGGAAATAGGCAAGCAATGACACATAAATACCAGAAAGAAAAATATGTGTTCAAGGAAGAACATAGGCTTAACCAAGAAAGCTAATGCCCACACTTTGTATCTATGCTAAAAAAAAAATAATTTAACTTTTGGCTTATCCTTCTTCCATGTGAGTTAAAAACAAGTCTCCTGAGTCTTTGCAAAATCAATGTCTTCCTAACCTCTTGCCATTGATTGGTTTGAGAAAGGGTACTTAAACTCAATTCTAGGAATTGATTGGTGGGAAGTGTATATGGACTACAAGAAGGTATGAAAAAATGCAGATTCATTTTTGACCTATGTTATAAGACTATGTTTGTAATTTCATTATGGAACATCTCTAGCTTTCTTTTTATGGATTTTGGGCCACACCCAGTGGCCCTCGGGACTGACTGTGGTTTGAATCCCAGCATCCCATTGGTCCCCCAAGCCAGGAGCGCTTTCTAAGCGTATAGCCAAAAGTAATCCCTGAGTGTGACTGGTTGTGCCCCCCCCCCCAAAGAAAGATATTAGATTATAAATTTCTTTTGGTGGATTATCTAGATTTAAGCCAAAATATATTTAACAAAAATGACTATCACTTGGAAGTTTTTTACAAAATAGGTTAGTAAATATAGAACAGATTTAATATTATATAATTAACTTTGAGCCCTTACTACCATTTTTTACAAATCACAGTATATTGTCATTTATTTTCCTCGTGTGCAAAATTAGTTGATACATTATATTTATAGCATTGTGAAGATTAAATGATAAAAATAAATGAGGACAAGCTTTATTTAGAGTACCAGGCACAGAAGTGCTTGATAATATTAATTATTTATGTTTTATTATCTAGTTAATACTTCCTATAGAGTTGAGTATTAAGTGTGAAAAATATAGCACCTATATGTTATACCTTATGAACCTAGCTTTGAAGAAGCCAAGTTCATAAGGAATAAGGTCTTAGCTCTCTTTGTATTTATCAAGAAGACATCATTAGGTGTCAATCCTAGATATTCCAATCAGGATTTTTAATTGTGACTTTAAACCTAAAACTTTTTTGTTTTTTCAATGTGGCTAATAATTATTTTATTCATTATCTGTCATAAGAAGAATAACATAAAGGAGCAACTATAGACTCAGTGCCATCAGTAGCTCAATGACGCCGTCATCAGAATCTATTTTTCATCCGTTACTCTACTCATTAAGTAAGCCTAAGTTTAAGTCTGGCTCCTTCAGGCAAAAAGAAAGCTACAGATGTTCCTTAATGAAATTAAGAACAGTCTTATAACAGAGGTCAAAAATGAATCTGTATCTTCTCAAACCTCCTTGCAGCTCCATATACATTTCCCATCACTCAATTCCTAGAATTGAGTTTATGTACCCGTTCTCAAGCCAATCAATGGCAAGAGGTTAGGAAGACATTGATTTTGCAAAGACTCAGGAGACTTGTTTTTAACTCACGTGGAAGAAGGATAAGCCAAAAATTACTATTCTTTTTTAGCATAGATACAAAGTGTGGGCATTAGCTTTCTTGGTTAAGCCTATGTCCTTACTTGAGCATAAATCTTGCTTACTGGTATTTATGTGCCATGTCTTGCCTATTTCCATTCTAGAGAAACATACATAGTTCTCTTATTCTCTCCTAATAACTTTCAGTGGAAACTATTTTGCTTCACATAAAAGTAGTATGGATATTGAACAAGTCACCAACACTTTCAGAAACATCATGATAATGAAGGATTTAGTTTAGACCTTATATTAAAGGACCTAAAATTGTACACTAAATTAATTTAATCATCATGAAATAGAGACATAAAATACAAATATTCTTATTATTAATTGTAATAATTAACAGTTGGAAGAGTTTGTATTTTAACATTTTTTCACAAATATTTTATATCACCCATAAACATATATCTAAATTATATAATTTTACTTATTTCTTAATAACAACTAAACTAAGAAATAGCATTGGATGAAGTTGGCAGGAGCAATGGGTTGATTTCCTTTATTGATGCAGTTAGTTATTAACCACTCCGAATTTCAAATGTTGTTCTTATAGTCACAAGTCTTCATTATTTCTGTAACTGCAAGCTTCCTGGTGAAAAGCCAAACAAAAGCTGAAGAAAAATTTAGTGAAGTGTGAAATTATAAGTTAAAAATGTTGTGTGTGCTGTGAGGAAACTCATTTTCAGAAAGAATGAGATCCAGAAATTATCTTTAAAGACAAATATAAATTCTCTATACCCTAAAACTATACCTATCAGAACATCTGACAGAAGATGAGTTAATATACTTGAAGGATACTCAGTCTCATAATATGGTGGGGGAGAATGGGTGATTGCCCTACATCTATTTCCTCAACTGTATTTGTCCTAGTAAATAAAGCAAATGTGTGTGTCATCCCCCAATATTGCTACTTGTGTAGTACTACTGATTTTCTCAAGATTTATATGTAATGGTGGTACTAGAATTTTCCAAAAAGAGTCATTAGTGAAATCTTATATCTAAAATGACACGCTATTTTCTACCTTTAATTTATGTAAATATTTCCCTTTTAATTTGGAAGAATGCATTTCTGAGTAATTTATGATGTTCTAAAACAAAACTCACCCATTCATTCAAATCAATAAGAAGTAAAATAACATCTTTTCTTACATCATTCAAAAATACAAATTCCCTTGAGTCCAGAGTAATTGTACAGCGGGAAGGTTTTTTGCCATGCACGCAGCTGACCTGGGTTCCATTCTAGGCATCAAAAATGGTGTTAGTAATTTCTGAGCATCTCTGAGTTGGGCCCCAAAACTAAATACGGTTCCCATAATTTGATGATTCAAGTGAATATGAAGATATTGTGTGCTACATGCAAATAACTAAAACAAAACTAGCAGTACAGTCACAACCACCAAAAGAGGAGAATCTGCTAATGAAGATTATATACTGATAGGTAAATGGACATAATAAAGGAAGAAAGTATTATAAGTTTCATAATGGGAATTAATAGACTAGTATGCTATTAGGAATCATCATGGGATACCCTTAAAAGTAACTAGCTATGTGAAATCCATAATTTTTATTGGGAACATCATAAAAATATTTTTAGATAGAAGGAGCAAAAATAAAAAATTTTAATATGATAGAAAGTTTAAACAAGTTTAAAGGCCAAATAAGTTTTCAGATAAAGACAGAAGATAGCAATGAGGGCTAGATACAGTGTTTGATGATAGATTTCTTGATTTCATTGTAAATGCAGACAAGATGTGATTTATTAAAGGAAGTAAAGTCTGATTATCACATGAGTAAGGATAGTTGTGGTTGAAAAACAGAGAAAGTTTTCCTAATCCATTATCTCTATCAATAATAAAGATTAAATCTAGAAATGAGTCATTTCTGAAACATTTATCATTTGCTTTTCAGTTTCAGATGACACTCAGGGTCTCAGTGTATGTATCTGTTAAATAAGAACATGGCTAGACAGAGGAATATCTCCTTCATTATGTTTCACTTCTAATTAGTAGTAGCAGAAAAATAGAATCTGATCAAGAGCAACACTTTCACGAAAAAGGGATTAGTGATTTATGTTTGTGTCTATGTGTATTACCCTATTGGTCACAGGACAAAGTGTGGAGAAGTCAGTTAATTAATATGAAATAATGAGTATTAGTACCAGTTTTTTAAAACATTTTTGTAGGCTTTGAAGATAAAATGATTTATAGAGAATTTATTATTTTCAGATATTTTATATCAGGATTTCTAAACTTAAAGATACATGTTTTCCCAGAGGTATTCCAAGAAGACCATAGATGAAAAGGTCATAAGTGTGAGGTCCCTGCAGGAAACTGGAGAGCCAGATGGTAGGGGAATACACTAGAAGGAATACAAAAGAAGAAACAGTGTTAGATAATGTTCAGAGGACCACATCCAAAGAAAGGTTGAAAAACACTGTTTTAGACAAAAGCTGATAGAGGCACCAGGAGGTGGTGATTGAATATGGTAAAGTGAGTAAAATAATAGTAATGCCTATTTAACACACAATAATGACAACAATAGACTTAATATGTGAGATTTCTTTGAAGACTTTGAGGTAGCAAAAGACATAGAAATGCTCTGTCGAATTTAATCCTTCCTATATTTATCACACCCACCCACACTGTTTTCTTTTTCAGATTCACAATATCTAACTTGCAGGATGCAGAACTGCACAGAGGCCAATAAAAGTAAACCTTTCCCAGGCTACATTGACCCAGATTCTTTGATTGTCCAGGATGATTATGTGTTTGTTCAGGTAAGAAAGATCTCCTATTGATTGTCTCAATGACATTTGTCTTCCTGGTTTCTGTCTCTGATGGATCCCCTTTTTTCTTGCTTGTGCTCCCCGAGGAGTCAAAAAGAAAGCAAAACCTTATCTTTTCAACAAAAGGACATTACCAAGTGTTAACATTTCTGTACTAATGGCATATTAATTAGTTCTTGGGGCCAGGTTCTGGAGGGCCTTATCCACTTGGGTTAACAGAAGCATGGTTCAGAATATTAAGGCTGTCTTCAGAATAACGCTGACCTCCTTCCATGCCTCTCATCTGCATTCTGAGGCAGTTTCTGCCAGTCATCAAAGAAAGAGTGCATATGCCAATTTTTCCCTATCTGGAGATTGGTCACTCAAGCAGTTTCCTCCCCAATCTTAAAAGAATAAAGCAAAAAAGAGAACAAGACGCCAGCAGTATAGCTGGAAGATATGGGAGGCCAAGTATGGTGGAGCCTATTTGTGCTGGGATTGATTCTCACAAAATAGAAAGTTACATGGGATACATTAATTTATACAGCCAGGTTGTAAACCTTTGAAGAAAGAGGAAAACAAGTTGAAAAATCTAGAATTCATGTTTAGAAGAAACGCAGAACACATACATATTTCTTCTTTTCAGCATTTAAAGAAAAGTTTAGAATTATATGGAAGAAGATTTAAAATAGCAATTCATATTTTGAACATTAAAATAATAAAGGAACCATTTATATATATAGTTCATTTATGAGTATGTTTAAATAGATGTTTATATATATGTTTAATAACACTATGATTAGAAAACTCTCTGAATACCAGTATATTTATTTGTCAAAAATGATCATTTAAAATAGTCTTAATGTTTTGAGGAAACAAATGAAATGATCAAGAGAGGAAGCATAAGACCATGTCCTTCTAAAATGTTTCTTGTACAAATTAATTTATATATATACTCATTAACTTCAGTGTCAAATTATTAAGTGACATTAAAGTAGAAACTGAGTTCTATCTTTAATTTGTTTCTCTGTCAGTGTTGTTCTCAATAACCCTTTTTATTTTTAAAATAACAGCTTATCATCCACATATATGACTTGCAGATAAGTGTTAATTCTGGATTTAGCATTTTATGTGCTTTTCTGTCTACGCCATTCTCAATGTAATTCTATTATCGAGCATGTAGACTATGAAATGATCAGACCTGACTACATAATGGTAATCACAATAACTTTATGGACATGTTATGTCTTATGTAGATCCACTCTAAACATTTGTTGACATTTATTTTTAATATAAAAATATAGCCAATTTATTTATTTAAGCACCATGATTACAAGCATGATTGTAGTTGGGTTTCAGTCATAAATAGAACACCCCCCTCACCAGTGCAACGTTCCACCACCAATGCCCCTCACTCCTTCCTTCCCAATCCTTGCCTGTATTTGAGACAAGCATTCAACTTCTCTCACTCATTAAGATTGTCATGATAGTTGTTAGTGTAGTTTCCTAACTGTACCACCATTTGATGACATTTCTAATACATAAACTCCAGCTGTCTTTCAAACTTTACCAATTTCAAAGAATTAGAATTGGCTATATGAATTCATTAGAATAAAGAGTAGAATAGTGGCTCTAGGGAAAGATAATTTGTTGATAAAAGGATAAAACTCCAAGCAATCATTGCAGTCTGGGAATACAAAGTATACCCCAGTATACCCCAGTGACTATAACAAACAATTATCAATTAAATGCATAAAAGTTGTTAGAGAGTCAAATTATATTCTTACACATAAACTGGAATTAAAGTAGAAGGGGAAGTGTCAGATAATTTAAGTGTGCTAATTATTTAAAATGATACAGAATCAAATCATATTATTTTATTGCAAAAACATACACTGACAGAGTGTAAAATTGTACTTCTGAAGTACATACTGTCATATAACCATTACCTCGACTTAAAAAACCATTATGTTGGGGCCAGAAAGATAGTACAGTGGGTAAGGCACTTGCCTTGTACATGGCCTATGCAGGTTCAAACCCTGGCACCCATATAATCCTGTGATCCTCCTTGAGGTGATCCCTGAGTGCTGAGTCAAGAGCACTTGAGCCTGAGCCCTGCTGGTATGACCCAAAAACAAATCAACTAAATAAACAAATAAAAATTGTTAGGCCAGATAAATAATATAGGAATTAAAGCACTCAATCCCTTACATGAGGCATCTCCTGGTTCAATTTCTGTCACCACATGTGGTCCTCTGAGCATTGCTAATAGCAAACCTCTACCTATTACCAGTATAGTCCTACTAGAATCCCCTTAATTAGAAGTACAAGAAAAGAAATACAACAGGGCCGAAACGATAGCACAGTGGTAGGGCATTTGCCTTGCATGCAGCTGACCCAGGAAGAACCTGGGTTTTATGCCCGGTGCCCTATATAGTCCCCCAAGCCAGAACGATTTCTAAGAACATAAACAAGAGTAACACCTGAGTCTCACCAGGTGTGGCCCAAAACCAAATATATATAACCAAACACTCTGCATATTATTTGCTCAATGTTTACACACTTTATATTAATGTATAAATTAAACAAAGCTGAAGAAAAAGTAGCTCCAAAGAAAATGAAGCTAGGAGTCTTGCCTTTTTGTGCTCAGTATTATTATACTGAAAGGGAGATCACAAATCTCCACCATGCTCACAAGATTCATTGAGTTTATGTCCAGGACAGACATGTGAGAGGTAGCTGGAAATTCTCTCTGATAGGCAGATATTCTGACAAATTTGGGGCCATGATCCTGCCCTAGCTTTCCTTCTGATTAGTCAGTAATAGTACTACGTGTGAGCCATTTGCACAGATGCCAGTGTCACAGCACCAAAGTCTAGTTTGGTGCCAGAGATGTAAGGAGCCATTTCAGCCACACTGACCTAAACTATTTCCTTCCAACATGGTCTTTCTCTATTCCTGCTCTTGAAATGGATACATGAGCTCTTACTGAATATTAGGCTAACTACTCTGAGACTTGTATCTTTTAAAAAATAAATATTAAACTTATGACTTCCGAGCCACAATGAATGTTGAAGCCCTAGATTTTGTCTAATATGGTCAGGTGGGCCTCAGAAGTGATAACATATACTGTATAAATAAATTTTTAATCAAGTGCCAGTTTCTGAAACTTGCCCTTATAAGGCATGCATGCTTTTGTATTGTGGCTACTTCTGTGAGTTGTCACTGTTTCAGTAGCTGATCTCACAGCCTTGATGTTTATGATCCAGCTGACATCAGGTGGAAGACCGCATTACTACGTGTCCTACCGGAGGAACGCTTTTGCCCAGATGAAACTGCCGAAATACGCTCTGCCTAAGGTAGGATCCAAGTCAGATCATTTTATTATGTCCTCTGATCTACGTTTTCCCATCTCCACCTTCTTTAGAGGATCCTTTTCATTCCTTATCATCATGTATTTCCTGTCATCACTTGTTTCTGGGTCTCAAGTTCTCTTTATTACACTAATACTATTTTTGTCAGTTTTATTAACTCCTTTCTCTTTTCATTTCTCTCTCCCTTTCTCTCATTATTAATATACTGAGTAAACTGAAAAATCATTTTCTTTTGTTTCTCAATAGTTAAGATCTTCAAATGTGTGCATTGACCAAACTATAAGTGCTTTCAATCATGATCTATTCATGCAGCAGATATAATTCATTTCTGTCTCATTTTGTATTATCTATTGTTTACCAAGACCCAGAGCAACCTAGCCCTGTAGCAGCCGACCTTTGCTCTCTCTACAAAACTTTTGAGTCAAATTCTTTAAAGTTCAAAAACACAGCTAATTATTTAGGCTTCCCCAAGGACACTGTCCGTTCAAAATAGTGGTCAACATGTTTAAGATGCTCAAGTGTGAATGTCCCCAGGCTCTCTTTGCAGAAACACTAAATAAAAGCTGTGTTAATATGGAGCTCCACCTAGTGGAGGTCAAACTGACTGAAGTTCAAAGCTGTGGATTTGCTCTCTTGATGCCACTGTGACATATTTGAGTAGCTAAAAATTGTTCATGTATTGGGCTCGGCTCTTGATTGAGGAAGGGGAATATTTGTAGCTGTGAGAGGGAGAATTCTGGAGTTAAAATAGTTTCATAGTTTTGCCCTTGAAGCCTTTAGCTTGAATATTAAACATTAAGAACTTCTGTGGAGCTGAATTTTTGTGACTTTTTCCTTTTACCCATACATATTTCTATATTCTATCTTGGTCAAAAGGCAACATTGCCCAGGAGTTACAATGGGAGATGGGCCTTGCAGCCTTCCTCTCCCCGGGAGCCAATAAAAGCTGATTGGTCTGACTTCAGGTAGAATTCTTGGACAGCACCCTGCCCCTAAACTAGCATAGTGCAAGACAGGCTGTAAACCTCAGCCCATTAAAGATAATAACAGATATTAAATTGCACTATTAACTCTAAAGAACTATATCTATGTTAGCAATTATTATTATTTTCAGCTACTAAGAGATTAATGACAACAGTAATTGCCCAGAACTGTAGTCTCTGCCTGTATACATTTAAATGCTCTTTGCTCTTAATTTGACTTAAAGTGTTTTCCTAAAAAGCAAGAGCTTGCAACATTGAAATTATTCCTTAAATGAAAATTGAATGAAGTCAATATGTAAAAGTAAAACTGAGCATTGTTAAAATGACCTTTGATCCTCACTAAATAAGGTCCGAGAGCTGAATTGCTTTTTCTTTTCCTCTCTACCTAGGCGGGGGATGGGGGGTGGGGGGGTGGGGTTGGGGGTGGGGTGGGGAGAGAGACCTGCTTTTTGAATGATCAACAAATGAGAGTAATTGGTTTCAAGATTAATACCTTTAAAAACGATCATTATAGTCAATGTAATGGGAACTGGCACAGAGCCAGGAAAGAGCAGATTCAAGTCACCATTCTCTTATTCACTCTTGGGAATTTACTTTTTGACAATAGTCAAACTAGATCAAATCAAATGCCAGATCTGAGGCAAGAGAACTCATCTCCTTACTCCCTAATATTACTACCTAATAATAATTTGTACTCTGTTTGTTCACTTGAAACAATGAATAAATTCTAATAAGAGTTAGCAGCACCACCCCAGAATTTTTTATATATAGACACTATCCTAGTATATAAAATCCTCCAAATATGTTGCACTTGGGGATCACCATGAAAAAGAAGAAAAAAGATTTATTGATCTGCAGAGGCCCAAAAATGGTCTTTTCAAAATCACAAAAAACCTGTGGACCCATTTTTGAGATGTTATGTAATATATATTTGCATTTTTCCAGTTTTGCAAAACGTAACTATGCATATTTTGCATAACATAAATCACTGTTGACCATTGTCTCTAACAAATCTATAAGGAGAAGTTTGACTTATCACCTGAATTGCTTATCTGTCCGCTCCTTTCTTAGCTTTAATTGAGGCCTGCAGATAGCATATAATGTTTAATATGTCTTCCGAATAAGAGATAGTACAGTAAATGATTGTATCAATTGGGCCAAAAGTATTTTATTACTTAGACAATGAGATGCCTCATTACAATCTTATCACAAGTTCAAAGAAAATTCCCAGCTTGGTGGAGTGATCTTTAGCAAAATGTCATCAAATCCAGGGTAAGAACAGCTAGAAATGAAAAAAGTTTCATGATTACTAAACAAAGCAAGATAAACCAGAATCTGAGCGGTTACATGATCACAGAACCTATGGACAGTGAATGGGCTGTGGTTACTATAAAAGTTTCTTGATTTATGTAGTAAGACCAATTTCCAGACCTAGGTCTGTCAGTGAACCACTTTGGAACTTGATTTGGGTTGTCAACTCCTTTCTCTTCATTGTGTTTTGTTATTGTTGGTTGCTGTTGTGTTTTTGATTATTTCTTACAACTTAAAATTAGTTTCACCGCATTTTTGTCAAATATGTTATCAAAATAAAATGTCTTTAAAACTCCCTTCATAAAAATTGTGTTAATGATCAACTAACTGTAATTAAAAAATTATATGTACCTTACTAGAGATTAATAGTAGTTAGCTGCTAAGTTGAAGGTTCTAGGAGGACCTGCCAATAAGAAAACTATTTAATTTGGCATTAATCAAAATATTTATCAAAGTACCTATTTTATAACATCTATTGAAATTTAGTAACATCGCTGTCCTATGGAAGAAACTTTGGAAAAGCTTTAGTAGACAATTTCAAACCTTTTTTGCTAAATTGGAGTGATAGTAGAGCAGGTCAGGCACTCATCTTGCACGTATCCAACCTAACTTTGATCCCTGGCATTTCATATGATACTCTAGTACTTTCAGGACTGATTTCTGAATCACTCAGAATAAGCCCTAAATACTACCAGGTGTGATTCTAAGATAAAGCAAAAACAACAAAGGAAAATCAAAGATACTTCTTTATTTGAAATAGTTTTTCAGCCTTCAACATAATGTGCTACTATGGGAGTGGGGCCTGAGGAAAAAATACATCTACCCCACACAGGAAAAATATATAGTAAGAAGGAAAAAATAATGATATATTTAAATATAAAAACCCTTTCAGACAAACATGATGTTTAAAAGTATGTTTGATAAAATTAAAATAGGAACTGGAAAGATAGTATAGCAGATAGGCAATTTCCTTGCCCACAGCCAAAAAGGTTTGACCCCCTCAGGAGAGATCCCTGAATATATCACCAGAAGTAAGATCTGGCTATGGCCCAAAATACAAGCAAAAAATTTAATAAAATAAAATAGGACCTGGAGATATTGTACAGTAAAGCACTGTCTTGTAAGTATCTGACCTAAGGTTGGATCCTGACATCACATATGGTATCCCAAGTACCACTGGCATTATCTTTCTGTGGAAGGCCAAGAATAAACCCAAAGAACAGCAGGGTGTGGTTTAAAAAAAGACAATGTGGAGAAAAGAGAAAAATATAGCTTATCTTTTTAAAAAATCTTAAACCTTACCTGCAATTTGATGTTTATAATGTCATTATTATGCAGCTAATTCTCCAAGTAATTTAAGCACTAGACTATTTTCATTGAAGCATTTACAGAGATAAATTGGGTAATATAAATGACCAAAATTCCTTGGATTATATAAAGAGATTGTTAGTGTAATCTGGATTATAAAACATAAAGTCACTCCAAAGGCACAGAGGTAAGATTAATTATGAAGGGACCAGCTTTTGCCTAATGTATTTGTTTTAGTATAGGGAAATGGTTTCATTTACTGAAGACAAGAATCAGAACATGAATTGAAAGCATTTGAGAATGCTTTGTGTATGGTTTTTGAGCCACACCAGGCAGTGCTCAAGGGTTACTTCTGGCTCTATACTTAGAAATCATACTTGGCAGACTCAGGGTGATCAGGGATTGAACCTGAATCTACCACATGCAATGCAAATGCCCTACCAGCTATACTATATTGCTCAGACTCCAGCATTTGCGAATTATTTTTTGTTTTGTTTTGTTTTTTGGATCAAACCGGGCAGCACTCAGGGCTTACTCCTGGCTCTATGCTCAGAAATCGCTCCTGGCAGGCTTGGGGGGACTCTATGGGATCCCGGGATTTGAACCACTGTCCTGCATGCAAGACAAATGTCCTGCCTCCATGCTATCTCTCCAGCCCAAATTCTTTTTTTTTTTTTTTTTTTTTTTTTTTTTTTTTTTTGTTTTTGGGTCACACCTGGCAGTGCTCAGGGGTTATTCCTGGCTCCAGGCTCAGAAATTGCTCCTGGCAGGCACAGGGGACCATATGGGGCGCCGGGATTCGAACCGATGACCTCCTGCATGAAAGGCAAACGCCTTACCTCCATGCTATCTCTCCAGCCCCTCCAGCCCAAATTCTTAATGCCATTATCAAATTAGGACTTTTGTTCTATAGGAAGAGAGGTACCACAAAAGATTTAACCCTCAGTGAATTATCTCCATTAGTATGAAATACATTTTTTAAGTAGTAACCTAACAGTTTCCTTGAACAGAAAGGTAAAATCAACCATGTTTAATTAACAAGGTAGAATACGGGCTTGCTTAATAGAATGTAGCATATAAGGAGCTAAATACCGGGCACTATTTTAAAATTGCAATACTTTTACTATCTCAGTGCTCAGAATTCCCTGGAGGGCACATAACTATTTCAAGTTTACAGGTGTAAATTCTGAGGAACAGTTTAGTTCTCAGAGTTAAGTCATAGAGCCAAATTTGAACTCGAACTGTTATTTTCTTCAGTTCCTTTTTTATTCTATTTTACTGTGCTGTCCACCTGTTATATGGGTCAGGGGCCCTCACTATTTACATTCAAAGAATGCCATACAATTTGTTCTCTCCAAACTTTGAATCTATTCTCTTCAGATTTTATTAAATTTTCTGCATTCATATGATTTAGTTTTCCCTATTAATTATAGAATTTTAAATTGTCTGCTTATAAACTGCTTATAAACCAATAGTAATATATATTTAATTTTCTTCTACTAATCATACAGTCATTTTAGTACTGTAATTTATTGACTTTGCCTAGTTACCTACTAAGGGACATTGAGTATTCTGAATGACAAGTCTACAAAATCATTTCTGATGCTAAGACTAAAAGAAAGTAGCCAAGATATAATAAAGACATATATATATATTACATTACAAAGATATATATATGCAAGCTATATTAAAATAATATGTCTTGCAGAAAGGGCATTAGATAAGAATTATCAGAATTGTAAACAATTGACCTAGCATGGTTTAATTTCTTTTTGTTGAAGAGATGTGGGGAATCAGATCCGTATCTTAGGTATCCATATATAGATTTGGTTGGCAGATCCATATATATATAGATCCATGTATAGGTATAAGTGTATATGATCGCATAAGCAACTATAACCAACTATTATATAAAACCATTATATTCCCTTAAATATAGAATAAATACTGGACAAAATTCATTTTTGGCCTCTCCCCTCCAAAATTTTATCCCAGAAAAGTATTTCCAACTCATGCTTAGGCTTGAGTAGAAATAGAGAAGATAGAGAAACAGAGAAAAAGAGACAAATTCTCTGAATTCTTTCAGAGAAGAATTTCTTCCTTCAGTTTATGGTGATCAAGGCTAAAATGTATAAGAGTCTCTTTGATAGGTCTAGAGTTGAATCAAAGCTGAATTGTAGAGTTCAGTTGAGAGAACATGGGCAAATATAATGAAAAATGTAATTGAGAGCTTAGGTAGAATGTTACCAGGTTAGATAAACAGAGCTCCTTAAACTTCTTCAAATTAGAAGAGGATCCAACTGAGAAGATTTGAATGCTAAACTCTACATTATCAAAACTTTCCTTGTTATTTTTCTACATTTGTTTATTGTGTACTTCTTTGGTTTGGCTTTGTTTCGACAATTTGTTTTTGAAAGTTATTTTAGTGCCTGCTGCCTGGGCAGAGAAGGTGAAAGACTGCCTAGACCTAATAGCCCCTAATGAAGAAAACAGCTTTGGTTTGTATCAGCCTCTGTCAGTACATTCACTTCTCAGAATTTTGGAAATAGAGAAGAAAGGGATTGGAATTCCCATTTTAGGGATATCAGCTTGCTACCTCCATAATACCTTTGCCTGGCTTCTGTTTTCCAGGACAGCCAGAGCTGGAAAAACATCATGAATTATGCAACTATGCCCCCTTTTAGTTAAAGTTTCCTGTTGAACTTCTGAAGTAAAGGTTTAAATAAGCAGCCAAATCCTTGAGCACCCACTAAAATAAAAATTAGTGCTCTGGGATTCTCAGGTGAATGTTTTTCATAGGAGTCTCTGGAGGTTGCTGAGTCTCAGGGCTGTGCTTCTTAAGTATTAATGTTGATATTAATTACCCAGGGATCTTATTAAAATGTGGATTTTTATTTAACAGTTGAAACCAAAGGTTCGGTGTGTTTCAGAAGTTTGCTTCTGTCTACACAGCACCCTGAAAAATGGAGGGCTTGTATATGCTCCCTCGGACCTTTGTGCTTTCCCTCATATTTCCCCTCAATAAACTTTCTGAGCATGCATCATGCTTGGCAAATATATCAGAAAGATTTCTTTTCCAAAGCCATTTGAATCCAGAAAGTATTCCTCAAATTATCTAATGAGGCAATTTAATTATAACCAAGCTACCAACCATTCCTCTGTTCTATTTTCTCATGGCCTTATTCTCTAACCCCACACATGACAAAGGAAATCTATGATTAACACTTAACTAATTATTATTCCAAAATATGCAAAAGAAAGGTCTTTTCTATTCTGTAACAATGCTTAAAATTTCTCTTCTGGTATTCCTCCTTAGCTTCACACACTTTAAACACCTTTAAAGCTAACTTACAATGTGCTTCTTCTATTTCTCTCTTTTCAGGATATGCATGTCATCAGTACAGATGAGAATCAAGTGTTCGCAGCAGTCCAAGAGTGGAACCAAAATGACACCTACAACCTTTATATCTCAGACACCAGGGGTGTCTACTTCACCCTGGCCCTGGAGAATGTTCAAAGCAGCAGAGGCCCTGAGGGTAATGTCATGATCGACCTCTATGAGGTATGGCACAAGTCACATGTTGTATAATGATTTAAGAATTTAAAAATAATGATGTTTGGGGCCGGAAAGGTAGCATGGACGTAAGGCATTTGCCTTGCATGCCGAAAGAGGATGGTTCGAGTCCCTGCATCTCATATGGACCCCGAGCCTGCCAGGAGTTATTTCTGAGTGTAGAACCAGGAGAAACCCCTGAGCACTGCCGGCTGTGAGCCCTCAAAAAAATGAGGCCGGAGCGGTGGCACAGCTGTAGGGCACTTGCCTTGCTATGTGCTAACCTAGGATGGACCATGGTTTGATCCCCTAATGTCCTATATGGTCCCCCAAGCCAGTAGTGATTTCTGAACACATAGCCAGGAATAACCCCTGAGCATCACCGGGTGTGGCCCAAAAACCACAGAAAAAAAAAAGAATTAAAAAATAATACTTTAATGAATTTTTTCCTTATGTGACCTCATTTCATTCATAAGAAGAAAGGATTTGCAGAATATATTGGCTAGTGTGCCAATTAGAATAAAGAATATTCTGGGAAGGAGTCTTTCAAGAGGTCATCGAGAATCTGAGGACTTAGAGAGTAACTGGGGAATTAGTGAAAGAGTCTGATAAGAGTGTATATATGGGAGCTAGAGCTATAGCACAGCGGCAGGGCATTTGCCTTGCTCGTGGCTGACCCAGGACAGAACTGAGTTCAATCCCTGGCCTCCATATGGTTCCCCCATGCCAGGAACAATTTCTGAGCGCATAGCCAGGAGTAACCCCTGAGCGTCACTGGGTATGGCCCAACCCCCCCCCCAAAAGTGTGTATGCAATAAAATTTGAAAATAATCTTGTAAGATCTATAAAGTGTCAGTGTTGAGGAATGGAGTAGAACTCTTACCTCTCCTGAAGAAAGAATGGAGGGGCATTCTTTGTATGATGGCATCAGAAGATCAGGAGATAATCTCTATACATTTGAACATCGTTCATACTTGATAACCTTCCTCAGCTATTTACCCTATTTTCAGAGGATCAATGAGCAAGATAAAATTAATAACTCTTTCATTACTAAACTAGAAGAGAGAACAAAAAGCCAAGTTTTCCAGGCCCCCTGTTAAGTGAACTTTCTCACTGTTTCTCAAAATTACCAAGTGCAAAAAATTATATCTATCTATAATAATATAAAAATCATATATAAGATATATACTTATGTATATAATCTATCTCATATGTATGCTATATCAATTAGTTTTTATGAGAAACATTGATGTCTTAATTGCTATTTAAAAAACAGATAGATAAAATGCTACTATTTTGAGATAAATTTAGCTATTTGTCATACTTCTCATATCTCTGAAGGATTTATAATAGCCTATAATCAGTCATGATAAAATATATTCAGAATTTAAGAAATGTAATTATACATTTATTCTCTGAAAAGACTTAAACTGACTGAAAATGTATAGTCATAAAAATCAATCATTTCATTGAATATAAGTTCATAGAGTCAAGTTTTGTTTAAAAATGCTAAGTGAAAAAATCATAACCAGTATGTTAGAGAAAGAAAGCAAATTTACTAAAAAATTTAAATTTACCTATATAATTTCTTGTAATTCTATCTACATCTTTTTTACTTTTTGAGTTAGGGATAGAAGATTATCTTCTGGTATCTAAACAGACATTACCTAAATTAAAGGTTTATTAATAAACTATAGGAACAATTTAGTGCCCACATATTTATAATGAAAATTGTGGTAGACTAGTATATGACACAACTTCCATATGTATATTTAGAAAAATGCACTGAAAATTCTTTCCTACATTTACAAGTTTCCACTTCCTTTTCTGCCCATGTTCCAGATAAATATAGAACAAGATTTCTCTGCCTTAAATTGAACACATATTCTCAAAAACATTTACATAGTCTTGTGATTTAATTTCAACTTCATGTCAGAGAAATTGTAGTTTAGACTAAATGTTTTGGAGGCAGACTGTCTGATGTCCCACTACCCACAGGCATATATTGTCGAGATAAATTTATTGACTTCTGAACTTCAGTCCTTGCTTAAAATATGGGTATAAATATGTTATTGATTTTATAGTATTTGTTTTAGAATAAATTGGTTCATCTTAATGAGGAAAGTGAGTTTAAAGTACTAAAACAGTGTGTGAATATGCAATACTCAATCAATTATAGATAGAAATATTAATATTATATACAGTGACTTTAAGCTCTAAATCACTGTTCTATTTTTATTGTCTTTATTGCAATTAGCATAGGCATATGATTTTCATTTACACCAACTAGTTATCTTCTTATAAACAAGTATAAATTGTTTCTTTCCTCTTTTGTCTTATAAACACTTAAATATAAGTGTTTTCTTACCCTGATTCAATGAAAATATCTTGTTCTGAGGATCTGATTGTTATGAAAGCAAGACAGTAGGATCAGATTCATCAATCAGTTGGCTTTCCTAATTTCAACCCTGACTTTTTCTTTCAAAACTATTCTCTAATTTTCAGGTTGCTTTTTATCTGATTATCTTCTCTCTTTTCAAGTCTACGAGAAGTAGTGTCTCTGGGTAAACTGTGTTATCTGCCAAGAGAGACACCATTTTAATTGGTCCCTTGGTGATGGAAAAGATGACAGATCTGGACACGAATGACTACAATGCCCTGTTATTTGTGACTGTTTTCAGGAATGATTTTTGTAAATTTGAACGTGGTTTATAGGCACAGAATGAGAAGCAGAAGCAAGGTGACCTCTGGACAGAGGAAATCATTTTCTAGTTAATCCTTGTTCCACTTGTGTGTCTCTTGCAGTTGACTATCTGTAGAGAGACTGCTGGCTCTTATTATCATCACTTTGAGCACTTTGACTGCATTATGTAAAGGTGTTCTGCATCCTGGGGCCAGAGCGGAGAGTCTTTGTTTTATTAGCCTGACAGTTCACAGTAACTTAAATTGGAATTGATGTGATCAGTGCAGTAGTGCCGTATCTGCTGATTACCTAGATAGAAAGAATATTGGCTGACACTGAACCTGGCACAACCGTTCTTTAAATTAGATTGTTCTGGCTAGCAGGAAGCTGAAAACCATCCAGCATGAATTTTCCAGCAGAATTGCAATGAATGATGAGTGCTCAGAGATAAATGAAAAGTAAAATAAAAATCCATAAGTGAATTAATAAGAAGAGATGAGCAACATCCTAGTAGGGGGTGACAGATAGAGGATATATGGAGGGTAGGCAATTTTGTATTTGGGGGTGACTGAAAAAATGGTCTTTATTACTTGTATGCTTCTGTGTGCCAAATACCTGCTCTTCCAAAATTGTTTACTCCTTAAGCTGTTTTATAGAGGTGAACTATGCAATATATGTGTCTTGTAAGTTTGTGTATTGAGTTTCTATATTATTGAGTTGTTATGGGAAATGCAGAGAAAGCATAATTCTCATTAAAAGGAATCTTTGTTCTCATAAACTTTGAAATCTTTTGAAAACTGTTGTTTCTCTCTGCACTAGAATTCTACATATGTTTGCAGTAGATAGGCAAGGGTTGAGGACTGAAGGTTGGGGCCCAGATTACATGATTTAGTAATTGAAATGCCAGAATTCTTCCTCAGTATTATTGAGAATATGAATTCTATTCAAAAGTTAAGAAATGTGGGATATGGCAAAATAGTTCAAAGGGCATTTGAATATAATTAGACTCTGGATTCAATTCCAAGTACCTCCAGAGTTCCCACCACAGCAGAAGAAACTAACTTAAAAGCAAACAAAAAAATCAAAAAAGTAAAGATATATGATAAAGGAAGTAGACAACAACAAAAATGTTAGGAAGTATTTTATTGGCATCAGATAATACAATGTTTAGGAACCTTGGTTTATATGCAGATAATCTGAATTTAACCCCCATCATCATACATGCTCCCCTGTGCACAATTGTAAGTGATTTCTAAGCTCATAACCAAGAGTAAGTCCTGAGAACTTCCAGGTTTCCAAAGACATACACATAACACACAAACACAACAAATTTTATTTTCTGTTGATGAGAGATTATAACTGTAACAAAATTTTTGAGCCATCATTATGTGAGGTATAGTGTAAAAAAATTTCCATATTTCACTCAGTTGCTATTTGAACCTTTTGACTTTAGGTGCTATGATATCTTCCATTTTACAAAAATGTAAAAAGAATCATGAATACAGTACATTATTTTTTGAAATATTACAAAGCTACTAGGTGACAAAATTGTGATTTGAGTTTGTTGAATGTCAAAACTGTCTTGTCTCTCTCGATATGTAAGTATTTGACCTATGTGTCAAGTTGTAGCCCTAAAATAGAAGGATATTGGAGGAAGGATAAATATTACATTGTACCTAATAGTATAAGCAACTAGACCGGAAAAGAAAATGGTCAGGAAAGGGAAATAGACATAAACAGACTCAGCAGATTAGTGCTCTAAACCTACATTCCACCTTCTCAGTCAAGTGATAAGCCCATACTTATAACTAAAACCAGGCAATGTTGTCAGGTGGGTCTGGCAGTCCTTTTTAGGTTGTTGTTTTTGTTTTTGTCTTTGTCTTTGTAAGAGAAGTATAGAAACAAGTGTCCTAACATCTCTTCATTTGATCCTAGTACAAATGTTCCAGGACATTCTGTGAAAAGGATATTAGAAAACCGCATATCTGGTGATGACCAGAACAAAAGCAATGCAATGCGAGTGCCTGAGATGTAGATGCCTTGTGTCTTTATCTGAAATGGATGATGTAAGGGGGTATGACACTTTTGGATTATTTTCCCCCTCCTCTGGGAAGGGAGTATTAATTAATGATGATAAAGAGCACTTTGGTTTAATATACAATGACAGTTCACCCCAGCTGAGTGGAAAAGGTTTTGATTAGGGGCTTGCCACCTGGCTGACACTTTCAGCATGCACAGAGTGTTTCTTCATATGACTGAGCCATAATAGGCATCATGAAATACAAAACAAATGACCATAGAAACATAATGTCTTTTGTAGTTAGACTTACCCTAATATTAAGTTTCATGGTTATAATGATTTAGTTTATACCTTAATATTTTGGACAAAGCCTCCCTCTTATAATTCAGCATAGGGAGAAGGGGAAGAAAAATATTCGTCCATCCAGGACAATTTAGACTCAACCCTTTATTTCTTGAGACTACTGATCTTCGGCACAGAGCACTGTCTGATCAAGGCAAAGAGTACATAGGAAAAAAAAAAAACAACTTAAAACTATTATTTTGGACAATGAGTTACCTGATTGCAGAGATAGTTCTAGTGCTTGCTGAGTTTGAGACTATCCCAGATTACACCTTGTCTTTAGAAAAGGGAACTATAATACCCAGAAAGACCACTGATGTCATAGTCATGAATATGTTGACATTTTTGCCACAGTGGTTGATTATTTATCTTTTTGTATTCAAATTGTAATGAAAATAAAATAAATAAAAATTGTAATTAAATTATAAGACGAGGGCTGGAGGATTCAGTTTTAGATATGCTTCAGAGGTGGAAATAAAAAAAAAAACAATTTTATGTGAGGCCTCCCTAATATCCACAGGATACATGGAAGTTTGAGGCAGGAAAGAACCCTTTAGAAGTCACTATGTAAGAGCAAATTGTTATCCAAAGTTCTACCTTTAAATCACCAAAGAAATCAGTTCCCAAGCTCCAAGCACATTTCTACTCAAAGAAATCTAATCAATATAATGTACATATGCTTAGAAAGGAGGAACTGTCTCCCCAGTCCTTAGAAGAAATATATAAAATTATAACAAAGAATTATAAAAGAGTTTTCTGTGAGTATCATATTTCTATATGATACTTGTCTCAGAATGCTCTACAAGGAGAGGAATAATTGTAGAAGTACTGTGGTTTCTAGCATTAGACAGACTCATTGGAAATATGGTTCAAACTTGGGTAGAAAATAATCAATTGATGGTTATGTCAGAGTCAGGTTTTCTTATCTGCAGATATGGTTAACATTCACTCTTCTCTTTAGAGGGAATGAGATTACAGGTATGGTAGCACTTGAAGAGCCCTTTGTATAGTACTTGAAAATTCATAGGTACTAATATGGGGCCAGAGGGATAGCACAGCAGTAAGGCATTTGCCTTGTGAGTGTCCAGCACAGGACAGACCCTGGTTCGAATCCCGGCATCCCATATGGTCCCCCGAGCCTAGCAGGAGTGTCTTCTGAGCACAGAGCCAGGAGTAACCTATGAGTGCTGCCAGATGTGACCACAAAAAAAAAAAAGAAGAAAAAGAAAAGAAAAGAAAAGAAAAGAAAAGAAAAGAAAAGAAAAGAAAGAAAAGAAAAAAGAAAAAGAAAAGAAAATTTCAATAAATGTGAGGTCTGTTTGCCGCTTTCTAATGATTATTCTTTTAACCTATTTTATTAAAAATACAGCGTTTTGTGAAGTGGCTTTTCTATCATTAATTTTAATGATGGAATGTGGTGGATTAAATGACAACTCAAAGATTAAATTTGAATGAGAAACCACAATCTGTAAAATAACTGCGGAAGACTTTCTTATTCCTTAACAATATTGTAATTGAGAGTCAAGGCATAGGTATAACTCAATTTATATAAAATATAATTTGAGAATGGAGATAGTACAAGTTTTGGCTCAAAGAAAAGGTACCTCTTTCTAGGAAATGTTTATCAATTTTGAACTAGATAGACATGTCAGGAAGTTATTCACTGTGCATTTGGGGAAGGATTGTTACATTATGAGAAAAGAGAGTGAGATTGAAGTTGGGAATATGACAATCTGCTATTTTTATATGAGGTGGTCTAGGTATAAAGTGCTTTGTGTTGACTTGACAGGTTTAACCCAAAATACATCATATTTTAGGATTTATTGAAATAATATTTTAGCAATTTATTTATATAGTAAGAAAAAATAATTATCAATTACCTTTGATACTTAGATACTTACCATATTTTCCATAAATTGAAGCTCAAAAACAAAGATGATTTCATAATTTACTCATAATTTTTAACAGTCTTTATGGAGCATTCAGAAAGGCAATTGTGGTTTATCTTTGGCAGTTAGGCCTTTAGGTTTATCCAAAGACAAATGTATCCTGAAGTATAAAAGCTAACAGTTGGCCACCTTCTTTTCATAGGAATGTCATTTTTGTAAATTATTTATTTATATGAAGTCCTGTCTTCAACAAGACATAATAACCCTTGTCTCAAACTTTTACCCTGTCTGATCCCACAAATATACATATATTTTGTATGTATTTATATTGTATATTCCCTATAAAGGTAAGCTGTCGTACAACAGAAATCTTTAGTAGAGCACTAGATCTTCCTTACACACATAAACAAATGTGCACTTACATATATATCTGCATACATTACATTTTTTTGCTAATGTTGCTCCCATATTTTATAAAATATAAAACATATGACAAGATCTTGCAGATTAGCCCTTGAGGGAATGGTCTTGTGCATGGGGGCGCCCTGAGACATAAAGAAACATAGTCTCAGACTCAGAACAAAAGAGGCAATGAATGACACATACACAAAAGAGTGGGATATCCATTTTGGAGGTTGGGCAAAGAAACAAAAATAAAGACACTTCAAATTGGAATTTACACAGATATTATGCCTTGACCCAGAGTATGAGTAATCTTTGTAGGTCCATTCCTTGCTATCACACAGTCCCTCTGCTTCTCCAATCTTTTTTTTGGGAGGGGAAATTGGGGTTTGGGGCCACACCCAGTGACGCTCCAGGGTTACACCTGGATATGCGCTCAGAAATAGTTCCTGGCTTGACCAGAGGGATTGAACCGCAGTCCGTACTAGGTCAGCGCATGCAAGGCAAATGGCCTACTGCTTGCGCCACCACTCTGATCCCTGCTTCACCAATCTTTTATGCCTCTAGATAAACCTGAAGTCTCAAATACCAGAGATGTTTAACAAAGCATAGATTTCAGTATTTTCTAAAGCTACGCAGTTGGGGGCCAACAAAGTCATTTCTTTTGTAAATCAAATGAATCAGTTCCCAAACATACATAAATCTACTCAGATATCCTTGCCAAAAGAAACAGAGACCGGAAACAAAACAGTCAATGAAACTATTGAAAGAGAATATTTGTATTCTCCTTGTTCTTACTTTACCCTACTAGAGTGCTGACGAAAGACAGGGTTGTTCCCAAGTAAAGGTTCCTGATGTGAAGAAGTGTATGGAGATTCTGACTTACTTATGAAATTTAGTTTTTAAAGACCTGGCAGTTTTGTCATAGTTAAATATGTAACAGCTTCTTGAACATATGGAAAACCAATATGGAGTTTTCTGGTGAGTAATCCTATAGGGCTAGTACAGTGAATAACTAAATATTATTTGTAATTAACTCATTAAAGTGGGAAGGTAAGAGTGCTCCTGGTATTTATATCACATTTATGTTGAGGTTTGAAAATGCCTAAAAAAATTCTGGCTGCTGTGGATTGCCCCCAAATTAAACTTGTTTTCCTACATAGTTCAATATATTCCTTCCAGCAACTCTTTTACACTACTTATTTGCTTAACAAACTTGCTGTTTCAGAAGTCTTACAAAATTGGCCCAACTCTAAATTATTCCAGATGCCAAATCAGCAGGTACAAACTAATGAGGTTTGACTGTGTCAAAAGCGAAGGCAAATCATGCGTATTGTATTGATAGAAACCCAACCTCTTGCAATTGACAAATTCCAAGCTTTATTTGTTCAGAGAACATGGGAAGTCAGAATTGGGAGGGAAAGCCAAAACTATCTCATCTCAAGCAATTAAATTTAGTATGCACTTCTGTTGTTTCTCTCATGGAATTAGAATAATAGCTGTTATACAGGTTGGTGTTGAAAATTAAAGATACTATATATAAAATATTGGACATATGCTTTGCAGTAATTAAAAGGGAAACAGCTATTGCTTCCCTTTTTTACTTACGTTTTTAAGGGCACAGAGCCATAGAACAGTGGGTAAGAGGCCAGAGAGATAGCATAGATGTAAAGCGTTTGCCTTGCATGCAGAAGGATGGTGGTTCAAATCCCAGCATCCCTAATGGTCCCCTGAGCCTGCCAGGAACTATTTCTGAGTGTAGACCCAGGATGAAACCCTGAGCGCTGCCGGGTGTGACCCAAAAAACAAAAACCAAAAAAAAAAAAAAATAGTGGATAAGCCACTTGCCTTGTATATGGTGACCCTTGTTCAACACCCAGCATCCCATTTGGTCCCCAATCCCACTAAAAGTGATCCCTGAACAGTAATGATCCCAGAACAGAGCCATGAGCACAGCTAAGTGTTGCCCAAAACTTAAAAAAAAAAGTTGTAAATAGAGTGGCCAAGTGCTAGTAGAGTGGAAAGTGGATCATCAACCCAATTCTATCCCCTACATACATGGTTGCCAGGGATGATATGACCCTGGCAGCTTTTAGCCCTTATGATGATATGATCCTGGCAGCCCAGTACTCCCGGAATGGCCTGGGTGATTTCTGGCACCTTAGAACACGAGCAGCCTCACATCCTTGAGTCTTTTCATTGACTCTAAGGCCAGATTGTAAAAGAATCACAGAGTTGGAGCTGAGCTTCCTGAGGGCTACAGGAGACAATCTCTAAGTAAATACATTGTATTGTATTGTATTGTATACAGGTTCAAGTTGTTAATGAAATTCAAATATGTTTGTCAACTAATGCATTCAATTCTGTATTCTATAGAATGAAACTTAAGCTGTTCTTTTTTATGAGTTTGGTTCCATTTTATGTGGATGAGACTTTACAACTTGCATCCTCAAATGTGACAAATTGTAACTCTATTTATTAGATGATATGAATATTGAATGAAATATGCGTAGTGTGGAAATTTACTGTTCTATACATTAAGACCTCTTTCTCATTGCATATGTTTTCTTAGTTGTTAGCTTTTTTGTGTAAATGGGTGAATTTGTCAATTTTCTAAAACATAAGAAAGGCAAAATGCACAATTAACAATTTGTTATTACTTAATTTTGGCAGTTTAGTCAAAATTGTTACTTTCCTCTTAATATTTAGAAGTGAGATGACAATTATCCTTAGAACTAAATGAGAACTGCTCAGAGTGAAAAAGGGTGTAAAAGAAATCAAGGGATTTTTGACAAGTTAAGTAAATCATTGCATCTTTATGTTTAAAATATGTAATCTTTGTTGTATATATTTTAGAAGCTAAGTAGAACTATCTTTACATAAAAAATGCATTCATAATTGGATCATGCTCCTTAATATCTTTAAATGCTCCAAGGCTATAAATAGCTCAATAATTTCAATAGCCATTAAAAGTCTGGCTGTGAAACCAGAGGATTCTGGCTTTAATTCAAGATCAACTATGAAGTGTTTGATACCTTCAGCATTATGACTTTGGACAAATCACTTTACAGAATGAGTCTGTTTTCTCATCTGTAAAATAGACTAAGTGATATTTACCCATGAGGATGGATAACAAAAGTTGAATCATTTATCAAATTTGAAGTACACCCCTCATATTTTTAGATATGATATTTGCAGGCACTCTGATCTTCTATGATCTTCTGCCTCACAACCAGAAATTTATTGCCCTTAAACATCATCCTTTGTTCACATTTCCTTGCCTTCTCTGCTGTGTAAGTTAAATGTCCAACTCTAAATCTGATCTGCTGTTTTGTTTATTTTTCAAGTAAACAAATGTACTCTATCAAATTGATGTATTTTTCAGCCATGTCAATTTTTCCCAGGTAGCAGGGATAAAGGGAATGTTCTTGGCTAACAAGAAGATTGAGAACCAGGTGAAGACTTTCATTACATATAACAAAGGCAGAGACTGGCGCTTGCTGCAGGCTCCAGACACAGATCTAAGGGGAGACCATGTGCATTGCTTATTGGTAAGTCTACATATGGAGCAAAAGGCCCTTTACATAGTTGAGATCTTGGAATGGAGGAACATAATCCAATGAAGAGATTCTGGGGTTTCTTTTACACATTGATGAACAGAGGGATACACACACAAACACACACATACACACAACTCACACACATATGTATATATATATATATATTTATATATGTATGATGGACTCATGATATAGGAGTACATGAGTTATGTGTTTTTCTCAACTCAGAGGATGTTCATTTGTGGCCCAAGATCTATCACGAACTTCACTCTGTACTTTATGGGATATTATGACAGTGTCCATATATTATGGGGTGTGCACTCTTGTTTTCTCTTGACTAGCCTATTACAAAACTAATAACACATAAATTAAACTATATAATTGATTAAATGAATGCAGAATTATGTAAATGCATTTTCTAATGGAAATGCTTAATTATATTTTCAAAGGAGTTTAGTCTTTATAATAAGGTAAGAATCATTTGTTAAACCCTATCTAACATGTTTCTTTAGGTCTTCTATAAAGCTGTGTTTTAAAATTAGGCTCTATATCTGTTTATCATTACAATTAAGTGTTTTTTGCTAAATAAAATTGTATTAAAAACTTGTTTGTATATTATCTGTTACTTTAATTCCACATGGCAAAATCAAGTAGTCATAAGAAGACTATAGTTCATAGGACCCAAAATATTTATTATTTGATTTTTATAAAAATAAACAATTTGTTGACATCTGCTTTGAATAATAACTCCATGAAGTAATACAATGATTTAAATTGAGTTGTCAGGAACACCCTTGGCCCCAAATATAGCAAGAAAGAAATAAACTGAGTGGAGGAGAAAAAAACACAAATATGAAAGCATGGGCACAGGGGTCAAGTGATCCCAGATCCGTTTAGTATAAATAAAAAAAAGGACAGGGCCTGGAGAGATAGCACAGCGGTGTTTGCCTTGCAAGCAGCCGATCAAGGACCAAAAGGTGGTTGGTTCGAATCCCGGTGTCCCATATGGTCCCCCTTGCCTGCCAGGAGCTATTTCTGAGCAGACAGCCAGGAGTAACCCCTGAGCACCGCCGGGTGTGGCCCAAAAACAAAAACAAAACAAAACAAACAAAAAAAAACAAAAAACAAAAAACAAAAAAGGACAGAACTAAATATCCAAGCCAAAGTCAATAACAATTGAATCAAAAGACCCAAACTCCTGGGGCAAGAGCAATGGCGTAGCCATGCAGCTTTTGCCTTGCACACAGCTGACACAAGATGGACCGCAGTTCAATCCCCACGCATCCTATATGATCCCCCATGCTAAGAGTGATTTCTAAGCACATAGCCAGGAGTAACCCCAGAGTGTCACTGGGTGTGGCCAAAAATGTAAAAAAAAAAAAAAAAAAAAAAAGGAAAAGAAAAAGAAAAAAAGGTCCAAACTCTAACGATCTAAACTATATATGAGCCTGTTATACTGGCAGGCTGGAGGGAGCCGGGGGCAAAGGATGGTGGTATGGAATACACTCTGGGAAAATGGTGGAGGGAGATTGACATTGGTGATGGGATAGGCCCCAATTCATTGTATGTCTGAAACAAACCAACTATGAAGGACCTTGTAAGTCACAATGTTTTTTGATAAAAAATAAAATGTTAAAAAAATTACTGAACTCTGCTTTAAATTTGGTCAACAAATAAATATAGTTTGATTTGAATATTTTATAATATGTTAGCATTTAAGACATAGATCAAATCTGTGTCTTCAAAAAGTTTTCAATCTACAGCTGAGAGAATACATTGAGGGATGACAGAATAAGTCTCACATCTTAGGAGTTTGGCACCTGATCTATAATAGTTGGTGCTTGAATATATATTCAATGACTATTTGATAAATGAAAATGGAAGTAAGAAGATACTAACTTAAAAAACATATAATTGAATGATGAGTTCTAAATGATAATAAAAATCTATCATCAAAGGGAATGACAAGTAATAAATTATTGGGCAGAGTTTTTAGCTTTAAAATATGGTATTCCCACTTTTATAATAGTTCTAGCTTTACTATAATCTATGTACATATCACTTTCTCTGTCCAGGAAGTCCGAGTAGTCAATTTTTAGGTTTATCTCAGAACAGATGTAGACAGGTTACTTCCCTTCTTGGAAGATGCCAGCAATCATAACTTGACCTTATTAGGTATAGAGAATATTACTGTTGTCATTGTGTCAAGGAAATAGTCTCAATGTCAGCTTTCCTCTCCACTGCCATCCTCATTACTGGCATCTTATAAGGGGGGAAAGTCAGCTACAATAATTTGTTTACAATACCAATGATAGAAGTAAACATAGCAGTTATTTATTGAAATTTTACACATCAAGAAGTTAAGTAGCTTTGATAAAACAAGGCCATTATGCTAGTTATCTAGATCAAGATGGAATATCATATTTAGTCAAACATTCATGGAATATACCTTGTTTGGATATGGCATTTCATCCAACATGCAATTTTAAGGGAAAATGCTAATGAGAGAATACAATAAGTATGCTAAAATAGTTTCCCTGGATATTCTGGCATCATAAATGGACCACTAGAAATTCCTCTAATGCAAAGGACCTAGCAAAATAATCTTTTGTTTCTAACCTACTGTTAGTCTTATTGCTGAGCTTGTACAAAATAAATGCATATCAACATATTTCTCCATCTCCATGAGAACTATCCTAACCCAAGTCACTATCATTTTTTACTTCTGCTACAGCAATAGACTCTTAACCAATTCTTCTGCTTCTAACTAGAAATCTATTTTCTAATTAGCAGCTAATGAGAACTTTTCAATAAAAAATACAAGTTTTAATATAAAGTAAATATACATAGGTGTAATGTATGTATATATGCATATATATATCTACATACCTTTATGTATTCACATACATACCTATAATAAAACAAATATACATATATAAAATAATATATAATAAAAATACATATTCAAGGTGCAAATTGATGAATTATAAGTGTATGTACCCAGATTAACTACTGTTGTGACCAAGAAAGTGCAATTCCATAATCCCCAAAAAAATTGCTCTTCATTTATTAGTAGTCAGTATAGAATAAATACAAATATTATTTTACTATTAATTATATTCTTTTTCCTAAAATTTTGTATAGATAGAATCAATGTGAGATTATTTGTTTGTTTGAGTGCCACATTCTATAATGCTCAGGAGTCACATTGGCTCTGCACTCAGAAATTGTCCCGGGCAGGCTCAGAGACCATATGGGAAGCTATGAATGGAAACCAAGTTGGTCATGCGCAAGGCAAGCTCTCTACCCACTGTACTATCACTTCAGTGCCTCAATGTGGGATTTAAAAAATCTGATTGGGGCCGGCGAGGTGGCGCTAGAGGTAAGGTGTCTGCCTTGCAAGCGCTAGCCAAGGAAGGACCACGATTCGATCACCCGGCATCCCTTATGGTCCCCCCAAGACAGAGGCAATTTCAGAATGCTTAGCCAGGAGAAACCACTGAGCATCAAATGAGTGTGGCCTGAAAAACCAAAAAAAAAAAAAAAAAAAAAGAAAAATCTGATAATGTCCCTCCTTTATTTAAATTGACTGAATTTCTAATGCTGCTAAAATAGAATTGAAATATTTTATCAGAGTCTACCATATTCTATAGGCTCTAATTCCTGGTTTCTGTTCCTTTCTGGTCTCCTGACCTTTATTCTCTTTTTATACAATCCTTGTAGTGGAGAAAGGAGAGTGTTTTCTTTCCTCAAATGAACTTACATTAAACATTCATGTCATAAACTGAATTTATCATTATTTCTTTTAATGTTCCTTTCTCCTCATTTGTCTTTTTCTTGGCACTCAGACTCTTGCTTGAATATCTTAATCTTGGAGAGATGCATAGCACATTCATGAATGTTATACCCATAGCGCATTCATGAATGTTATACATGATTTTCTGAGCTCTTTTATGCATGACCCTTCTCATGACCTGAACTCAGTTCATATATTTATAGGCTTCATGTCCATCTGCTAACATATGAAATCAGTGCAGCAACTGTAGCTCTCTTTTAGCTGCTCCAGAGAATCAGGCCCAATACATGCCTCATGCTAGGTGTTCAACCTACAAGCTGTTATTATGGATGTTTGTATTCATTTACAATGCATTGACTGTTATTGTTTTAATTTTAAACTTTTCTTGACACTTGAACACACTAAATAATCCTCTGAAGCCCAGAGAATGAATTTGACTCCAAAGTTAATATTAAGTTGAGGAAGTGAATTAATTAATTAATTAAAAACTGAGTTAACTTTATTCTTCCATCTTTTTAAACACCATTGTTTAAAAATGTAGTTTTACCAAAAGGGAACAGAGTAAGGATATGGAAATATAGGGTGGAGAGAGAAAAAAATAATTTTATGAAACACTACCAAGCATACAAATCAGGAAAGAAAACCTTTAAGGTACTAGAGACCCAAACTGTTAAAAGCTTCCTTTAGCTTGGGAGCTGGTGGCAGAGAGAAGATAGAATGTGATTTTAGATTGTGAGTACTTGGAAAGTGACAGTGTCACTGAAAGCACAGCCTGGTGATTATAAAAGAGTTTTTTTCCAGCAGGGTTGTTACAAATGTGGAACAAGTTCAGAATTGCAGGCCCAAATGGAATGTTCCTGGTAAAATGCATTCTATAGAAATAAGACATCTAGGGTAATTTGGGGCTGTATTTTTAGAACTTTTAGACTGATTGCCTGGAGAGCTCAGCTGGGATTTCTTTTCTTTGAAGGTTGCATTGTACAATTAGATGGGGTATTACAGGTCATGGTCCACCTAACTGCAAGAGGTAAGATGTGAGTGGAGCCTATGACAAATTTTTAGGCCTCTAGAGACAGCATAGTATTTCGAGAGGCAATGACTTCTCTAAGTATTCTGTTTGAAGTTTTCTATTGGAGCTAAACAGCCAGTTTCTCCAAGCTCTTGATTCTACCTTTCACCTTCCTTGTATTGTCTGTGTTTCTACATAGTCACAAATAGCTCTGGGTTGGGAAAACCTTTACCCAGACAGTTAGTCCAAAAAGTTTCCTTCGTTCTTGTCACCCCCTCTTTTTTGAAGATCTAATTTAGTCATGGCATCAGTAGAGCATAAGAAACAATGTGGATGTATGTATGGTGGGAACTAGTGTAGACCATTTATGGATTTATGTGTTGCCTTATTGTTATTTTTAAGAGCTTTGATTTAGCTTTCATTATAGTTCCCAGATCAGACACATCCCAGGGACAAAGTTGCCATAATGAATTCTAGTGGTTTAGTGTGAGAAAACAAAGTAGGGAGAAGGTGCACTTCACCCAAAAATAATCTAGCAGTTTTAAAGTTGATGTAAATTCTGGTGATAAAATGTCTTCTCTTGTATTAATTAAGTAATTCTTTATTGACTAGTCATTTTATTGGGGGAAAGTTGAATTAATTAAATTTAACTGAATTAATTATATGTTTAATGTTCAAAATGACCAACAGCTCTTGTTGGTTGAAAAAAATAGTATCATAAAGAATGGATCCAGAAGCTTGTAAATTCCCTGAAATTCATATGAAACTCTGTATGCACTTGCCTTTGTTGCCTTTTCCTTAGGAATGAGCCCTAAATTTGCAACAGATGCTCAAACTCTATGCTTGATCTTAAGTAGATACTAAAAAAGACGTGGTGATGATATTGCAAATGCAATCATTTTTGTCAATAATGACGTTTTCAAACGTTTAATATAAACCCTCCTAGTACTGTAAGTCAACTGGCTGCTCACACAAAGTGGTCCAGTGGACAGAATTTTGTTTTGTTTTGGTTTAATTTTAGGATCACCCTCAGTGGTACTCAAGATTTACTCCTTGCTCTGTACTCAGTGATCATTCCTGGTGGTGTTTGAGGGACTATATGGGATGCTGGTGATCAAAGTCAAATCTGCTGCTTACAAGTGTCCTACTCACCATATTATCTTTATGGCTCACTTCAGAATTTTTTAAAAGCTGAGAAGACAGAAGTAGATAAGAGAGTCTTTGGAACAAATTGTGTTTGCCTTTTCTGAATTGATAATTCTGAAAGGATATTTAGATACTCAGTTTATGTTTGCTGTTTGCTGATGAGAGAAAAGAAGGCAGAAAGTCTGAAAAGAAAGAAAAAGGTACAAAATGTTCCCTCATTGAGCAAAATGTACATATTAGAAAACCTTGTTCTGTGTCCTCATGAGATTGCAGAGACCATATACCTTTTATAACAAACCTATTAAATTTCAGTGACTGACAAATGTTCAAAATCATTAAGTACACAGTTTTAGTTGAGTACCATGAAACACTTTTGCCTAACTTCAATCATTGAAGCAGTCAATATTTTCCTTGAACAAAAATGAATAAGAAAAATATCCACGGAATATTCTCTTTGTACCAGCTGGGGGCAATCCAGTACAACAAATATGAGAGTAGAAGGAAAAAGTGCATGCAAAAATGATCATTTTTAACGTTATGGTTACTGCATGAACTGATGTCTTTTCTTCTCAAATTAATTTATCGTGGAACTATGAAAGCCATAGCAACAGAACCATTCTGAGAGAGCCAATTGCAAAAGCTCTTTCCCTATTGTAATCACAAGTGCTCTGTTTTAAATAATTCTTAGGTGAGGTGCAACTAAACTTTAGAGTGTTCATATTACTCACAGCTGAATTATGAGGTATGACAAATGGCAGGCTTGAGACTGCAAAGTAGGGGTACCCTGTTTTTGGTGTTACAGAAGTCCATCCAATAATCCGATGTCTAGGTGTTACCCTTAAGAAATGATACATTTTTGGAAGGTCAAGTAGATTTTCACTTTACTCTGATTATGCAGCTTATAAATAAAATCACTTACTTCTGGTATTGTTCTGAGTAAAATAGTAATGTCTTTCATGTCCTAACATAAAAGCTTTGCTTGATATTTCTAGTGTTATGTGGTTGGGTTTTTGTTGCCTGTAAGCTTTAGAGTTTATAGTCGATAGCACAGAGGAGGAAAATAATACATGTTTTCCTTTTATTTCTAGAATATGTGTATCTATCTCAAGTATAGAAAATAGGATAGTGCTCAGTAAAGTGAATGAATGTAGAGCAGAGAAGGAAAAGTCTAATAAGATGTAGCTGTGTGAAAAACACTCATGGAAATTAAGTCTAATCCCTCCACTTTTGCTGGCCAAGCATCTGACTACTGCTGGCTGGACCTCTGCAAAATCAAACTATGCCAATTGGAGTCATCTATCTTTAAAAAAAAAAAAAAAAAAAAAAGAGGGGCCAGAGAGCACAGCAGTAAGGCATTTGCCTTGAGTGCAGAAGGACAGTGGTTCGAATCCTGGCATCCCATATGGTCCCTCGAGCCTGCTGGGAGCCGTTTCTAAGCATAAAGCCAGGAGTAGACCCTGAGCTGCAGGGTGTGACCCCCAACTCAAAAAAAAAAAAAGAAGAAAAGAAAAGAAAAAAGAAAAAAAGGAAGTCAATGTCTATGTCTATTTTTTCATATAGGTGTGGTTCCTATGCTGTTCTATAGAATATTGTAAAATCTAAAGTCATTATTTAAAAGTTCTGCATTTTTTGTTTTGGTTTGTTTTTCATGTAAAGACAATGCTTTGATGCTGTCATTTTTAAGATGTTTGCTTCTGGGGTGGAGGGATAGCACAGAGGTAGGGCCTTTGCCTTGCAAAGCCAGGAGTAACCCCTGAGCTCTGTCTTGTATAGACCAAAAACAACAAAACAAAACAAAACAAAAAACAAAAATAAAAGAGTTTTGATTTCTGCTTTAGTAATCATGGGAACTTCTTGTGGTCTACTATTTTTATTTCACTATTATGTGGGCAGCTTTGATTTTTTTGGTTTCATTTTTAGTTTGTCATTTACTGTATCCAATATAAATTTAATCACGGTATCTCTCTTGCTCTCTGAATATCTGCTGGCTGAGACTTACAGAGCAGAATAAAAGTAATAACAGAGATACATAGGTGATTCCAGAAGTCCAAGTCGATAAGATTAGGCAGTAATCTTCCTGGGAGATGAATAGAAGTGTGGGTACAAACACAAACTTATAGGTTATGACAGTTCAGCACAAAAGCTATTTTATGTGAAATTCACATAAGATTTATTATCTGTTTTGTAAAACTGTTGTGATACCTTAATCAGAGAACTGGATCAAAGTTTTTAAACATGGGTAAACATCTTCCTTAAATTTTCATTCCCAATGATTTTCTTACAAATCTAAATTTATATTGGATACTGATAAATTTAGTAAGCCAGTAGATATAACTATGTACATTGTCTATTAGATAATAGGAGAGTTTCACATATCACTCATCTTGTGTACAGTTGAGAATAAAGTCTCAAATGGACAGTGGAGAGGAGCAAAGGATTTCTTATGAGCCCTCCTAGCCTGATTGATACTTCTTTTCCAATTTCATATCCTAACTGTCCTCCAGAGCTTCACCTGACTATATACTGTATTGCAACTTAAATCTCCTGCTTCTTTTTATTGTTAATGGTATTACTCAAACTTGAAATACTCTTTATCTGCCTGAATATCTCATTTTCACTTTATATCCTAACCATCTTTGGATCAGACACCTATTTCTTCTTGAAACCTTCATTTTTCAAAGTATACAGACTCAGATCTGTAATTTCACAATTTATCTAATATTATGACCGATAACAACACCCATAGAATATTAAGGACCCACACCACAGCTCCTTCCTGACCTTCTACCCTGCCTCCCAACCATCCAAGTTGAGGCTCGCCGCTGACAGACATCAGTGGGCCTATTTATACTGAACCTGAAGGCAGAGCCCTTCTTTATTGGATGAATCCCAGTAGCAACTGATTGTATCATCTTAAGGGATCAAGCCACAGTTCCTTCTTGACTTTCTGTGTCAGATCTACTCAATAAATATTTTTCCTTTTTTTCTTCTTTTTTGTTCTTTTTAAACATCCCTAGCCCCCAGTGGGTTTTTTTTTTGGGGGGAAGGGGGATGAGAGAGATGAGAGAGAGAGAGGAGAGGTAGTGGAAGGGGAGAGGTAGGAAGAGAAAGGAGAGAGAAAGGAGTTAGAGGAAGGAGAGAGAGGGAGAAAGAAAGGAGAGGAAGGGAGAGAGAGAGGGAGAGGGAAAGCAGGAAAGAAGAGAGAAAGGAGTAAGGGAGAGGGAGGAAGAGAGAGGGAGAAGGGGAGGGAGAGAAAAGGAGTGAGAGGAAGGAGAGAGGGAGAAAAAAAAGGAGAGGGAGGGAGAGAGAGGGGGAGAGGGAAAGTGGGAAAGGAGAGAGAAAGGAGTAAGGGAGAGAGAGGGAGAGAGAGGGAGATCTACTCAATAAATTACATGATGGTCAAAGTAATTCTTTTCGTCATTCTTTGAGGACAAGCTGAAAAAACAGATAGTAACCTCCATTTTCCAGGAAGTTAACTACAAAGACTCACAGCACAGCAAGGACACTAGACAACGAATGGGGAAAGCATGTAAAAGCCCGCCAAGCTCAATCAGCTAAAAACAATATCAATGAAGACAGACACAAACACCAGTAAATATTTAGATAGTATCTTTAGTGACACTATGATGAGGATTTTCAAAGAATTCAAAGATATGATAGCACAGGTAGTCATCAAAGCATAAGAAAGTTTGAGAGTCAAACACAGACAGAAATGAAGAATATAGGAGGTAAGATTTTAAAAGTCAATAAAATCTTTCAATAGAAACAGAAGCTGAGCAAACATTAAGTAGCTCCAAAATGAGAACGAAAAAAAAAATCACTAGGAAATAGCAAAATATATATAATAGTCTGAAAAAAACTCAACAAAATGAACACCTTACCAAGAATACTCTATACATCTAGTTTACCATTTTGAGTCGACGAAACTATACAGAGCTTCATGGACAGACAACACTGCAGGGAATTCCTGATCTTGAAAACAATTTTGCAATAAATGATAAAAGAGTTTCTTTAAAGAACAGAACAAACTTCTCAAAATGTGGCATTGAATATGACACTCATTAATGGTGTATAAAATCTACATAGTTGTTTTCCACTAGAATAATAAAAGTTGAAAATGCATAGAATTGATTACTACAAATTGACTTCATTAATTCTATCTGCCATTCACTAAGTTTGATTGTGACCAAGTAATATGAAATAAATGTTTTAAACCAGCCTAGGGGACAGGTTGGTTGTAGGGTGAAAGGGAGCATCAGAATATTTGTGGAAGGAAGGGGACATTAGAAATAGGCTTGGAATTGGAATATCATATGCCTCAAACACTTTTGTTATGTACAACTTTGTATATCATAGTTTCTTATTAAACATCCCTGGAGAAAAAAAGTTCATAGATATAGTTAAAAGTAAACACTTTGTAGCTGCAGGAACAAAATTATAGTGACTATAACCATCATAAACTATACTTGATTTTTGATAGTTTGAGTACTAAAATAGTTTTGTAATAATAAATGGAAAATTAAGTCTAAATATTATAGAAGGAACTCTTTTCTTACAAACTTGTTGGCAGCTGTCTCATATCTAGTGGCCCCTAGATATTTGTGTAATAGATGAGTGTGGGGACAGGTATTAATAAATCTACTGGTTGGATATATGAATAGCTGATTTCAATTTCAGCTTTCCCTTTAAACATATAGGTTATATATTTTGATGACACTCATTTCTCTTCTTCTCAGCCCTATTGCTCGCTACACCTTCACTTGAAGGTTTCTGAGAATCCCTATACCTCTGGGATTATTGCCAGTCGAGATACAGCTCCCAGCATTATAGTGGCCTCAGGTAAGACATGTGTAGTTTGCTCCATGCTTTACATTATGTTTATTTTTGGAGTGAGGTGCCTGTTCTTGGAACTTAATGGGAATGCTAAATATATTTTTGAAAAGAACCTAAGCCACTGTCCTTGAAGAAATTACCCAGGAAATACTGCTCAGATGTGAACCTTGCATTCTGGATATATCCCTTGCAATGTAAATAGCCAATTATAGCTTGTTGTTGACTTTTATAAAAAAAATTTGATTCACTGGTGGTGATATGCTTTCTAGGTAATATTGGTTCTGAATTGTCAGACAGTGACATCAGCATGTTTGTGTCTTCAGATGCTGGGAACACTTGGAGACAGGTAAGAAAGTTTGGGGTCTAGTAATTACAGTTTGAGTGATATGAACTAGTCCAACTGTTCACTGTAACATAAAAATATAAATAACGTTCTGGTTAAGTCCTCCCCAGGCACTGAGTTTCTAACTCCTCTCAGGCAGATGGGTCTGATGAAGCAGGTAGCAGTGGAGAAATAGTATGCCAAGCAGTGAGGAAAAGATTAACTGGAGTCAGCCTAATTTTTTTTTGTCATTGTCTCTATGTGCTGCCTATGTTCTTTGTACTCATTCTCTCTCTAGTCCAAAGCCAGACTCTTTTTTTTTCTTTATTCAAACCAACCCCCAATCCTAGGTGGAGGAAGGTCAATTCAAATACAAAAGCATCTATTCAGTGGATTTTTACATCTCAAAGAACGAGGTTAGGGAAAAAGAAAGTTGGGGGAAGGGTTCACCTTATAGTTCTCATTTTGGAATTGAATTAATACAGTCTAAAAGGGTTTTAAGTGTTTGTATTTTATTTTATTTTATTTTGGTTTTGGGGCCACAGCTGGTGACTATCAGGGGTTACTCCTGGCTCTGTGCTGGGAAATCGCTCCTGGCTTAGAGGACCATGTGAGACATCAGGGGATTGAACCGTGATCTGTCCTATGCTAGCATGTGTAATGCAGATGCCCTACCACTTGCACCACCGTTCCAACCCCAATTGTTTGTATTTTTATTTTTCGAATTTAATCAATGATAGCCATATTACAAATTTATGTGTACAAAACTTTTTGATTGAAAATAAAGTCACATTTAATTGGACTGAATTTTCCCTATAAAAGAAAATTAGTATCTGAGACTATTTCTTTTAGAGAACATGGAGCCTGGAATATTTACCTTGCTAGGTTGCCTCCATAAATCCCCCTGGCCTTTTAGTCAGCATAATGAAGAATGCAGTTATAGAAAAATAGTCATTACCCAAGTGGTATTCTGAGATGTTTAAATCTCATGTGCAAAAGACAGAGTAATAAACATCAGTGTGCATATGTTAAGGAAAGAAGAAGTGAAATCACTTTATACCAGTGTGTTTAGCTTAAATGCTCTCTCTAAGCTCAATGAAAATTAGATACACATGGCATATAAACTAGGTATTTAATGAGGTTTAGCAATCATAAGAAGGTATGTGCCTAATGTTTGGTTGTTACACTTCAATAAATAAGTTTTAATAATCCACTGACATTTAATTATCATATACTAACTAGCACATAAATTGAAATCTAATTCACAGGTAATCACACAGCCATGAGAACACTGCTTTAAAATTTAGTGATGTCCATGTCATGGCTCATTTGCCACTGACTTTTGAATATTCATAGATCCTCAATGGGATTTGTATGTGAAAAAACACAGCAGGAATAAAGTAACAAGAAATCCTGGGGCACTTGTTCTGGTCACTAAGTAGAAATGTGAACTATTAGATTTCTCACGAAGAATATAAAACAATGATCACTGAGTTGTCCAAGCAAAACAAAGTAATCACACTCTTCATTTCTATAATCTTATAACCATATGGTAAAAGAAGTACAACAAAGTAGTAGAGATGTTTGTTTCTAGGAAAACTCTAACAACTTTAACAACTCTGTTAACTATGTTAACAGAGCACCTATAGAAAGTAGTGTGCTTTCAAAAAGAAAGTACTTAGAAACTGTTTAGACTTCAAATTAGCTTTTCCACATATGAAGCAAACTCCAGTGGCACATGGGCCCAAAAATGATCATGCTATTTTGACAAGAGGTACTTTTTTTTTTTAAGTTGGTAGAGAAACTTTAAATTGGATATCTTGTACTTATACTTGGACTTGGACTCTAAAATTCTAGAAAAACAGGAGGCTAAAATGATAGCACAGTGATAGGGCATTTGCCTTACACTCAGCTGATCCAAGACAGACCTGGGTTCAATCCCAGGTGTCCCATATGGTCCCTCGTGCCTGCCATAAGTGATTTCTGGCCCAAAAACAAAAAACCAAAAACAATAAAATACTAGAAAACCAGAAATAATTACTTCTGGAAATGAAACCATGAGGCTGTAAGTCTCAGTTTCAAAAATTACTATGCATGGTTTTAGTAAGTTGGCCTCTAATTATCAGCTCTCACCTTACCTGTATAAAAGAGAATCTTGGCATCAAAGTCTAAACTTTTGTTCTTCTACCCAATAGCTTACCCAATATATTTTGTTGTTATAATTAATGGATGCTGATATAATTTACCACCCCAAAGAGGAGCTATGTAATTTCACATTTCTTTCCTGATAAATTTCGTTTTTATAACTAATGGCTTGTTTTGCCTCCTGCGAGATCTGTCTTTCTAAAAATTTGGGCAAAATAATTTTATCATAGGACTCCTCACTTGAAGACTAATCCTCTGAACTCTGTGTGTAGATGTGGGAAAGTTTCCCGACATGTTCTCTTTTCCTCTTCCAGATTTTTGAAGAAGAGCACAGTATTTTATATCTGGATCAGGGTGGAGTCCTGGTTGCTATGAAGCATACATCTCTCCCTATTCGACATCTTTGGTAAAGGCACTAATTGTTTTGGACTTGAATACCTAAGTCTATTCTAAGAGTCAGGGTGTCAGCTTGTGATTGTGTTTGTAGTGAAATTTTTAGAAAATCAGTTATTTACTAAAATATAGTGTTGTTATACCTTTGATATTCCAAAATAAGGTTATTTTCTGCAGTTACTTAAAAGGTTAGAGAAAAGAAATAGGAGAAAGAAATGAGGGAGTAAAAGAGAAAGATATTTTTGCTTCAGAGAGAGAAACTGTGGCAATAAACTGCCAAATATTTTATTTTCAGCTGTATTACAGGAAAGGTTTCTACTAAGGAGCACCAGCTATTGTCTCTAAGTTGTTTAACATCTTATAGTCACCTTTTCAAAGTGACACTTTAAGGAGTTTAATAATATTTACATATCATATATATTTCTTCTGCTCAGGTAAAAGGTTTGTTAAGCTGCTGTTCTCTAATAATTTCTCTGATCCTACTACCTCTATTGCTTTTTCGGGCTATCATTTATTTCTCTATAAATAATTCTTCCACAGATGGGCAGGCAATGGGCAGGCAATATACAGGCAGGAAATTCTATTTGCCAGCAGGGTTTCCTGTTGTATATGAAAATATTTCCCTAAGATTATCCTTTGCCTGTTGTCCCACCTTGACCCTCCTGATGGGGGCGCTGTTGAGAGCCAAATAAATAGCTTAAGTTCCTGGCTTGGGGGACCACATGGGACACTGGGGAATCGAACCGCAGTCAGTCTTAGGCTAGTGTGAGCAAGGCAGGTGCCTTACCTCTTGCGCCACCGTTCTGGCATGAGAGATAGCACAGCGATGTTTGCCTTGCAAGCAGCTGATCCAGGACCTAAGGTTGTTGGTTCAAACCCCGGCATCCCATATGGTCCCCACTGCCTGCCAGGAGCTATTTCTGAGCAGATAGCTAGGAGTAACCCCTAGCACTGCCGGGTTTGGCCCAAAAACAAAACAAAAGAGAAAAGAAAGAAAAAGAAAGAAAGAAAGAAAGAAAAAAGAAGAAAAGAAAGAAGAAAGAAAGAAAGAAAGAAAGAAAGAAAGAAAGAAAGAAAGAAAGAAAGAAAGAAAGAAAGAAAGAGAAAGAAAGAAAGAAAGAAAGAAAGAAAGAAGAAGAAGAAAGAAAGAAAGAAAGAAGAGAAGAAAGAAAGAAGAAAGAAGAAAGAAAGAAAGAAAGAAAGAAAGAAAGAAAGAAAGAAAGAAGAAAGAAAGAAAGAAGAAGAAAGAAAGAAAGAAAGAAGAAAGAGAGAAAGAAAGAAAAAGAAAGAAGAAAGAAAGAAAGAAAGAAAGAAAGAAAGAAAGAAAGAAAGAAAGAAAGAAAGAAAGAGAGAAGAGAAGAGAGAGAGAAAAGAAAGAAAGAAAGAAAGAAAGAAAGAAAGAAAGAAAAGAAAGAAAGAAAGAAAGAAAGAAAGAAAGAAAGAAAGAAAGAAAGAAAGAAAGAAAGAAAGAAAGAAAGAAAGAAAGAAAGAAAGAAAGAGAGAAGAAAGAGAGAAAGAGAGAAGAAAGAGAGAGAGAAAGAAAGAAAGAAAGAAAGAAAGAAAGAAAGAAAGAAAGAAAGAAAGAGAAAAAGAAAGAAAGAGAAAGAAAGAAAGAAAAGAAAGAGAAAGAAAGAAAGAAAGAAAGAAAGAAGAAAGAAAGAAAGAAAGAAAGAAAGAAAAAGAAAGAAAAAGAAAGAAAGAAAGAAAGAAAGAAAGAAAGAGAGAGAGAAGAAAGAAAAAGAAGAAAGAAAGAAAGAAAGAAAGAAGAAAGAAAGAAAGAAAGAAAGAAGAAAGAAAGAAAGAAAGAAGAAAGAAAGAGAGAAAAGAAAGAAAAGAAAGAAAGAAAGAAAGAAGAAAGAAAGAAAGAAAGAAAGAAGAAAGAGAGAGAGAGAAAGAGAGAGAGAAAGAAAGGAAAGAAAGAAGAAAGAAGAAAGAAAGAAAGAAAGAAAGAAAGAAAGAAAGAAAGAAGAAGAGAGAAAGAGAGAAAGAAAGAGAGAAAGAGAGAAAGAAAGAGAGAAAGAGAGAAAGAAAGAAAGAAAGAAGAGAAAGAAAGAAAGAGAAAGAAAGAAAGAAAGAAGAAAGAAAGAAAGAGAGAAGAAAGAAAGAAAGAAAAAGAAAGAAAGAAAAAGAAAG